>NW_027491082.1:1965000-2703134 GCF_021521415.1 Bidens hawaiensis | reverse complement strand
AGTCATATCGGAGTGTTGCCACGCGAAGACCGACGTGTATTTTGTGAGCAACCTTTTCATTCTCAATCTCGTTTCGTCTGAAATGGTAGCGCCAATTGTGACCGTTTGCTCTGGGAATTTTGGGTTTAAAATCCACTTCTCTGGCGCATTGTCCGCCATTGGAAGTTTCATTCTCCCTTCCCGCGGCGTACTTGTCACTGCGCACAAATGATCGCGGTAAACAAATGTTACGCCTGTTGGTGTAGGGAACCCCAATGCGCCGTGCGCTGGCGACGGTATAGCATTAAATTGGGCAATCGTTCCCCTACCCAGGATCATATTGTGGCATGACGTGGTGGGCAAGACCAAGAAGTTGACAACTTCGGCTCGCTTGTGCTCATCATCCCCCATAGTTAGTTCAAACTGAATTTGACCTAGGGGATGGATGATTTCATTTGAAACACCACAGATTGGTGCCTTCACCATCTCGAGCCGCGCTTGGTCTGCCGGGTCTAACTTTCTGAAACATTGCTCATACATAATGTCAGATTCGCTTCCACTGTCCACCAGGACCTTTGACACTTCGTAATGAGCAATGTGTGTGGTGATGACGAGAGGGCTGCTGATTGAAGGGCCTCCCCTGATTCTTGGGAAGATAACTTGCTGCTCGCGCCAATCTCCGCTGATTTGCGCGCTTCTCTTTTTTGTCGTCTGCCCTTGTCGTCCCCCCTCAGCCACACAGATTCTTTTGTATTTCTTGCTGGCAGAGGCTCCTTCCGGTTGCTCATCTTCTATTCTTGGGTTTTTCACCAAGTGAGCCAGCCTGCCTGCTTTTACATCCTTCTCGATCGCATCCTTTAAATGATGGCATGCGTCGGTGTTGTGGCCCGGGGACCTGTGAAATTCACAATATTTGCCACTGTTTTGCGGTCCCTTGTAGTGTAGTTGCTTGGGGGGCTTGAATTGGACATTCTCAGTACTTAACACCTGTGAAGGTGTTTTAGTGAGGGGAGTCCATATTCTTGGCAGAGGTCTGCTAGGATCTCTGCCGCCCTACCTCTTGTCACCCTCCCCGCGATTACGAATATCTTTTTGGGGCTGGGGTGAGCTTGGTTGCGCTTGCTTTTCTGCGGAAGAAAAACTTGTTGGTTGCAACCTGGACCATACAGAGTTCTGTTTGGCCCTCTTCTCTTTGCTGCGCGGTGATTCAGCCTGATGCGCTCTTTCTCTTGCCCTATCTTGGGCAATCTGTTTTTCATTTCTCGCGAAGACTCGCGATGCTTCCATTAGTTTTGCCCAAGTGGTGGGCATACCATCTCTGCTTACGAGAGCTCGGCGGAGTTGATCACTGCGCGCGCCTTGTATAAAAGCCACGCGCAGGAGTTGCTCAGTTATACCCCCGATTGCCAGAGACTCCTGATTGAAACGAGTGATGTAGTCCTCAATCGTTTCATCATTCCTGCGCACGCAGTGCATGATGTCATCAGGATCGCGCGTGTGTCTGCGCTGCTGTACGAAGTGGGCTTGGAACTTTTCCAATAGTTCCTCGAACCCATCAATTTGCCCAGTTGGCAAGCTCTCGAACCAGACACGCGCCGCGCCCGTAAGGCAGCGGGCAAACATGTGACACCATGTTGGCATCGTCCAGCTCTCCAGGTTTCCCGTGTTATAGAAACCTTGCAAAAAGTCATCTGGATCTGTTGTGCCATCATATTTGCCCAGACCACTTGGCATCTTGGTCTTGTGCTGGATGGGGGCCTTAGCGATGCGCTCAGTAAATTTTGAGTGCTTCACTAAGATGGCCGGCCTGTACGGCGTGGTTACGTCCACTTGCCCCCTCACTGGCGGGCTGTACGGCATGTGCAGATCCAGATCTGCTCTGGCTCCAGGCGCCATGTTCACAGGCGCGCGAGTTGTGAGCCTCCTGCATGAGTATCTCGCGTCTTCCTCATGCTATGCACTTCTTCATCACTGAACTCAGTGTGTGCAGTGTGAACAGAATGTCCGTCTTCCGGCGCGCGCGGCCTTTTTGTAGTCTGCTTATCAAACGCTTGCCTTTGTGTTTGGTCGGCTAGCTTTTTCTGTTTGACCATTTCATTGTACTTTTCCATTAGACGCCGCTGCTCGTTTATGAGCCATTCATTCGGATCATTTGTTTCTTCTTCTGGACCCATTGGTCCTTTCAGTTTCGCGCCGGCAAGATTTTGTAACGTGAGATCGTCTGGAGGAGTTTCAGTCTGGCCGTGAGGGGTTGTGATGAAGGGACGGTTACTGGTGGCGCGCGTAGAATCACGCGGCACCCTCAGAAACTGCTGTCCCTCATTGACACCCTCACGTTCAATATCCTCCAGAGCTTGATCAGCGTTATGAACGCCAGAAACCATGGTGATTGATTTTTTTTATGTAGATCTGATGAGATCTGATTGCCGTTTGTAACAGTGGATGGCGCCAATGAAGAAACGTGGATCTACTCACTGGTAGCAGATCTACTTTCCTCGGGTTTTGATTGTACTATTTCACCGATGGTTCTTCTGGATCTGTGTTCTTCCACCTACAAAATGAACAACGCCGTTAACTTACCCCTCAGAAAGGGACAGAGGGGTCCTCTTTCGGGGTAACCCTCCGGCGTGAGAATAAGTATATGTAGGAGAAGATAATAATGTGAGAGTAAGGGAATCTGGAGAGTATTGCTTAATAGCTGAATACTGTATGATTGTGTGACTGTGTGTTTGTATGTAACTGACTGTGAGTGAATGTAATTCAATATGATTGAATGTGATATCACTGCCTGTAACTGTCAATGATTGAGTATGAATCTGTCCATCAAAGTGGAGTTGATGCTGTATTTATAGTGCTAGGGTTTCCACTGATTGGGCTCAGCCTCGTTGGCATCCTCCAATCGCATTGCGCCACGTGTCCTCTGGGACACCTGGCGCTTTCTCGTTGGTTGTAATCACGTGGTAGCACATGTGTCATGCTGAGTTGTCGACCTTTCATTTGGCAGCTGTCAACATCAGCATATTCTTACTCCTTAAAAAGATACCTTCTGGAAGGTTGTCTGACGTGCACAATCAAGGTTGCCCTAATCCTGATTTGGTGCATGTGTGATATGCGCCAATCCTGAGGATGCGCGAGGTCTTCTCTTTATTCTCACGCGCAGATGTTTCATGCGCAGATGTGATATGCACGAGCATGTGATATGCGCCGTGCGCTGATGCGCCGCGCGCATATGTGATGCGCGAGCATATGTGTGCCTGTGCATATGATGCCTGAGCATGTGTGGTGCCTGGGCATATGATGCCTGAGCATGTTTTGTATGCGCCATGCGCATAGGTTTTGGCTTTGTGCCTTCATAATGTCTTTATCTTGTGGGTTGACCCGCCTTGCTCGGTGTTTAGGCGGGTACATACCTCTTCAGTCTGGTTTCATTTTATTAACGGGGTTGTATATGGGCTAATACAGACCAGTTTCATCCTTAAAGTTAAAAACTTAATTGTGCAATCAATTCATACTTATTTTCTAATCATTCTATGTAGTATAACCTGTATAAGTTTTGGGGGTCGTTAATCAAATTATATATCTATTGTGATAGACTATAATATAACGCGATCAATTTCTAAGTTATATTTTGCACTTTAACCGTGAAATTTATAATATAATGTTTGTAAATTTCCGAGTTAATTATGTATCTTATCTGATTATATTACTTTTTTATTAACTTTAAAAGGCTATATTTGGTATTTTAGCCATATAACCCGTATCTATTAGCAGTTTGCCAGGTCATCTTAACAGAATAAGCGAATTGCCACCCCTATAGGCTACACTCTACACTAATAATCAACTCCCAAAGTCCCAAAGGTCAAAAGTCCAACACAAGTTTTTGGAAGTAGGTATTTGGGCTTTGAGCTTCTCCAAATAATTAACCACAACCCATAAATAGCATCTCAAATGGCCCTTACCCTTCTAATGTCTAAGTAGATTCAAAACCCGTAACATTACGACGACACACCATCGCTATCGGCTAGGTTGGGTTTGTTAACGACACTGAACCCAAAAAGTAAATTAGTAAACCTTGTTAATAGTATTGGCACTCGTATAGCTTATGACATAACAAAAAACATATGTAAAACGACATATTCGGTTGGTAAATATGAGCCAATGCGAATTCGTTCGTTGTTGGTTTAAGTTAGTGAGCGTACTATAAGTAGAGCAAAAAAAATACATTCTTTAATGTCCAAATACCAAAAGTTAACATGTTTATCAAAAAATTAAAAATAAAAAAAAAAGAAATGGCTCTGATACTAAACCCAAAAAATAGACTCGTCTTCGGTTGGTAAAACCTGCTCATTGCGGGTGCGAGTCGTCACACATTCGGCATGTATCGGTTTGGTTAATGATGGTGCCATAACCAAAGCCAAAAACTACATTCATCAACGCTCAAATACAAAAAATTAACATATTTTTAAAAAATAAATTGGAAGCGTCAACAGAAGTAAACCAAAAAAATTGGCGTTGGTTGGTAAAACCTTCTCGTTGCAGTCGCGAATTCGGTTGGTATCATTTAGGTCTGTGAAGCCAACGCAATTAAAGCAAAATATACTTTTGAGCATGTCACGACTTTATTTATTTGCTATCTTTTATGGTTGTAATATCAAGTGCCAATACTATATTGATACCTTAATGAACCTTACTGATGCTAATCGAATTTCTATCAAATTCCACTAATTTGATGTACAATGATTATTAAATGTGAAGATTTGACATTTATCATTTTTACTTTACGATAAAAAGGTAAAAACTTTAATCATATATCAAATCTTTTTATTAAATAAGTATACAAAATTAATTTTTAAATGAAATAACTTTTAATAACTAAAAACAAATAAGTAAACTTGAATAAAAAATAAGTAACTTCAACTAAGATCCTTCAAATTGGAATCCTTTATCTCTTAACTTTAAAAACCTTGTTTTTATCAAAATTTGTCTTTATTTTTTTCTTAATTTTTTATTCTTCATCTATGTCTTTGTATATTCGGTATAATTAAATCTTTAAATTAGTTATAGGGATATGGAGCTTATTCATCAAATTAGAGTAAATCTCTCTAATTTTTAGAGACTGCGGAAAAAAATAGAGATTCTAATTCAAGTTATTTTAATAAAACTAGTATTTTCACCTCTTCTGTTGTCGGTTCAGCCGTTCAGGTGTAGAGTTAAAAACTCTGCCACAAAAGATTAAGATTTCTATGTATATGTGGGTTGCCTAGGAACAAATCTTGAATTATACAATTGCTACAAAAGTTTAAGGTTTAAACATATATGATTACAAAACTTGTAAGGGTCATACGCTAGCCAAATAAATACGTAATTTCATAAAGATAGTACATCTCTAACTCCACAAAGTACAAAACCACAATGCCAAGTTTAGTTGAAATTTTTATTATCTAATCTAATCTAACCTCTAACTATATAGTAAAGCAATATGATTTTTTCACATGATATCATTCTAGAGCTTTCACATAAGATGCCACATAGATGTCATGTGAGCGGTTTCCTATTTTATCATCTCTTCTTCTAAACACAATATGGAGTATGAACCTGTTTTGTTATGTTATAACTCCTGACCCGGTTTCTCTTCAAATACAACCATCTTCATATGAAGATAACACTTCTAAACACAATATGGAGCATAAACCCGTTTAGTTATGTTATAAACCATGACTCGGTTTCTCTTCAAATGCAACCATCTTCATATGAAGATAACACTTTGTAAAATTTTGAAAAATCAATTATTGTGTGATACAAGTTTCAAACCAAAGACCTCATGTTTCAAATTAAAGATGTTTACCAACTCCACTTAAGTAGTTACCGTGTTGGATTTCTTGACTTATAAATGATATATTGTTAATTCACTTATAATTAATACCAGAAAATCATTAAACAATTAAGTTAACATCTAATGCTGTATTCAAAGAGGCTTTTAGAAATTTATGAATTATAAAATTTTGTTTATAATTATTAATATCTTATGAATCTATAACTATAACGCATGTTATAATGTATATTACTAAATTTAATTTTTTTGTTGTTTTTAACCATCCGTGTATTACACGGGCTCTATCCTAGTATAAATAATATATTTTTTGAACTATTAGTATAAATAATATTAAAAGAACAAGATCAAGTTTTAAGACTTAATATAAAATATAAATACAAATTGAAATAGCCGAACCAATGCATAATTTCAAAATTTTTATTTCTTAACTTCATTAAGGGTAATTAGTTGTGTAATAATGAGTATTCAATGCAGATATATTAGTATAAAATACAGGGAAATCTTAAAATACAGAGGGAGATAAAATAAAAAGTGTGAGAAGTATCTGTGCTCATACAAAAAACTCCTAAAAAAATTCCAAAATTAATAAAAAAAAGATCATAAATCAAAATATAAATAAAAAATGAAAAATAAAATGTTTAATTCGTCATTCCTGTTAAAAAAAACGCCGAAAAGACACAATACAAAAACAAAAGTCACAATGACGAAAATGAACAAAAGACACAATTATAACTAAAAAAAGACACAATAGATCGCAAAATATAACACAGTGCATAACAAATTATAACAAAGTGTTGAGTAATATAACACAGTATCAAGCAAAAAATACACAATGTTAAGGGAAAAAAACACAATCAATAACGAAAATAAACACAACGATAAACAAAAAGACACAATTATTTTTTTCCCTCTACATTGTGTTTTTTTTTTAATTTTTTTAAGAAGAGGAAAACGGTGGAAATATTTTTGTGTTTTTTTTTTGTTTTTTATTAAATTTTGAGTTGTGATTTTTTATTTGTTTATTTTTTAGTTTTTTGAGGGGCTTTTTGTATGGCTATAAACCCTTTTTATTCTTCTCATTTTTGTCCTTTTGTAAAATAACTTGATCCTAAAATACAAATCAAAATAAATGAACCAAATAGCATAATTTCAACATTAATTTACAATTATTAAAACGTTTAAACTAGTGTCGTTCAAGATAATAAAAAAAAAGGTAAATTAGTTGTATAAAAATATGAGAATTAAATGCAGAGATTGGGAGTTGTCATTATCTGCTTCAATAGATAAAGGTTAAAACATTGATCATATATTAAAGCTTTCTGCGGTCAAAAAAATTAAAGCTTTTTATTAAAGTTGTTAAAAACACAAGTTAAATTTAAAATTGAAAGTAGCATTTTTTAAATGAGAAGTTACTTTGTAATATGTGGGATTCGAACCCAAAAACCTAAGTGTTAAATAGGTTTAGTATTTACCACTAGACCACCAATCACTGGACAACTAATAGTAATATTTAATATCTTAAAAACTAAACAAACTTGATAAAAAAAAACATTATCATTGTATGGTTTTAAGAGTAAATTCAAAACAATAGTGATGTAAATGGACCAAGTCGAGTAGAGTTCAAATTTATTTAAGTTTGAGTTCAGTTCGTTTAACTTAAAATAACTCGGCTCTTAAATCACATGTACAATTTGACTTCAACTCGTTTAATATATCTTATATTTTACACAAATACAATTAATTTAGTCGTGTTTACAGCTGGAATCGTATAGCTTAACATATCGAATTAGATTATGTCCATGAATATCAAAACAGATCCCGAAAAATCCGCACCGAATCACAAAAGAACCTTCGTTTTTCATTTATAACCGTCAACATAATAAATATTAACCCAAAAATCACAACCATACATTGATTATACCAACATCACTTCATTAAAATAGGAAAAACACTCAAACTAAAACAAAAAGTAAATAAAAAAAAATGAAAAAAGAGTTTTAACAATGGGCCAAGAGTAATTAGTACCATGAAAAGTCATTATCACAAGTTCATGAACCTCACAGGCAAAAAGCCCAAAACCCATTACAGTCCACGTGGCATGACATCACTGGCTGTTACACAAAGACTTGTACACCGGACTCCATGCTTATACATACATATACATATACATATACATAATAATATATATACACACACAATAAGAATAATAATATCCCTCACTCCCTCCATTCGCCAGACCGCCTTCTGTTTCTTCAAACCCCCAAATTGCCGTCAGTCAATTACTCTTTAGGTTTCCGGCTTACGTCACGTCATGACAGTGATTACGCCAGAACCGATGGATGTATGTATTTCTAATTCTCTGTTATTTCTGTTTGTGTTTGTATATACCTGTGAAGTTGTAGTGATTGTACTGATTGTAGTGTGTTGATGATGTTTGTGAGTGTTTAAGTGTTAATCGTTACGTTACGGAAGCAATTGCTGGTGCAATTGAGGTTTTGCTAGGTTTACGAGTTGCGATCACGCTAGGTTTTTGTTGCTAGTGTGTGGTTTGCTAGTGTAATCGGCGGTTTTGAAGTGTTGATTTTAGGTTTTTTGGTTGTGGATGGTGAATTAGGGTTTTAGGTTGATCAGAGTTAGTTGTTTGTGTAATTGTGTGGTTCTGGTTGAAATTGTGTGCTTAACAGTGTTGTGTTGGTTGATTGAATGCAGCAAGACGATGTTCAGCCGCTTGTGCCGCATGATGAGGTTGTGGAAGGTGCTCAACCGGTTGAAGCACCTCAGAATATGGAAGGTTTGATTTTTTATATATATTTTTTTGTTTTGTTTTGTGTGTGTTACAGGTTTTTTATTAGTAATTATTAATTTGTTGATTTGGATTATTAGTGGAGGGTCAACCAGAAGTTGTTAGCACTGCAGAGAATCAAGTCGAAAATGAAACTCAAGCAACTAGGTTTACATGGACGATTGAGCATTTTTCCCGAAGAAACGTCAAAAGGCTTTTCTCAGATGTTTTTGCGGTCGGGGGATATAAATGGTAAATAATATAACTAATGATAATCTCCTGCCTCCTTTGTTTTTAAAATTTCTACTTTCATAGCTAATCATTTATTTGCAGGCGTGTGCTTATGTTTCCACAGGGAAATAATGTGGACTACTTGTCCATGTATCTGGATGTGGCTGATCAAGCAACACTGCCAATTAATTGGAGTAGATTCGCACACTTTAGCTTGGCTGTGGTAAATCAGGTGCACGGTAAATTAACAGTGAAAAAAGGTATGTTATCTTTGTGTTTTTGGTTGTGGGTAATTTGTGGTTGGATAAAATTTGTGTTTAATTGTTTATCACATTGTAGTCACATTGCTTGTTCTTTTATGGATCATTATAGTGTTATAGTATGTAATATATATAGTTGTAAATTCACATTTGAAACTAATAGATATCTTCGAACGAGGGAAAGTTTTCTATTTCTCAATCAAGTCATGTTGGCTGGTATAAAAACTAATTGATACCTGCTGCTATGTATTTTATTGATGCTAATGTTGAAAAAAGAAGATACACAAACATGCTGGAAAACAGATCAATCACTTTTGGCAAAAAATAAAATTAAAATTGAAGTTTTGCTAATTTTGCAGATGCACAGCACCAGTTTCATGGAAGAGAAAGTGATTGGGGGTTCACATCTTTTATGCCTCTAAGTGACCTATATGACCCCAGTAGAGGTTACCTTGTGAACGACACATGCGTTATTGAAGCTGAGGTGGCAGTACGTAGAATGGCTGAGTACTGGTCATACGACTCAAAGAAAGAGACTGGCTATGTTGGACTTAAGAATCAAGGAGCAACATGCTACATGAACTCTCTGCTTCAAACTTTGTACCATATTCCTTATTTCAGAAAAGTATGTAATTTCTATTATCAGCGCTTATACGTATAGCATACTTGTTTAGAATGAAACATCTCATGTAAAATTTAATATCAGGCTGTGTATCATATGCCGACAACAGAAAATGACATGCCATCTGGCAGTATTCCATTGGCTCTTCAAAGCTTGTTTTATAAGCTTCAATACAATGAAACTAGTGTTTCAACAAAAGAACTAACAAGATCTTTTGGGTGGGATACATATGATTCTTTTATGCAACACGATGTCCAAGAACTTAATAGAGTTTTGTGTGAAAAACTTGAAGATAAAATGAAGGTAAGGTTTTCGTTTGATGGTTTTAAGTGTTTGTTTGGGTCTGTTTAGTTAGATGGTCTGAACTTTTGATTCTTGCTTGTTCAGGGAACCGTCGTGGAAGGTACAATACAAAAGCTATTTGAAGGACACAATATGAATTACATTGAATGCATTAACGTGGACTTCAAATCAACTAGAAAAGAGTCATTCTATGGTATCAATTATGTTGAAATAGCAAATAGTCTTGTATAGTTTGAATGTGCTTGCTTAGTTTTGTTTTAGTGACATCAAAACTTTGATTTCAGATCTTCAACTTGATGTGAAAGGTTGTAAAGATGTTTATGCTTCTTTTGACAAATATGTTGAAGTGGAACGACTTGAGGGTGACAATAAATACCATGCTGAACAGCATAATTTGCAGGTTAGTTGTCAGTTTTTGTTTGTAAATTGAACATTACAACTACTATTGAGAATATAAGGTTTATCATCATATGCTATAGTTATTATGCTTGTTTCATATGCTTTTCTATCCAGGATGCTAGGAAGGGAGTCTTGTTTACCGATTTCCCGCCTGTTCTCGAACTTCAGCTAAAGCGTTTTGAGTATGATTACATAAGGGATGCAATGGTAAAGGTAAGTATGTTTTGTTTTAACTTTCCTGAGTTTCTTTCATGAAAACGAGGGTTTAATTTTAATTTGCATTGTTTTACATGAAAAGTTGGTAACTTTATATAATGTGTGAAGAGAAAAATAGAGACATATTGTGTTTGTTTAGAATATAAAACAAAGGTTCATATTACATTCCTACAGGTTAACTGTTTTAGTGAAATGCAATGACTCCTTTTGTAGATTAATGTACAATTGCTGTTTTCATCTTTTGGTGAAACATTTACTAGTGGTATTTCTATAACTTGTATGTGTTCAGCACTCATGAGTATTTCTGTCTTGTATATATACGTGAATTATACGTGTTATTTGAAAGCACAATTTTAGTTCTTTTTTAGTATGCTGTATATGGTTTCAGATGGAAACAATGGATATAATAGAAGCCCAGATTTTTTCACAAGTTACTTAATGTGATTCTTTTTGCAGATAAATGACCGTTATGAATTCCCACTAGAGCTTGATCTTGATAGGGATGCTGGCAAGTATCTATCTCCTGATGCAGATAAGAGTGTTCGCAACCTTTACACACTTCACAGGTATCAATATAGCCTTTTGTGTTTGTTTGTGGGTACGGGTGTGCATGGGTTGGTTTTTGGCTCATACAAAAATCATCGAAGTTTTGGTTTTGAGTTTTGAAAACCGCTCACCTCGGATTTTTCGGTTTTGCCATTTGGGCTTGAATTTTTTGGGCCAAAAAAAGCCCCAAAGTAATGAATTTGGGTCTAAATATTTTTGTTAATTAATGACTAACTGATTATTATGCATTTGGGTAAAATTTTTGGGTTACAATATTTATTAATTTTTTTATAAATTACTTTTAAAACTCAAGGTTAAAAATGAAAATCTATATAAGTTCTGTTTGGATCGTTCTTAATTACATGCAAAACGCTGCCGAATTTACGAAAACATAAAATTAAACCGCGGTTTTTGTTTGGGTTCGGTTGTTTCGGTTTCGAATTATTTTCAGTTTCATGCACACTCTCCTAACAAATTTTTTTTTGTGTACAGTGTGTTGGTACATAGTGGCGGCATAAGTGGTGGACACTATTATGCATTCATTAGGCCTACCCTATCAGATCAATGGTAAACCCTTTTCCTATTCATTTTTTGTGTATATTTTCAGACCTTAGTCAGTTTCTGGTTATGGTTATATACATATCTCTAATTTGGGACAGTATGAAGGTTTAAACATTATTTGCTATCTTCTTTTCTCTTGTTTCAAGTCAATATAACAATGGCTTCATGGACAGAGTATTCTTTTTCAGTATTCCTTGATTCGCTATGACTAAATAGTGTTACTAGTTATGTTAGTTGTGATTATAGGTGGCAATTATGGCCCCTTTTCCAAATAATGGGTTAATTCAGGCAAAATTAAGACGTATATGGGTTCGTTTAGGTCACCACAAATTAATCTACGGGTTCATTTGGGTTGACTCAAATTAGTCACAGGACAAAACATGATAACTTAAAAAGGGTTCAACATGGTTAGCACCACCCATGACCATTATGTTTCCACCACCTATACTTGTGGGGTGGGGGTAGTATTGTATAAGTTATTTGTTTTTATCATATGATTTTAAGTTTAAGTGAGGAAAACTATTTTGGTACTCTAATTTGGTCAAAACGAGTTAAACTGACCCAGTAACCCAAATCCGCTCAATAACATCTATATCTTGTACTTTGGTTGTCTACAATCAGGTTCAAGTTTGATGACGAAAGGGTTACAAAAGAAGATTTGAGGAGGGCATTAGAAGAGCAGTATGGTGGTGAGGAAGAGGTAAAGATTTACTCCGTCGTATAGGTACTTGACACTTGTCACCAACAACAAACTTATTTTTCTCATTGTTTCATTTCTTCCTCAACAGCTGCCTCAGACAAATCCTGGCTACAATAACGCTCCTATAAAATTTACAAAATATTCAAATGCATACATGCTTGTGTACATACGTGTGAGTGACAAGGAAAAGATTGTTTGTGATGTGAACGAGAAAGATATCGCAGAGCATCTTAGGGTAAAAACACAATTACTTATTACTTATATGGCACTAGGGGTGCGCATGAAACCGAAAATAGTGATTGTAACTGAAATAACCGAACTTAAACAAAACAGACAGTTTGGTTTATTGTTTTTGTAAAAACTCAACTTTTGGTTTGGTTTTGGTTTTGCGTGTAACTAAAACCAAGTTTGTTGATTTTCATTTTAGTTTCGAATTTTAACCAATGTATAAGAGTTCAATAGTGTTACCAAAATGTATGATAATCAGTTGTCTATTACAGCAACCATACCCGGTAAAAATGCTACCAATTAATAATCAACTAAAAGATTTGGACCCAAATTCATTATTTTGGCCAAATGTTCTTTCTGCCCAAGCCCTAATGGTGAAACCGAAAATTTCGAAACTGAATTGAACTGAACTGAACCTAAACCAATAAGACCAAAAAAGAGAAGGAAGATTTTGGTTTTTGGTTAAGTTTGAGCCCAAAGTCGACCTAAACAACCCTTGCACACGCTTATATGGCTCGTTCTTGACGAGATTTTGGTTTTAGTATAAAGTTAAACTCTTGCGTTTATGTATTTTAGATAAGGTTGAAAAAAGAGAAGGAAGAGAAGGAAACAAAGAAAAGATACAATGCAGAGGCTCATCTCTACACTATTTTAAAGGTATTTGATACTTTCTAAGAATCTTTAAAGTTGAATACTACTAATATATGTTGACATTGAATAGGTTGCTCGTGATGCTGATTTCGTACAACAGATAGGAAAGGATTTATATTTTGATCTTATTGATCATGAAAAAGTTCATAGTTTTCGAGTCCAGAAACAGATGCCATTTAACGTTTTCAAGGTACAAATACTCATGTTTTCTGAATTTCATAATGTTTTGTTATTTACCGGACTTAATATTTGAAGCCTAATCATGGGCCATTGCATTTTTTTTTCTATTCTGATATGTCTTTTTATTGGATTGTTGCAGGAAGAAGTTGCCAAAGAATTAGGCATACCTGTTCAATATCAGCGTTTTTGGTTATGGGCAAAGAGGCAGAACCAAACATATCGCCCCAATCGACCTTTGAACCAACATGAGGAAATGCTAGCTGTATGTTTTCACTTCATAACGCTCTTTATATTGTTTAATATGCTTTATTAAACTGAACTTGTTTGGGTCTATTGTTAATGAACTTAAGAGTTGGCTAGAGGTTTTTAAAGCTGTTTAGCTATGAAAGGGTTGGTGCAGGGTATGTTTTATATCAAATGGATCGAACATTAGCCAAAAGTGTATATTTAATGCTTGCAAAGTTTTAAATTGTTTCAAGGAAAAACATTAAATTACACTGCAATATTATAGTGTTTCAAAAGCACATGATTTTATTTGATATTTAGTATTTTGTTTCAACTTTTGAAATAATTTGCCAAAATAATATTTATGATCATTATTGAATTTTCAGGTTGGGAACTTAAAGGAGACTTCTCATAAAGCTCCAAGTGCTGAACTGAAATTGTTCTTGGAGATAGAGCTTGGACCAGTAATATCCTCTTTACAACATATATAATATTAGTTATAGTTTCTATTAAATCGTTAATAAGTTGTATTTTGTTTCAGAATTTAAATCCACTTCCGCTACCTGAAAAAATTAAAAATGAGATACTTCTTTTCTTCAAGCTTTACGACCCCGAGAAGTCAGAACTTCGGTATGCGTTCATTACCATTATTGGTTAATATGCATTAGTAATCAGGTTGGATGATTGGGATTATATGTTTGTCACTTTATTATCTAGCGATATGTGATTATGGTTTCCTGAGTAAACACTACGGTTTTTGTTTTTCAGTTTTGTTGGTAGATCTTTTGTGAAGATATTTAGTAGGGTGAGTGAAATTATACCAAAGTTGAGAGAACTAGCTGGTTTTAGTCCTGATGAAGAAATCCAACTTTATGAGGTTTATTTTCTCATACTGAAATAGGCATTTTTATGTCTGTAAATGATTTCTAAATATTAATCTGTAATTCGTCAGGAAATAAAGTTTGAGCCTAATCTCATGTGCGAATGTCTTGAGAAGAGTGCTTCGTTTGGATCTTGCAATGTAAGTATTTCATTAATTTTACTTAACAGATTATGTTAGTCAATATTTAAAGTTCCACTTAAATGTGAAATTAATTTCTTTAATTCTTTTCAGATTGAAGATGGTGACATCGTTTGCTTCCAGAAAATTCTACAGCCTCAAGTTGCTGAGAAATGCCAGTATCCTGATGTCCTATCGTTTTTTGAATATGTTAAAAATCGTCAGGTTTGTTATAGTATCAATGGTTTTATATAAATAGAGGAAGTAGTCTTTAAACGAACTGAACGAACACGAACGCAAACAGAGCATGTTTGTGTTTATTTATATAAACTTTTAAGTTTGACCAAACAAATGGTAGAACGTGAACAGTTAAACGAACGGGTTTTTCTTGTTCGTGCTCGTTTGGTAAGAAATTGAACATGTTCGTAACGAACGAACATAATTAAACGTAGATGAACGAACATAACTGAGTTGAAAACTGTTATTCTGTTAATAATAGTGTGAAGAACTGTGTATTGCAGTATTGGGCCTAAAAAGTTATTAAAACTAAACACAGTTGTAATGGGCCAAAAAATTTAAATGAATATATTAATGAACTTAAATACACGTAAACTAACAAATGTTTTTGTTCATGTTCGTTCGTTTATTAATTAAACGAACTTTTTACCGAACGCGCCGCTATCTGTTAACGGAATGTTTGGTTCGTTTGCGGATCTGTAGGGAAGTGACTATGTATTATCTGATTAATATTATCTTCTTTGCAGATAGTTCGTTTTCGATCTCTGGATAGACCTAAAGAGGATGATTTTTGTCTGGAATTGTGAGTTCTGTTTCTTACTTATGTTAGATTTCTGTCAAACAAGCCTGTTGACTGTTTCTTACCCGGGCGAAGCCACTTTTACTTATAGCCTTGTTTGCGGTGCGCACATATGATGTATATATGTGTGAACCCTCGGGTGGGCAAAAGTGAAATTGCACTAATTTTGACGTTATTTTACTAATCTCGTGAAAATAACGTTAAAAGTGACGGACGGTTAATCAGGCATCATGTAGTGGCGTTGATAGCTGAAAGATAAGGGTACATGCACCGATCAGCTGGTGTCCCGATGATTGAGTGCTATGTGCCTTATGTCCAAGGCTTGATGCAAAACTACTATCGAGCCGGGGGTCTCACCGGAAGCAGGGAAGTGACTATGTATTATCTGATTAATATTATCTTCTTTGCAGATAGTTCGTTTTCGATCTCTGGATAGACCTAAAGAGGATGATTTTTGTCTGGAATTGTGAGTTCTGTTTCTTACTTATGTTAGATTTCTGTCAAACAAGCCTGTTGACTGTTTCTTACCCGGGCGAAGCCACTTTTACTTATAGCCTTGTTTGCGGTGCGCACATATGATGTATATATGTGTGAACCCTCGGGTGGGCAAAAGTGAAATTGCACTAATTTTGACGTTATTTTACTAATCTCGTGAAAATAACGTTAAAAGTGACGGACGGTTAATCAGGCATCATGTAGTGGCGTTGATAGCTGAAAGATAAGGGTACATGCACCGATCAGCTGGTGTCCCGATGATTGAGTGCTATGTGCCTTATGTCCAAGGCTTGATGCAAAACTACTATCGAGCCGGGGGTCTCACCGGAAGCAGGGAAGTGACTATGTATTATCTGATTAATATTATCTTCTTTGCAGATAGTTCGTTTTCGATCTCTGGATAGACCTAAAGAGGATGATTTTTGTCTGGAATTGTGAGTTCTGTTTCTTACTTATGTTAGATTTCTGTCAAACAAGCCTGTTGACTGTTTCTTACCCGGGCGAAGCCACTTTTACTTATAGCCTTGTTTGCGGTGCGCACATATGATGTATATATGTGTGAACCCTCGGGTGGGCAAAAGTGAAATTGCACTAATTTTGACGTTATTTTACTAATCTCGTGAAAATAACGTTAAAAGTGACGGACGGTTAATCAGGCATCATGTAGTGGCGTTGATAGCTGAAAGATAAGGGTACATGCACCGATCAGCTGGTGTCCCGATGATTGAGTGCTATGTGCCTTATGTCCAAGGCTTGATGCAAAACTACTATCGAGCCGGGGGTCTCACCGGAAGCAGGGAAGTGACTATGTATTATCTGATTAATATTATCTTCTTTGCAGATAGTTCGTTTTCGATCTCTGGATAGACCTAAAGAGGATGATTTTTGTCTGGAATTGTGAGTTCTGTTTCTTACTTATGTTAGATTTCTGTCAAACAAGCCTGTTGACTGTTTCTTACCCGGGCGAAGCCACTTTTACTTATAGCCTTGTTTGCGGTGCGCACATATGATGTATATATGTGTGAACCCTCGGGTGGGCAAAAGTGAAATTGCACTAATTTTGACGTTATTTTACTAATCTCGTGAAAATAACGTTAAAAGTGACGGACGGTTAATCAGGCATCATGTAGTGGCGTTGATAGCTGAAAGATAAGGGTACATGCACCGATCAGCTGGTGTCCCGATGATTGAGTGCTATGTGCCTTATGTCCAAGGCTTGATGCAAAACTACTATCGAGCCGGGGGTCTCACCGGAAGCAGGGAAGTGACTATGTATTATCTGATTAATATTATCTTCTTTGCAGATAGTTCGTTTTCGATCTCTGGATAGACCTAAAGAGGATGATTTTTGTCTGGAATTGTGAGTTCTGTTTCTTACTTATGTTAGATTTCTGTCAAACAAGCCTGTTGACTGTTTCTTACCCGGGCGAAGCCACTTTTACTTATAGCCTTGTTTGCGGTGCGCACATATGATGTATATATGTGTGAACCCTCGGGTGGGCAAAAGTGAAATTGCACTAATTTTGACGTTATTTTACTAATCTCGTGAAAATAACGTTAAAAGTGACGGACGGTTAATCAGGCATCATGTAGTGGCGTTGATAGCTGAAAGATAAGGGTACATGCACCGATCAGCTGGTGTCCCGATGATTGAGTGCTATGTGCCTTATGTCCAAGGCTTGATGCAAAACTACTATCGAGCCGGGGGTCTCACCGGAAGCAGCCTCTCTATCCCTATGGGGTAGAGGTAAGGCTGCCTACATCTTACCCTCCTCAGACCCTACCATAGCTTTGCTATTGGTGGGATATACTGAGTACGATGATGATGATGATGATGATGATGATGATATGGCAGGTCAAAGTCACATACATATGATGATGTTGTGGAGAGGGTGGCCTATCAACTTTGTCTTGAAGATCCCTCCAAAATCAGACTTACAAGTCATAACTGCTATTCTCAACAACTGAAACCTCACCCAATTAAATACCAAGTTCCAGATCAACTTCTAGACATGCTTGTTCACCACAATCAGGTATCTGTACTTTTTAATTATTTTAGTTCATTTTTAATTAATAGTTTGTGTACATTATGATTACTAAAAGGTATAATGTCATCCTATTTTTTTTTATTACAGATGTCTGATATTCTATACTATGAAGTGTTGGATATACCTTTGCCACAGTTGCAATGTCTGAAAACTCTTAAGATTGTTTTCCTTCGTTCTCCAAAGGAAGAGGTATGTTACTAAAACTGCAATAAATGTTTCATTTTTGGCCAACATATTGTAATCTATGTTATTGTTTTTATTATTTTGTTGTAAATTTTGTTGCAGCCTGTAATTCACAATATTAGGTTGCCCAAACAAAGCACTGTTGGAGATGTTCTCACTGAACTAAAGACAAAGGTATGCTTTCAATAATAATAATAATAATAATAATAATAGTAAACATCAAACTCATAATTTACAATTAAGCAGATTATTGCTTTTTAGGCAGTTTCAAATATGCCTGAAAACTGGTATTATATCATATTTACCCAAGCAAAAAAGTTATATACCCATTCAAAGTTCTTGAAATTTCATATGTACCTATTTTATTAACTACAAGTTATAATATGACCATTATGCCTCTCCTTTTTTGCCTTACACTCCAAACTCTCATATACTATCGCAAGTTGCGAGGGAGGGGTATGAAAGTCATATATGAAATTGTCCCTCTTTTTGTGGTTTTTTCTTTGGTTACAAAGTTCACATGTATGATTGAAGCAATATTTCTGGAAAACACAAATTTGACGTCACTAAATGATTTATCTGCTGACACTTAGTGTTTTTATTCTTTGATATATTCTAATCTGCACATCAAAATAGGTGGAATTGTCACATGCAGATGCTGAACTGAGACTACTTGAAGTGTTTGTTCATAAGATTTACAAGGTGTACCGTCGCGTATTTTACATAAGTTTTTAATTTAGGTGGAAATGTGTATAGTATTATAACAAGTTTTGTACTTTATTAGTTTCTTTGACTAGTTTTTTTTAATGAATTTTCTTTGCAGGTTTTTCCTCTGAGTGAGAAAATTGAGAATATAAATGATCAGTATTGGACAGTACGTGCTGAGGAAGTAAGTTTCATAGTTTCTTTTTGCCATTTGTTATTGATTATCTCGTGTACATGCAATGTGCTTTATATATAATAATTTTTCTTTCTCATCTCAGATTCCCGAAGAGGAGAAAGACTTTGGACCCCAAGATCGGTTAATTCATGTTTACCATTTTACTAAAGATACTAACCTAATGGTATGCAGATGATGCTTTTTATTTATTTTTCAATATAGTTTGGAACATTATTATTAACATTTTCATGTTTGATGGCTTTGCAGCAAGTGCAACGCTTTGGCAACCCGTTCTTTCTGAAAATTCATGTAGATGAAACTTTAGCAAGTGTGAAAACTCGAATTCAGAAGAAACTACAGGTTTCTGATGATGAATTTTCTAAGGTACTTTTTTAGTTTATTATTAATTTTCTAATAATATGTTATATATAAAAACTGTAATGTAAATATGCGTATAAATAAATAAAAATATATTTTAAGATGTATATTATTATAAATACCAACCGAGCCTGAGTTTGTAAAACAACTCACGAGCTGAGCTCGAGCTCTCTCGGAAATTAAACGAACCAAGCCTGAGCCTAGTTGTGCCCGGCTCTGCTTGTTTGTATAAAACCTACTTTTTAGTTTATTATTAATTTTCTAATAATATGTTATATATAAAAACTGTAATGTAAATATACGTGTAAGTAAATAAAAATATATAAAAAGATGTATATAATTATAAATACTAACTGAGCCTGAGTTTGTAAAACTAAAACTGGAATGGAAATATACGTGTAAGTAAATAAAAATATATAAAAGGATGTATATAATTATAAATACTAGCCGAGCCTGAGTTTGTAAAACTGCTCACGAGTTGAGCTTGAGCTCTCTCGGAAATTAAACGAGCCAAGCTTGAGCCTAGTTGTGCTAGGCTCTGCTTGTTTGTAGTACCCTTAAAATTGTACAACATGTCAATTTGGGTTATGAAACCTACTTTTGAGCTGCTTTTATTTATAAGTTATTGTAATTGCAGTGGAACTTTGCATTTTTGTCTCTTGGGAGGATAGAGTATCTTGAAGACACGGACATCTTGTCTAGCCGTTTTCAGGTTCGTTGGTGGTGGTATCTTTATAGTAATCATATTACATAATAATTTAACTTAAATGATTGAATTTGTTTATATAGAAAAAGGATGTTTATGGTGCTTGGGAGCATTTCCTTGGGTTGGAACACCCTGATACCACCCCGAAAAGGTCCTTCACTAACCAGGTAACGTTTATTTTCGTTTTGCGTTTCTTAAAATATAAATGTCTCCATGTTTCTAATGGACATGTTATTGTTGCTTGCAGAACCGTCATGCATATGAGAGGCCGGTTAAAATATACAATTAGATACTATACAAGTGCAAAATGAAATGTTGAATGTGAAGTATTTGAGGGTTTTGTTTTGGGGATTATATTTTTTGTAGAGTATTTATTTATAATAACTCTAAGTTGGAAAAGGGATTTTAATCGTTGGTTTTTCTTTCTAGTTTTTGTTGGGTTAACTCTGAGCCGTACATAACCAGATTTTGGCGTATGGGTCAACCTCAACTAGTTGTAAAACCTTTTGACTTTGATTTGAGATTATAATATCGTTAGCGTTGAGTATTTTGTGGTTGCTTGCAGTTTAAGAAACAGGTTATACAGGGTTTGAGTTAGATGGTATTGAGCTGAACAAAATATTTTTAACTAGGAGATTGAATTTTAATAGATGAGACCAAAGTACCAAACCATATAAAATAGTTAGATGTAGACCAGGATAATATGATATTTTAGGGTGTCCGGGGAGGGTTACTTGGACCACTCCGGTTTTAGCGACTAGGCGGGTGAGTAGTGGGTATTGGGGAGGGTTACTCGGACCACTCCGGTTTTAGCGACTAGGCGGGTGAGTAGTGGGTATTGAGTTCTAGTACTCAGGTTGACTTGAGGTAGCATTATCTTATTGGTTAATTGTTGAGTGGATGGGGGGTACCCCCTCTCCTCTTCTCTTAAATTGGGTAGACGTGGGTTGTTTTGAGTTGACTGCGTTGGTGAGTAGTTGGGTGAGCGGGTAAACCACCCCCTCACCCTTATTGGAACTTCGAATGGCGGAGTGCACTTAGAAAATAATAACTGTCAAAACTTGTGTTGGCTAACAAAATTGAAAGAGAAAGTAGAGAGTGAACCGTCTTGTAAGGATTCTGAGCAGTTTTTTTTTTCCAACTAGGGTCCATCATACCGAGGAGCAAACTTATTGTTTATATGAAGTTTAAAAAGATGAAGCTTGAGATAGACGAACTCATTTCTTAAATGAACTTTTATGATCTGTATATATTATCGGACTGCATTAGTGCTTCGTTTCGTTTCTTGCTGATTCCAATGTATGTTCCAAGTTTTGGAATCATATCTTCCAGAGAAGAAATAGGTCATCCATGACCATGCATCAAAGAGCCTATGCTTGTCCATCTGTATGGGGATGATAGGTAGTTTTTAAGGCGATAACAACTCTTTACATCTATGAGGTTCAAAATTTAATAATGATATCATCAATTAAATGATCCGATCGCTTCACACTGTAGGGACACTTCTCCACTAGAATTGTTGCTGAGACAAATTGCGACACTTCCTAGTGTCGCAAGCGACAATTGACGATTCACAGGCTAAGGCTCAAGTAACTAAAAATAGTGTGTTAGGGCCTTATTTGTAAGCGTTGGTCATTGTGTGAGCCACTACCCTACGGAAACTCACACATGGTGGAAGAGAAAGTTATGCAATTTTAGGTTCAAGTTTTAATGATAATCATAGCTTTCGATCTTCTATTGTCTATCATTATGATTATGACTGTTTAGCTCATAACCACCTGCCTCTATCATTATATATATATACACACACACACACACACACACATATATATATATGTATATGTATAGGAGAAGTATAGTTTGAAAACCCTCTTGAGTTGAGAAAACCCGTGAAAACCCTATGTAACATCGTTTTTTTTTTGTTACATGTAATATATGTTGTTACATTTAATACAGAACATCAAAAACATAAAAAAAAATGTTTTGCTATTTTTTTTACATTTTTTTAGTAATTTTTTTATATGTTTTCAAGAGAGAGAAAATATAAATAAACTTTTACATTTTTTATTAACTTTAATTGTAGACCACAAGATTTAATATTTAATTAAAAACATGTGGTTGAGAATGAGTTTCTAGATTTTCACAACTCAAATGGGTTTTTATTTTAACCTAATATGTGTGTTTGTGTGTATATATATATATATATATTAAAAACCAAATGGTAGTTATCTCACAAAATTACTATTCTTGAGTTAAACCAATAAGGCTTCTATATGTATGTTAACTTTGATTTTAATATCATTGTATGTTTGCATGACCATATTGTTTTTCAAGAGTTTTGTCACTATAGTTTGGCAAATATACATTTTTAGTCATTAACTTTAAGTTTCACATATATATATATGTTATTGGCCCATCAAATTTAAGTATCACATGTATAAGTTTTTTGCCCATTAACTTTTGTTTTCCATGTTTCGCATATATATATATTTGGTTGGCTACTAAACTTTGGTGATTAAACTTTTGCCATGTAACTTTTGCCCTTACGAATCGAACCCACACCGACCGATTTCCCGTCACGTGCTAATCGCAACGCACAATAGCTTTTAAATTGCCACACAAGTTTCACATATATACCTTTTGGCACCTCAACATTTGTTTCACGTATTTTACCTTTTTGGCTCATAAACTTGGTAATGAATTTTTACCCTTACATTTTTACTTTTGGGTCCATTCAACTTTTATAATACACTTTTGCCACAATACTTTTAGTGTAACACATCGAACTGATAGTAACCGACTTCCCGACGCGTACTTGCCACAATGCATGTTAGCTTTTCGAACATGTAATGCATTTACCTCACTTCATTGCAACGCACATGTACAATTACTTGTTTATATAAAAACGGGACTTGAAATCAAAGATCTAGCGGTCATAATATGATGTGCTTGTCAAGAGACACCCCTGAAACAATGATTGTTGTTATATAGGGAAAAAGTTTTATTTATGTATGCAATGGATGGTTATCTTTAATTAGCATCGCTCCCAACCCTTTAGATGATGCATTTATTTCGAAAATGAACAAATTTTTAAAGTTTGGCAAAGCTAAAACGGAAGCTTGAGATTAATGTCATCTTCAAGTTATCAAAAGATTGTTGTGCTTCATTGTTACAAATGCATCCTTTTTTAATCGACATGCCATTTATTTTACAAGAACTTCAAAAGATGTAATAAAAATCTTCGGTGGTAGCCATCTAAGCCTAAAAAATCTTATAACTGCTTAAAATTAGTGGGTATCGGCCTGTGTTTTAACTTCTATTTTAACAAAATCAATGGTTACATCTTCACAAGTGATCACATGACCAAATTACTCTACTTTCGTGCCCCTGAATATGCATTTAGACCTTTTGGCCCATCAATGAATTCAACCTCAAAAAGGACCATGCTTCTTGCAAATCTTTAACATGGTAAATTAAATTAAGGATACTAAAGAACAATTTCACAATACTTGTACCATAGTACTATGTGAATAAATTTACACATAACTTTGCACAATTTATTTTCATAAATATTATTAAAGAGACATTTTGTAATATTTACAAGAATTTACTCTATTTGTAAGGATATAATAGTTAAAAAACTAATGAACACTTGCAACATTACAATCGACAGTAGTTCTGTCATTTATCATTATTTTACATTTCAAATTCTTAACATTTTCAAAAATCAAACAAGATTATGTCAAAGATGTCATTCCAATTCTTACAAAATCATCATATGCAAATCAAACTCTCTGAGGCTCAACGTTTGAATGTTCTATAAACTTGTAACACTTACAGGTTCGTTTTATGTAAAATGCATTATATTTGAAGTAGTTATAGAGCGAGAACCTAACTTGTAAGCTTAATATCCGATAACAAAATGGGGTGTTGCATTTATAGGTTTTAAGGTGTAATGGGTAAACAAAAAGCGCCTTCCTAAGTAGAAGGTCGTTGATTCGACCGCTACCTGGCGGGTTTTTTTTTTTTTTTTTTTTTTAAAAAAATGGATAATTTTATAGAATAGTAACAAAGTTTTAAAAGTGTTTCAATATGTTATTTGAGTTTTAAAAGGTGTTTCAATTAAGTCACTCAACTTTATATTTTATTAAAATTATAGGTTTTAACATTTTTTTAGCATTTTTTTTTTTTTTCACATAGGAAATCTTTTTATCATTTTTTTATGTTGACGTGAAATTTATTTTTTATTTTTAATATTAAATATAATAAACGTTTTTTTTTATTTTTTTTAAATATAACTCTATATAATGCAATCTCGACCCCCACATCTTTTCCTCCAATGCTTTTTTAACGCACAAAAAATCTGATGAGGCTCGAACAAAAGATTTAGTTACCCAATTTGAGAAAAATTTTCATGAGTGACCTAATTTGAGCACTTTTGAAACTTGGTTACTGTTACATGACATTTTAAAAATGTTATCTAGAAATAATAAAATAAATAAGTAACATTTTAAGGCCAAAATTCATCATCTAACACTTCTTTGTTCGCCAATTAGCACGACGAATACTAAAGGAAGCGGATTGCGGTTAGGTGCTGTTTTAGGCTAAAACCGAATCAAAAACCAACTTTTTGTTTTTTATTTTATTTTTCAGAACCGGCGGTTTCGGTTTTTTAGGTTTTCGGATTCAATTCTGTTTTTTCGGTTTCGCTATCAGCCAAAAATTTTTATATCTCGTCCTCCGAATCACAAAAGGTCCTCGGTTGTTGCCACTACGAGAGAAAGCAATTTGTGTAATTGATTATTAGTATCCATAAGTACCATGCAGCTAAGATAGGTCTCTAAAACATTTATTAAGAGCCTCAGTCAGTGGACGTACAAGGTGACAGAAATTCCTTTACATCCTTTCAGAAATTGGTTAAGAATATAGGGTCACGATCTGCTATGATTGTCAAGGGGCACACTTGATATTTGAACGTGTTAACAAAAGGTTAGCCAATATTGGTCACTGTAAGCGGGTGTGCTAATGGAATAAAGTGTGCATATATTCTTAATATGTGCTTTGTACCTTGGAATAAAGTGTCAGTTTCTGTTTAAAAGAGGCTACAAGTGACTATTAGATATTTCTTTTCACTTAATGGGGTTACACGGACGCGTGGGATGATAAGGTGGTGAGCACCTCATTCTGGTGTTATTTTGCTCATTTTGGTTTCCATTTGGCTTTCATTTGCTCGTTTGAAAAATGCCGTCGCTGTTTTCAATGAACGGGGCTAGTAACGACTAGTTGGCTTTTGTTTCCACTGAACGAGAATATCAGGGGCTAGTGATATGATTAAGGAGGTGATTTCCTTATTCTAGTCTTCTTTTACTCATTTTGCTTTTTATTTATTCGTTTGGGCTTTCATTTGTTCGTTTGAAAAATGATACTTTTGTTTTCAATGAGCGGGGCTAGCAGCGACTGGTCGGCTTTTGTTTCACTAAACGAGGCTATCAGAGACTTGTGGGATGATTAAGGAGGTGAGTACGTCATTCTGGTCTTATTTTACTCATTTTGGTTTCCATTTGTTCGTTTGAGCTTTCATTTGTTTGTTTGAAAAATATCGTTTATGTTTTCAATGAACAGGGCTAGCAGCGACTGGATGGCTTTTGTTTTCACTGAACGAGACTATCAGGTACTTGTGGGATGATTAAGGAGGTGAGTACATACCTCATGCTATTTCTTTTACTCATTTTGGTTTCCATTTATTCATTTGTGCTTTCATTTGTTCGTTTGAAAAATGCCGCTTCTGTTTTCAATCAACGGGGCTAGCGGAGACAAGCTGGCTTTTGTTTTCACTGAACGATGTTATCAGGGACTCGTGAGCTGATTAAGGAGGTGAATACCTCATTCTAGTCTTCTTTGACTCATTCTGGTTTCCATTTGTTTATTTGTAAAATGTCGCTTCTGTTTTCAATGAGCGAGGCTAGCATTGACTGGTTGGCTTTTGCTTTTACTAAACGAGGCTAGCAGGGACTTATGGGATGATTAGGGAGGTGAGTACGTCATTCTAGTCTTCTTTTACCATTTGTTCGTTTGAAAAATGTCGGCCACATTTATTTTTAATGAACGGGGCTAACAGCGACTTGTTGGCTTTTGTTTTCACCAAACAACTCTATCAGGGACTTGTGGGATGATTAAGGAGGTGAGTACGTCATTCTGGTTTTCCTTTACTCATTTTGGTTTCTATTTGTTCGTTTGAAAATGTCGTTTCTGTTTTCAATGAACGGGCCTAGCAGAGACTGGTTAGCTCTTCTTTTCACTGAACGAGGCTTTCTATATTCTAATGGGCATGTTATTGTTGGTTGCAGAACCGTCATGCATATGAGAGGCCGGTTAAAATATACAATTAGATACTATACAGGTGCATATTTGAAATGTTGAGTGTTTTGTTTTGGGGATCGTATTTTTTGTAGAGTATTTATTTATAATAACTCTAAGTTGGAAAAGGGATGTTAACCGTTGGTTTTTCTTTCTAGTTTTTGTTGGGTTAACTCTAAGCCATACATAACCAGATTTTGGCCAATGGGTCAACCTAAACTAGTTGTAAAACCTTTTGACTTTGATTTGGATTATAATATCATTAGCGTTGAGTATTTCGTGCTGCTTGCGATTTAAGAAACAGTTTTATTTACTTTCATTAGCACCCATTAGATGGTGTCAAAAGTTTTGAGGTGTAACATTGAGTTAACAAGAAGCTTTATATCGGATTAAAAATATAATAAAAAAAATTGGATTTTCAATTTATAAGTTTTGAGCTGTAAAATTGAGTTAACAATAAGCGCCTGTAGCTCAGTGGATAGAGCGTCTGTTTCCTAAGAAGAAGGTCGTAGGTTCGATCACTACCTGGCGCGTTTCTAATAAATTTATAAAACTTCTTGTATTAGGGGTGTAACCAGTGCCGTTTTGAGCTAAAACCGAACAAAACCATTTTCTTGGTTTTTTTTTTCTCAAAACCGTTTGGTTTCTGTTTTTTGGGTTCGATTCGGTTTGTTTTTGGTATTTCTAATCGGGACAAACTTTTGAATCCCATCTTCCTAATCATGAAAGTTCCTCCATTGTTGCCACCGCTCTACGAGAGAAAGCTATTTGCGTCATTGGTGAGTAGTATCCATAACCATGCATCTAATATAGGTCTCAGAACATTTATTAAAAGCCTCTGTTGTTCATCCGTTGGTGGATGGTAACTCCTTACACCCACAAAATCCTTTTATAAATTGGTTAGGAATACAGGGTCACGATCTGATACGATTGTCAAGGAACATGTCAACAAAAGGTTGAGCAACATTGATAGCAGTAAATGGGTTTGCTAATGGAACAAAGTGTGCATATGTTGTTAATATGTTAGGAAGGCTAGTAATAATATTTACTAGGCAATGCAAAGGTCCTTCAAATGTTAATGAAGCAACGGACGACGTTAGAACAATCTTAATTTTCATGCAATACCTCTTTCAAACTTTACAATGTTATTTCAGCTCTCAACAATTGATATTTGCCGAAATTTTGTTTTCTATTCAAAGCATTCCCATCCCAAATAGCATTGCATTCGACATGACCTTAGTGGTATTACGACATTTAACATCCACATTCAATGCAACTTTAACTATAGCCTAATAACCTGGAAAGCCAAGTATGCAAGTTGGATGGTTATCTTTTATTAGCATTGCTTTCAACCCTTTAGATGATGCCATTTGTTTCAAAAATGAACAATTTTCTAAAGTTTGGCAAAGCTAAAAATGGACTCTCGGTTTAATACCATATTAAAGACGTCAAAAGATTGTTGTGCTTCATTGTTACATACGAAAGCATCCTTTTTTTTCTATAGTAGACATCTCATTTATTTTGCAAGACTCCAAAAGATATAATGCATCTTCATTAGTAATCTTCTGAGCCTAAAAACCCTGTAATTGCTTGAAATGAATGGTTATAGGCCACTATATTACAGCTTCTATTTTAACAAGATCGGTGCTTACACCTTTAGAAGCGATTACATGACCCAAGTACTCTACTTTTGTGCCCCCGAATGTGCGTTTAGACTTCAGACCTTTTGGCCATCAATGAATTCAATCTTAAAAGGGATACTACTTGCATATCTTTAACATAGTGTTCCATGGTAGTGCGGTAAATCAAAATATCGTTAAACATATTATTCAAACTTCTAATTTCACAATCATGGTATCAATAATAATAAGGAACTTATACACTGCCGTACAGTAGTTTATATGAAATCAACCCATCAATAGTCTCCACAACTAAACGGTTCATCTTCACGAGTAACAACAGGAATGATCGTGTTTTAGGGCCTACGTTCACCAGCAGCACAATTTTACTTAGCAAAAGTTATGGAAAAAAAAAAACTTTGACCAAAATTGTTTAAAAAGTATGTGTAATGCTTATTACCTAAATCAAGTGATGAAACCTCATCTTGTGTAAAGAAATTGTGATTCTTGGTTTTCTGTTTAAGATGCATGTTCATCTTCTCTGCTACAGTAAGCAAATCCTGTAAAAGAGTAAACTTGGAATCGGTTAACTTAAACTTAAACTCAGTGTCAAGTTTTGCATAACATAATATAATAATATGAAATATTTACCTCCCAAGATGCTAATGATTTCATATATGAAGGAAGACTATCATAAGCATCTTTCGGTACTATTATTAATGGTTTCAAATCTTCCGTCTCGTTCTGTTTGTCATCTGTTCGCATGATAGAGACAAAAAGTCATCGATAATGTTAGAAATAGGGTGGGGGTCATATAGTTGTTTACTTTCTGTTTTTGAGGAATCCAAGGGTGGTTCATATAGTGGGTCCAACTCAATCTTATTATAACCTGCAGTTTTGAGATGAGAAACAAGAAAATAAGAGTAAGCTTGTAAACAAGAATCGAACAGAACACGAATGGGACATGTTCGTTCGATTAACTTAACTGTACAAACGAACAAGCACGAGTAGTTAAATGTACAGGGTTGTTTGTGCTATGTTCTTTAATAGTATGAACCAGCAATTCATGAACATAAACAAATATATAACTGAACATAGATGAACGAATATAAACGACATAACTGAGCAAACACCAATTAAAAGTAAAAGTGAATCTGTCGGGCCTAAAAAAGATATGAAACTAGACTAAATAGTAACGGGCGATAATTTAATCTAATAAAACTAGACTAAGCTTTAATGGGCAAATTAAATGAATACATAAACGAACAAGCTAAAACAAGAGTAAACTAACCAAACATAAACAAATAAACAAAACATCTGTTCATGTTTGTTCTTATAAAATAAGACTTCTTTTAATCAACTAACCTTCAGATTCAATAGTGGCAAGAGAAGCATCAGAAATGCCAAATTTCTGCAAGGTCAATGTATCATCAAATCTAACTTTAGTTAAGAAATGAGAAGAACAGAATCCCAACTAATTGGCATGTTTGTGTAATTATCAATTTCAACAATTCCTGATTAGAAACAGGGAAGGTTTATATCAATTTCATAATCTGTAAATTAAACTGTAACTAAGGATACAAAGAGTCATCTTCCACCATGTTCTTCAAATCCAAACTAATATTTGGTTGTGTATCATTCATGTCTTCTTCAGGTTCATCAATCTCCAACCCTACAGAAGTAGTACTAGCTTAACAACTTGAGAAAATGAGTGAATTCAACATCAATTTGTAACAATTAAACTCAATCTTTTATCGTTTTGCGTCCAGTTCGAATCAAAATTGTGTCATCAAATTGATTATTTGAGAAATTGAACAAATTCAAGTACTTAGGGCTCAAATTATACTCAAATTTAATAGGGATGAGATCGGTACCGTACCGATATCGAACCAACACCGTACCAAAAAATACTGATACTGAAAGCAAGTAAAACCATATACTGATTTTTTCGGTTCGGTACCGGTACATTGAAAATACCAAAACCACACGGTACTGATACCGAAAACATGAAAAACTAATACCGGTACAGATACCATCGTATTGGTATTTGGTAAAAAAATGTTCATCCCTAAGACCATGTGCAGCAGGGCACTCCCCCCCCCCCCGGGCGCCTTGAGGTGCTTAGAAGGGGGGGCGCTTCCCACATAGCGCCAGGAGGTGGGGAAGAGGAGCAATATGATTGGTGGTTCTTAATTTGTTATTTTTAATAAAATAATAATAATAATAATGGGGTAATGATTGGAAGGGACACTATCCACTGCACCCCTTTTGTGTATAATGCCCCTAAGCGTCACATGGCGCACAATGCCTCCATAAGGGCATTATGCACTACACACGGTCTAACTCGACATCAATTTTGTAACAATTAAACTCAAATTCTTATCGCTTTTTACCCAATTCAAATCATATTCTCATCATTTTCGAATTAAACAAAGCACGCGTGCTACCTGCAACATATCCAAACGCAGAGAGGCGTTCCTCAAGCTCAACAATATCAGTCTGATTCTTCTTATAGATCTCGTTGCAGTGACCTAGCAACTCCTCAAACGACACCGTATCGAACGTCATAGATTCGAGGAGGTTGAGATCACTGGTGGCCGTTGACACACGACGGTTCAGGCATTGCACAAACGATAACGAAGCAGAATCTACAAAACTAATAATCATTATTAATACAATAAAATAAAACCTAGATCTAAAGTAAAGTAACAGTTATTTATTATTATTATTAACAAAAGTGAATTGTATTATTACCGAAGGGGATCGGACGACGGTTAACGGATTGAAGTAACGCGGCTGAGCTCGATTCGAGGTGGTGGCAGAAACGAGCAATGCCGTCGCGGAACTGCGTAATGGAAGCTTCCATGGTAATTGGATTCAAAAGCTTTGGAATGTTGTTAGGGTTTAGACTTTTGAAGGGATGATGATTGAATTCATTTGGCGGTTGTTATCGGAGGGAGATTTGAACCATATGAATTAGTTGCTAGACCTAATACGTATTAGATTTGATGTGTAGCGTTGATTTAACAATAAGCGCCTGTAGCTCAGTGGATAGAGCGTCTGTTTCCTAAGCAGAAGGCCGTAGGTTCGACCCCTATCTGGCACGGATCTTTTGCTTTTCAAATTTTGTTTAGAAATTTTTATTAAACTGCCAACAAAAAAAATTTATTAATTAGAAAAAGAAGCAGGATAGTAAGCTAAGCTGCTAGTCCACCATGAGCATATTTTTTTCGACCGTAGCTTTTGAGATGGTTAGATTGAATTCCTCTCTTCTAGTGGCAACTCATGTAAACTATTTTTAAAGATGAAAACATGATTTAGATTTATGATTGGAACCATGCAGAACACATTTAGAAAATATAAAAAATATACATCTTCATGGAATCTAACACCTCTATCATCTTTCATATTTATCCAACCAAGCTCATGGTATAACATGTTCACATTAATTAAATAAAGCCACGTAACATAAAAGGATAATTCACCTATATTACATTAAAACAATATATTACAAACATTCAAACTAAAACTTATCTTAAAAAGATAATATATAACAAGCATTAGTAAACAACAAGCTGGATAATTTAAAAGGATACCACCCCACACCGCTTGAGCAAACCAGCACAACACCGTAAGATGTTTCGCCGTTTCCCCCTCATCTCTGCACAACAGGCACCTAGCCGTCTCAAGTCTCAACTGCTATATTGCGCCTTGCCAATGCACATAAAACCGGTAGTCTTTTCATCTCCACCCTCCAAGCAAGTATCCTGACCTTCCTTGGTACAAATTTATCATTTGAAACTTCTTTGTTCATCGATACAGTAGCATTCTTTGTATAATCAAATTGCATAAACCTCAATGCGGTGATAGCATGATAGTTTGTTAGAGTAAATAGTAAATACTACTACTCTTAACTATCGACACCCTATGGATTCAACATACATGTTCGGATTGTTCACCTGTTCTAAGTAATCATCGCACCCTTCTTACGCTTTGTTGCTATTTTAATAAAGATCTTGCAAATGTTACTGATTAATTTTGCAGATAAGTGCAAAGATAAGCGGACAAGCGACAGTTATAATTTAGCAACCTGCATAATAAACATAATACGGCGCTTATACTTGAATTATAACATCAATAAGATATAAAAATTCTAACAATCACCACAACCAAGTTACGTCAAGAATGAGAGAAATACATAAGTTACACAAGAGTTATAACTAAATAAATCAATACACTCTAATAAACTCTATAACTTTATATATATTTTTAGTTATTTTTTATAATTTGGCATTGAAAAATATTATTATATATTTAATACATTATATATATATATATATGTATGTATATACATCATAGGCTCATGAGTCAGCTTGAAATCGATAAGTAAAGCTCATTCCCGGGCTCGTTTATTAAACAAACTTCTTTTAAAGTTTGAGCTCGATCTACTCAATCTGAGTTTTTAATGAGTCAATCTTGAGTGACTTGTTTACATCTCTAGTTGAACCCTGTGATGTAAAACTCTACCATCTTCTTTCAGTGAATTCACTGATTCAAGAGAAAATATTTAGACATATGAGCGTCTAATTACACACTTTCATTAATGAAAATTAACTCAAAAACAAGTCAAACAAAGCGCCTGTAGCTCAGTGGATAGAGCGTCTGTTTCCTAAGCAGAAAGTCGTAGGTTCGACCCCTACCTGGCGCGTACGTTTAATTATATTTTTTTTTGCTTTCTGTTTTAAACTAAGCTTTTATAACTGTTCTTTAGGTTAGTTTTTCCGAGTCAAGTTCTTCGGGTTTCAAAGTTTACACTTTCTTTATGACTAATTTACTTGCATCATAAAAGATCGTTGAATTTGTAAATTAAGTTCAAGCTTAGTATCTTAATCGAGATCATCTTAAAGAGTTTCGGCCTTCTACATAGAGATAACATTAAATCAAGTTTTGGATAGCGCATTTTATTATTGGATATAAACGAGTTAAGGTGGAGTTTCTTATTGAACGTATTTAGGGGTGTTCATCGAATCGAATAATGAATTTTCAAGTTAAATCGAATCGAATAATTGTTTTTTATGCCAGTATTCGTATTCGATTAAAAGTTGAACTATTCGATTCGTATTCGTATTATATGCCCAATTCGAAATTCGATTTGAATTCGTATTTGAAACTCGAATTTGGATCGAATTCGAATAAGTTCAATTTTAATTCGAATAAATACAATCGAATTCAAGTTTACCTATGCCAAAAATTCGAAAACCATAATCATAATTGCAAAACAAACATATAAATTTAAAGTAGTTGCAATACCACATGATAATAAAATTCAAAACTAAAGTACAAATAGTCTAAAAATCAAAATATTCAAAACGAGAAGTAAATAACACTCATGTTAATATGAGCTAAGAAACAATAATATGGCCTATTGGGTTTAATTAATTTGTAATGGACATTTATTATTTATGGATTTGACACAAGTAAAAAAAATAATTATATGTATTCATATATGTATATATAATTTGAATTCGAATTTCGAATCGAATACGAATTCGATTAATATACTCGAATACGAATCGAATTTTTTAAAACCAAATTCGAATCTTAATAATCGAATTCGAATCTAATCAAATTTCGAATGTTTCGAATGCGAATCGAAATTTGAACATCCCTAAACATATTACGTGCATCAAGTTTTCAAAAACAAGGTTGAAATATACATCAAGTCGACCTTGAGCTTATAAGAATTTTAATGAGCGAGTTGAATCGAGCCAACATCAGCTTACTCTCGAGTTCATAAGTCATAATAATATTGATGTAGGTTTTTTGAAACGCGATCAGGCTGTTTGCCTGTAATTTGATTTGGGCCGGTCCATCGAGCTCATGGTGGTTTGGTAGCTTAGAGACCAAGTCAAGCATATTACTTGGGCTACATGATACGAATTAATTAATTGTTTATATATGCTTTTACTAATTAGTTTTTGAACATGATAAGATTTTGTAAACAAGTCTAATTAGATTTTAAAGTTTAAATTAATATATATACTCGAGCTTTGGGGGCTATATCATGATATTGTAAATTTTCAACTTAATGAGAATTAGATGGATTGATCTTATGCTCTAAAACATTGTTTGTGTTTATCAGTTTTGGTTACCAAACTTCACAAACGGCTCTATAACTTGATGATTTTAAAGTCAAAAGCTTAAAAATCGATGCCCCCGTATCAAATACAAGTCTAGATTAGTTGACTCATAATCTCTCATCCGATCTTGAAGTTGAGCTCTTATATAACTCAAAGTGAGAATCAAACCGCGTAATTATATTTACAAGTAGTGTAATTATGTAATTATATCGTAGTATAATTACGCCATACTATAATTACACTATGTTATATATATATAATTGTACCACTTGATTTTCACTGTTAATACATTAACTTAGTTTGTATTTGAACCAAATCCATATTATATAATGGGCTTACTTTAATGATTTTGACCCACTTTATATTTTAGAAGACGCTTATTAATAAGGGCTATAGATTCACTTTTACTGGCTTACTTATTTTGACCAATACTAATACTAATTAATAAACAATAAATAATATTACTTAGGATAATCACACGTTTTATTAGACGGCCGATGAATGAAATAATGAAATGGTCTAATTTTCAAGAAACACGCAAAGCCCAACTCGATATATCTACTATTTTGCCTTTGTTTAGAATATATATAATAATTTTAAATTTTATGTTTACATTTACTTATAATTTAATCATTGCTTTATTTATATCAATGATTCAATGATAAAAAATTCTTATTTCAGTAAACTTATTTTATTTTGAAATGCGGATAAACTTAATTTATTATTTTTCAAGATGAAAATTCGAATTTCAACCTTTTAAATTTTCAATAAATCAAAAATAAGCATTTTCTTAAAAGGAAACATCGATCAAGTCACTAATCTTATTAACACACTAAATTACAATGCTTATATTTTTAAACTGAGTTATACTCGTACATTTTTTTCTTACATAAAATTCATCTTGTAATTTCGTAAAAACAACACATTATATCGTAACTACGCAAATAAACAAAAACAAATGTGAACAATTATATTTTACAACCACAAAGCATATACTTGTTTAAATAAATAGAACTTGCGGGTAACAATCCCTGCTTCACAAGAAGTCAGGTATTCAGATGGTATCAGTTCATCCGACTCTCGATATAGCAACCAAACAAGAAAATCCAAAAAAACAAAGCTGGGAAATAAATTAAAGTCCGATCGTGGCGCGAATATCGAGAAACCATTATCAATAGAATATTATAATATAATATAGTATACAAATATTTATTGAATAATATTCAAATATGCAGACAAATAAACAACTACAAGCATAAAAGATAAATTAAATCTAGGGTTTGAAATTGTTTTCAATCTAAACCCCCAAATTTTCCTCTTTTCCCTCCACAAAACCTATTTTCCTGCCAATTTTTCACATCAATTCGATTTCATCTTCATCACCAGCTCACGATTCCTTGTTCCGTACGGTATATTTCATTCACCTAATCTCCATTTTCATCAATTTCGTTCATATTGATTCGTAATCGTAACTGTTGATTTGTAATTGTAATTCGTAGGGTCCTATTGGTGTTTTCTTTAGCCTAGAAGCTGCTTTTGTTATTGTGACTGTTATTGTTGTTATTTGACTGGATTTGATGCACTTTTGGTGTTAATATGGAGTCAGAAAGCTCGAGTACGGTCAAACACTGTGATTGTCGTTGTATTTATTGTGAATCTGGAACCGGACATTATTCCGGGACATGGTTACGGTCTGTGAAACGAAAAGTAGACGAGTTTGATCACGATGGTGATAAGTTCATTATACCAGGTCTTGTAATCCCGTCTGTGGCGCGTGTGGATATTGAAAACGAATGTGACGCGTTGCGTGAGATGGTTAGCAACCAACAACATACAATTCAGGGCCTGATTTCTGATTTGGAAGAGGAAAGATTTGCTTCGTCGTCTTCGGCGAATGAGGCTATGTCGATGATCTTGAAGTTGCAGCGTGAAAAGGCGGAAATTCAGATGGAAGCGCGGCAATTTAAGCGGTTTTCGGAAGAGAAAATGGCGCATGATCAGCAGGAGTTGATGGCGTTAGAGGAGTTGTTGTATAGGCGGGAGCAGTCGATTCAATCTTTGAGTTGTGAAGTGCAAGCGTATAAACATAGAATGATTAGTTTCGGGCTCACGGAATCGGAAGCAGACGGTAATGTTGCTACGAATTTAGAAAGTCAGTTTGATTTTGCGCCGTATGATTATCCTCGTTTAAAAGTCAACAATTTGAATGAGAATCGGGATAATGATAATGAAACAGTTGATATAGAAAAGTATGCATTTGGTGAAACTCCACATTCTTTAAAAGATATAGAAGATAGAATCAATGAACTAGAAGAAAGTCAAAGCCAACCGGTTCTTGAGAAGGTTATAGTTGGTTATTCACCAATGAAGAAACACTCGAGTGATAGTGCCAGCTCGTTTTCTACACATGTAAAAGAAGTAGAGCCCGCATCCGAATTTGGGGATGAAATGAGTGATAGGATTTATACTATTGACTCTATACATAATGTGAACAATGATCAAAAGGGTAATATTGGTAGTTATGATGAATTTAATTCTTTGATGGGCAGTGATAAAGAATCATCTTCACATACTGAAATTGAAAGTCCGGAAGTTAAGAAGTTATATGCAAGACTTCACGCGAGGCGGATCGGGAGTCAATGAGGCAAACCCTTATTTCTATGTGGACTGATAAGGCCCAGTTGGTATTATTGAAGGAAATAGCTCAACAATTGTGTAAAGAAATGCCACCGCCACGCAAAACTTATGTTAACAAACCGTATAATGGCGTGGGTTCGTCTTTCTTTTCAATGCTCAAGGTAAACTTATTATTGTTATATTTCAATTTGATCACATATGCGTATAAGATTAGTTTTTGCATATAAAATTTGATATTGATAAATTAGTATGTATTGTTGTATTGGTAAAACATCAAAATTATATTTGTTATCATTTGCTCTTTGACAGTGGGTTGCAACCTTCGGTTTCTTGAGAGGGAAAACACAACGAAACAAGTAAGTATTGTTAATCTTTTCTAAATTTGGATATAAGCAATTAGCGTGTTTTGGATAAGTAGTTTAACAGCACCGCATGTAACAAACAATCGTTCAGTATGGTGACTTAAAGAGGACTGCTACTTACATTACAAAATACGCATTACCTTTTTTCATAATGCCATTTTTGGTCTTCCGATATATTAGGTTTTTTAATTATATTAAATTGTCGAAAATTAAACAACTAGTTATCAGGCTATGATTTTATTCTTTTTATTTTTGGGATCTTTTCAGGCACATTTTTATTGCATTGGCGGGGAGCGCAGGCTTGCTCATGCTTCTTGACAAGAGACCTCAAATCAGGCAATGGAGGTGTCTTTCAAGTACTAGTTTGAAAAAGTGATGTTATAAGTCTTGATATCCATTTCTCTGCTGATGTCACCCATTTCAACAGATTTTATTTTTAATTTTTATTTCTTTCAAAATTAGTATTCACATATGTTGTGTGAACATAGATGTAATTTTGCTACCTGCTCCTGTATATTGCTTGCAATGCAGAACTACAAATTCTAGTATGATTTTTCTCTAGCTTTATGTTTCGGGATCAAACTTGTTACGTTCCAGCCCATTCAACTTATGCTATGTTGACACCCTCGAGACATTGGTCATAATTGATAGTATTCGTGTATAGATGACAATGGCTTGGTTTTAGATGGGATTTGGTATTCTATGTTCCATCCATGATCATAACAATTAATATGCCCTTCAAAAATTAGCATCCGTACGTTGATGCCTTGATGATGCCATCCTTTTTGATACTTATTAACTGTCGTGTTTGCGAGTTTTCCTGGAAAGATTTAGGATTTTGTTTATAGTCTGGTAATATGTGAATTGGTTGCAAAAATTTTGAAGGGGCTGGATGCATTTGATACTCATTAGCTGCGTATTTGAGTGTTTGGCATTTCAGTTAGGTTTTTGAGGTGAGTTTACCATCATGTTTTGGGTTACTGGTATCTAATAAGTAGTTTTTGACCACATCGCAAACCAGGTGGGTAATAAGGGCAATAAGTAACGCTGTAACGCCTTTTATAAAGAATTCTTAGATTTTCCATACGCCACTTTTGCACTTCTTATAAGTAAATGTTGTTAGAGAACCTTTTAGATTATCCTTTTTAAAATTTGTAAAACACAATTAAACTTTACACAAACAAAGAGAAAAGAAGATTAAAAAAATTAAGTTTTTCATTTGGTGAAAATACATAGCAAGAGTTTTGGACTCTCATGCGCAATGAGTTAAGGACTAATATTGATTCGTTTGTAATTGTAAGTATGAGAAGTTAATGTCTAGAAGGAAAACGGGAAATAGTGCATCTAAATTTTCTATATGATTCACTGTCATAATAAGTTTTTATTACAGAACTGGCTAACCCAAGCACTCTTTAAGCATTAACATGGCACGCCCAAGCCAAGGAATCACATAGTGTGTTCAACTTGTATTGATGCCAAAGTTGTGTATGGTTAAAATTATGCAAATATCTTTCTCCCCTATAAGTCAATCATGTAAACATTATGTGCCCCAAAACCTGTCTACAGTACATATTTTATAAAGAAAACAGTTTTACAACAATCGATTATTTGTGGAAGTATCCATAAGAGCACCATCAACGTTCTCCTTCACAGGCGACATCACATTAAATTTGCCTAAATTCTGGCCTGCAACGTCTCTCCTAAATCCTAATCATGTCAGCAACTTCTTATCCCTCTCTCTTTCACGTCTACTATTCGTAATTCTAAAACCCACCAATTGCATACTATCTTGCTGAATTGTATAAACGTGGGCCAAAATAGAGAGCTTAAAACCTAGAAGTTAGAAATCTAATCATACTTATGTTTTCAGTATTATTCTTGTGATTTTCCCTCCTTAATTAACTAAAATAATAACTCAAATTCAATTCATTGAGTCAACTCAGCAACTCGTCCACGTTTCATTCCCTCCATTTCCCATAATCCAATTTCACATTTCCCCCAAATTCACTATTCGTCAATAATTAGGGTTTCTGATTAGCAGTAACCTGCGTATTATCACACAGTCACTATCCAACTTCCATCAATTTCATCTCAATTTAACTAAATCCTAATTGTTCACGCCAATTTCACCTTCGGAGACGTAAACCTCATAATATCCTGTTTTCGGTGTATGACCGGATCACAATTCACACACCTGCAGCTTCATCACGCATAATCGATTTCATCAAATGCGATCCGCACGTTTAAATCCGCGAGTCTTAAGGTTAGGGTTAGGGTTCAGGTTTCGTATTTGGTGTAAATTCTGAATAATGGGAAACACTTGTGTGGGTCCCAGTGTAGGACGCCCTGGCTTCTTGCAATCCGTCACCGCCGCCGTCTGGAAAACCCGCCCGCCTGAAAACACTCTCCCACCTCCCAACAAAACCAATACTAATGATAGTAATAATAATAACAATAACAATAATAAAAAACCAGATGATGGTTTAAAGTCAAAGGTATTAGGGGAAAGCGCGCAAAGTGTGCAGAGTACTCCGCCCGAGACTGTTAAAATGTCGGTACAGGAAGTGGCTAAACCAGTTGAAGCAGTTAAGCTACTGGAGGAGAAACCGAAGCCTACAAGTAATTTTAAACGTGTGAAGAGTACAGGACTTCAAAATTCGGTATTACAACGGAAAACCGGGAATTTGAAGGAGATTTACAATGTGGGGAAGAAACTAGGGCAAGGTCAATTCGGGACGACGTATTTGTGTATAGAGAAGGAAACCGGGAAGGAGTTTGCGTGTAAAACAATAGTTAAACGGAAGCTAGCAACGAAGGATGATGTAGAGGATGTTAGAAGGGAGATACAGATAATGCATCATTTAGCGGGGCATCCGAATGTGATATCGATTGTGGGTGCTTATGAAGATGCTGTTTCTGTTCATGTTATTATGGAGCTTTGTGCGGGTGGGGAGCTGCTTGATCGGATTATACAAAGAGGGCATTATACGGAGAAGAAAGCTGCGTAGCTTACTAGGATAATAATAGGGGTTGTTGAAGCGTGTCATTCTTTAGGGGTTATGCATAGAGATTTGAAGCCTGAGAATTTTCTATTTGTTAGTGAGCAGGAAGAAGCTGCGCTTAAAACTATTGATTTCGGGCTCTCTATGTTCTTTAAGCCAGGTATATCTATAAATATTTGTGTTATTTGATTTGATGATTATAAAGATTAAAGAACCAAGTTAAATGATATAACAAATTGGATCATAGGTAACTGCTACAACTTCCCTAGAAAAGAGAACTCCTAACAAACAAGCATACCCAATCGTACTCTAAGAAGGTGATTGTTCGTTAATTTCATAAACGATCACAAATGAACATAAATGCACAAACGAACATATATTAATTTGAAAAGTAAAAAATTAACATTTTTAAACTTAAACATTAGACAGTATCACCCAAAATAAGTATAAAGTTTAGTAATTGACATAATTATCTGTTTATACTTGACATAGTAAACTAAAATTTTGAAAATATAAAAAACCTTTTAATGACCAAATGTAAACAGATGAACATGAAAGAACGGACATTAATGAACGTTAAGAACGAACACAAATGAACACGTTATTGAATGTTCACGAACACGACCTCTGTTCGTGTTCATTCATTTAATCAATCGAACGAAATTCCTTGTTCATGTTCGTTTATTTATTAAATAGAAGCACGTAAGCAAATTTCCTGCAGAATGGTTCGCTGAACATTTGGTTCATTTACAGCCCTAGCTCAGTAGCTCCCATTGGCACTTTTGGCTTGGGTTTGGTTATTTTGGTTCGGTTATGTCTGTTATTTTGGTTATGGATCTTTTTTTTTTGGTTCTGTTCATGCACACCCCTAGTTTCTATTTATGTATGTTAGTAATATTTTGAGTGCTTTAACAGGTGAGATGTTCACTGATATGGTCGGGAGCCCTTATTATGTGGCCCCAGAGGTCTTGAGGAAATTCTACAGTCAAGAATGTGATATTTGGAGTGCAGGTGTAATCATCTACATTTTGTTATGTGGGGTCCCACCATTCTGGGATGGTGAGAAACAGAGAACGTTATCTTTGTCTGTTTTGTTTTTTGTTTATCGCTTTTGTGATGATATTATTATAAGGTTGCATACTTGCATTTACCTTTCTGTTGTTGTGATCTGAATCAGAAACGGAGTCAGGAATATTTGACCAGGTTTTGAAAGGTGATCTTGACTTTTCATCAGAACCTTGGCCAGACATATCTGAAAGTGCAAAAGATCTGGTTAGAAGAATGCTTGTAAGAGATCCTAAAAGACGGCTCACAGCACCTGAAGTTCTTCGTGAGTATACATCCCTATTTTATAATAATAATAAATGTTAATGCTAATTTTGTACACACCCTATTTTCTTTAGTCAATTCCTTCATGAACATTTATCCAAGTCCTGAAAGCCTCTAGTATGAAAAGGCAGTACACACTTTGATAAGAGTATTTTTGGTAATGACAATGCTGACACTTTTGAATACATCATCAGTTGAGTTAAGTTTTTCACACGGGCATATTATAAAACTTCACAAGTTAGTGTACATTGATTAAGGAAGATGTCAGGCGTTTGGAAATTGGAACTGCTTGAGTAAATTCTTTATTCATGGTTAGCATACTAAATAATGATTTCATTATATTGATTATAGTTGATGATCTTTATTGATATAATGGGATGCACATGTTACCATACTAATAGATGAACTCATAATGTTAGTTAGACCATCCGTAGTGGGGGCGCTTCCCACCTCAAAACTCTATGAACACCGCCCCCCCTCCCCCCTTTAAGTTTGAGCTAAGTTTTGGCATGGAGAGTTATCCACAAAACGCCATCTCTCCCCCCCCCCCCCCCCAAAAAAAAAAAAAAAAAAAACAAACTCTTCCAGCCAATCAAATTTTTTGTCCCATAGGATGCCACGTGTCTCACAATGTCCCTACATGGAGAGTTTTGACTACACATGGTCTTATAATTATAATTTTTTTGTTGACATTATCGCAAGTAATAAATTCGTTCCATCACACATGGAGAATAAGATACATACGTATGTAATTGGAGTAACAAAAATTACAAATATGAAACTCCAACAGTAATATATAACTAAGATTCATACGTATGTGATTTTTTTTGGTTGATGATTACCTTAGTTTTAAAATATTATTGAATTTTAATAGTTTTTTACCATCATATTCTGTTATAGGTCACCCTTGGGTTCAAGCTGATGGTGTGGCTCCAGATAAGCCTCTTGATTCTGCTGTTCTTTCCCGTCTAAAGCAATTTTCCGCCATGAACAAAATCAAGAAGATAGCTATCAGAGTAAGTTTTTTTTTCAACTGTTTTCTGTTAATCCCTTTTTAGCCATAAATCATAGTGTTTATCATCTTTAGATAAATTGTTTACCATAAATCATAGTGTTTAACTATAAATCATAGGTTATTGCTGATAGTCTATCTGAAGAAGAAATTGCTGGACTTAAACAAATGTTCAAAATGATAGATTCTGATGGCAGTGGCCAGATCACGTTACAAGAATTAAAGAAAGGCTTAGAGAAAGTTGGCGCCAATTTAAACGATTCAGAAATTGCTCGCCTAAAAGAAGTGGTAAATTATCCAAGATACCTTTACTTCCAGCTTACCACCAAATCTTTTTGTTAAAATAAAAAAGGTCTTGTGTGATTATTTTATGTGGGGCTGTAAACAAGTCAAGCCAATCTGAGCCAGGGTGGGCTTGTCTATCTTAATGAGATGAAATGTTAAGCTAGACCAAGTTCGTGGCTCGTCTGGCGATTCGCTTTTATAAAAAGAAATTGAAGTGTTACAAAATTTTGAATATTTTACACATTAATATATAAACTAAAAATAATATTTGTAACATGTACACATAATGCAGAATTTATAGCCTAAAGAATTCATAATTTATATATATTACAATTTGGGTTATAATTAATATTAAAATATGGGATTCACTTTAGAACGAGAAGTTTTAATATGTTTCTTATTACTTTCATTAAAAAATGTCACACGGCTTTTAAGTCATACATATATACAAATTTGTGCTTTAATTCAAATGAGACAACGATCCAGCTAATGAACGAGCCACGAGCCAAGTTGACCTTGGCTCGGGTTTGGCTTGCCTCGTTTAAAGCCGAGCTGGCTCGGCTCTAATGCTTTTGAACAACCCTAGTTTTATGTACACAAGTTGGGTTGACCCGTTCGTTAATATTTGTTTCCATTATTATTAAATTTTACAAAAATCAATCATTTTGGGTCACTTTCAAAAGTGCAAAATCCATAAATTCAGTTTGGTTCAGTTTTAGTTACGTGCAAAACCAAAATCGAATTGAATATTCTGTTTTCCAAAAACAGAAAACTAAACCGTCGGTTTTTGTACGGATTAGGTTAGATTGATTTCATGCGTTTGAAAGATTTACCCATTTGACCCGTTAGTGGTAAATATTACCTGAAAAATGTCAGTTCTCTTACAAACCTTTTGTTTTTATAATGATTATAGGACGGGCGGATAGATTACAGTGAATTTGTGGCAATGATGACAGAGGGTGACTTTGGGAAGAACATAACTCCTCGGTTAAGGTAGAACAGTAGAACCGTAATTTTTTAATTTTCTTTTCTCATAGTTTTCATACTTCACTTACCGATTTTTTAAATATTAAAACAATTAGCAAGTCGTCATCTTTGTAAAGATCCACATCATATACACCGGTTCTAATCAGTTTCTAGGTAATTAACTAATTATTGAATCATTTGGGTTTTCATAATTGTTCCAAAAATGTAGATAAGTGGAACAGATTATCATACATGATCTTTTCTAAAACGCGTTTATAAGAACAGAACGTAACGTAACGTATCATAATCACTAGCACGTATCACGAGTCGTAACAGTTGGAGCATACATTTGTATGAGGTGCATTTGTATGCATATATCTATCAATGTGTGCATTCTTTTGATCACATGAAAAAAGTGTTGTCTTGATTTGATATGATTCACTTGATATACATGCCATCTTTTCATGAAAAGAATTGAAGATAGGAAACAAGTAAAAGTGTACCAAATTATGTGCGGAAATGTTACCTGTTTTGGTGTAACTAAATATTATAATAATCCTTATTATGAAACAAAGAGTGACACTATGGATATCTTTTTGCAAAACTATACTCGTTATTATCATTTTCTCTGTTATTTCATTAAATTTACAATCATTATAAAAGACTAAACGGTCTGTTTAAAATCGTACTTTACCATATTATGATCCATGTTTCGTATAAGAACCAAAATTGCACCAATTACTCAAGCTAAAAACCTTATCCTTTGCGTTATGACTATGGGGTATAATATATACGAGTCGTAGCATGCTAAGTTTAAGTTCAACTTATTTGATTCATAAATTTGAATTCGACTTGTTATTGTTTATTAAATACTAGTTTGAAGCTCGTGTATTACACGGTTAAGTTAATTGATGAAAATTTTAAACTTTAACCATTAAGTGAAATAAAATCAACAAAAATGATCATATAATGTTAATAAAATTACAATTTTCATTAAAATAATAGAAATTGCATAACTAAGACTACACAAATATGCGACAAATAAGTAAAACCTTCTTTGTATACTACATTTGTTATTGTATTGGTCGGTATACACTGTTTATCAAAAATCAAAATCTTTAGTCTATGTCTGCTTGTAACTCTCAATAAAGTAACAAATAGGCCGGCTTATAACTCTTCTGTGTGGCAAATAAGGTTCTTCAAGTGCATTCCAACCCTAATAAATGATACTGTATCCATGAAAACCACAAAAAAATATCCATGCACATAAAATATCATACCTTTTAATTAATTAATACGATGTCATTTGAGATAATCTCCCAATGAATGAATCGGTTATGATTTACATTTAATAAAAATATTGAATTCATATATTGACATGACTTAAAGAATAAGGACTATACATTGAAATGTGTTGAAAAAAAAATTGAGAATAACTATGAGATTGACAAGTGGCAAGAATATGTAGTCTTTTATTAGAGGTGGCAGTGGGGAACAACGGTGGGAATTAGGGTTTGTTACTTGGGTTGTTTGTGTGTTATGAAAAGAAATGGAAAGGGTAATAAAAGGATCCGGAAACTATTATTTGAACGGGTTGACCCGAACTAAAAACCATTTATTGAATATGGTTTAAAAAAAGTGAGGAGTGATAAGAGCTTGACAAGTGGCACAATGAAGTAGCCTTTTATTAGAGTAGTAAGATTAGGGTTTGCTATTTGGATTGGATGTGTTATGAAAAGAAATGGACAAAATAATAAAAGGATCCGGAAACTATTATTTGGACGGGTTGACCCGAAATAAAAATCATTTATTGAATATGGGTTGTAAAAAGTGAGGAGTGATGAGAGTTTGACAAGTGACACAATGAAGTAACCTTTTATTAGAGTAGTAAGATAAGATGGGTTAAAAAAAGTGATGAGTGATGAGAGCTTGATAAGTGACACAATAAAGCAGCCTTTTATTATAGTAGTAAGATTTTGTAGTTCTAATTTTATATTTTTAACTTAATATATACAATTACATGTCTTTATTAGTTCTATATATTATAGAAAGTAATAATCTTTTACTTACATAAATAGTTAATAATAGGTTTTTTTAGGCTTTTAAGCCTAGTCGAGCTTGGAATGTGAAGCTCAAGATTATTCATTATTGAAGTTTTAATTTTGGCTCGCTTTAGATTAAGTTCATCTTATTTTAAACTTTTAACAAGCTAATTTTAAATATCTCGGCCCATTTACATTTCTAATAATTAATACGCTCATTGGTGTGAAGTTTTACTCTTAACATTTGATAAAATTTATTTCCAAGCCATTTTCAATATTTTTATAATATATTAACATAAAAATATCTAAAAACATTATTTTCTTTATTATTATTTGTTATGAGATGGGAGGACACTTGTTGTTGATCTAGCTTGTGAAGCAAAAAAGGGGCACACCCAATGGCTACTACACATGACACCATACCTAACACCAATAATACCAACATACATATCCACTCTGATTTATGCTTTAATACAAAATACACCTTTTTATTTATCTATCATTTTCTGTCCTTTTATTTTCAATGTATATATTTTTTTCTGAAAGGCATTTTCAATATATTTTAGTAAGATATATTTATGATTGAGTTGTCCACTTTGCTTTAAGCTTCGAAGGCCCATTTTTTACTTTTGATATTTCATCTTTCATAATTGTAAATTTGTAATGCTTTCACTTTTTGCGAGAATTTAATAGGTATCGGTTTGATTTATACGGTATTGACATGATACCAGCATTCGTTATACAATAACAGTTCGGTCCATTAAAGTTTTGGTAATGTACAGTCACTTGATATAAGAAAGATAAAACCCAAAAAATAAAGTCGAGATATGCAGTAAAGAATATCAACATTTTTTTTACATCAACCGAAACCTTAAAAATAAATATCAGTAACAATTACGATAACTACCAATACCGGGATGCTGCTCGATTGGAATCGGCATGGGATCAATACTGTTGGGACGATACAGTTCGGATAGTCACACTTTATTGCGAATATAACTTCGCTTACAACAAAATTTATATCGGAAACCATTAAAACAAATACTAGTACCACTGTCGAAATTGTTCAATTAGTATCAGTTTGATTCATCATGGTATAGAACAAAAAAATAAAATATATTTTTTTAACATAATTTTATTGAAACGTAGATAAAAGTAAACACGTCGCAGTATAGTCGGAAATTTAGAAACATTACATTATATGAATAATGAAAAGGTTAGATGACTCCAATTAATAAAAAAGAATATAATTTAGCTTTGATAACACGTATCTTTGTGTTTTAGTTATTTGATAACACGTATCAGTATTTACAACTCGGTTTTGAAGAAAATGATATCTAGACATAAAAAATATTTATATCGCAAGGACATACTCGAAATTTTGAAGCATCGTATTTTAAAAGTTACAATAGAAAAACAAAACATGCTCGAAATTAATTATAATAATAAACAAATATTTTTTTTATTAAGGAGAAATTGAACCTATACATAAAATTTATGTTACGCAATATAGAGGTGAGATATTGATATTCATTACTTCATAATAGGGGTGAGCAGGAAACTGAACCGAAACCGAATTAACCGAACCGAAAAATCGAACCGAAGCATTAACCGACGGTTAATTTTTTGTTTTTTTGAAAAACCGAACCGAACCAATATGTGTTTTTACTTAAATATTAATACAATTATATGTGTTTTTTAGATGTTATTATCAAGGATAATCATCAATATAATCCCACGAATCATGGCTAGTCAAAGATGGAGATATTCTCTTCATAAGTTATGCTTTGCATATAATTGTAATTAAATGTATTTCTAGAATTAGCTTTCAATTCTTGTGTGTGTGTGTGTGTGTTTTATTGTAATAGACAAAGTGTGTTTGATTATACTCTTCTTCTAATATTGTGATTTTTTTATCATATTTTCCAAATCATTCTATTCTTGTCATGGTATCACAGCTCATATCTCCAACGAGAAGTTCTTGATCCTGCGGCCATCAATCTCCATTCCTCTTTCTTTATTCCAATAATCTCCCCTACTATCACAATATTTCTCCTTCAAACACCACCACCACCCTCTACCACCTATAATCAATTTTCCAGCCATCTTTTTCTTAAAAAAAAAACAACTATCTACATCACCATTGCAATGGTTACTTCTTCAAACACAACTACTTCTCCTTCTATATCAGTTAGGTTTTGCGAAACCGATAATCCTATCATCGCCGCAAAAATCATTTTTTTTCGGCGAACACTAACTTTGATTTTCTATCTTTTGTTTCATTTACTCTCTAAAAAAAACAAACCCACGAATCATGTCTTCTTTTGCTTCATCAACTTTTCTTACATACCCCAACATCTACTTTTATTTAAGATTGGACTTATCCTACGGTCGTCCATCTTGCGGGGGCATATCAAGGATAATCATCAATATAATCTCACAAATCATGGCTAGTCAAAGATGAAGATATTCTCTCCATAAGTTATGTCTTGCATATAATTGTAATTAAATATATTTCTAGAATTAGCTTTCAATTCTTGTGTGTGTATGTCTTATTGTAATAGACAAAGTGTGTTTAATTACTCTTCTTCTAATATTGTGATTGTTTATCATATTTTCCAAATCATTCTATTCTTGCCAGTTATGATCGGAAACAAAACACCAAAAGGAACTACCGTTGATGATGATGAAGATTATGAAGATGATGAAGATTGGAAGTAAATTTTGAAGATAAATAAGATGAAGAATGATGATTGGAACTAACTTTTAGTGTTTTTTTTTAAGAATTTTGTTAAATTTTAAACCCTAGTACTTTTGCAAGTTTGTATTCGTTTTGTTCCACGTAACAAATGCCTATTTTTCTGTTTTGAATACAACATGCATTTTCATTTTTATGGAGTTTTTTTGCAATGCCTACACACACCAAAAAGAAAAAAAAAACGATTATAACTAAACCGAAAAAACCGAAAACCGAAAACCGAAGGATTTGTGTATTTGAAAAACCGACTTTTCGGTTTCGGTTTCACCTAAAAACCAAACAGAACCGAACCAAACCAAACCGTACTCAGCTCTACAGTTCATAATCTGTATATAATGAATAAATGAGGGCATACTTGACAAGATTAATAAAACCCTCTAGTTTGTAATAGTTATATATATATATATATAACTAGACTGATATTTTACCGTAAGGGTAAAAGTAGGATGAGAAACTATACTGTTGTTTGCGAGTACTCCATGAGATAGGTTCGAACCCAAATAGATAGCAAATCCTCCATGGAATGGAATGATAATTTGTTGGAGGTAACATGTAAATTAGTAAAACTAATAGTAATTTATATGGAATATGAAATAGTGGCCTCAAAATAAAATAAAAATAAGCATTTTTTTTAACAAATTAAATACGATATATTGTTTATTATAGTTATTTATCTTTTATATTTGTGATTTTAGAAAACCTTAATTGAATAAAATAATTTAAAAATGAAAATAGTTAAATTGATAACATCTACCTGCCGTTTATGAATTATGATTGATCTAATATTTTATTATCAACTTACAAAATCCAAACTTTTATTGTTTGACTTGAACTAAATTGAGTACTAATTTAAAAAAATATACAAGTCAAATTTGCCGATTTATATTAATTGAAAGTGACAAATAATGAGTCTTCCTCGTCGTCTATGTCAAAGTTCCAATCACCGTGAACCAAAATTTTTTGTTTTTAATTAAGTTTTGCATAAATGTTATAAAGATTATTTTCATTTGTCCCAAAACTAGTGTTTTCACCTATCAGTAAAACCGTGCGGTGGTAAAACTCAAGCACTATCGGTCCTGGACGTAGAGACGGTAAGTTGACGCGAATCAGCTCGGTTTTGGTTACGTGCATTAATTATGATATCAGAACTAAAACAAAAAAAATTTGAGGTCGACCAATAGGGTGGCGTCGGTCGGTAAAACTCGGACATTGGTAAAACCTAAGTGTTGAGTCTATGTAAATTTGGTTGATCTCCGTCATGTTTGTTATGGTATCAGAACTAAAACACAAAAAAAAAAACAAAAAAAAATTTGCATTCAGTCGGTTTTCGTTACGTTTGTTACGGTATCGGAGTTAAAACAAAATGCGGGTAGTTAAAGCAAGTTAGGTTGTTTTTCATCACGCTCGTTACAATACCGGAACTTAAATAAAGGCAAAAACCAAATTGATATTTAGTCGGTCTACTGGAGAAAAAAAGAAAAAAAAAAACAAAAACAAATTATCATCGACCATTAAGGTGTCGCAAAGTAGCTCAATCAAGTATCTGTGGCACCAAAGTGTTTTATTATATATAAATAATGTTCACAGCCAAAAATTTACTTGATTATTATTTTGTTGATTTTTTATTTTTCATTTTGTAGAAATTTTGCTCCAACTATATGCATAAAAAATTTGTAACTTAAAAACGTTAGTTACTAAATGCTATGCGACAATGAGGTTACAAAATTTCGTTAATCAGCTTAAATAATTTGATCAGCCTAGATATATATATTGGAAAATCTAACGATGAGTTAGTCAACTTAAATAATTTGATCAGCATTAATTAATTATTTCATCGAATCAATAGATGACGATTGTAGGCTTACTCACAAGTCAAATACAAGTATACAACCATATCCAACTATAATATATAATATCTATGGATATTAGAAGATCAAACATGCGTAGTAATCAAATAAATGCAATCTTAGTTTGTTCAAAATTATTAGGTTATCGCTTATGTACGGTTTGTTGATATTATATGAAAATGGGTGTCCGTGCGATGTGTTGAGTGGTAATCACTAATCACATGACGTGTTAAATTTTCTTGAATTGAAAAAAAAACAAAAAAACTATACTGATAACATACCCAAATTAAAAAAAATAAAATGCTCATCATTATGGTAATTTTTTTAAAATGTTAACGTATGAAAAAGTTATAGACGTTTAAAAATTATAAAAGAAAATTGGTTTAATAATCAAATTAAAATAAATATATTGATAAATATGATGGTAAACTTGTAAATAATTTTTAATTATTCAAAACTTGACTAAGAGCATCTCCACCGGTATGGGTGTGGAGGTTTTTGTTGACATCGAATGATGCAAACAAAAGTTTACGGGTGGAGACAAACGTTTGTGGAGGTTTTTGTTTCCACTCTCAAACGTTGAGAGATGGGTTTGTAGTGGCCCCACCACAACCACTACACACAAATCATATATATATATATACATATTTATTATATTTTAATGTGGTTTAGATTGGTTTATGGATGGAGAAAAAGTAGGATTTTTTTGTGAAAAGTTTAGAATCTGATGTGACGATAAGATAGAGATTTGAATTGGTTTGTAGGTATGGATGCTCTAAAAGTTAATTAGAGGCAAAGTTGTAAGTTATTTTTAATCTTAAAAGATATGCAAATATGCAATACAGGTTGTACAATTAGTAATACCATTTTTTAATAGGCCCTGCTAGGGACACCGCCCTACCACCACCCTAGGCGTCGCATATAGGTCTATACGCAGCGTATTAGGGTACGATTTGATATCTTAGCCTGGCATGTCATAGGGTTGTCGGATCGTACGGGCTATACGCCGCGTATAGGGCTATACGCGGCATATTGTCTTTTGTATATTTTTGGAGCCCGGCTCCCTCCCCTCCCTCTCCACCATTTCTTTTTTCCTTTATTTTTTTTTCTTAACCCTCACCCTCTTCATTCAACCAACACCAACAACCATATATGTTTCCGAAGTCGGACGAGGAGATGCCGGACGGCGCTAACGGTTAGTCAGAGTTAAACCAGGTTTTGTTTTATCTTTATTTTTTACATGTTAGGACATAGTTGTAGATGTCAGGACAGAGATTTGGTAAATGTTTTACTTTAGAAATTTGTCTAGGCACCGACCGTTTGACGGTAACCCTAGTTCGCCGGGCCTCCTAAACTTAAAATAGATTTCCCGTATTGTTACCGTTAGCGCTAAAATTTTTATTATATTATTACTATTAAAATATTAATATTATTAAGATCTTGTTGTTATGAAAATATTATTGTTAGTAAAATAAAATACTATTATTGTATTTATTAAAATAGTATTATTATTATTAAAATAATAATATTTAAATACTATTTAAATATAAATTATTATATTATTATTATTATTATTAAAATATTATTAAAATAATTATAGTAAAATACTATTAAAATATTAATTATTATATTATTATTATTTTTTGTCACACCCCGACCAAAGGCGGCGGAACATGCCGAGGTCTAACGATTGTCCATAAACACATGACACTAATTAAAGTGACAGTATTTAATAAACTCATTTCATTTCACAACATCGAAAATGTCACATAACAATTATCCATAAAATAACCATAAACAAGATATCACAAAATATGGCAAATTTGATATTGTTCATTTTTACTAATATCCTAAGGTTTGATGTCGTTTTCTTCACAATCATAAATCAACCAAGATGCAAACCTGCAACATTTCATAAAATAAAGTTTGTCAACACAAAGGTTGGTGAGCAATTCATAAGTTTAATCATATTAGTATATAATAAAGATAGCCACAAAACTTGCAAACGAAACGATAAATAAAAGTGGTAATTTGGATAAATATATATCGCTAAACACATTAGCGACACCTAGCTATAAGGGGATGCCAAATAGTCTAGGATTTTATAGTTATCGTTAATTGCATTACGTTAACGACACCTTGCTATAAGGGGATGCCAAATAGTCTAGGATTTTATAGTTCCACCAACCAAAAGCGATAAACACATAGGCATATAAGCATAGAACACCAAATCGAGCAATTATTTAGGTAAAGTATATAACTACGTTTGTGGTTTAAGATTTAAATATAAAGCATTTTGTTGAATAAGTATGAAATGTCACCCCCAAAATAAAAGATGGAAAATGGGGTATGAAATACTCACCTTCAAGTAGTAAACTTGAAAGATGATAATTTGGAGATTTGTCGGAACGACGAGTTTAACGCACAATGCCTAAAAAGAAAAGAAGTCTTGAATTTAGAAAGGTTGTCTTGAAGGTCTTTAAACAAAATAAATGTTGAGAAATTTATAATTAAAGTTCAAGGTTTAAAATGTAACTATTTAAGAATTTATAATAATAACCCTTTAAAAATGTAAGTTTGCTCGAAACCGGGTTAAAGTATCTAACCTTAATATTTACTCAACCTATGTTAAGTAATAAGGTGGGTAAAATGCAAGAATACAAATCCTTTTGGAATAAAGATACTAAAACGGTTTTTTTTTATCGAGTGTTCGGGTTGTCGGTTCGGGTCTTGATAATTGGTCAAACCCAAAGTCAACTTTCCAAAATATTGAATGTTATGAGATAACTCAATAAAATTTAATAAGACTTAACCAAGTATGTAGTTCCATTGATTTAGAACTAACAACGCACGTTAAGCGAGTGTTCGGTTTTGTCGGTCCGAACTTTGTTATGAGATCAAGTTGGATCCAACATTTCCAAGTACTTCAAAAAATATTTAAAAATCAATTTGTAACTATTTTTAAAGAAATATACAAGTCTTGATGGCTAAAAAAAACACACTTGTGTATCTTAAGCGAGTAAGAATCGGTTTAATTTCCACATGTCCAAACACTAAAAAACTTGTATAATAATGTACAAATAAAAAAATACTTTAAGTTTTACAACCAAAAGTTAACAATAAAGTCTTTAAACAAAAGTTCGGTTTTCGGTTCGGATCGTGTTTCAGGTTAAGACCGAGGTAAGATTCTACAAACCCATAACCATAGAATTTGTAAAAATGATTTTAGAAACTTAGATCTAACAATAAGTATGTTTAAACAATTATTTAACAAAACTAGTAACAAAGTTCGGTTTACGGTTTAGTGCTATTTACGGTTAAACCGAAGCATAGACTCTTAAAAACCCATAACCATGGAACTTGTAAACATGACCAACAAACTAAAATAAGCAAGATTAATATGTATGAACAAGTTATATAGATGTATATATATCAAGGACACGAAGTCCTCCATGAAGCCTTGCCTTATGAGGTCCGAAACCTCACCAACTGGAATCGGAGAAGTAACTACCAAAGGTAAACAAGGGGTGTATATTATATATATGTTGCACAACCATAAACAAGTATTAATAAGACTACATAAACTAATTAAGATGAAAGACTAAAAACCTTCAAGAACACTTAAGAAGATAACCTTGAATCTTTGATGTTTGAGAGAGTTTTTTTTTTGGAGTTGTAGCAAGGGAAAATGAAGAGGAAATGTGGTGTATATATAGGGTAATGTTGGTGGTCAAATATGGGTGTGAGACACAAGAGTTTTTATGCAAAATAGATCAAGACAAAAACACAAAACAACAAAAAAATAATAATAATAAAATAAATAAATAAATAAAAATAAAAATAAAGGTAGGATGTTTTCAAGACCCAACAAGTGTGAAACAATATTGTAACATAAATCCATCATTTTGATTATAACATAAGCTTCGGTTTACAAATCGGGTCGGTTTACATAATAAACAAATACAAAAATGAATACAAACAAGACCCGAAATTGACGAATGTCACAGTATCCCCTACTTTAGGAAATTTCGTCCCGAAATTAAGACGAAGACGATGCTGCGAACAAATGTGGATACTTCTCTTTCATTTTGTCTTCTCGTTCCCAAGTGAATTCCGCGTCGCGTCGTGATTCCCATCGAACTTTGACTAACCGAATACGGCTACGCTTGGTTCTCTTCTCGTTGTGATCCATGATCTCAACGGGTCGTTCAACCAAGACCATCGACTCATCGACATGTACTTCGTCGAGAGGTATATGGAGATTACCCTCGGCTAAGCACTTTTTAAGATTTGAAACATGAAATGTCGGATGAACACCGGTAAGTTCTTTCGGTAGTTCGAGTCGATAAGCTACTTTTCCAACACGCTCAAGGATTTTAAAAGGACCAACGAAACGAGGAGCTAGTTTACCCTTCTTTCCGAAACGGGCTACCCCCTTCCAAGGAGATACTTTTAGAAGGACAAGATCGCCAACATTAAATTCGATCGGTTTTCGTCGTTTGTCGGCGTAACTCTTTTGACGACTTCTAGCGGCTAGGAGGTTCTTACGGATTCGATCAATAACGTCAGTGGCTTCTTGAACCATTTCGGGTCCCGTGATTTGAGCTTCACCGACTTCGTTCCAACTAATCGGAGAACGACATTTACGATCGTAAAGAGCTTCGAAAGGAGCCATCTCAATGCTCGAATTGTAGCTATTGTTATAAGAAAACTCAATGAACGGAATGTGAGAATCCCAATTCCCACCGAAATCAATAACACATGCTCGTAGCATATCCTCGAGAGTTTGTAATATAATATAATATAATATAATATAATATAATATAATATAATATAATATAATATAATATAATATAATATAATATAATATAATATATTATGTTATATTGTATTATGTTATATTTATGTTAGTGAGTTTTTATAGAAAGGCCCACCGGTGTTGTCTTATTATGGTTTTTTTTCCTTTTTTTATTTCTTTTCTTTTCTTTTGTTATTATTAATGTTATTTATGATTATTATCAATATTAATAATATTTAACTATCAATAACATATTATTATTGGAAATTTGATAAAGGACGTTTAGTAGCAGGATTTATTTGGGAAAATTGACAGTGCGAAACGAACTTTTAAATTATTGGCTGCTTTCGTTATGGGCATCTTCAATCAGTTACAGTGGCTTACTTGGGAAAACTGGCATTTCCAAACGAACTTTCAATTTCTTGGCTGCTTTCGGTATCGATATCTCAAATCTGGCTCTTCGATTTCTTCGAACTCCAACGGTCTTGACCGCCGGTCACCACTGACAACCGTAGTTGTGTTCACTCGAACACATATTAGTCGTCACTAAGCTTAAGCTTAGGCTTGTTATTAGTTTTATTTTTAGTTGGGGGTATTCTAAGTTGTTCATGTTGCATATATTAAAGAATTATCGGCTTATATATATACGTATATATATATATATATAGTAGATGTGCGGTATAAGAATCCATTGCGTCGAGATAACCAGCACCAAATCGAGACGCCTGTTTGATGAGTTTGAATCTCTCGGATCCGCGGTATCCGCTAACGGCAGCGAGAACGAGAGCCCCTACTTTGGAGAGATAGGTGGAAATTCGGTCATTGCTCCAACATAACGAGCACCAGATTGAGATATTAGTTCGCACATAGTTGAACCGGTTGACACGTATGCAGACGTGGATTTAGGTTCGGTGTTGACCCGGATATTAACACGTTTGTTTACAGCATTCGTTGACACATTTGCATAATACACAATGAAAGCACAAACTCAAACAACAATCCATACAATAGCAATTGTCTTCGTTATTTTTCTCTTCTTCTTGTTTGACTGGTCGTTGAAGAGAATTGCTATTGTATGGATTGTTGTTTGAGTTTATGCTTTCATTGTGTATTATGCAAACGTGTTAATATCAGCGCCAACACGGAGCCTAAATCCACGTCAACATACGTGTCAACCGGTTCAGGTAAGTCCCGGCTAATATCTCAGTCTGGTGCTCGTTGAGCTGGAGCAATGACCGAATTTCCACTTATCTGTCCAAAGTATGGGCTCACGTTCTCGCTGCCGTTAACGGATACCGTGGATCCGAGAGATTGAAACTCATCAAACTAGCGTCTCGATCTGGTGCTGGTTATGTAGGCGTAATGAATTCTTATAACACACATCTACTATATATGTATACGTATATATATACGCCGATAATTATTTAATACATGCAACATGACCAACTTATAATACCCACAATTAAAAATAAAACTAATAACAAGCCTAAGCTTAAGCTTAGTGACGACTGATATGTGTTTGAGTGAACACAACTACGGTTACCGGTGGTGGCCGAAGGTCAAGACCGTTGGAGTTTGAAGATATCGAAGAGGCAGATTTGAGATGCCGATACCGAGAGCATCCAAGTAAGGGTTCATTTGGCACTGCCAATTTTTCCCAAGGTAATCACCGTAACTGATTCAAGATGCCCATTATGATATCAGACCATAAATTGAAGGGTCGTTTTGCAATGTCAATTTTCCCATATAAGGCCTGCTACCGAACACGCTTTGCCAAACTGTGAATAATAATATATTATTCATAATTAAAATAATATTAATAATAATTATTATAAATAACAAAAAAAAAGAAAAGAAAAAAAAACAAAAAACATAACAAGACAAGCTGGTGGGTTTTTCTAGAAAAGCTCCCCTATCGGCCGCGTATAGACCTTTCCGCGACGTCTTTTTATGAATTATACGCCGCGTATAGACCTATACGCGGCGTCTTAGTTTGATTACAACCTGCCCTGCAAAAGCTGGGCTAGGTTGTCAACTCGTACCTTAGACGCCGCGTATAGGAAGGACATCGACAGCATGTCTGGTTGAAGAAGCTAATAAACAGGGTGTCGATTCACGCTATAGGTCTACTTGTGAACGAGTATGGGTTGATACACAAGATGCGTGATGGAGGCGATTCATGTGACCGCCATTTGTATTCGTCTTCGGGGCTGCCATGTGCTTGTCGGATTGAGGGATACATAGTTAACGACACGTGTATCCCAATAGAGGATGTTGACCCGTTCTGGAGGAGGCTTAATTTTGATCCAGCCTATCCGCCGAACGAAGAGCCAGACTACGCAGCAGGTCTACGGGACATCACAGATACGCTATCGTCCATAGATGACCCTAATCAAAAGAAAAGTTTTTTACCCAAGCTCTTGTCTACTATTCCAGGGAGATCTAAAAAAAAGGAGCCAGAAAAAAGAGAGGATCCTCGGGGGTGTCCCAAAAAACTAGATCCCCCGAGGCACAGCGCATACACCCCGGCTCTAGATCTCCTCAGACACAGCTCCTACAACCCATCCTCGTCACAAGGGCCCAGCCAAGAAACCCCCACCCCATCCTCACTGACTCGTTCGTTGTCCCAGTCAGCGTCGCGGTTTAAAACTCCTCGTGGACGACCTAAGACATCAAAACTACGGGAGCTCACCTCGGGTTTCCTTTGATGGTTTCGCCAGCGTAAGTACCGGCGATAGAAACGTTTAGGAGCGTCATTCCTGGCTGGGCCCAGCCGTTCGTCGCAGACATCAAAAACGTACGCCCAGACGGTAACTGCGGTTTTCGATCAATCGCAGTGGGTTTGGGGATACATGAGAAAGTTTGGCCGAATATTAGGCGGGCGATGCAGAACGAGCTGGAAACGAACGAAGGGTGGTGGAGGGCGATGTTCAACAAATAGGATGATAGATTGTACGGATGAGTTCATTCCAGCATTCCATACTACAATACGGTCAAACCGGCGCCGCTGAGTCGTTGGTTCGGCTTACCCGGTCACGGGCACGTGGCTGCTCAGACATACGCGTGTGTGTTAGTCAACCTAGTTGGCAATCAGACCTAATCTTACTTCCCATTGAGAATCGATCATGACTTGGTTCCGGATCCACAGGTTATAGGCATCGCTAACTGGGGAGGTGATCACTGGATATATATCAACCTGGTAGGGGATTTCCCAATGCCTACGCCAAACCTTAATTGGGAAAAAAGCGCCGTACCGGCGGCGCTCGAATGAAAAACACGGTTCGGACAGCGTTTGAAGGAGTACGAAGACATACGCCAGGGTTGGCGAATGGAATTCTCTAACGTAGATCTAGACAGCTTATAGAAGACATTGTATCAATGGACAAAAAGTCTATAATAATAATAATAAATATTAAATAATAAATAATAATTAATAATTTTAATAATAATAAATAACAATAATTAAGTAACAAATTAATATTAATATTAATAACTAAATAATGTAAAAAAATAATAAAAAATAATAATAATAAATACTAAATAATAATAACTAAATAACAAATTAATATTAATATTAATAACTAATAAATAATAAATTCTAATAAATAATGATAATTAAATAAAAAAAATAGGCCTAAGACGCCGCGTATAAGCCTATACGCAGCGTCTAGGACCCTTTATATCAGCAGACGCCTGCTCAGCTGCCACACTTTCAAATTTTAAAACTCCCGCCCGAACAACCGAGCATCCACACACGAGCTTATATCGAACAGACACCGACCGGAATACCAAACGAGCTGACGAGATTTCACCCGACACCGACACGACATGGAGGTAATTTTTTAATATTATATTAGTGATGATGATTAGGTTAACATGATGATGAAGATGTGTTGTTGATGATGTGATGATGATGATTATGTTGTTTGGATGGATAAAACTGTAGGCCGGAGTCTGGCCATAAAATGGCCGGAGTCCGGCCGTCGGTTTACAGGGACTATCAGACGCGGCGTATAGCCCTATACGCGGCGTCTGATATAATTTTTTTTTCTGTTTATTTTTATTATTAATATTAATATTATTATAAATATTATTATTAATATTATTATAAATATTATTATTAATATTTATTATTAGTATTTATTATTATTGTTATTACTATTAATATTTTTATTATAATTATTATAATAATAATAATAATTATTATTATTTGTTATAAATATTATTATTAATATTTATTATTAGTATTTATTGTTGTTATTATTATTGTTTTAATATTATTATTTGTTATAAATATTATTATTAATATTTATTATTAGTATTTATTGTTATTATTGTAATTGTTATTGTTTTAATTATTATTATTATTTGTTATTATCATAGTTTGTGGACGACGAGATTGAGGACGAGCTCGAGCAGCTCGGGCGGGGCCAGGGCTATGTCCGTGGCCGGGGCCGGGGCCAGGGCCAGGGGCGGGGCCGCGAACCCCCCTAGGGCAACGATGTGTTGCTCACCTACCCTCATCTGCAGTTTGATGAGGGTACTCCCGCCCACACACGATACATTCGTCTACGCCAGATGCACCCATTTTCCAGCACAATTATATCCTGGCCATTTTTGGAGTCCTGTGACGCGCACCAGTGGGCGGCTGAGTACATTGGACATGATACGCCCTGGAGCCGATGCTTCAGTATGCCACTATCAGCTCACCGAGAGCTGACACTGGAGGTTTACTCCACGATACGCGTTACGTAATTTTACTCCACATTGTTATGTTTTTAATATATTATATTATATTATATTATTGCATATTATATTATATTATTGCAGGCCCCGCGTGCCTGGTACGCCAGAGATTGAGACGAGGGTGCCAGGCGCCGATACGACACAGTCGGAGATTTACTTCCGCATGTTCGGGCATGACGTCAATCTCTCGATGGAGGAGTTCGCGGTTGCTGTAACATCCTAAAATTTATAATGTTGAATAAAGAAAGTTATGTTAGTAATTTCGCGTTTTAATTATTAATATCGAGTAGGAGCGGGTCATGGACTTGGATTAATTGAGATAGGATAAATGAGAATGGGATTTCAGGGATATAAATACCCCCAAAATCCCAAAATATCTCATTTCTCACCAAACTCCACACACACTCCACACACTCCTCAAAACACACATACTAACCGATCAAGATTCAAAGCCGAAACCCGAGATTTTGTTGATAGATCTGAGTTGGTAAGGTAAGAACAATCCAACAAAGCTATTATTACTGTAAATGGTTAGGATTGGATGGGTTAACCGGACCCGAAACCCAAACTGCCCAAATCGGACCCCTAAAACGTCGATTTTAGGCCGATTTGATGGTTGGGATTTGTAGGCGCCGATCTTACGATTCCGTGGGTACCAAAATCGAGTTATTTGGCTAAGAAACGAAGGAGTTATGGGCAAACAGATCTGCAGCGCGATAACTTCGCCTGCAAGATTAAGTTCGCCTGATGAACTTCGCCTTCAAGCGTAACTTCGCCTTCAAGCGTAACTTCGCCTAAGGATAACTTCGCCTACGGCCAAGTTCGCCTAAGGATAACTTCGCCTACGGCCAAGTTCGCCTAAGGATAACTTCGCCTGAAACCAAGTTCGCCTAAGGATAACTTCGCCTGAAGCCAAGTTCGCCTAAGGATAACTTCGCCTGAAGCCAAGTTCGCCTAAGGATAACTTCGCCTGAAGCCAAGTTCGCCTAAGGTGTAACTTCGCCTGAAGCCAAGTTCGCCTAAGGTTTAACTTCGCCTGAAGCCAAGTTCGCCCGAGGTTTAACTTCGCCTGAAGTGAAGTTCGTTTAGAAAATAAATTAAAAACCTAATGGAAAATGTGTTAAGGCAGTTATCGAAAATAAAATTTTTCCAAGCTGACCTGGCAGCTTAACCCCAGCCAGGGGCTCTGCCCCTTGGACCCCGCTAGGGGCTGCCGCCCCTAGAACCCCGCTGCCAGGGGCGCTGCCCCCGGACCCCCGTTCGTTGTGGGTCATATATAGATAGAAATACAAAACGAGTAGTAGTAGTTAATTGATATGTGTAAATATTATACAGTTAGCCGAGCCCAGTTAAAGAAAGGAATTACGATCAACGGCGAGCGTAACAGGATCCAGGTGAGTTTCTAGCCCCATTCCTTGTTATGTTTTCGGGGCTGTGTGCATACTTGATGTGTTGTTAATACATTTATCCTAAGTGATAAGTGTATGCCATATGTGATATATGTGATATGTATGAATGATTGCTTGATGGTACGTGAACGATCTTCGGATATTGCACGTACTGTCAGGTTGTAACGTTATAAATATGGTAAGTATGCTATGTATGAATGATTGCTTGATGGTACGTGAACGATCTTCGGATATTGCACGTACTGTCAGGTTGTAACGTTATAAATATGGTAAGTATGATATGTATGAATGATTGCTTGATGGTACGTGAACGATCTTCGGATATTGCACGTACTGTCAGGTTGTAACGTTATAAATATGGCAAGTATGATATGTATGTTTATGTGTATGAACGTAATAAAGTTAATAAAAGAAGGAAATGACGGTTGTATGGTTGTATGGTTACGAAAAGGGTACCGAGCCCTAATAATACTCGAGGTATGATGTATGGTTGTATGGTAACGAAGAGGGAATCGAACCCTACTAATATTCGAAAACAAGGGACCAGACCCTAATAATATCTGTGATGTTAGGGACCAGACCCTAATAATATCTGTGATGTTAGGGACCAGACCCTCATAATATCTGTGATGTTAGGGACCAGACCCTTATAATATCTGTGATGTTAGGGACCAGACCCTTATAATATCTGTGAGGTTATAGGGCGAAAGGCTCTTTAAAACGTATGATTATGAATGTAAAGAAAGTATGTAAGTAAGAAAGAAAGTATGTAAGTAAGAATGAAGGCATGAGTACTTATGTGTGTATGAAAGAAAGTTATGAGGTTAAGTACGTATGTATGTAATAAGGTATTGTATGGTATTGTATGATTAACTAGAACTCACTCAGCGTAGCTGACTTTTAGTATGCACGCAGGTGAGTAGGTTGAGACAGCTGGCTTGAATGGAGGACACATGGCAGAAGACTAAAGCCTGGCATCTGAAGATCTGATATGTTTTATAAGTTATGTTTTGATTTTGAAAGACAAGAGGAATGTTTTAAGACATGATTATGAATCGATATGTAATGTTTTATGAAAGTTTTATATTCCGCGTAAAGTTTTTAATTAACTCTGATATTTAGAACTGTGTTTATGAGTAAATCCAACACGAAAGTAGGGTTACCGGTAACGGGGCCTTACAGTTGCTCTGGGCTTATACACCGCGCAGGAGGTACGCAGCCCGATATACACGGAGAGCATCCACCAGATGCCGGAGGACGAGCTTCGGGTATGGTGGCGGGCCATCAGTGATCACGACTTCGGGGATAGGACCTTGGACACCAGTTCCAAGGTCTCGTCTATTAGGGACCCGCTGCACAGGTACGTTCTTAAAATGTATAATATAATATAATATAATATAATATAATATAATATAATATAATATAATATAATATAATATAATATAATATAATATAATATAATATAATATAATAATTATTATTATTAATAAATTATATTATCTTATATTACGCAGGTACCTTCACAGGCTGATTGCGATGTCCATTGCGGGTCACAATCAGGGCGCGAATCACTGCAGCCTACGCGAACTGTTTTTTTTTAGGTGTCTGCTGACTCACAGGCACTGCAACCTCGCTAGGGGGTTTGCAGACTATTTTGTCGCCTACCAGTTCAGGCAGGGACGAGGGTCCTTGATGGGTGGCGGGTACGTCACCCAGCTTGCGATATCTCTGGGCCATGGAGCCCTGGTGGACGGCCTGCGTATCACTCCGACCCCTCCCTGCCCGCTGGACCACCAGCGTTGCAGCGACATGCACATCGTGCGTTCGTTCCCCGAGCCCCATGGCTCGCAGGACGTGCGCCTTATGTTTCGGTGCCTTTAGTCGAGCCTCCCCCGATCGCGGCACCGGAGGTGGAGCTTGTCCATGAGCCTGTTGACGCGGGGAGGGGGCCGGCGGGGATTCGGACGACGGTGGTGCCGGACGTGAGGATCCGGGCGCATCTCAGGTACGTTTTAATATATTATCGTTTTATTGTTTCTTTTAATTTGACTTCATATTAAACGTATTTCTGTGGTTTTGTTGTTAGGAGCCGACGCAGCATGTTCCACGCACATATCGCGTGGTGCGTCTGGGTCCCGCCACCGACGCTAGGTTGGAGGCCCTAGAGTTGGAGATGAGGCAGATGTCGCGCCAGATTGACTGGCGGATGAGCCAGATGTCGCGCCAGATCGACTGGCTATTGCCAGTCGGGTAGCGGAGCTGTCTGGATAGCAGTACACCGTGCCACTGCCACCGCCACCCAGTTTTGACCACGAGGCGAGCACGTCTGGCGTGAGACGCGGACGGGGCGACGACGTGGATGCCCCGGACGGTTCGGGGCCGAGGCGCAGGGCAGAGGACGGCGCCGACGCGTTCGGGGGGCTTGTGGGCCACGACGACGACATAGGCATGGACATGGGGGACTTCACGTAGATTTTATGTTTTAGTTGTCGTATTTTCTTTTATTTGTACAGATTTAACAATGATTTTTGGTATATATATGTGTTAATTGTTTTTCACCGAAAGGATATTAAATAATAAATAAATAATTAATTAATATATAATAATAATAATAACAAAATAACAAAGAAAGAAAAACATAATAAGACAAAATTGGTTGGATTTTCTAGAAACACCGGTGTATACGGCCGCGTATAGATCTATACGCGGCGTATATACGCGGCCGTATACACCGGTGTTTTAGCAATTGGACGGTGTCCCTATAAAATCCGTTTTTAATACTTCATTTTAAGATTTTCTAGCTAGTATATATATATACACACACACATATAGATTACTGATTACATACGTGTTTTTGGTTTGATTTAGTTTTTTCGTTAATGACATCTAATTGTATAAACGATTTTACATTCTACGAGGATTTATTTAATGACTTGTAATAAATTTTCGGTATTACTCTATAATTTTATGTTTGAATTTTACTTATTTGTCGAAAAGATAAAATTTTTTAAAAAAAATCTAAAATTAATATTCAGCATATTAAAGCATACGTGCATCACATGCACACGTAACAATCAATTTTAATAGAAACCTTTGATTATTACTAAAAGTGTTTTTAATATTATTAGTATAGTTTTAAAACTGCTATTATTTTTAATAATCCTTAGATTAAGTTGAAAAGTTTTTCACCTTTGAATTTCTATAAGTCTTTCAAAATAAACTTTAGATTTTGTGTTTCTAAAAATGAAAAATGAAAACAAACATTATATTTTAAACTTTCCTTCCATAACAACTTCTAGCAACTAATTTAGATGCCTATCAAACCTGCTTCTAAGTCGACACCGATTAGACACCATATAAACTGAAAACTCAACCACTTAAAAGTAAACACCTTTACTATACCATGATACCTCATACCTTACGAACAACATTTAACTAATATATATGTTATATTCCTATATATTATTATTACTATATAGACCATCAAGTATATATTCATGTCTGTTAACTTCACATCACCATTTTATCTCATTTCACCTACCCTTAACATCCCACTTCAACTAAGGAATTGAAATAATTTAACGTCCCTAACATCACTTTTTACATTTATTACTACACTCACATTCCTTTAACCCTTTTCCCACTAGTTAACACCTTAACATGGCCACATTTTAAAGCCCCTTAACACCTTGCCGGAGTGGTTTTAAAGCTCCTTAACGAACCCTAATCAGTATTATTATTATTATTATTATTATTATTATTATTATTGTTGTTGTTGTTAAATTTCAATATAAAAAACAAATCAAACAAACTTTTATAATGACGGTGTGTTTGGGATTGCTTATTTGAGTGAAGAAAGACTTTTTGTTAAAATGACTTATTAACTTATGAATTTTTGTTTGGATTAGCTTATGTGTTGGAGAAAACCAAAATGAATAAAATGAACACTCTTTTTTAAAAGGAGTGTAATGAGTTTTAAAGATTATATGGATGTAATAGGTAAATCAAACCCATTAAGTTAATAAGTTATATATTTATAACTTTTCAAAGCTCTTTTATTTTGTCTTCTCCAAGTTAAAATCAATAAGTCTTTAGCATTTACCAAACACCTTATACTCCTTATTAACTTTTCAAAAAGTTTATATGTTATAAGTTGATGAAAATAAGAAATCTCAAACACCCCTTAAATAAGTTAAAAAAAACTGAATTCAGCATAGATAGACAAAAAGTTATTTTTGAGTGTCTACGAGCACCACATGCTCAAGATTTTCTTCTTGCTATCTCTATAGATGGGTTATGCCAACATATGTCTCTAGCGGAGTATCGTACTGTCCTTAAGTATTGCCTCATGATTCCTCTATTACCGGTTGATGAGATATGCCCTGTTTGTCGTAAGGCGTGTTTAGACTCATATGGGGAGCACGCGGTGCATTGTAAAGAGCTCCCGGGGTTCAAGTACCGACACGATCTGGTTAGGGAAGTGCTCTTTGACATATTCAGGCGGGCCGGAATTTCTGTTAAGAAAGAAGCATATGTGAATTTCCTGACTGACCCGTCGGAGGGAAGATTATCTCTTCGACCGGCTGATATTTTGGTGTTTGGATGGATAGGAGAAAAACATGCTTGTGTGGATTTAACAGGGGTTTCCCCTCTAGTGGGCTTAGGGAGTAGTGGTTTCACAGCTGGTCAAGCTGCTTCAGGGAAGGTGACCAAACATGAGAAGACGTGTCTTAACAACCAACATTTGTTTATTTCTTTTGCTTTTGACACTTTTGGTTTCCTCGTGCCTGAAGCTGTGGAGCTACTTACCCGTGTTCAACGGGTCATGCATAGTAATTTTATGACTTCAAGATCCGGTTTTTAAAAGATTAGGTTTTGCAATTCAAAAAGGGGTAGCAACGCTTTCTGTTTCGATGTAATTTAAATAACAATTGAATTTTGAACCTGAGCAAAAATATAAACTATCATTCTAAACACAAAAATCATTCTTAAAACTCATGACAAAGATCCATGTTTAGAATCCAATTAATAATCGACAAAGGTCAATTTTTTTACACACTAATTAATTTTACACTCAATAATATATATTGTTTTCAGATCGAAGAAGAATATTAAGTAGGGTCCATTACAGGGGCGGTTCCAACACGACCACCTTAGACCGTACACGTGTTTAGGTTAATGCGGTTTGTGACCACAAGCTGAGTTGTGTCTAGCGTGACCCAGTGCGGTCCGTACACGTGTCTAGTGGTAAACCTAAATAAGCATTATGGGATCAGAGAAGTATTGTAGTCATTAGTTTGTGTCGTCGTCACGTGCGCCCACACCGTTAACCGGCCGGCACCGCCCACTAGTTATAGATATAAGATGATATCTTTCTCTTGTAGCCGTTGTGTGTGTTAAATGTTGACATTTTATCATTTCACTAACTAATCACATCATAATATCATATGATGATTGATTAATTTGTTTTTCATTTCACTAACTAATCACATCTTATTATAACAATCTCTTAATATACAATCACATCATAATCTCTTTTTGTGAAGTACTCTGCCTGTTCCCGCAGCTGCGGATACAAGCCATCAGGGAAGGCCACCCGCGCAGCAAGGCTACACGCACAAGGCACTTAGCTCTCAATAATTCAGTAGTCACCTGAAGGAATGAGCAAAGCCGGGAACAATCCCGCACAAAGGCGGGAGGGGGAATACTCCCGCCCAAATGAGCCAGTCCGTACGATACTGGAGGATCTTTTGTACTGTACCTGACGAGGTATGGGCAAAAGATTTGACCAGAGATACGACAGCTCATTGACAACAGTATGGCGAGCAGCATGCTCTTGTACTGTAGGTCACTATTAGCCGCTGCCTACTCACCAACTCCTGTCATACCACGTGCATAGCCTGCAGTTGGTGGAAAAGGAATAGTACACAGCAGGCCTGGTCACTGTCGGCCGCTGCCTACCCACCAACTACCAGCATGGCACGTGCGTAGGCCACAGTTGGTAGAACAGGAATACTATTCAGCCGGCTACACCTTCTTGGAAACCTACATTCGGCTATAAATACCCCAAATGGTATGATCATCTCATCTTATCTTGTATCTTATATCTTATACCTGATATCTACCCTAGCAATCTCTTAATATACACTTATATTCAAGAGCAATCTAGTCTGATTCTCACGCCGGAGGGTGGTCACAAGGAGGTACCCTCCCTTCTCAGTGACGAGCTCACGGTGTCTGTTTTGCAGGTTATCAGAAGAACCATCTTTGCTGGGTCTAACCCCTCGTGGGAAACATCTATTTAACCCCCAGATTATCCGTAATATGCCCGGGGTCGATTAGTGTTTCTTCATTGGCGCCATCCGTGCATAAAAGCTAGAACTTAATTCCTTTTCAGTTTTCTCAACTTCTGGAAAGATGGTTAAAGAAACTTCGGTAACCACAACCCCAGCTACTGGGGGAATACCGGCGACTACACAGTTTTTACGAACACTACCCCGGTTACCCAAGCCGGGGCAAGTGCAGTAAATTTTACGAACACTACCCCAGTTACCCAAGCTGGGGCAAGTGCAGTAAATAATCGCCGCTCACTGGGATTCACCGATACCCAGTTAGAGAAACAACGAACGAGACTCCCCCGCCAAACACTCGATGAAGTTAAAGCGTGGGCGGAAGCACGTCAAAAAGAATTCCAAGCTGAGTTGGATGAACGCTTACGTTTACTCCAACAGGCTGATGAATTCGTAGAGTACTTTGACGATAATTCGGATGAATCCGATAGTGACGCAAACCCTCGTCATAGGGCGAAAGGGAAGCGTAAGGAAACGGACTCCCAACCGAGAAGGCGTTTTGGAGAAACCTTCAAACCAAAAAACGCGGGTGGAAACCCACGTGACTTCTCCAAAACATTTACACCAACTGTTGCAAAGGCGGGAACGTCCAAATTTGCAAGGGACATTGCGGAAGCAATCGTCCCGAAAAGTGCCAAACAGATGTCCAACATCGGCACTTACGATGGTATATCTGATCCAGACGATCATTTGAACAGGTTCATAGCGGGGGCAACCGTCAGTAGTTGGACGGAACCTACGTGGTGTTACATGTTCCAAATGACGCTTGTTGGGCCAGCTAGAGCGTGGTTCGATCGACTACCGGTCCACCACATCTACGATTGGGAAGACTTCCAGCAGAAGTTTAGCCAACACTTCAGCCAACAAAGAAAGTATACCGAGGAGCAATGGACAATCCTCAAATGCATTCAAGAGAGAGATGAATCTTTGCCAGACTTCATCACTCGCTTCAACTCAAAGAAGCTAAGTCTGGGTAATATTAGCGAAGATCTTGTTCGCGCTGCTTTTATCCAGGGCGCGAACGACCCAGAGCTCATCCGCACCTTAACGGGTAAGGATGGTATGCCATCCACATGGGATGCCATCATGACAGCAGCTAAACGCTTTGCGGAAACGGAGAAGCAACTAGGTAGAGATCTCCCCCAGAGCACAAACCTCTACACCCAGAAAACAAGAGAAGACAACGTCCTTACCGCCCGACTAAACAAAAAGCGGAAGCTAGGCATTTGGCAGTCAAGGGTAAACTTTAACACCTCATCCGGCTTGCAACATCGGTTAGGCGGAAGGGATAACGTACAGTCAAACCAGAACAGATGGACGCCACTCACCAAAAGCGTCACCGAGATATTCGCCACTGAGGAGCTCCCATGGCCAAAGGCTCCAATAATCCGACATCGTCACAATGCTGATCGGAGCAAATACTGTGACTTTCACAGGACAAAAGGCCACGACACTGAAGAATGCACAGACGTAAAGGACATCGTCGAAGCATTTGTCAAAGATGGGACGCTCGCGCACCTCGTGGCGTAACGAACGCTGAGCAGGCTGATGCGTGTAGAACCCCAGTTGGGGAAAACACGAATAAAATTGCAGCTTCAATGTTGGAGACTACATACTGCGTAAACAATGAGATCCCGAACCAGGTGCATATCGGCTCGACGGCACTCCCATCCCAACAACATGGAAGGGAGATCAATTACACAGTTTGCATGTAGATCAATTCCAAATTTGTAAAGAAAAGGCCCAGAGCCACTTCTAATGGAAATGATTCTCCTTATCACATTGACGCTGATGATTTTACATTTATACTTATGAACACGGATATGCCGGTCTTCACCGCATACATAAGTGTGAAAGTCGTTGCGTGGGGAAGGCGGCAAAACCCGCATAAACCCAAAAAACGGCAAACCTTCACGCAGGTCAGTTAAACGTAAAGTTCAGTCATCCCACTAAATGAAAGTGCCGGTCTATCCGCACGAATGATGATAGAGGAAACTGCACTAACCTATTAACAACCGCGCGTCGAACGGTTAATTTTTTCAAAACACTGATGCCGGTTTTCACCGCATAAATAAGTGTAAAGAAATCGTTGCTTGTGGAAGGCGGCAAAACCCGCATAAACACAAAAAACGGCAAACCTTCACGCAGGTCAGTCATAGGTAAAGTTTGGTGATCCCACTAAATTAAAGTGCCGGTCTTAACCGCACAAATCATGATAGAAGAAACCGAACTAACCTATTGACAACCACGCGTCGAACGGATACACTATTCTAAACACTTAGAAAATTTCTAACAGAAGGATGAGGAAAACCTCCACGCAGGTCAGATATAGGTGAAGTTTAGCCATCCTACCAAGTGCAAGTGACGGTTTCACCAGCACAATCACGAGGGGGGAAGCAAAACTTCAACCTATTATCTAGCACGTTCAAAGGTTAACTTATTCTAAACACTTAGAAAATTTCTAACAAAAAGATGAGGAAAACCTCCACGCAGGTCAGATATAGGTAAAGTTTAGCCATCCTACTAAGTGCAAGTGACGGTCCTACCCGCACAATCACGAAGGAGGAAGCAAAACTTCAACCTATTATCTACCAAGTTCAAAGGTTAACTTATTCTAAACACTTGGAAAATTGCTAATCTAAACTAAAGTATGCATGAGCAAGTCATATAACGTTTATAAAGCAAGTCATCAAGTGAAAGTAGCGGTCTTACCCGCACAACGATTTATATTTCAAAATAATTCATTACAAGAATGGCCGGGTAACTACCCGCCTACAAGAATATAAATCTATACAAGCTAAACCTATCCTAACAGTGGGAAGGGATCTTAAGGTTCAAGCTTCAGGACCACTCCCTCCAAACCCACTTGTACCCGCACCATCAGTTGGCTGTGGCGGTTCAAGGAAGGTCTTTAGAATGGCTAGCCCATCAGCAGCAGCAACTTCGTTCACCTTCTCCACCACCGGATGCGGGAAGGCGGCATACTGATTCATTGCTTGGTCATAAACAGCTTCAGTATCAACATCATATAAAGGGAAGTTGGAAGGCGGGATGCCTTTCTCAACGAACCCTAGACCAAGCAGGAAGCCGGCCTTTTCCCCATCCTCGTGAGAAGCGTTGAGGGCTGCGCTCATGGCATCGTCGTATAATGTGTCCGTGAAGACTCGATGCACAACCTACAAGAAAAAAATACAAGTATCAAAACCTTTTCTATTTACAAAGAAAAGCGTAAAGATATAATGAAATTAAACATACATGAGACAACGCTTCTCGAAGAAGCCATTCCTTGGCAACCAGAGCCTCCTGGAGGGCAGCTTGAGCTAGGTTACGGGCGCGTTCGGCTTCACTTTTGTTGAGGTTGGCAAGCAACACTTCTTTAGCCGCAGCCTCTTCAACGCCCTTTAGCTTCCGCTCAGTGTGGTCAAGCACCCCCCTCTGGTCCAAGATCTCTTGGAGCTTCTTGGCGTCTTCCATCGCCAAGGCATCATGAGCCTTTTGGAGCGCCTCTAGTTTGGCTTTAAGTTCCTCATTCTCGAGGCGTAGAGGCTCAGCAACAGCTTCAGCCTTGGTGGCCTTCTCGGTTGCGTTCCGTGCAGTTTCCTTAGCCAGCCGAAGCTGTTCGTTAACAGCTTGGGTAGCCTTGGAACGGGCCTCGAGCCGGGCCTGAACTTCAACCTCGAGGGCCTTGAAGGCCTTCTCCTTTTCCGCAGCCACTGCGGTAAGCCTCTTGTTCTCCTCCTGGACAGCCCGCGCCTGAGCTACTTCTTGAATACGAGCTGCTTTTAACTTGTCGTTTTCACGACAAAGCAGCTCGACGCGCGGCTGCATCCGGGCCAGGAGAATCCGAAGCTCATTGGTTAGCCTACCCTCCTGGTAGCTAGCCATAGCTTCCCCCAACGCACCGCTGGGAGCTGCGTGACGAGCCCACTCCACGCACTCCACAGGCGTGCGAAGGGTTGTTCCTCGGCGGATGTTCCATTGTGGAACATACACTTCATTGGAATCCGACACTGCAAAAAACAAAAAGCAGTTAGGAAAATATGATATATATATATATAAAAAGGCCAAAAGAACCCTACGCACCTGTAGGGTCGACAACAGGCCGATAGCCGCCAAACCCATCACCTGAACCCAAGGGAAATCCATCCAAGAGGTCAGGCAGATGGGAAGGAGGCAGAGGTTGGCGAGAAGCCCCAAGCATACCTGAAGGGTCGGCCGTAGCTGCCGACGTCGGAGGAGGCATGGAGGCCGCCGCGGTAGAAACCATCGGAGGTGAACTCACAACCGTGGTCGCCGCTGCGGAAGTACCCGCAGAAATAGTCACCGCCGGCTCAGTGAAAGATTCAGTAAATATGGCACTGACAGCCGGCGGAGATGTCATCGCAGTTGGAACAGTTGGCTCAACTGGGTGAGCAACTGAACCAACTGAAGCAAGCGCAGCCGCCTGGGTCATCGCCTCAGGTAGGTTGACCAAGCCTACCGTCATGGGTCCGGAGGTGCGCCTCCCCGCTCCACCCTGGAATGCCGTAGCATCCACGCCTGCACAAAGAAGATATCAGTATAATGGCGGAAAGATATGAAGTTAAAAAGTAAAGTTTGTACTTACGGGTTTTCTTAAGCCTAAAAGTGCGAACAGGCGGGGACGAACCCGATGGAGCCGGCCTCTTCACGCCGCTCACCGTCGTCCTGGGTTGCTCTGAGGTGACGGTCGTCTCAGCCTCCGGAGCAGTGGTCTTATCACCACCAGGGTTCCCCGCCACCTCCTCGCTTTCGGTCTCTGAATAAGACCGATGCACCGGATCGGCAGTGGAGGCAACCTTCGCCTTCCCCTTCCCGCCGGCAGCCTTCTTCTTCCGCACCAACGGAGGACCATCTGCGGATTCCTCATCAGAAGATGACAAGATTAGAGGAATTCCAGCAGAGGTTTCAGCATTGAGAGGTCGAGGTTTGAATAACGCCTTACCTGGCCGCGTGGCGCTCAGAATAGGGTGGCCTGGCGGGTAGACCTCCACAAACCGATCCCTCGTTTGCTCCAAGATGGGCAACTCGTTCTCATCGAGAGCACGAGTACCCATCCGAGCGGGACCATCACTCTCCCGCGGCTGCAGGAGAGACTGCAAGTCGTTCCCCTCTGAAATAAAGAAGAAACAGTTAGAAGACAAACCTATATAAACAAATAAGACAAAGCATACCATAAGGGACAGAGTTCAAACCGTATTCAAGGACGATGGGAACCTGTGACGCCTCCTTCCACACCCGGCTCATCCCAAGCATCACCATCCCAGACTCCGCAAAGCGGTACACCGGAGTCTGGATCTGGGAGATCTTGGCGAACCATTCCGCCTCCTGGTAGTTCGGGGCGTGAAGGGCGGGGAGTGCTATCCCATTCTTAAACGTCATCGCTATCGGGACGACGCGAGCGGAGATATAAAAAAACTCCCTCTTCCACGACCGAAGACTGCGCTCGGTTGCGCAGATCTTCAGCCCCTTGATCCGGTTGACCAAGGTGTACCACCCCTGGATGCACCTCCAGGAGTAGAAAGTCATTAACCGATCAACGTGGGGCTCCACGCCCAGAATGAGGCACACCCACTCAAAGTGGCGGATCTTGGCGATCGCCATCGGGTGTACCTCCGTCAGATGCACACTATGCCTCTCCAAGACACGGTATACAAACTTCGTCAATGGGAACCTGAGATTCCCATAAACGAAGAATGCAGCGTACACCCCTATCTTGCCCTTCGGGGCATCGTACACCGTCTGGTGTGGCTCCGGAAACTCAGGCTCGAACGGCTCGAGCATGAACTTCCGGACGATGTACTGAAAAAGCTCAGTGGGAAGAGCACACTGGCATTCGCCAGCAGTGCTCTTATCGTCTTTATCAGACGTAGACGTCAGGATCTCGACGTGCACGTCAGATTCCTCGGCAGCAGCTTCGAAATCGTGAGTAGAAGACATGGTTTGGAGGTAAATGAATGATTTCAGGAGAGTGCTTGGCAGAAAGTATTCGCCGGAAAAAGTTTTTACAAGAAGAGAAGTGAAAGTGTGAATTACAAAGGACCCTCTCTCCCTTTATATACTCATCGCAATTAATGCGATGAATTTAATGCGGAAGAGAGAGAAATCACAGGTGCAATGAAACTATGACACGTGGCAAAGTGCAAGCTGGCAACAGCTGTTGAAAGGACGCGTGCCATTAATTTCGCGGCCACGCGCCCGAAAAATCGCGCCCACGCGCCTGAAAAAGCGTCTGGAATGACCATGTACTGTCACATCACCATAACTTCTTGCACGTCCTGACACAGTCAGAAGAAACCGTCGGACGACGTTTCAACAGTTTGGACTGTTCTTATCCTTTCACCAACTCTTCGAATTTCAAAATTTCAAAAAGATTCAAAAGTAAGCGGGAATATACCCCTTACCTTGGCAACCAAGTAACTATAAGACAGGTGCGAGTACAGTGTTAAGGCAAAACCCTTCACATACTTAGCACCTGCAGGGAATTGAAGTCAATAATACCTCGGCAACCAAGTAACCATAAGACGGGTGCGGGTACAGTGTCAAGGCAAAACCCTTCACATACCGAGCACCCGCAGGGAATTGACGCCAGGAATACCTTGGAAGTAAAGTAACCGTAAGACGAGTGCGGGTACAGTGTCAAGGCAAAACCCTTCACATACCTAGCGCTCCGCAGTGAATTGAAACCAAGAAAGATCTTCTGGGCAATGCTTGCGGAAACGGGAATAACATCCCCGCATAGCGGGAACGTCGAGAACTACATTGTTTGAAGCTTCAAGATGGAATTGGTGGTTTTAACATAATTGATCACTATGTTCAAAACTACCAAAACCTCATGGAGAATCTACACAAGTGGGACTCAACGCTCCTGACTTGCGAGGAGGTTACAGACCTACCCGCATCATACCCAAAGATCAAGCAGGAAAGTCGGGAATTTCTGCAAGTGACATTAGGACTTCCGCGGGAAGAATCCCCATGGAAAACCTTAAAACTAAACCCTTTTCAAAACCCTTTGCTTAAGTCCAAAAGTTCACCTCACTTATTAAACATTCACGAGAAGAACATTGGACTGGGGGGACTTGAAGAGGTAGGTCCCAGCAGAGCCCAGTTAGACCCGCAGGACTCACCTTGAAAAGAGACGTCTGCGCGAAAACCAACTGGATCCGCAGGACCCACCATGCTCAGAGACGTGACGTCCTTACGCGCAGTACGCAAGCTGTTCCCGCAGGAAATGCCTCCCAATGGTGAAGTACTCCGCCTGTTCCCGCAGCTGCGGATACAAGCCATCAGGGAAGGCCACCCGCGCAGCAAGGCTACACGCACAAGGCACTTAGCTCTCAAATAATTCAGTAGTCACCTGAAGAAGGAATGAGCAAAGCCGGGAACAATCCCGCACAAAGGCGGGAGGGGGAATACTCCCGCCCAAGTGAGCCAGTCCGTACGATACTGGAGGATCTTTTGTACTGTACCTGACGAGGTATGGGCAAAAGATCTGACCAGAGATACGACAGCTCATTGACAACAGTATGGCGAGCAGCATGCTCTTGTACTGTATGTCACTATTAGCCGCTGCCTACTCACCAACTCCTGTCATACCACGTGCATAGCCTGTAGTTGGTGGAAAAGGAATAGTACACAGCAGGCCTGGTCACTGTCAGCCGCTGCCTACCCACCAACTACCAGCATGGCACGTGAGTAGGCCACAGTTGGTAGAACAGGAATACTATTCAGCCGGCTATACCTTCTTGGAAACCTACCTTCGGCTATAAATACCCCAAATGGTATGATCATCTTATCTTATCTTGTATCTTATATCTTATACCTGATATCTGCCATAGCAATATCTTAATATACACTTATATTCAAGAGCAATCTAGTCTGATTCTCACGCCGGAGGGTGGTCACAAGGAGGTACCCCCCTTCTCAGTGACGAGCTCACGGTGTCTGTTTTGCAGGTTATCTGAAGAACCATCTTTGCCGGGTCTAACCCCTCGTGGGAAACATCTATTTAACCCCCAGATTATTCGTAATCTGCCCGGGGTCGATTAGTGTTTCTTCAACATCGTTTTAGGTCACCAAAGAGGTTAAGCTGACACACGTACAAATGTTTGCCACATTACTAATTTAAAGATGTTATATTCACTTTGCTTGCATATTGAAGCTTAGACTTGCCTTTTGATATGCGTTATTTTAGTTAGAGGGTTACCCAATACAAAACACGAAATCTATTATTGTCTATCAGCGACACCGGATTTATACCTAAAGTGTGATAATGTACTGCTCTATAGAATTATAGATTGCCATATAATTATCTCTCCTCTCTTTCAATACACTAGTCACATATGGTACAAACAAAAATAAAATTTCAAAGACAGTAATAGACCATAATAATTTATCAGTATATTTTAATATCTATTTTTATAAAGACAAGTTATAATTCATTTATGGCGTCACAATCCTTGACAATAAAATATAAATATATATATTTTGTTTGTAAATAAGACAGAAAATAGATAAAACTAGAGAAAACTATAATGGCTTCAAACAAACTATTTGAGGAAATGCTATTTAAAAATTATATTAGCATACATAAACACATGCGAGAGAGATGTGGAGATGCCCTTCCTTTTAGCCCGATGGGTATGAAGGGCAGTTGTGATTTACGTTTGGGCTGAGGTGGCATTGAGCCACGCCGTAGGACATTGCACCCGCCTTACTTGGTCCACGTGTGTGATTCAATGGCTTGTAGATAGAGATGGTCAAAAAAACCGGTTGGGGAACCGGTTTGCCGGTTTAAACCGGAAACCGGTTTTTACGAAAACCGGTTTTTTAAAAACCGGTTTGACCGGTTTACAAACCGCCGGTTCGTATTTCGGTTAGAGGTTTTAGATCCAAAACCGGTTAACAAACCGGTTAATGAAAAACCGGTTTTTTTTAATAACCGGTTATGGAAAAACCGGTTAACCGGTTTATAAAAAAACCGGTTTTTGACCGTTGTGGAAAAACCGGTTAACCGGTTTCTCCATAACCGGTTAACCGGTTAAAACCGGTTTTTGACCGTTGTATAACGGCTATATGGCCGTTTTTTTTTTGACCGTTTTTTTTTTTTTACCATTTTACCCCCACAAACATCTATATATAGTTTAGGTTGGGTATTGGTTAGATCACACTCGATTATACAACTCCAAACGCTCTAAACGTTTATTTCATACGCGATTATTTTGTTATCTCACGCTCAATTATACCACATTACCACTCCATACGCTCTTATTTCGTAGTCGATTATCATGGCCTCCCAAAGTGCTACCTCATCCGTCAACATGGGTGCCTCGAACACGGGAGAAACGGTCGTTCGGGTCATCCCCACGAAACGAAACCATGATGTTTGGCAACATTTCGACCTATGCGAAATGTCAACGGTAGCCAAAAAGCTCGATGCAAACATTGTTTGAAGTTTTATGGCAAAGATGCAAACTCCACTTTAAAAGCGCATGTACAAAGGCCCTTTTGCAAGGCCTTGAAGGACGAATCGGGAAGTAGTTCGCAGCCGGAGATGACGAATCAAGGAGCGGTGTTTACGTACGACCTTGAAGCGGTACGTCAAAAGTTTTCAAACTTTGTGATTCAACAAACACTTCCTTTCAACCACTTCGACAACCCTCAATTCACGGAGATGATGCAAAAGTATGTTCAACCACGCTACCAACACGTAAGTCGTTCGACCCTTAGAAGAGATTGTCTTAAAGCATGGAAAAACGCTAAATCCGAACTAATTTCATACTTTTCAAACTTACAAACTGGTGTAAACTTAACAACGGATGTGTGGTCGGTACCTCATGGTTCGCCCGACTCATACATTTGTGTGACGGCTCATTGGGTTGACCCCGAGTCGTGGCAAATGATGAAACGAACCGTTGCGTTTCAATTGTTTGATTACCCGCACACGGGTAGAAATATTTTTAAACTCTTGGATAAAGTCATTCGACAATACAAGATTGAACATAAAATCTTTTCAATTTCGTTTGATAACGCGTCCAACAATACGGCCGCGGTTGGCCATTTAAAATTAAAGTATAAACCAATTTGTGATGGAGCGTTTTTTCATAGCCGATGCATTGCACATATTATCAACTTGGCCGTGCAAGATGGGTTAAACGTGATCGAAACGCAAAGAAACAATTTTAAAAGAATGTTACGAGATGTTTTTAGCAACAATAAAACATTTTCAAGATACAAAAAATTTTGTGTATAAGCTAATTGTCAATGGTTGGGGCCAAATTGGGATTGTCCAACAAGATGGAACTCGACTAGTGATATGTTTGAGAAAGCCATCCAACAAAAAGAATCATTAATTGCGTTTCATCAAATTTTGTCAAGTAGGGGTAAATGTGCACCGTACGATCCTAGAAACTGGTTATTGATTGAGATCGTTACGGAGGTCCTTCAAATTTTTAAATCTTGCACAACTAGTTTATCCGGGGTTTACTATCCAACAAGCCCCATTGCTTTACCAAAAATTGCTGTCATGTGCACAAAGTTGAGTGAACTTCATTGTAGGGGTGCACCTTATTTTGATATGGGTGTAAAAATGAAAGAAAAATTTAGAAAATATTTTCAAGAACTACCCGCTGTTTTGACATGTGCTGCTGCGTTAAACCCTTGCATCAATGTTGGTGGTGTTGAAGCTTTAATAGAAAAAATTTGTGATGAGCTAGAGTTAAACGACGATCAAAACCCCTATTATAGCCAAACTTTAAAGAATGCTTTCAACACCACCTTGTCAAACATGTATGATGTTTACCTTACAAAATACGGGTCGTCTTCCCAAATTCATGACTCGTTAAGAGCTGTTGCCCAATCCCAATCCCAAACCGACCTTGAAATGGGGATGTACTACATGATTTGGGAAGACGCCGGTAAACGTCAAAAGGTAAACACCCCAAGCAGTGAACTTGGAAGGTATGGTGGTACCAACTTTGTGAAACACATGACTCCGGATGAATTTAGAAGTCTTGATTTGCTGGCTTGGTGGAGAGGTAAGGAGGATGAGTTTCCGATCCTCGCCGCCATGGCCAAAGATTTACTAACGGTCCAAGCTTCCACGGTAGCTTCGGAGTCTGCTTTTTCTGTTTCTGGCAGGGTTATATCGATTAGGAGGACTCGACTCACTCCACCAGCTATAGAGATGTCGATTTGCTACAAGGATTACTTGGACTCTTTAGATAGGGCACAACATCAACGCTCACTCGAGGGGGAAATGGAGTATGAGGCGGGCTTGTATGAAGACGAGGTCAATGAAGGACACACTCAACCAATGACCGATGAAGAAGCCGCGTACGACGATTACCTAAGGAATAGCTCGGGATCGGGTAGCGAAGAAAATTAGTTAAAGAAACAGCAAACATGGAGGCAAATAATGAGTAAGAAACAGCAAGTTGTTCATGTAATCGTGTCTAAGCATTCTTTAATGTTTGTATTTTTGAGTTACGAATATGCGATAACGATTTAATGTTTGTATTTTTAATGTAAAAACTATAAATGAAAGTTATGTGTTTTTAATCTTCCAAGCAAAGAACCCTAACAACGAAAGCAAAGAATGGCTTCGGTCAGTCCGTTTTGCCTTGTAGTTACCGGTTTGCCTTGTAGTTACCGGTTTGTTTATACTGTGAAAAAATAATGGTTATTTAAAAAAAAAAAAAAAACCGGTTAACCTAAAAACCGGTTATTAAAAAACCGGTTAATAAAAAAACCGGTTTATTAACCGGTTCTAACCGGTTAGACCGGTTAGGGTTTTGACAGACAAAAACCGGTTATTAACCGGTCCGGTTATTAACCGAACCGGTTTTTTTCCGGGCCAAAAAAAACCGGTCCGGTTAATAACCGAACCGGTTTTTTTAAAAAAACCGATTTGTGCACCTCTACTTGTAGATGGTGATGCGTGTGGTGGTGTTGTTTCAACTGTCATGACTGTTTTGATCATCATTTTTTAAATCGAAGTCAGGTTTTTTTTTTAAGTTTAATCTTACATCTATAAACACAAGATTTTTACAAAATATAACCATACTTCTTTGGTTCTTTACAAAGAAAATATACTCGTGCCCTTTGGATCCCATCTATGCATGTATTCAAGCTGAGCAATCCGAACCAACCACACTTTCCGTAAGCACCATCATCATTTGGTTATTAAAACTATCAGTTTCCACTTAATTCAAGTTAATTCATCCCAACCGAAGCTTTACCCAAGACCCAACCCGAATTAAGACGACCCAAAAAGGTAAATGCTTGGATCATAAACCCTATCTTATGTAAAAGTGACCCCCCCCCCCCCCGCGTGTGTCAAGGAAGAGCCGTTGCTCGCACTTATGTCCACATATTGGAGGATCCGATCACCAGTCGAACGCAAAACAAGGATACGTTGTGGATACAAGATTTGGAGAAGTTTCACAACATCCGTACTGATATTCGGGGTTTATTTTTTTTTTTGGTTTTGTGTTGGCACCTAATCGCTATCGTAACAAACCGAATCGATATTATTCAAATTCGCGTTGCATCCCGTCGAAGCGTGTGAATCAAACCCAATAATTATATGTTTTAAAATGCCGTTTTTTCATAATATTAATTTACTTCCATTTTTCTATTTCTCCTCTCATGGAAATGATGAAAAAATCGTCTTACCATAAAACTTAGAAAAAGAAAATGGAACACAAGATAAGCTCATTAATTTGGGAAGGACACCCAAGAATTTGTCACTTTTAGGGGCCACTTTGTCTCCATTGGGACACATTGTTTCCAGTTTAGCTTCAACCTCTCTATTCGTGACACCTCATCCTCCACTCTAAAAATCCCAATCAATCTTGTGTATAACATTTTAAATGAAGTATTATTTGGCCCATGTTGATGGATTTGTATTTTAAGTCCTGCAACTTATATTAAAAGTTTAAAACTACAAAGGAAAAGTTTGAAAAGATGACCTTTCATGTACGTGTTACGCATATATTTAATGTGTACGGGTATTGGTATCGAATAATAATGTTGTCTATGAGACCATGACGAAGCAGATTCCAAGATAGTAGATTATAGGACCATTGGATGACCTTCTCTCATTTTTCTTACACGTATAGGAATACGTCTTGTTTATCGTAAAGACAAGTCTAAGTTGGACTCTTGGTCACACGACACGATTGTGGTTATAAACGAGAGTTTAAGGTTTGTTTGACGTTTGTACTTTGTAACTTTCACGCATGAGCAACTCACTGGTGGTTAGTTGACTAATTTGTATTTAATGGTAAAAGTAATAATCCCACTATGTGTAAGAAAAATGAGAAGGTCATCCAATGGTTCCTATAATCTACATTTTGGAATCTGCTTCATCATGGTCTCATTAACAATGTTATTATTCGACACTCATCCACATTAACTATATACATAAGGCTGAGGGGTGTGGAGCGTGAGAAAGGGCGCAAGAGGACAGCCGCTCGCGCCCCGGGGCGCGAGCACCACACCACCGAGGCGCGAGAGGGGCGCGAGAGGGGCGCGAGCGCAGAAAAAGAGGCAGGCGCAAGGGGGTTCGCGGGACATGTGTGGCGTTTAGGGCATGGGGAATGGTGAAAAGAGCCGTTTGAACACTTAAATGAGCCGTTGGCTCTTAAATTTAAAAAAAAAAAAAATATTCTACTCCTATATATTACCCATTTTATACAACACTTTAACACAACTTCAAAAAACACCAAACTTACCCATTTCTTTATACAACACTTCCTATATATTACCCATTTCTTTCAAACTTTTTTAAAAAAACCTTTACAAAATCCTATATAATACCCCTAAATCAACCCATTTTTACCGTATCAAACACAACTTCAATCTCCAAACAACCCATCGTCCCATTTTTTTTTTTTTAAAATTATGTCGTCGTACTCGTCTGATTCCGACTCCTCCGAAGAGGATGATTTGCTTCTTCATGTAGGGGGAGTTTTGACCGCAACCGTGGTCAATCTCTTGCAAAATCAAGCCCATCAACCCCGACTCCCGAGGGTTAGAGCACCACCTCGTGATCGTGATCGATCGGGTGCTAACGATACTTTGATGAGGCATTATTTTAGCCCTCAACCGGTTTACGCGGAGTCGGATTTTCGAACTCGTTTTCGAATGAGCAGGCAATTGTTCACGCGTATAGCGAGTGATTTAGAGGCACGGTATCCCTTTTTCCAACAAAGGGAGGATGCTAGGGGTCTTCCCGGTTTTACCCCTCTTCAAAAATGCACGGCTGCTATCCGTCAATTAGCGTACGGCATCTCGTCGGACGCTTTGGATGAGTATTTACAGATGTCGAAAAGGGTTGCACGTGAATCCCTTCATTTTTTCTGCCAAGGTAAAAAACATTAATTTTACTTTTTATTAAATATTTATTACATTTTTTAATATATATTGTACGTAGGAGTCATATCGACTTACGCTCGGAGATATCTGCGTAAACCTACAACGTATGACATCCAACGCATATATGAGGTGCACGCAGAAAAACATGATTTTCCTGGGATGCTAGGTAGCATCGATTGTACGCATGTTGGATGGGCTATGTGTCCAACGGCCTGGCGAGGTCAGTTCCACCGTGGTGATCATGAAGGGCCGACCCTCATACTTGAGGCGGCGGTGTCACAAGATCTTTGGTTTTGGCATGCTTTTTTTGGTGTTGCTGGGTCAAATAACGACCTTAATGTTATCGATCAGTCTCATTTGATCAACGACCTTATCGACGGGGTTGAACCACCTCAATCTTTTGTTGCAAATGAAGAACTCTTCAAGTACGGGTACTATCTGGTCGATGGTATTTACAACGAATGGGCTGTGTTAGTTCAAGCTTTTACAGATCCAGTCGCCGACAAACGGAAGTATTTTACGAAGAAGCAAGAGTCTGCTAGAAAAGATATTGAAAGAGCTTTTGGAGCTATAAAAAAACAATATTATGTTATGGCGAACACGATACGTTATTGGACTCGGGAGAGGATAATGGACGTCGTCTACACGTGTCTTATCCTACACAACATGACGTTAGAAGACGAGGGCAAAGCTATATGCCAAAACTACCAAGGTGACATTCCGCCACAACCGTCCACAATCAGTGATCAACAAAAACTTCATAACATAGCAAATATCAAGAGCCGTGAGATACACGGGGATCTTCGACATGAGTTGGTTGAACATTTGTGGGCGAGGCGACCAGATGATCTTGTATTAGATTAGTTTTATTATTAAATATTATTGTTTGTTTAATTTTTAGTATGTTTTTTTTTATTATGAATTTTCAAAAAAATGTGTGTTTTTTTAAATAATTTTTGAGTTTTTTTAATAATACGTTTATTTACTACATTTAAAAAATAATAAAAAAAAAACCGCTCGCGCCCTCTCTCGCGCCCCTCCACACCATGTCCCGGGGCGCGAGCACCACTACCAACACCCATCTTATCAACTTTCTCTCTCTGCCACACGTCACAATATTATTGGCTGGCGCCCCCACTCGCGCCCCCTCTCGCGCCCCCCACACCCCTCAGCCTAACACATACATAAAAGATAATGTTTTGTAAAAGATAAAGTAGTGGTTTTATTAATGAAAGAATGGCATGCTTTACAAACAAAAAGAGACATATTGCGTTAAAAGATTTATCATGAAAAAAAAAGGGTTACCATCTTAGTTCTTACTTCTTACTTTTGTAAAATAAATATTTGAATAATGAGAATATACTAATTGATATTAAAAATTATTGTTTTTAAATTAATTATATTTGATTCCTAAATATATTTTGAGCTTTTATTAAAAATTAAGATTTCTCATTAAACTTTATACCTTACGTGTAGATATATCTTAAACAAATAATTAGTTGTTCTGGGCATAACACTTAGCAAAATAAAAAAACTCTATGAGTTATACTATGGTGTTAGACATATTAAATATATTATTAATAATTAATGATGAGTTTATGCTAGTTTTTATAAACGACAAATATTACTATACTTCTACTAACTCCTAAATTACACTATAATAAACTCCTTTCATGTGATTGAATCCAAAACCTTTTTTTAAGAGACATGTACCCCTACAATGTAAGCATATCATGTGTCTTGTAGAAGAGGTTTAAATGATATTTTTTGTCATTAAATTTTTTTAATAACATTTTCTAATATAGTGTATCATTTATTTACTTTATATTCTTTAGTACCACCATTTACTACCCGTCACCCACCCAACACCTCCATTATGATACCATCCACCACCAGCATCACAATTGTAACATTTGTTAAATTTCGAACCTTAAAACCTGATCCGTTTAATTTTTTTTTTATTTTCGGTCTATTGTTATTAAATCAAATTAATAAATTTGATATCGATCATTTCACGACGTCCGAATTAGTTTCGATTATTTTATAAAAATTGCATTTAATTAAATATTTCTTTTATTTAGTTATTGTTAGACTATCTAAATATACAAGATTAAACCCCTAACTTACTTTAAACCACTTGTGCATCCAACCGCAAAGTTCAAGGACCTTTTTGCAAATTTGAATTACCAAATTATGTTCCCTCTAACCTCTTCCCATCCATCGGCCGCCAACCCTAATCCACGCATTCCTGACCCGTAATCCACGGGATTTTTAACAAAATTAACCATCCTAAATCATTTGGCAATCAATAACTAATCTCATCGACACTCTAATTGTAGTATATGACAGCTAACGAATTCGTTTTGAAAAGCTTAATAACCGCGGCTAAATGGATCTCATTACACTATATAAACTCGATGAAAACACAATTAAACCCGCACAAACAATACCCACATCATCGAGATACAAAGCCCTAACCTAATTACGATTAACAAAGCCGTCCACGACCTGTTCGATCTCAAGGAAGAACCGCAACCCTAAGTAGCCGTTCTCCCTCAATTCGTTAACATACAAGGTATTGTTTATATGTTTTACAATCGTTTTGAACCCATAAATAAAACCCCTAAATCAATTGTAACCAACACTTGTTAGTATTTTGGTGTAATTGGATTAACTGGTTGATCAATTTAATCATAATAAACATTAAGCAAGTTCGGGGATATGTGGAGTACACACTTGCTTTAGTTTACTGTGATGTTAAGGGCGAAGCCCCTAATAAACGGGGGTCCGGGGGCAGCGCCCCCGGTTGCGGGGTTCTAGGGGCGGCAGCCCCTAGCAGGGTCCAAGGGGCAGCGCCCCTGGCTGGGGTTAACTGCTTGAAGCAGTTATCTTGAATACAACTGCCCTGGTGATATATACGTTATTGGATTGATCGACAGACGCTCTGGTTCATCTTCCTCACAAAAATTCCATACGAAATTCTTGTCTCAATTTAGAGTTTTATCCGATTAAAGTGTTTTGAAGAACCACCAAAATAACTTTTAATCTGAAAGTTATCACACGACTCTCTAAATAATCCAGGTTGCTATATTGAAATCCCCAACAACACTAACCAATTGAACGTATTTAAATGTTAGGGTTATAATTGGGGAAGAACACCAAACAACTATTGGGTTTATATTAAACTTGTCTGCTGTTGTAAACATGTTCGAACCCACCCAGGCCCGGTTTTGTTCAATTTTATTTTTTTAATGATATTAAATCACTTTTTAACCATTAAATTAAATATATAACTTTTAATAAACATTAGTTTAGCGAAACCAAACCCCATACGCTTGTTTTTCCTCGTCGTGAAACCCTCATTTCTTGAATTAACTATAATATATACAAATATATTTATCTTTAATAATATATGTATCTTTCATAATAAATGATATGGTATACATATATTTTTATATAAATTCATTATATATCTTTATTAATAAATGATATGGTATTTATTTTCGCAACTACTAAACCGAACTAATTTAGAAGATCAAATAGTCTTTTCCGTTAATGTATATGCAATTATGTTTTTCATTAAAAGATCAAATAATCTTTCCCGTTAATATATATATACAATTATGCTTTTCATTAAACTTGTATATAGATATTATGTATAATTTATTTAATAATGATTTATATTATTCTTTTGCATGAAAAATATAATAAAAGATTAAGGAACCAATATTCTTTTAACACTCGCTTAACAAACCGAAATCTTTCCTCTTTCAATATGAACCTCTCGTTTAAACTTTCGTTAATATGTACATTATAATAATAATTATTATAATATTAATAATATTAATAATATAATCTTAATTATACTAACAATAAATAATGTGTGTGTGTATATATATATAACAATCTAAACCTTAAACGACTCCTAAATCTTTCAAACCGATTAAATCACAATAATGACGTTGAAACTAATAATATCCCATTAAATCTCAAATCGTTATGTCTTACTATTTCCGTTCCTCATTTATTAATTTTACTATCGTTAACAACTAGGGCATCTTTGTTGATATATCACGAAGGCTTGAAACGTGTCCATCCTCACATTTTAATATTATCTCATCCTCACTAATCCACTCACTAAAGGTAAGTAATTCACATTCCTCTTTTTACCGTTTTATATTTTGGGGCGTTACGCGTTCACAAACTCAATCATTTTATTTTACGTTACAATTCCATTATTTGCGTTTATATGATATTGCTCAATTGGTTATACGTGCGAATGTGATTATGTGTTTATTTTTAAGTTATGGTGGTTGGTATCTCATCCTCATCCTAATCATCATTAGTATGATCATACGCCGTTGGAGTAGCTCGCTATCTATGTGATTCGAGTGAAAAGACAATTTTTATATTTATTGTTATGCTAGTTGTAGTAGTTCATATTTATCGCAAGGAATTGTCATTTTTAATATTATATGTATTCGAAAAACCGTGATTACTTGCTCAACTTTATGTTGACAAACTACATATTTTCACGCATGGCACAGGTAGCTATATTGGATGAAGCAAGAGATTAAAGAGTAGATTGGACTTTAGGTTGCATGTGTAATAAAGACGGATTTTGTTCTTATTTATTTAAGTTGTAATGATTATTTAATTCGAGACAATGTTTGTGTTTTTGCGTACTTAAATTATATGAAACAAATAAATTAGATATTGACACGTATATTTATTTTAGTGTCTTTTGAGCTATGATACAATTATGTCGCGTCTCGTCATATTCCGCCTTAGGTTGGGGTGTGACAACAATGCTCAACATTATCCATCGCTATCGCTATCATCCTCAGTGCGGCCCAAACACTCACGAACACGCGTTAGATAAAGTGGCATAATCCCCCAACCTACAGCTCATTGTGGGTTCAAATCATATGAAGTTACCGTTTGGTGATTTTAGAAATAAAGCAGATGCAAAGTAGAGAGTGTGTGCTCGCGGATAAAAATAAAAATTAAGAACCTCACCCATCATTATCCACCCAATACCCAACACCGTAACCTAAAACCTATCTAAAGCACAAAAACACAAATTTGGAATCATCATCCATAGTTCCACCTATTAAAAACCATACACATAAACATAATTATGAAAAATAAAATAAAATAAAAAACACAATACACATATTTGGTGACAAGATTGCAGTGGAAGAGAGGAAATCCGGAGGAGAGAGGATATGAGAGGGTGTAGGGTGTGGGATCTGGCCATGGCGAGTTCTGCTTGAGAGTCTAAAATAATGTTTTTACTTAGGAATATAACATGTCGAGATAAACTTCTTTTATAGTACGGTTCATAAAACGTACAAAATCACGCAACTCCAGTAGAAAATACGGGAGACTGAGAACCGAGAGTTGTGATTGGAGTGTAAGAATCAAACATGAACCAAACGTAGTAAACTCTAAAAAATAATGGGGCCTCAAGTTTGAATTTACTTTTTTCACTACCCAAGCCAACCCGAAAATAGAAACCATACGAGTTATATATCAGTTTGCCTCTATGTTATCATCAAACTCGTTATTATCTTTTACCCAAACTAACAGTGTATAAAGAGTAAGTATTACCTTGTCATACTGCCTTTATCTTCCTTCAAAATATTGAGTCATGTTTAATAAAAGTAATGAGTTTCCTTTAATTACATGTACAAGGCTAATTGAATTTAATAATCCAACGTGTAACATGTTGGCTGATTATTGATACGGGTAATATGGCTAATTGTATCAGTTTTTCGTTAAAACGTGATTAATTGTTTTTGACAACAAAACTAAAAGTTAAAAAGTTAAAAGAGTGTATTAACTACTTTGTGAGCATGTATAACTGTCATACAATGTATTAAAATCTGATTTTAAAGTAAAATATAAAAGGTTGATATTTAAATTATTTATTTTGCAATACGATCCAAAGGCTCATCAGTGACCACTTGTCACTAACTCACAACCCCTCACAATACAAGACATGATTGGTGGTCTACCACTTATCCATTCTGGATCGTTTCTGAAAATCAGCATAATATAGTATTATTCATATTATTCGAAAATAAAAACCCCCCCTCAAATCCATGGATAGATACAATTATACAAATGGCATCTCCTTCTACCATTTTGAGTAGGCCTTTAAACGAATCGAACGTTCGGTAAATTATTCGTGAATCGTTCGGTGGGAAGTTCGTTTATTTAATAAACGAACGAACATGAACACATGTTTCGTTCGTTCATTTATGTTCATGAACGTTCGTTTTTTTTATGTCCGTTTATGTCTGTGTATTTATGTTCGTTTATGTATTAATAGAATATAATTAAACGTTATCTAGATAGGTCATTTATTTAAATGTTTTATATTTGTTAATTTGTGTTTATTTAAGTGTTTTCGTTTATGTTTGTTTGTGTTCATTTACATTTGTTCATGTATGTTCGTTTATCTTTATTCAGCTATGTTTGTTTAGATTTTAAACAAACGAACACAAATGTCCCTTTTAAAATAAATGAACATGAACATAAATATTTGTTCAATTAAGTGTCCGTGTTCTTTTAAAGTTAAATGAACGAACACAAACGTGCCCTTGTTCGTGTTCATTCGACTCGTTTGCAGGTTTTCATTATTCACATTGATGAATACATCGACCTCAATCTCTAGGCTCTCCCGATTTTATTTGTGTTCGTGAACCGTTCGTGAACACATTAATTTCCTTACTGAACGAACATAAACATAAAATCTCATTCGGTAAATGTTCGTGAACACATTATTTTCTTAACAAACGAACATAAACAAGGCCTTGTTCGTGTTCGTTCAGTTCGTTTATAGCCCTAATTTTGATAGTCACATATCTGGTAGTGAGGAGATCCTTATTTTTATTGTATCTTTAGTACTTTCTTATTTTTAAAAAAATATACATATACGCTTAAAGTATTTGATATACTCATTTATCATATTAACATGGATGTATCAAATTTAACTTTTCTTTTCTTTTCTTTTGTTTCTTTTCGCATTAGCATATTCACTATGCTTTTTTTTTTGAACGGTAACTATTATGTAACTATTATAGAAGAAGGCAAACCGGCGTAAAAGACAACAAGAACACCGACCGAATTACATAACAGTAAAGAAACATCAATCTACCCAAGAGACCCATTTAAGTTTCGGTCTATTATAATACCACATGAACCCCAAAACCTTTATATCCTCAATAATTTCTTCTAAACTAACCGATTTGTTTTCAAAGATCAACTCGTTTCTGGCTTTCCATATTCTCCAACAACCAATAAAAATAATGCCTTGTAACACTTCTTTTTTCGCATGTGGCAAAGCAACTATATTGTGTAATTCCACTAAATCTTTAATAGAAAAGCCAAAAAACTGGTAGACTTTGCACCATGACGATACCCAACTCCAAACCATGGCCGCCACACTGCAACAAGCAAAGAGGTGATCAACTGTCTCCTTAGCTGAACTACAAAGCCGACAAATATCTGAGTCGACCGTGATATTCCTGTTTTGAAGAGCCTCCAAAGTAGGAATACGATTCAAAACGGCTCTCCAAATGAATATTTGGCATTTCCTCGGAACCCATCTAGACCAGTCAAGCACGTATCTGTTACTCACATCCCGATCCTCCACAATTAATCTTCTAACCTCAGCCACCGAAAAGTCTTTCCCACTATCTCCTCTCCAAACCCACCTATCGGCTCCTCCACACCCTAGAGCTGCACCCAGCAGACCGAACAACTCTTCCCATTCTAAAAGTTCCTCCTTCGACACCGGTTGTCTTTTCCAACCCCACATCCATTCAATCAAGGAGTCGATCCTCCTAACCCTCTCGATCATGACACACAATTTATATTTTTCCAATTTGAAAAGCCTTGGAAACAAATCTTTTAACGGGCCTCGATCATGCCACCAATCTAACCAAAATCTTATGGATTTACCATCCCCCCGTCTTTCCTCTAATCAGGCTATCCAAACTGCATCCTCTGACCTTTATGCTTTTTACCTCAGTTCCAATATTTTTCCAAACTCCCGTAATTTTTTTATTGACTAGAAAAAAATCCCAGCTTCTAGTGGAGAAGTGGATCGACTCGACAACTTTCATCCAAAGACAACCTTGATCGGTTTTTAGTCTCCAAAACCAATTGGATAGCAGAGCTTGATTAACATCTTTCAACTTTGAGATGCCAAGGCCTCCTTTATTAATCGGAGAAGCTACTCTCTCCTACGCGACCCAATGGATTTTCCTAACCTCTTCCGACCCTCTCCACAAAAATCTTTTAATCTTTCCTTCCAAAATGTTGATCATGCTAACCGGGGCTTTAAAAATAGACAAATAGTAAATAGGCAAGCTTTCCAAAACCGACTTAATTAGCACCACCCTCCCCCCGATAGAAAGAGCGGAAGCTTTCCATTTCGAAAGTCTGGAATCAAAAACCTCCATAACCGGCGACCAACTGTTAACTCTATTCATATTAGCCCCCACTTTTAAACCAAGGTAAGAAAAAGGAATCGACCCCGGAGGGCAACCTATGTAACATCCTAGAAAAATCCATATATATTTTGGACTAAAAATGTCAACTTTGAAAGTTGGAGGATTAAAATAACCTCAAAATCAAGTAATGGGAAAATGAGATAAGGAAAGATTAAGCATCTTATGTTTAAAGAAGTAGGAAAATCCATCCTACATGGATAGATGGAAGAAAAAGGGAAGCATTCCATGGGTATAAATAAGGAATGGATTTTTCATCCCACATGGACACAAACAAAGAAATGAGAGTTCTTTATAAGGAAGCAAGTTTCCATAAAAATGTTTTGATGTGGCTAACCACTCTCCATAGTCCTAGCGGAGGGTGCGAAGCACCCGACGTGCACGAGCACGGACTCGAACTCGGGCGATGGGCGTAATGTGGCTTTTTGATGGCGCACTTTGCACTTCCGCACGCTCGCATCGCCGCGGGCCGCTTTAGTAATTTTGGAAAAATGGAAATATGATCAAGAAGTGGCAGGTTATCAAAGACGAGGGACCAAAAGTTAAAAATCTAATTTCAAGACCCATCGCGCTACGCGATGAGCCCAGGAACAAAACCATCGCGCTATGCGATGGTGCACGATGACGCAGCAACACGTGTCGCGATCAGGGGACACGTGGCAGACGCTAGGGCTGAGTCAGCAGCCACGCGCCACTTGTCTGACATCGCGCTACGCGATGCACTAATCAAAGGGACCATCGCGCTACGCGATGGCTCCCATAATCAGTTATAAAAGGGGAGGGATACGGCATTTCATTCACACACCAAACCACACACTTTTACACACACTTAGTCTCGAGAAGTGTGCCGACCTCGTAATACGTTCCAAGTTCCGAAGTCCCGACGATTTGAGCCTCGATACACGATAGAAGTAGAAGCGCTGCTCATACAAGCTTAGGCATATAAACTCCAAATACCGCATAAGGTAGGGGTTCTGCCTAAATATTATTTTATTATTATATTATATGGCTTAGACCATAGTTAGGGGTATAGCCCAAAACCTTGATCATGATTATGTTTATAATAGCTTTATACATGTAAAGGTTATAGTTAAAATAATATTTCTTCATGATTAAGAAACATAAGCTTTTACATACAAGCAGATATAGTAGCTTCTTCACAACTAAGAAATGTAAGATTTTACATACCAGGATTATAGTCAATTCAATGTTTCTTCTTGACGAAGAAACCTATCAATTGATGTTTCTTCATGAAGAAGAAACTCAACACATGATTTGTAAACAAATGAAAAGATTATGAGTCTAAATATTTTATTCAAACAAATGATCAGTTAAGGTTTAAAGCTATCAAAAGCAGACTAAAGGTCTGTAGCTGGATCAAGAGACGATCCGAGTATTTATATAAACTTATGTTATTACATAGATCAATCATTCATTCATAAGGGTTTTCAAACGAGATCACCACATCATTCAGAAAAGACAATCACAATCACAGGTGAATACGTTAAACCTTTTACAGTCAGATAAACGGGTTGTTTATCTTAAACAGTCAGTCAAATATGAGATTACGTGATCTCTACATTTTAAGGGATTACGTGATCCATAAGTTACAAGGTAAATAATAAAAGCAACTCAGACCGAGTACACATGTGTCTGGATCCAAACATATCTGTTAACCTATCAATCAAGGCTACGTGGCCGCAGGCTAACAGGCATAACGAAATTTCTCCAATGAGCATCAGTTATTGGAGAACCATAATTATGGGTGTATGGCAGTGGCACAAGTTCCTAGAAATAAGAGACGTTTCTGCTGAGTTTGTTCCAAAAACTATCTTGTCAGTCAAATGTTTTCAGAGTCAACGATTCACCAGCATATAGCTGACGTATTTTTTTTCCCCTCATTACAGGAAAGGAAGTATAGCACAGATAGCAAGGGATAAGAGTCACTCTTGGAGATAGTTGCTCGCAGATAGAGATGGCTCAGTTTTTAATAAATAAAATATTGTAAACAAGAATAAACAAAGGTTTGTAAATCAAATACTTGAATATTTATTATTCAAGAGATTTTCAAAATAAATTAATATAATCAAAAGACTTCCGCTAATAACCCGCAACTCTGATATATTTTCAAAACAGGTACTAATTACGGGTGTCACGCCTAGGCCCTAAGTTGGGGTGTGACAACCTAGGATATTAGCCATTCTACCCACTTCGTTACTATCCACCTCGCAACCATAAAGCTTTGATTTATTCAACTTGATTTTTAACCTCGAGAAAAGATGAAAACATCTAAGAATCCGAGCAAGACTTCTAGCGTTCTCATCGTCCCAATATCCAATAATTAAAGAATCGTCCGCAAACAAAAGATGGGAAAAAAGAGACCCCATTCGGAACCTGAAAACCCTTGAAAAGCCCCTCCGCACACGCTTTTCGGATCATGGAAGATAAGGCTTCCATAACAAGCAGAAACAGAAAAGGCGATAGAGGATCCCCTTGTCACATACCTTTAGAGCACTTGAACTCAAAATTTCTCCATTTCACCGAAAAACCCATTTGGTTCAAAATGTTGTCCACAAACTCCTAGTTGACATTATCATAGGCCTTTTCAAAATCAATCTTGAACAAAAAACCCTTTTTATGATTTTTTTGCCCAAGATAAAATCTCATTAATGACTAAAGGCCCATCCAAAATAAGACGATTCTTTAGGAAAGCAGACCGAGAGTCCGTAATAACCTTTGGTTATTCACTATGCTTTTAAATAAATAAAATACAATTCAATACATTTGTAGGGAGTGAGGAGAATTCTATATTTTGATTGGATACTTGATTATAGAATTTCGTGCTTTCTAGCATGTAGCGCTTATTATACCATTAAAACTTGTAAGGCTAACATATATGGTTCAACCAAGAATGGTAAATGGTCCTATGTACCCATTTGGTTACGCATTCACTCTGATCTCACGCATTAAATGAGGCCACTAACTATGGTCACACTATTTCGCTTCTCAACCAAAGGTTTTTTTGTTTTCTTTTTCAATTATTTATTTTGTTAAATAATATTAAAGGTGAAGAATGATGGAGAATGACCTATACCAGGAGTTGATGGGTAAGGTTGAATGATGGAGGAAAGACTGAATTGGCACTGAGGTGAGGCAGACGTGACGAATGAGGAGAAATTAGGGGTGTGATGTATACCCTTTAGCCTATGAATTGGAAATGCAAGGGTGTTGACGGGTACTGTATTTGGCGTGGAGTAGACAGACAAAGGGAGAAGCTGAACATGAACAATTATATCTTATCTCAGACGAATTATTGAAGGCAATAAATAATAATAACATAGATCCATAGATTCAGGATTTTGATGAAACGTTCTTAGTTAGTTTGATGCGAAAGCACAATAATTTTATGTTTTTTTCTTCAAAGGGGCTCTTCCTATCAAATGGAATTGTCTTATTCCTACTTAAGCTAATTTATTTGGCGGACGGATCTCAAACAGTCTCCCTATTCAATCTAATTTTAACGGTTCAGTGTATTGATTTATCGTCGGTTATTTACCCTTCCCATGACACTTTGGAGAAGTCAATATTGGATCATTTGTTTGGAATATGCGAGATTGCTTCGGGTGTGTTATGCTATTTCTAAATGGCTTGAATTATCACTGTTGCAAACCATTTATGTCCAAGAGGTTTTGAATTTGATTGATTCGTTTTCCAGTTCGGGTAAGAAGAAAATGTTATATATGGTATTATTCTAACAACTTAATGGTGATTTGGAGATTTTGGAATGTCATCGTTTTTGTAAGTGAAGAAAGAAGAAAGATCACATTGTTGATTCAATCATTAATTACTCTTTTTTGTGGGTAAGTGATAAACATAATAAAGCTACGATTAGGTAGTCCGAGTTAATTAAAAATACTCTTATTGTCATGTAGTTAACTCTTGTTTCATCCTAGCATCTCGCTAGTATTTTAATAAGGGTTAGGCTAAATATGCCTCCTCTCTAGCTACTTATCATATCCTCCTTCCTAAACTTTGAATTCTTTCAACAATTTTATTTGACATAATACTACTCTCTAAAATTTTTTAAATTTTGTGGTGTCACACCCCGACCATGACGGAAACGTCGGGGCGCAACCGATTGTTCATCGCACACGACACTATTAAGTGACAATATTTAATCAACTCATTTAAATTCATAAAAAAACAAAGAGTCACATAACTTGTTCATACAATAACCAAATTCAAATCATAGTAAATAATATATTGTTCGTTTTGCTAATATCCTAATAGTCTCGATAACGTTTTTTTTTCTTCAAGTCCTCGAGTCAACCTAAAGTCAAACCTGTAATATTGCATAAATAGATTTTGTCAACACAAAGGTTGGTGAGCAATTTCATAGTTTTTGAACAATAGATATATAATATGAAATTCCACAACTTGTATACAAAACAATAAATAATAGCAACAATTTAGATAAATGAAATCGTTAATAAGAATACATTAACGACACCTTTCTATAAGGGGATGCCAAATATACTCGGATTTTGTATGAAATCGTTAATAAGAATACATTAATGACACATTTCTATAAGGGGATGCCAGATATACTCGGATTTATGAATCAACCATCCAAAAGCGGTAAACACATTAGCACTTAAGCATATAAGCATATAATCACCAAATCGAGCATTTATTTAAGTGAAGTATACAATAAAGTTTGTGGTTTAAGACTCAAGTATAAATCATTTGGATTTGAATAAGTTTGCAATGTCACCCCCAAAATATAAAAGAGTGAAAACGAGGGATGAAAGTACTCACATTCAAGTAATAAACTTGAAAGATTTGATGATTTGGAGATTAACCGGAACGATGAGTTTAATGAACGAAGCCTAAAGGAGAAGAAGTCTTGTATTAGAAAAGTTGTCTTGGAAGTCTTTAAATGAAAATAAATGATAAGAAATTTAAACAATTTAAAGTTTAAGGTTTAAAATGTAAATATTTAAGAAATTATAATAATAGTCCTTTAAAAATGTAAGTTTGCTCGAAACCGGGTTAAAGTATCTAGCCCTTAATTTTACTCAACTTGTGTTAAGTAATAAGGTGGGTAAAAATGCAAGAAAACAAGTCCCTTTATAATATAGATACTAAAACGGGTTTTAACGAGTGTTCGGGTGGTCGGTTCGGGTCTTGGTGATTTGACCAAACCCTAAGTCAACTTTCCCAAAATAATAAATGTATGAGATAACTCAATAAATCTTAAAGAGACTTAACCAAGTATGTAGTTCTGTTGTTTTAGAACTAACGACGTCCGTTAATCGAGTGTTCGGTTTAGTCGGTCCAAACTTTGTTATAAGATCAAGTTGGATTCAACATTCCGAGTACTTTGTGAAAATAATTAAAATCAGTTTATAAAGTATTTTTAAAGAAATATATAAGCTTTAATGGTTAAAAACACACTTGTGTGTCTTAAGCGAGTAAACTTGGTTTAGTTCGGTTTGGTTCGGTTTTTTTTATCTTGGAATAAGGCCAAGAATGGTTACCACATGTCCAAATATCATAGAACTTGTAAAATAATTTATAAATAATAATACCAAAGTTTTACATACAAAAAGTCAACAACAAAGTCTTTAAACGAAAGTTCGGTTTTCGGTTCGGATCTTGTTTCGGGATAAGACCGAGGTTAGATTCTACAAACCCATAACCATGGAACTAATTAAAATGATTTTAGAAACTCAAATCTTACATAAAACATGTTTATACAACTATTTAAACAAACTAGTAAACAAGAGTTCGGCTTCCGGTTTGGAGCTATTTACGGAATAACCGAGGCTAGTCTCTATAAACCCATAACCATGGAACTCAAAATGTAAAATAAAACTAAGATGAGCAGAAGTTAAACAAGTATAACTAGTTTGATAGTTAGATGCGGAAAATATATATAATCAAGGACTACTACGAGTCCTCCATGTAGCTTTGTCTTATGGGCCGGACACTTAACCGACCGAGACCGGAGAAATGCCCACCGAAGGTACAAAGGGTGCTATTATATATATATGTTGTATAACAATCTTCAAGTATAAATAAGTGTTAACAAGTTGATTATAATGTAAGACTATGGGCAGTTTGACTGTCAGTTTGACTCTGGAAAGTCAAACTGCCAAAAAAATATGAATAACACCTTTGAATGCTTGAGAATTGGAAGAGAAAGAGATGAATGAGCAAGGATTAATGAAGGGGATAGGGGTGTATATATAGAGTGGGTTGAAAGGTTCAAGCATGAGGTGTGATACCAAGGTTTGCATGCAAGAGGGGTCAAGACAAGTCACAAAACAACAAAAAAATAAAAAATAAAAAAATGGGCTGCTGGTCTGCTGCTGATTTGCTGCTGGTCAGCCCGTCGGTTCGCGTCCGGAAGTTCGTTTTTGATGTATCTTGAGCGTTTTAAGTCCGTTTTCGAATCCGTAAAAGGGGTTTTTCAAATTAGACAAGCGGGAATGTTTTAGTAACATAAAATCCAATATTTTATATATTTGAAATGTTCGGGATATAAATCGGGTCGGTTTACAACATAAAAACAAATACAAAATAAATACAATTTAACCCGAAATCGAGGATTGTCACATGTGGTCTCTCTTTAAAATTTTTATTTTTATTTTTTATTTCTATAATGTTTTATTTTTTATTTTTTTCTCTTTTTTTGTATGTATTTCCTTGATCATAATAATATTTATCATTATTACTATCGATGCATTATTATACTTTTAAAACTATATATAAAAATGTGTGTGTGAGAAAGATTGATACTATTAAAAATAAAAAAATATTAATAATATTTACAATGATAATAATTAAAATAATTAATACTAACAAAATAGTATTTTAATTTGATATATTTAGTGGAGACTATTAAGTGAAACAACATTTTTACGGGACTAATATATATACAAAATAATGTTAAGAGAAAATGATAATTGATTTGATAAATTCAATAGAGATGTACATTAGTAAAAATCGTATAGAAGGATATTTATCAGTTTAGGTATTATCTATATTTTAAATATAAAAGCTGTATTTACTATTTTTCTTAACATAAAAAAAAACTTTTATGCAAATAAAATTTACAAGAAGAGTAAATCTGGAGTCAGAATTTAAAGTTATTTGACAATATTTACCAAAAAAATAAAATAAAGTTAGTGAAAAAGATGTTACCTTTTCTTTCTTAGAGAAAGGGTAGGTCAAAAAAGTTGAACATACGTGCATTTCACGTGTCATTTTCCAAAAGATTGTATACGTCACTTTTTTTTATTTATAGAAATAAATATTGAGCATACCATCAAATATTAAAATCATCATTCCACATGCACATACATAGTTATGCACAAAGATGCGTAGTGTAATATACTGTGTAAACAAAGAGGAGAGTTTTTATTTTTATTTTTTTTCTAAACATTTGTAGCACGTGTGTGTCGCCTATAAGGGCCTAAGGGGCATGATGACTTGGCGTCTCCTCACCTTTCTACGGCTTATCAATGTCAGTTTGTTTAGGGTTCCAAACTCAATTTAAATTAAATCCAAACTCCCACTATCTACTTTGAGGTTCTTTTATTATTATTATTATTATTTGGGGGGGAGGGCACGGCTCCCAGTAGGTCCAATCATTTTGGTAGGCCCGAAATTTTGTTATAAAAATTATATATATATATATATATATATATATATATATATATATATATGAGAATGATATTTTAAGAACTATGTTGAATTATAAGAATTTAAGAACTCTCATTCTATGCCACACATTTAATTAAATGAATTGGAATATGTGGTTGAGATTAAATCTGGCAAAAAAGTCAAAGTAGGAGAGACAATATATATGTAACTGATTACAATAACTTTTACGTCCGTTACACATGTGTAAAATGTCGACTCGATGCGTAAAAAATTCGGTAATTATTTTGCGTGTATGTAACCTACATATATTACGCATGTGTAAAAAAAATCGTTACACTGAGTTCTTTCGAGTTATTAAAACTCAAAGGGGTTCTCATTTGAAATCTCCCTTATATATATATATATATTAAAAAATATGTATTCTTAATATTTAAACCCAATTACTCAATAGTCAATTTGTTTAAGCCTAGTTTTATATAAAAAAATTGGCACAACGAAATAAACTTATTTAAATTTTAATTGTTTAGACTTAATAAAAAAAAAAGCTCTTTTACTTAAGTCCCAAATTTTTCTCACCGAACACCAAAATTTGTTAAGGATTTTTGAGGATGGCTACGACTAGACATTTAGACCACTAGAACATGATGTGTAGGAGAAAGGATAGTTGATAAGTACGATATCCATTGTATACTTATCTTACAAATTAAATAATTGGATGGGTTCGTTGTTAATAATGAGAAATCTCCCAAATAATTGGAGGGGTTGTATTTATGTGTCTAGAGTAAGTAGCTCAGATGGCAGCATTTGATTCAATCTACCTTGATTTTTATTTTAAATCAAAATACTTTTTCTTATCAAGATGACGATAAAATGATGTTAGAAATTCGCCAACCTATTTTAGAAGAAAAATAAATAAATAAAATAAGTATACTTAAATAAAAATTTCATGAGGAATTAGAGATATGCTGTTCGTTTGGTATTCTATTTTGTCTCATTTTCGTATTGTAATGTACTACGTATAAAAGCTATTTGTATTATATTGTACGTGCTACATAAAAGACTTTAATAGGCAGGATAAGTGAAATAAGTGGCAACACATCCATTTCCAAAATGTGAAAAATATGTGAGTGCTACTTTTCTTAAAGATTTGCTTACACACTACTTAAATGATCAATAAATGATTCTCTTCTGTAAGCGAAGATCAGCAAAGTCTGACGAATACCCAACGCCGGCTTGGTCATCTTTGGTGTGAACGTTTTGAAGGGTTGATCCTAATTGTTAACATGTGAAATGGTTAAATTGTTAAACCGATAAAGAAGGTTAAAGATTAAAAGCTGGTGACAAAGATAATCAAGAAAAAGAATAAATGATGATGGAGTTATAAAGATAGTCATTAGAGTTTGAGATAAAGTTTATTTTTAATTAGTTTATTTGATTTCCTAGTTTGAGTCTAGTTAGAAGTCTTGATGTTAGAGTTTGAGTATAAATAAATGGTTAAGGGTTATTGTTTTGGTGTAGTTTCGATCTTAATAAAATATAAAAGAGTCGTGCTTCCTTACTTATTAGAATATGAAAATCAACTAACAATAAATGAATAATAAAAATATATCATGATAACAATTAAATTAATAATGATGATGATGTATGAGTGTACATGCAATGATTTTAAGAAAAATTCCAAAAGATTTTTAGTACCCTAAGACAAAGGTAACTTGAGAATGAATGACAGCCTCACAATATGAAAGATTGAAGGGCATGCAATACTAAGAGTATCATGGCTAATGTATCTTTCCACCTCCATCTATATGAAGCTTCAAACTTACCCTACCAAATTTATTGCCAAAAGTTTGAAAAACCGACTTCTCAATCGATCTCAAAACAAACCAAGAAAGATGAAACGGATTCGTCAAACAAATGCAAACATAAAACAAAATTGAATTTGGTCACTTAACACGTGTACGGGAAATTAATTCGAAAGCGAATTATACAACTAAGTTTCGCCTTCGGTGTCACAATAAATGTTTCATCATGAATATCTATATGCATTTATACATCTTGTCAAGTGATGTTCTTAATCATATACATAAATTATAAGCTCATCTTTTTCTCAAGATGTGCTAGGGTCATTTTTGTCATTTCACTAAAGTTGCCATTATTAGGCTTTTATATAAGAGTTAATGACCATTTTCGTCCCTGTGGTTTGTTACTTTCGCCACCTCAGTCCAAAATTTGAAATTTTGTCAATTTAGTCCTCATAGTTATAAATATTAGCCAATTACGTGTCATCCGTCTAACGACATCCAGCTATGCCGTTAGTTAAGGGTATTTTTGTCTTTCTTCTTTTTATTTTGAGTTAGTGGTCATTTTACTCCCTGTGGTTTGATACTTTTGCCACTTCAGTCCAAAGTTTGAAAATTTGTCAATTTATTGTTAAGTTTAATTCGTTTTTTTTCTATAACCCTAAAAAGCATAATCCAAGCCCAAAACCATCGAGCAACCTCCAATATAGGTATACATTTACTCTGTTGACAATGATAATCATACCCCCCCTCGTATTTAGTTTCTAGACGTTTCCTAAACTCTCCCCCTTGGTGGAATTTAATGGTAAAGTGGTCAAGGTAATTCACTGAAACCGAATTGTACAGAAAAAACTAAAAATCGTTTCTTTGATTAATGTATAATAGTTAACTTCGACTCAGATTTTGGTAAGATATGTTAATCTCTAAACCCTAATTATTATGCATTCATCAAAGAAACGATTTTTATTTTTTTCCGTACAATTCGATTTCAAGGAATTCCACCATGAGGGAGAGTTTAGGAACCGTCTAGAAACTAAATACGAGGGGAATGAGTATGAATATTGTTTTCGACAGAGTAAATGCAGACCTGTTTTGGTTTATGCTCAATGGTTTTGGGCTTGGATTATGCTCTTCCGGGTGATAGACAAAAAAAACTGAATTAAATTGAACATCGAATTGACAAATTTTCAAACTTTGGACTGAATTGGCAAAAGTATCAAACCACAGGGACAAAAATGACCATTAACTCAATATTAAAAGGAGAAAGACAAAAATACCCTTAAACTTACGGCATAGTTGGATGCTGTTAGACGGATGGGACGTAATTGGCCAATATTTAAAACTATGAGGACTAAATTGACAAAATTGCAACCTTTGGACTGAAGTGGCGAAAGTAGCAAACCACAGGGACGAAAATGACCATTAACTCTTTATATAAAAGGGCATAGTTGGAGGTGGCTGCATAACAAGTGAATCAAACTTCACTTTGGTCTGCTCTCTCTCTCTCTCTCTCCTTCACTTTGATACAAGAAGTCTTCATTCCTTCAATTCTCTCTTTGGTAAGTAAAGAGGTCTATGAACTTCAAATATATATATATATATATATATATATATATATATATATATATTAAAACCAGTCATGGAATAAAAAACCGAGCTCCGAACAAACTATTCGGAGCTGAAAAAAGTATTGACATCAATAAGAGAGGTGGTTTTGTCTGTTACAAGTTGCCAGTTTTAATAGCATGTTAACGTAAGTTGAAAAATATTTTCTTTTTCTTAAATCTTTGATCATGTTTAAGGCATAATGTTGCTAAAGATTTTATAAATTCTTTAGTAGCTCGTTTTATGTCTTAAACATGATCAAGATTGTAAATAAATAACTTGAATAGACATAGAGATTGTATAAACACACCTTCCCTTGTATATATATACTAATGGTTAGCGTTCACATGATATTGTGTTTCTATGTATGTAAAAAAAGTTATTTTGTGTCGAGGTTTAAGTGTGTGCGTTTGGATTTGCTCTTATGATCTTATCTCATCCTCTCAGGATGAGACCTTTTGATAAGTGGGATCTTACTGAGTAGGATTGTTTTTGTTTGTTTATATATTTTATGTGATATATATGTTATTGATGATAACCAACTAGGGAAACTATGGAGAAACCAACTTCGAGTTTAGGGTTATGGAGAACACAATCCGATCAACTTCCCCAAATAAGTGAAACCTTTAGTGGTGGCAGTGCAGAAGTGGGCAGCGGTGGTAGCACCGGCACACATTCAAGAAAGTCTAGCAGACAAATGGTGTTTGCATCCCCCGGCCGAAGTGGAGGCAGTAGCAAAAACAATACACACATTAGAAAGACAAGAAGTGCCCAAATGAAGTTTGATCTTGATGATGTCGGTAGTGGGGCCGCCTTAAGCCGAGCTTCTAGTGCTAGCTTAGGGTTCTCGTTCTCGTTCACGGGATTCACTATGCCTCCAGATGAGATTGCGGATTCAAGACCTTTCAGTGATGAAGACATTGGTAAGTATATTCATTAACTCATTCATCCCACTTTTCATTTCTAGAAGACATGACGTGAGTAGCAAGTAATGTGATGCAACTAGTTAAGGGCCTAAGGCAATGCCATAAGGGTAACATGCTTTTAGTGGTAGGGTAACACAGAGAAATTTTAAAGTTTTAAATACATTGCTTAATTTTTCTTTTTATCAAAATATGAAAACCGAATTGTATTCAAAATGAAGTATTTTCTTTACAGAGACAGAAATTATATAAACGAAACTTTTTACGTCTAGTATATTGTAGCGTGAAGCCGTGAAATGACATGAAGTTAATAACTTTTGATATATGATCACATGATGAAAACCTTTTTGTTGGCAAAAAGACAGCAAATACCTATATAACAAGAAGCAGCTGAAAAGTAGCTCAAAAGAAAGAAAATGAAACACTAAACTGATAATGTTTATTTTGATTATTTAAAGAGCAAACAAATAACAAGTGTCACCATTCCGTTACTATACAACTGTAACCAGCTAGCTACTTGACAGGCCCAAAGTAGATTGATGGGCCCCCATAGCCTTGAAAGTGGACCATATCATGGCCCACTATCTTACTGCATAGTCAATTAGTCATCAATGAAATGGGTGCCTTGAATTATTATTGTCATCTTGATATCTTTTAGCAGTTACTTTCTCTTGGTCCCCAACATGCATAATCATTATCATCATGCATCAATTTGTAAGCTACAAAACAAAGCTTAAGTTATAAAAATCTTGTATCAAAATTCAAAACGTCGATCCTTTTATCCTCTACCGTCGGCTTTGTGCGGGTCCCACATCTACTTGTGTGAAAATGGATTTGACAATATTTAAAACTAGTAACAAAGTGATGATAGTATTTAGAATATTGAAAACATGAATCGGTTACAAACATATGATGTTAATATGCTTCTAACAGCCGAAGACATTGAAGCTGGAACGCGTAAGAAGTTTCAGACAGAACCCACCTTGCCAATATATCTTAAGGTATTAAACTTAAAAGGTTAACATTTTTATAAAACCATGAACAAGACTAGTTCCATATAATAACATACAAAAATAATTAAAGAACTTGAGAAAATGAACAAAAATGTCACAAGTCATCTATTTTGATATGCTATGCAGTTTACAGAAGTGGCATACAAGGTAGTGATTAAAGGAATGACATCTACAGTAGAGAAGGATATTCTGAATGGAATAAGTGGTGCAGTGAATCCTGGTGAAGTTTTGGCATTAATGGGACCTTCGGGAAGCGGGAAAACTACGCTTCTGAGCTTACTTGGGGGCAGGTTAACAGATCCTGCCCCTGGAGGATCAATAACTTATAACGAAAAGCCGTACTCCAAGTTTCTAAAGAGCAGGTTTGTGTGTTTTTGTTCTGAAGATTCTTGACTGTACTCCAGATTCTTGTGTTTAGATGTGCCATTAGGTCCATTACTAAGTATGGGGTGCTAGCCCATTTGAGCCCTTTTTAAGTTAATAATGCGGCCTGTTTTGACACATTGTATAATTTGAGTGGACACAGTTGATCCGTTGTCTAATCTAAGTTGACCCTAATGAACCCATATTCAAAAAGTATTTTTGCCTTGACCAACCCTTTCTTTTAAGAGCAAGTCATGAATTTCGGGGTGTGCGTGGGTCGTGATGGGGCTCAAACCAAATTAAACCCAAAAATTCGTTTTTGGGTGCTTGAAAACCATTTGTTTCTTTTTTGGTTTTCAATTATCACAAAGAGTTCGGTTCGGTTTCAGCTTTTATGGTTTGCCATTCGGGCAAGAAATTTTTGGGCTGAAAAAAATGGCCCATAATTGAACTTGGGCATAAATTTTTCGTTAATTAATGATTAATTGATTATTACACATTTAGGTTTAAAATTTTTGGGCTACATAGTTTATTAAACTTTTATAAATTACTTAACAATAATAAAAAATATATATTATAATCCATAAATAAATAGCAAAAGTCTATTTTTTTCGGTTTATATGGGTTCTGTTAGGTTATAAAAGTCAGTTCTGTTTTTACAGTTTGGTTCAGTTTTTGGGTAAATGCAAAATGATATCGAACCAGAAATTCGGTTTTCAAAAAAGTCTTAAAACCAAACCGTCGGTTTGGGTTGGGTTTGCTTTCGCTGGTTATATAGGATACAGAATGGTAATTTTGGTTTCATCGCACACCCTAGTCATGACTCATGATTGCCATCTGTACCAAATACTAATAACAAATGCCGTGCAGGATCGGGTTTGTAACTCAAGATGATATCTTATTTCCTCATCTAACGGTGAAGGAAACATTAACATATGCGGCTCGTTTACGACTACCAAAGAAGTTAACCAAACAAGAAAAAGAAAAACGTGCGGCCGATGTCATTCGTGAACTAGGATTAGAAAGGTAAACTTTTGCAAAGCATTATATGAGAATCTTAAAACATATAAAAGTACACCAGACTAATTAACCAACTTCACACCTTCAACAGATGTCAAGATACAATGATAGGAGGCACTTTTGTTCGGGGCGTTTCGGGTGGAGAGAGAAAACGCGTTTGTATTGGACTTGAAATAATAATCAATCCCTCTCTCCTGTTCCTTGATGAACCGACGTCCGGCTTGGACTCCACCACTGCTTTGAGAATCATTGAACTGTTACAAGACATAGCCGAGGTAAGCTTGTGCGGGTCGCAACGGTCAAACCCGGTTGAGTTGACCCACAAACACTTTGTAATCCACTTATGTTAAAATAAGTTAAAAATAATTACTTTGTAACACAAAGCTGTTAAATTTTTATTTGATCCATTTAAGATAAAACATAACGCAAATCGACATGTTTATTACAGACAGAGAAGACTGTGATCACCACGATTCACCAGCCATCGAGCCGGCTTTTCCACAAATTTGATAAACTAATCCTACTTGGCAAAGGCAGCTTGCTTTACTATGGGAAAGCATCAGAAGCAATGGCATATTTTTCATCAATAGGATGTTCTCCATTAATCGCCATGAATCCCGCAGAGTTTTTGCTAGATCTTGCAAACGGAAACATGAACGAAGTTTCTGTACCTTCAGAGTTACAGGACCGCGTAGGAGACTCACGAAGAGAAACAAAAAATGGAAAGCCTGCTCCATCTGTTGTACATGATGTAAGCAACATAACATACCTTCAGTTTCCATGCACCTGTTAATATAAACTAGAGGTATGCATGGGCCGGTTTTGTACTCAAACGAACTCAAAAAATGAAAAGTTCCGGTTTTTGAGTTTTTGAAAACATTCTATCATTTGGGCTTGAAAAATTTTGGACCAAACAAAACAAGCCCAAAATAATGAATTTGGGCTAATTCTTTTTGTTATTAGTAATTAATTATCATCCAATTAGGATAAAATGTATGGGTTACACTGTTTTTCAAATTCTTATAAATTACTTAAAATTCAAATAAAACCATCATGCAAAACATACATAAGTTTGAATAAGTTAAAAGATTTTGAAGTTTACTTGCAGTATTTGGTGGAGGCCTATGAGACACGAGCGGCTGAAGAAACGAAAAAACAACTTATGATCAGTGCACCAGTCGATGAAGACCTCAAGTCAAACGTCGAGTCAATGAAACGTGAATGGGGAGCTAGCTGGAGAGAGCAATACTCGATATTGTTTCGCCGAGGAATTAAGGAAAGAAAACATGATTATTTTAGTTGGTTAAGAATCACACAAGTTCTTGTCACTGCAGTTATTTTAGGACTTTTATGGTGGCAGTCAGAAGTTCACAGTCCTAAAGACCTTGATAATCAAGTAAGAAACATTTACAAAAAGAAAAAATAATAATAATAATAATAAATGAATATATGGAGTGAATCAAAATCATAAGTCTACATTCTTATTTGCAGGCAGGATTGTTGTTTTTCATTGCTGTTTTTTGGGCATTTTTTCCGGTTTTCACAGCAATTTTCACATTCCCACAAGAACGCGCGATGTTAAATAAGGAAAGAGCAGCAGATATGTACAGATTAAGTGCATATTTTATGGCAAGAACAACAAGTGATCTTCCACTTGATCTGTTTCTCCCAATGCTTTTTCTCCTTGTTGTTTACTTCATGGCGGGCTTGAGACTAACCGCCGACTCATTTTTCTTAACCATGGTTATTGTCTTCCTGTGTATAGTTGCAGCTCAGGTATGCCATTATTACTAACTGAGAGTCTGATATAATTATAAGTTAGTTTATTAACTGTAAAACAAAAATGGCAGGGGCTCGGGTTGGCTATTGGTGCTACATTGACCGACTTAAAGAAAGCAACGACTTTAGCTTCTGTAACTGTAATGGCTTTCATGTTGGCTGGTGGTTATTTTGTGAAGGTAAGCACTAATAAAAGAAAAATAACTAACTAACTAACTAGGATAAAATTTTATAACGTAAATTAGACCACCTACCCGTCAGAGGTGTGCATGAAATAGAAAAAGCGGGCCCGTACCTGGAAAAACCGAAATAAGCGAACCCAAACAAAAGCCAACGGTTTGGTTCTATATTTTCGTAAAGATTTTCGGTTTTGTGTGTAACTTAGTAATTTTAAGAATTTAATAGATAATAACCCAAATATTTAGCCCATATGTTGATACTTGATAATCAACTTATTATAATTAACAAAAAGATTTAGGCTCAAATTTATTATTTTGGACCATTTTTGTTCGGCCCAAAAACTTAATGCTCAAATGGTAAGACCAAAAAACAAAAACCGAATGCTTTTAAAATACTCAAGATCTGAATTTTCGGTTTTTGGTTTGTTTGAACCCAAGACCGACCAATGCACACCGTTACTAGTACCCAGTGTAAGCTGCGGTTTACCTAGTCCCACTCTAGGTGGGGCCCATGACCATGAGTTTTCCCTAACGGGTTCCCGTGGTCAGCAAAAAGAGTATGTACTGATCTGATAATATTTTTGCAGAATGTTCCGATATTTATTGCATGGTTACGATACTTGTCGTTCAATTATCACACATACAGATTACTTCTGAAAGTACAGTATGAAACCATAAGTCCTGTAATTGATGGAATAAAACTAGATAGTGGTTTGAAGGAAGTTACTGCACTAGGAATTATGGTATTCGGTTACCGGCTTTTGGCATACTTGTCTTTGAGGAGAATGAAGATTCGTTGACTATATTGATGGTCAACTTCCATAAAGTAGATTTTTATTCTTTCACTTCATACCAAAGGAAAAGGTAACACAATGGACAAGTTTTGAAGTATGAAGTGAATGAAAGTGAAGTTTTGAAATTATAATCAAGTAGAATGTAACATAATGGACAAGTTTACTTGCTATTGGTCATTAGGGGTGTAACAAAGAAATGAATGAATTTAATGTTGTTGATCTTCTTTCTAAACATTTAGGCTATCCGCTATGATCAATGTTTTCACAAAAAACGGGTCACATCAGTTTCGCTCACACTGCACCAGGGCTGGGCCCTTGGTGATCATGGCGTTGCCCTTCCTCTGTGACCAAGCCCGCGAGTGTGGGGCAAAATCATCCCCATTTCGCCTTTACTTGTAGCTCCATTAGGTATTTTATTATACATTAACCATTAATTATTAACCATTAATTATTGTTTGACGAAAATACCGTTACGCATTTCATAGTTAAATTTTGGCAAATTGGATTTCAATAATTCCAAACTTAATGCAATTGGCCGATAATAATCCCAACTTAGAAAATAGTTGTCATCAGTCCCAACTTTCACATTCTTTGTTTTCATTGAACATCCGTTAAAAAAAAATTAACAACCTTACGTTTTTTCTAAATTTCAAATTGATGTTTTAGGGCATTTGATTGGAATGAGAATACGAATCGATTACTCGTATCCTTTTTCCGATCAAAAGCCCTAAAATATCAGTTTGAAATTTGGAAAAAACTTAACGTCTTCAAGTTTTTTTTTAACGGAGGTCCAATGAAAACAAATGGTGTGAAAGTTAGGACCGGTGACAACTACTTTCTAAGTTGGGATTATTAAAATCCAATTTGCCTTAAATTTTGAAGCATAAAACCCAGCATGTTACTTGAAAGCCTTGGTGCTCACATGTGTTACTTTTGAGAAACCACAAGAACTAACCGTGTAATTAACTGTAAATAATCTATAATATATATAAACGAAGACACTAAAACCCTACGTGTCGCGATGTGATCGCTCCCCTTTTTTATGGAAGCCACCAGATTGCTTGATTTTTAAATGGAGATTTCTTATTGATTTAACCCAAATTCATGGGTATGAGTTACCAAAACCAGATGGCTCTTAAACGGGTTATAACATCTCATTAAATTAAAAATTAATGTTACCAATTATTTGATATGAAAATCCTATAAAATAGGAATATACTAAATTTAATATCCAATTTAAAAAAAAGATATTATTTATAATTAATAAACAATTTTATAGTAAAAAACATAAGCAGGTCATGGGTCACCAAATCCAGATTGCTTTTAAACGGGTTATAACATACCATTTATTTATGAAACCCTTTCATCATCAAACCCTAAGTATATTATTAACTTTATTGCAATAAAGAAAATTAAAATCCAAATATACATATATAAATATTAAAAACGAAAAATGTAAAACAACCCCCGTAATACGGGGGATAAAATCTAGTATAATATAAAGAGAGGGAAACATTATATTATATACTCCACAAATTGCATTTAGCTCCCTGCTCCTCCAATAATATCCAAGCAGCTCCACAAGCCACATCAGCTCCAAACTGCACCTATATAAGTACTTAGCATTGCAGCTATATAAGTTCTTACATTTCAACACAAAATATTATGATAGATTGATAGTTTAAGGAGAGTTGGAGCTGCAAGAACTTAGTGTGATTCTTGACTAACTAAAATAATAATGTTTTCTTTTATTGAGTCGGTCGCTTGTAACTCGTTTTGATTCTCAAGCGATTCTTATTAAAAAAATGATTAATGGATGAATTTTCTCATTTTAACGATGAAATATGTTTTAACGAGGTATTAGAATATACGCGATTACGCGTTCCTCTTCAGTCTTCAAATGCCAGCTAGCTGGTTAAAACTTTGGTCTATGCGTGACTTGTTTTAAAATGTTAACAAAAACAACGTTCCATAAACTAATTAATAACAAAGAATAATAATTAATTAATGACAACTTAATGCATATTTCAACTTCCACAGCAATATTAAAGATGTTATAAACTCTATAAATGAACACACGCTACATACATTAAATGCTTTATTTTATGTTTAATAACGTATATTATTTCTTAAATGCTTTATTTTTACATTTATATTTTTTAAATGCTTTTTTTAATTTATATTTGTTAAACATTTGATGTATCATTTAAATATATATTTGTTATAAAAGTAATTTAATTAAATATAAATTAATTGTAAAAGGTAGGTGATGATGTGGTTGTGTTTGTGGAGGTTTGTTGTTGCCGAATAAAGTAAAGGTATGTTGTTTGTTAAGAATAGTTTAAAAAATGATGTGACGCTGATACGAGAGTTTGTAAATCTTTGTAGTTGTGAATGCTCTTACGTCGCAACAACATTGGTTTTACTTAACAAATGCTACGTGTAACGGTTGATTGGCTAAAAAAATTAAAATACTTATTTAGAATTTTTTTTTTCAAATAAAATAAAAGGAACAAAGTAAAATACCGTTAATTTAAAACTCCCTCCGTCCCTGAATTAACAGAAACCATAAACCCTAGAATAAAATCTCTCAGAATTTTGATTCAATGTATCGAAGGATTTGAAGTAAAGTTTTGAGGTATGAGTTCTGCTTTAAGTTTGTTTAAATTCTTGGTATAATTTGCTCTTTATGATTTTAATAATCCAGTATTTTACATAATACAATTTGTTAGGTTACTGTTGCATGGTTTTCTATTATCTATATGCATCTTGTTTATGATACAGATTGAGGCTTCCTTTACATTTTAATAAAATATGGATATTTATTTTAAATCTTTTAGATGGAACAGAAGCTGCAGATTTCTTCTTTTGTAGTATGTGACCGATTGCTACCGATGGCTGCTAAATATCCATGGCTGCAAGAAGACGGATACCAGGTCGGCACCGACCCGCTTTGTTATTATCCATGTCGAATCCATGCGTTGATGGGGAGACGCATCCGAGGTTGTTTCCATGGTTGGGTGATTCTCTCCAGCCATCCAGACGGTGTCATGTGGTATCTTTGGAACCCGGTGACTTTAAAGACCATATATCTTCCTCCTTTGGTTTTGAAAGACGGGGACTATGCATCGATCGGTGGAGATTGTTGTTTGCCGTCGCCTCCAGAGGATACCGGTTCGGTCCTTTTGTTAAATAGAGCCAAACAACGGACCTTTGTTTTTTGTCGGCTAGACCATAAAAGAAAGAGGTTACGATGGACGGAAATGACATACGCTAGACAGCTCAAGAGCATAACTGACAGAGATGGTTTCTTAAAATCCTTAACTTGTTGCAATGGCAAGGTATATGCCTTGAACAGCAGTCTCCTTTACGGTGCTCTTATACAGGTTGACATTGTGGTTAAGGATAAAGAAGTTGTGATAACTCTATTGCCATTTGTAGATACCCCTTCTGATAATATTACGTCCTGCAACTCTTGTTTCTACATAGGGCCTTTTCTGAAAGGAGGTACAGAGCTTGTCTTCGTTATAGTAGATGTTCGTTCGGAAGCAATGAGAACGCTTACCGATGTGCATTTGTTTAAATTAGACATGAGTGGTATGACTTGGGGAAGACCAGGAGACCTCAATAACACTATATTTTTCGTTGATCTTGCTCATAGTGGTTGGTTAAGTTACAGGCCTATACTTTCTTCAGAGTTAGGCGGTCATATTCACATTTTTGGCAAAGTGGACAAAGTAATATCCTCCTACAACTTCAAAGATAACACGGTATTCCTATCTTCAATGTCGTGTTTAGTGCCAAAAAACTATCTGCCATTGTGGGAATGCATGTATGTTCTTATTTATTGTATTTGTTATTCTAGCTAGCATGAGAATAGTTAAGGTCTTAGCAATCATTTATTGTCTAGAGCTAAAGAAGAAGAAAACAAAGAAGATGAGATCGTGGCTAGGGTTGATATTAATAGCACAAGGAATTCACCCCTTTTCAATATCCCATGTGATGTTCTGAAGATGATTGTGGAGCTCTGTGTTGGTGTCGAATACCTTAACTTTCGTGCTACATGTAGACGTTGTAAATTTGCAGCACCTATGATTCAGTGGAGTAACGGGACATCACTAAGGAGATTGCACTCATACTCACTGCTTTCACCATGGCTGATAATGTTTGACACACTGCGAGGCGTCATCACTTTTACAGATCCGATGTCTGGTGACAAGTACTTTATGAAAACACCTCAAGAACTGATTGACGATGTGCGAATACGTTGTTCCATATATGGTTGGTTGATTGTCTATAATCTCTCGCACTTTCCACACACTGTGATGTTTTTTAACCCCTTCACAAATGATATCCATATGTTTCCGCAACATGGTTACATAATAAGCATTTGCTTCTCAGCGCCACCAACTTCCCAGTACTATATGGTTGTTGGACTCACAGCAAAACGCATGTTAGGTGCTTTCGCCCACTTAGTAAACTGTGGACCACCGGACTGGGCCGGGACATATATGGATTTTGATGAAGCCGTTCCACGTTCCGTTTATTTTCCAGTATTATTTGATAACTATGATGTGTATGTCTTGAGGCGGGGGGAAGACTTGATGTTTACAGGTTAAGGGAGGAAGGGGATAGGTTTTGGGAAGTTGTAGCCGAAGCCCCAAGTGGTTGTCCTTCAGAAGCACAATGTTTTCTAGTGAAATGTGATGAGCATCGTCTTTTACTAGTCCGAGTGGGTGAGTATGGAGAATCGGTTGAGGTGTTCAAGCTGAGTCAGACAGGACAAGAATGGGAGAGAGTATATGGTTTAGGAAGGCGTATGATATATATTTGTGGCGCAACGTGTTTGTGCGTGGAAGCGGAAACACCAGAAAAGGAGAACAAGATCTACTTTCCACGATTACACTCCAAGAACGGGAAGATAGTGTTCTATTCTCTTGAGACACGCAGGTATCACATGTTCGATGGTAGAAAGGTCGAAGAAGAAAGTTTTGGGGATTTCCTAGGAACAAAATATATACTCAGCCCTCATGCGTGGATTGAACCAAGTTGGTGCTAGTGTTAAGTTGCTTTTGACCTTTTTTTCTTTTTATAAGTTTTATTCAAGAATCTTACATTAAACAAACTTAGGTGTTATGATTTGCTTAAATTCTACTAATTCAACATTCTATATATTAAATTTACGACCTTAAATGGTCGTTATATTTGTGTGTTTTTATTATATTTTATTTTTAATGATAACCTGCCAGATTCAAGTGGTACCAATATATGAAGGGGAATTAAAACCATTTGGTGTACTTTTAACAGCTATGAGATACTTCAAAGCTAGGGGGCAATGAAACTCGAACCCGATGGGAAAACCAAAAACGTTTGGGGCGGGCAATACCTAAAGGCCGGGATTACTTTTGAATCAAATATTTTATATTTATAGCTATGAGTTGGGAACTGTGTATTTACAGCTTTGCGTTTTTTGCAAGTTGTTTAGCTAACAAGATCATCCCTTTAAACAGAGACCTATTGATCCCAGCCTTTTTATGCATAGATATACAATATAAGAGCTCTTTATTGTTTTTTTGTTTGAATAATAATCTTTTGTTATTTATTATTTGTTTCTGTGGTTGATACTATATTGTTTTTGTGTTTTAGCCTTTTAGGACTAATGAAAGATGGTAATGATAAGAAAGTTACCATTACACCTTGCAGTTAGCATGAAAAGATAGTTCAGTTTCAGTAAAAACTTGATCATGTTTTGATCAATGAAATGTTTAATTATTTGACTAGTTATATTACTTGATCATCTAATGAGCCGGGTATTCCTGACGAGTATTTTTAATAAGCCAGCAGGTATACCTGATACTCCGACAGGTAATTACCCTATAGATACCAATGGGTTTAGGACAGGCTTTAATAATCCGGTATTGGTTTAGGACGGCTTTAATAATCCGGTATGGGTTTAGGAATACCTAAATCCGTCCAATTGCCAATATCCATGTTCAAAGCTCAAATGCTTTGCAAACTTTACCTTTCGATTTATTTTCGAATTCAAAGTCAAAGAAAGAGAAGCTGTTGGCAAAGAATTATTATAAAAGGTTGTTGAGTTTGTTTTAACTGTCTTGGTTTTTTATTACTAATTGAAAATATTCAAGGTGAATTTGTCTTATAAATGGGCGTTCACATGTGAAACAAGATCGAAGGGGCTCCAACTGGTATCCGGGCCAATAAACTACTTGAACACCACCCCGAACCCAACATGGTCCTGATTGAATCAAAGTCACAATGGCCGAGCAGAATATATGTTTTCTATAATACATTAAGCATTTTATGTTGTGCAATCTGGTCGCGAAGGTGACACCGATATTTCATCACTTAAGTACTTAACGTGCTCAATAGACAGCTATTTCGCTAGGCAGACTTGGTTATATGTAATACGAAATGTATTCTTGAGGTGAAGAAAGCCGTCTTTATTCAAGGTTAAGATGTTTTATTTTATTTTAACTTCTAGTAATATACATAAATGGTATGTAATTGAAAACTAGTGGTATAAAAGAAGTTGATGTGATCTAAACTCTATTAAATACATTGCTAAACTATAAAATGTTTTTCAATGTATTATATAGTAGTTATAAAATATAAGTTGAGGTGATATATTTTGGATTGAAAGATTACCAATAAAGGACATGTTTTCTAGTCTATTTGATCTGCAAAGTAAAATGGCATGCCTATCAGGAATGGAGTTGGGATAAAATATGTTTTATGACTCGTTTTTTTCTTTAAAATATAAAGATGACTTAAGAGTGTATGATTTAAAGTTGCAAGTTTAAAGATGATCAAGATGGCTTAAGAGTGCATGGTGAAATCGCTAAAAAGGATTTTGCATGTAATACCCTAGGCAAATCCTACATCGGCCGTGGACAAGAGAGATCATTGGTTCATAAGTAAATATCCCGCCTCTTAATTCAACAACGCGTTTTTGGGCTTCCCTCTATTCCCTTTATATATGGAGATGCATGGGCTAGCGGCTTATATATAGGCCATTAGGTATTGGGCTCATAGACAGTGGGCCAAGCCTTATTAAAGGTCTTCAAGTCACGTATCACTTATTACTGTCGGACTCTTTACAATTACTATTAAGGACGACGGTTCATATCAGCCTATCCACTTCGATCCAGAGTTCTTTAAATTACCCAAACCCGTTGGTCGGTCCTAGTTAGGGGTAATTTTTACATGTCCCTCAAGTGCAGGATAATATAACTAGAACTACACCAACTCACTTTCCGTTAATGTCGGGTTTTTGGTGATATATGAAATATCTTTTATGCCACGATATATCAAATACATTGTTTTAATATGTTATAAGGCATTTTTCAAATGTTAGAATTTAATCTGGATCCTTATTGGTGCGACATTTCCTGGTATATTTAATATGTTATAACATTTTACATGTTAGGCATATTCCAGTACATCACAACGTCCATTTGATACTAGAACACAGCGCACGTTGTTTTTATTTTAAAGACTGTCTTGGTGTGCTTGTTGTAGATCATATTCATATATTTAGTTTGTGTATTTTATGATGCATTATAAGAAAAGAAGAAAGTGTGTGTGTGATTCACAGACTATCGAAACAGGCCCGGCCCACATGTACACAGAGTTGAAGTCTAGCCCTCAAAATTTGGGGCCCATCCGGCCATCCCCATTTTAAAAGCGTTGTATATAAATTTGTACTTTGATTTTGCTAGTCTAGACTCTAGGTATTATCGTATGACTTGCATGTATTTCTTTTTAACAGGCAAAGTTTACCACAGTGTTTGATCCTCTTAAAAAATTTATGTTTTTGGATCCTACCTAGTAGGGAACACTGGAACAGCACAAAACAAAAAGAATCGAAGTATTTACAGTTTATATTTCTCAAACTATAAATTATTTCAATGACTATTCTTTTTAATTTCTAGCATTTGAACTTTCATTTTATTAAAATAAAGATTAATTTAATAACCTAAGCCTATGTAATAGTTCATGATAATGTGGTGGGGTAAAAGCTCATATGAAAATGATAGACATTATAATTGTGAAAGCTCATTTGAAAATGACTAATGGTGTGTTGTGGCCTCATAATTAATTATTTTTAATATCTTTTTGATGAAGTTACTTACATGACATGTTTCAATGTAACATTTATATGTTATGGTTGCTTTCTTATAGGAATCAAATATAATATTTTCATGTATTAGTTTATGTTATAAAATAGAATGTCGAGAAATGAAACGATTTTGGATTTATAGTTAATATATTTATTCAATTAAATGTTAAGTAAAGTGCGATCTTTTGCAAAGAACAAACCTATATGTTTTTCGAAAAGACCCCCGAATATTTTGTTCGCTTTGAGTAATCAAAATTGTGGGGAAATGGAGAGCTTATCGACAAACACACTTGTGGATGATATCAAACTAGTGGCCTTCAACTGGATCAAACAAAGAACGAGATGGAAGTTGATTAATTGGTAGTTTTGGATTGGAAATCCTTTTGAGATGTTTTTTTAAGTATTGTTGTTTGCAGCTCTTTGTCCATTGTAGTTATTTTGTAAGTCTTGTTCTAAGCTATGTAACTTGTTGTTGAGTTTTTATTAATACTATGTTACAATAAACCCGCATGTTGCAACATGAATCGGTTTATTTCAGTGGCGACTTCTTTTGTACATCGACGTACGCAACCACAAAAATGTTAAGGTGTACTTTACTACTTTTAAAAACTTCATAATATAAAACCGTGCAAAATGTTTATAATTATTTTTTAAGATCAAAAAGAAGGGGGGGGGGGGGATGGAAATGGCACACGCAGGATTCGGACATACGCACTCATCTTTTTTAAATGGCTTTTTTGTTTTAACTTTGTTGGCATTCTCAAGCTAACCAGACCTTAACCATGTTAGTTTACTTGCAAAGATGACATAGTTTTTAATTATGTGACATGCTTTTGTGTAATACTCTTTAAAAAACTATATTTCTTAAATCCCAAGCACTGGCGTCACCATTTGAACCATAAACCTATGGGCATGTATAGTTTATGGTAGATAAATCATGTGTCTCGTATATGTCGTACATGCCTTGCCTCATGCTGGCCATAATATCTCATTATTGTTATTGTTTTTTTAGATTTTTCAAAATTTTCATCATTACTCATGGACAACTCGTTTAAGTTTTCGTCAACGTCATCTGAAACATATGACATTTATACGACCTGTATAGGCCTATACGAGTTTTAAAGATATCAGAAGGTGTCCGGATATAATGTCCTAGTGTTGGTGTTTGAATACCTCATGCGTTTTGCTAATCGCTTTATAAGTAGTTGCTCTTATAAACATTATTGAGTAGGATCCAAAGACTCAAATCAAAACCATGGTGGGATTACTTTGCCTCTCTCTAAAGTGTGGCAGTTTATTTTTCTTTTATATATACTAAAAAGCACTAGTCCACTTACACGTAATTCCAAATTTTCAATGCTCGTTTCACAATTCGTATAGATCATTATAAGGCTGAGGGTAACGGGGGGGGGGTGAACTAAGGGGTTTGATCGCGCACACCACTACCACCCTCTCGGGGGCGCGAACGGCCCAGGCGAGCCAGACCACGGGGCAAAAATTAGCCGTTGGACATTGGTTTGATAAAAAAGATCCGTTGGCCAAGTTTTAAAAAAAATAATAATTTAATTTTTACTTACAAACCCTACCACTATCACTATAAATAACAACCCCATTTTATAAAAATAACACACCATGTCGGGTTCGGGTTTCGGTAACATCAACGACCCTCAATTTTCCGAAGGATTGAACTACTTGGACGACGAATCGTTTCAAGATTTCGTGTTCTCCGATATGTCACAATCCGAATATTAGGTCCCGGACACACAACTGGAGCCGGAGCCGGAGCCGGAACCGGTGCCGGCTAAACCCGCAAAACGATCTCACAAAGGTAAGGGGAAGAAAACCGGAGAAGCGGGTGGTTCATCAGCACCGGTTAAGCGGAAGGTTACTCCGTGGTCTAAAGAAGAGAAACTCGCGTTGGCAAATGCTTGGATTGAAATATCCCAAGATCGGAATGCGGGTAAATTATTTTTCGAATTTTATTTTTCAATATATCTTTTTAGTTTTGTATGCAATTATTACAATTTTTGTTATTTATTTTGTAGCCGACTTTCAAAGACATCGAGTTTTTTGGGCCAAGGTTCGGGAATGTTTTTATAAGCAAGTGGGGAGTACGGATCGTACCGTAAATATGATATCGGGTCGGTGGACCAATATTCGTAAATTTGTAGGATTGTTTACCAACCTACATAACCGAAATGCGGTCCGAATGCAGCCGAGTGGGACTGATGATCTCTCGGCTTACCAATTCACTTGTGATGAATGTAGGAGGTACGGGATGGTGAAGACGTTTGACGAGGGCTACTTGTGGGAGTTGTTAAGGAGGTGCTCGAAATGGATGCAACAATGTGCGGATGACTTTGGCGAAGGGGCAAAACGTACGAAAACTAGTTCGTCCGGCACATACGTCTCTTCGAGCGGGTCGGAGAATCAAATTGAATTCGACCTAAACTTGTCCGAATGTCATTTGAAAGACCAAGGTTGTAGCTGCCCCCCGGGTAGGGAACGTGGGAAAAAACCGGTTGGTGATGACGACTTTAAAAAGGAAATTAAGGAATTGTCAAGTGGTCTCTTCTCGATTGGTGAAGCTCGACATACAAAAAACCGGCTCAAGAGTTTGGCTTTTCTATCCAAAGACTCTAGCCACCTACCGCCATCTGACCAAGCGATAATGGAGGAAGAAAAAGATCGTATTCGGAAGGAATTAACGAAAAAAAATAAAACGGCAATTTTTATGTATTTTTTTAGAGGTTGTTGCATTTTAAATTTATGTTTTTATTTTCCTTTTATTTATGTTTTAATGAAATGTTTTAATTTAGTATTTTTGTGTTTAACAAAAAAAAAATCAATCAAGCCTCGGATCACCTGGACCACTACACCCTCTGGGGCTTGATCCTAGGGCTTGATCCTGTGCCACGTCAGCGCCTACGTGTCGTAAATATATTGGATCACTTGTGCTTGGATCAAGCCCCACTACCCTTAGTCTAAATCAAAGTCTCCTATGTTATATTAATTTCAAAACTATATAAAAAAATCTACATTAATAATAATAATAATAATAATTTGCTTACGCATGTTTTTTTTTCTTTTTCTTTCTTTTGAATAATTTGCTTGATTACTACAATCTTATTTCAATTTATTGTGTTTAATGTATATAAATATATTATTTCATTTACTTTGATAATTAGCAAAGTGCTTTTTACCTAGCGGTAAGGGTTAAAGACTCATGGTTAGTTAAATTATAAAAGATGTAATATACAACTACAATTACATAGTGTTAAGTTAAATTTTAGCTTGATGATTTGCACAAAAGTTATTCACTTCGTTTTGTTAATTAGTACAAATATCAATTTGTATAAAATGTTAATCCAATTAGGTTGCGTGGCTCTTGTTTATAAACAAGAATGTTGTAGTTCTATAATGTATTGTATAAATTAATAGGTTGGTTATATTATTAGTAAGCTTTTCCTCTTTTGGAAATGATAAGGTTGTTCATATTACTTCCTCAAAATGGATGTATTACAAAAGTGTCATCATTACGGAGGACGATTTTTTCAAACAATGTCAGAGGGGAATTAAGACATGATAAAGAGAGGATAAATAGAGATCATGTGCCACTGCATCATTAAATCATTATCATGTGAAAATTAAAATCATTTTTTTTAATTAATTTGTATGAATATGTAAAATGTTTCCTTTTTGAACACACTTTTTCTTAGTTAAAAAGTTTTAGTAATTAGTTTAAAAGTTTTAACTTCTTTTAAAACGACTAATTTCATAATGAATACATTGATACTTTAAAAGAAAAAAACAAAAAAAGAACCGTGTTTTGACACAAACTCACTTTGATCAAAATTAAGTTATTTTAATTTACCAAATGTAAACCAATAAAAGTGTATTTAAATTACATCTTCGGTTTTTGGGTTGAACCAAGTTATGTATATATTATCGCATCCAATTACAATATATCAACTGGTAAAAAGAATGTTAAACTAACGATCCAATGTATAGAGAAATAGGCGTCAGCCAATTTTAGTTGGTAAAACAAAAATGAATAATTTTTTTGATTATTATTAAAGTTGAAAATGAGTCTTATAATTTGAGAGGGAATATTGTTTTTAATGATATTTTAGAATCAAGATCAATAAGAATAAGCATCCTCAATTAATATCTAGACGCAACCTCGGCCCGGCCTCTCTGTCTACAGTCCATTGGTTATATTGTGATGTCATTGAATGCACAAATTTGAGAAAGTAACACATAAATTATATATGATGTAAAAGACTTAGTATTTACAAATTCTTCATAATTCAATGTATGGCCTAGCTTATGGTTCAATGAGTTAATTGGTCGTAGAGTGGGTGATGAAAATTGACAAGGTAAGGAATAAAAGTTAGTGTTAATTACATGTTGCTTATTACTGACCTCATCATTTAATTTCGATAGTACCGGGTGATGATGGAAGATTAAGCGAGTAGATGACGTTCACTAGTTGGATCCTTGAACTGAACGAGATTTATCTCACAACACTGTCGTGCTTTCGGATGAGTGTTCACGGACATTGGTCTTAGGTGAGGGTTCTTCACGGATCAAAGACGAGTGTCTCTCCATATAGTGAATTTAGCTAGTGACTCATTTAGAGGATTCGTTAGTCGTTAAAATAAATAGCCTAGCTTATCGGCATGTTTATTAATTGGGTTAACTAATAATTAAATACACATTTATTTACTATGAGCTATATATTCATATATAATGATAGTTAATTAGTTATTACTTACTTTTTATTTTTATTTTTTTGAAAGGCTAATTTTTTCCACCTTTCACTCATGTCTCAAGTGAAATTAAATAGAGCTCACAACTACTAGGTTGTAAAATTAAGACATACATCTTTGCCACTAGACAAAACTACTAGTTATTAATTAAGATGAAGCTAGATAAACTTGCAATCGCAGCAATCGATTCAGTTGTTTTATGGATTTTGTGACTAACCCAAAGAAGCGCTTATTTCCTGGATCTTAAACATGCGTTTAATTTGATAACTAAATTTAAATATATAACCCAACTAGCTGAATTTATAGTAAAACAAGTTAAAGCATGCATATTTTTTGTGCACTTATAATTTAAAATGCTTGCACAATTGAGGCCTGTGACACATTTTAATGATTGGGTTATGAAACCAAAATATATCCTAATTAATTAATACAGATACAAATATGATTTAGCTAGGTATAAAGTGATATTAGAATGATTTATTAATTGTTTATAAAATATCAAAAATGAACAATGAAACTAGGGTTTTTAAATTACTTTTTAGCTCAATAACAGTCACTCTCGTAAGTCATCTGTATACAAAAATCATGGGGTTAAGTATACTCTCATTTTCACGAATCGGGCCATGGTCCAAACAATGAACGTGATTAAAAGAAAGCATAAAACAATTATATATAATGACTGAATTTAACAATCATTAACAAGGAAGTAATTAACTATATCATATGACTAGCTTGCCACGTCGATTTTCTAGTGGTTAATGTAAAGTAAAGATTGCAACAACCATGGTACAAACAAATAGCTAAAGGTTTGAAGAGAAAAAAAGTAAGTAATGTATACGGTCGATATCGTCGATATATCGCCGATATATTAGTGATATATCGGTTATCGGTCAATTGGCGATACATCAGTCAGAATATCGGTACCGATAATACAACGATATTGGACTAATATTTGACCGATATATCACCGATATTCCCGATATCAGTATTTTTAGTCTTAATTATCAACTTTTAGTGTTAAATGTTAGTGTTTTCAGTCTTAATCAATTCTTACTGTAGGTCCCGAAACCGGATTCGACAACGAACGACTTTGTTCTTGATAATTTTGCTCGAGACGGGTGCGGTGAAACAAACGACCGAACATAAATAATATAACGATAAAATCAAGGAACGGTCTCGTAACCGGTAGAAAAGATTCATAATATTAAACGAACCGATCCCACCCAAGGTGAGCTCCCCTTGGGTGGTTGTTTACACCAAAAATAACACATACATATGCAACATGTGACACATATATATAGCAAAAACAATATTCTAGAAGATTTCCTTCCGTTGAAGCTAAACGCGTGCCCGAAGCTCTCGTCTCGTGTCCGGACCTCTGTTGACATTATTTTCTTGACCATAAATATATAACGGGTTTCATATTTTGATATCGCAAGTCACATTTTTGGTCTTACAATCACCCCCTTGACTTGTGATCTCAAAACATCGTCGAATCGTGTCTCTCATTTTCGCAAATCAACCCGATAACCGAAGCTTCTTCAATCACCCCCTCAAGGTATGATCCACCTAATTCATTCATGAAGACGTTCTCGCTTCTTTATCCATCTCGGATCTTAAGCAATATAGGTTCAGAAGAGCTTGACGAAATACTGGGGACAACGATCAAATGGCAAAGCTTATTAATTTGTTCGAAGTTCACCTTTCGGATCTAACTTCTCGAACGCCTTAAATAACGAGCTTTGAACACGGTTAAACAAGACGAAACCCAAACAATTTGACTTTCTTCATTTTGGTCAACCCGAACATAAGTAAACGACTTACTCGGCCCAAAAATATTTTAAACAGCCCAAATCTAAAATGAACCCAGTTGGCCCATAATAGACAAAACCCAGCAGCCGACATTTAGACATTTGGTAGCCATTTCTTAATATATTCAATTAGCCCAGGCCCAAGTCTCCATATTACAATTATGGCAGATTAGGGCACGTTGAACAAAAACAAAGAAATACTTTGTTGCCATCAATGTAGCCGCCAGGATACAACAGCTCGCCGGAAAATCGTAATATCCGACTGCTTCATCATTCTCATCAGTGGTCGCCGGCCACCATATATAAACCACCGTTATACACTTACATGGTCACGGACATCCTCTGCAGGAAAAGAAAACCGTATTCCGACAATCACCAACGCTATCACATGTCACCCCCGACCGAAAAAATGAGGTTCCGGCCATCAACCGCCACCATAACCACCTCCTACATAACAGACACCACGACCAAGATTGGTGGTGGCCGGCCATCACCGTTAAACGCAGCCACCGTCCACTACAGCCGCCGCCGCCATCGCCATATTCCACCATCATCGCTGCCTCCTTCATAACCACCTGTCACCTCCGCCACCACATAACCACAGCGGCCTCCGTTATCACACTTTCATTTTATTTTCAGCCACCGAAAAATGAATTTCGGTGACCACCGCCGTGCGCCGTCGTCACCAAACTCCAACAGCAACCTTTCTGGCCGGAAAATTGTTCTCCGGCCAACACCCATCATTGAACACCCCTTTTTCTTGTCATTTTAAAGCATAACCAACAGATCTGACTTTTATCAGTATCGACTCTTTCGAACACACCCACTGTTCTTCGTGTTCATCTTAAAAACCCAAAAAAAACCTTCAGAAAAACCATAAAAATGAACCTCAAACTTAGCTGAGAATCCAGATCTGGAAACACGAGACGAACTTCGAGCACTTTATTTCCCAAATCTTCAAACTTTATTTCCAAACATCAAATTTTATTTCCAAATCTTCAACAAAATTAACGTCTCAATTCGGGTAATAGCGGAAATAGAACCCGAATATCAAGAACAAAGTTAAATCATAAGATTCGACAATTGTAAGTCCCGAAATCGGATCCGACAACGAACGGCTTTGTTCTTGATAATTTTGCTTGAGACGGGTGCGGTGAAACAAACGACCGAACATAAATAATATAACGATTAAATCAAGGAACGGTCTCGTAACCGGTACAAAAGATTCATAATATTAAACGAACCGATCCCACCCAAGGTGAGCTCCCCTTGGGTGGTTGTTTACACAAAAAAAAAACACACATATATGCAACATGTGACACATATATATAGCAAAAACAATATTCTAAAAGATTTCCTTCCGTTGAAGCTAAACGCGTGCCCGAAGCTCTCGTCTCGTGTCCGGATCTCTCGTTGACATTATTTTCTTGACCATAAATATATAACGGGTTTCATACTTTGATATCGCAAGTCACATTTTTGGTCTTACACTTACTTGCTACGATTGTTAGTGTTTTGCAATTTGCAAAAGGTTAATTTATTAATGGTAGAAGACTATACTAAATTATTAGTGTTAAATTGCTATATATATGAATCTTACATTATATTAAAATTGCCGATATTCCACCGATATCTCACTGCGATAACAGATATCTCAGATATATGTCCTTGACCGATATCCGATATTTTTCCGCATTAACTGCTTAGCTTGAAATTGCATATCATGGGATACAATACCTGTTATATTTATTTCGGTTATTATAATTTGTTATGTTAAAAAAACGTTATTATGTTTTTTTTTTCTACATAGTTATGATAAACAAATTGTTTATCTAAAACACTACTTCTGCGTTACTGGTAGGAGGCTTGGGTTCTTTAGCGGAGATCGAAATTCTTCGATCCCCACTTGTGTTACTTTTTGTGGATTATATATGACAATAATGATTTGAGTTAATTAGGCCTTTTGCAAAGGTTATCAGTTTGAATCCCAACCTACCTTTGTTTTCGTTCCACCGTGTGTTACGCCAAAAAGTTCTGCTCTTGTGACGGTACAACGATTGTCAAGTGACAGCCGGCGGTATAGTTTCCCAGGAGAAACATTCAAGCTAAAACTCTGAAGCCAACATGAGTCTGGTTAAGACAACATAGTATGGCTGAAGTGGGGCAACATGGCTCTCCAATTTTGAAGAGTATGATAGCGTAAGAGTCTAAGACACAAGAAGTTGTCTTTAAAAAAAAATTACAAAGAGATAAAAGAAAAAGGAAAAAAGGAACATTTATTATACTATATATACCGGGTGTGTTTGTTATTTGGGATAATTAAATACACATTTATTTACTATGTAGCTATTCATATTAAGTTATACAATGTTAGTTTGGTTATTATAATTAGCTAGGTGAAACTAAATAAACAATCGATTCAATGGTTCGGTTTTGGATTTGTGACTTACCCAAAAACCAAATAAGCGTTATTTATTTATTGTTAACATTTTGATTATAAGTACTAATTACCCAAAACCCAACTAGTTGGTGTACGTTTGGTTATTACAAAAGAGGGTTACGGCGCAGCTTGTTGCCCGCTTATCTGTCACTTCATTGTAAATCGGTTGGTTGTTTTTTAATGGAATATATATATGTGGTAAACAAGTTAGGCATGCATATTTTTAGTGTACTCATAATTTAAAATACTTGCACTTGACGCCTGTAACACATGATCTTTAATGATTGGGTTATGAAACCAAAATCCTACATACAAATAACATCTTTGGATATTACTTGATAAGAATTGCATGTTTCATATATTGCTTCCAAATTATAATGGGGTGTTAGAAATTAGAAATAAAGGAGATGGTAAAGTTAAAAAAAAGTAACACAATTTGATTTACCTAGGTATAATTAATTAAGTGAAATTTAAATAATTTTATTAATTATATATTTATAAAAAAATCAAAGATCAAACTAGGGTTTTTTAAGTAGTTACTTTCTCTTGTTCACTAAGCAACTAGAGCTGGTTACTACTAAAAATGGATAAAGCATGAAGCTCCTCCAGTGTCTATATAAACAGATGCACTTGGCACACATTTCCACAACCTAATTACTACTTCACTTCAGCTCGAAATCACACAACAAAAGATCATACGATCAAGAATGTCTTCCTCTGAGGAACTTTCATGCCATTGGGTGCCCCTATACTAACCGGTGCGTCAGAGCACTTCACGCTCACGTGCTAGCTTGTCCCGAAGGTAGACGAAGACTGTCCGCAAAACTGGAAGAGTTGATCGCCGCGCTTGAACGAAAGAAGAAGGAGGATGAGGAGCTCAAAAAGAAGGAGGAGGAAAAGAAAAAGAAGAAAGGAGACGGTGACCAGGGGCGGACCTACATAGTAGCCGTCGGGGTCCTGGGACACCAATGTTTTTTAAAATTTATTTAGAAGCGATATAGAAAATTTTTGAAGGACCCCATATAAATTATCACTTGGACCCCATAACAATGTTACAGATCTGCTCTGCTGGGAAAGATCCTTGTTTTGGGTGTGGAATGTCCCAGGTTCAAGTCTCATCAACAATCCGTTTTTTCTATGTTTTTGCTATTTTCTTTTTTAGTCAAATAGTCAATATAATAATTAGGGTTTTTTAAGTTTATAACATCAACCATAACAGATCTGAACGTTGTTGCTCAACCTCAACTCCTCAACACTGCTCAAGCCTCCGCAAGACCGCCACCAACCCACCACCTGCCGCCGCCGCCCTTCTCAGCCACCATCCATCCCTTTGGCGCTCCTCTGTCTTCATTGATTTCTGATTTTGCCACAACTTTCAGGTAATTTTAAACACTTACTCCATAAAATAAAGATATCCAATTGATTGATTTTATGCAATTATTTACTTAGATTAGTAACTGTATGTTGTATATTATTGTTAGATTACGACTTTGTTATGTCAAAAACTTAATTTTAAGGTTAGTTATGCAAGAATCATTGAAAAGAATAGGAAAAGGGTTTGAAGATGGGGTATTGTTATATATATATATATATACACATATATATATTATAGATTTAGAGAAGAGCCATGCTATGGAGTTAGGGTTTGAGGAGAGTAGCACAGTTTAGATCGTGCAAAAACGGTTCATTTAAGAGTGTTTCAATTTGGCTCGGGTCAAAACGATTCTTTTTTCAAAATTTTAATTTTGTTCAGGTCGAAACTGGCTTTGACCACTAGACTCTTGTTGAATAGAGTTGTAACATAATAAGTTAATTAAGCATAACTTAGATGGTCTAGCTATTTACGAGTATGAAGAATTTTGTGAGAAATGCGGTAAATATCTAAAATGGGTTTAGTCATGTTAAATTAGTAGCAAAAGAAATATTTGGAGCCCGTATTTATTTACTTTCTATTTCGTAATGGCAAAGCTTTGATTTTGCAGATAGAAGCATGTAACTTGTTCATATCATGATTGTAATGTTTTCTCTTATCGTTTCGAATGACATCGTATTGTGTGTGTTTTATTATAATGATATTGTTTTCTATTATGTTTCTCCACTCGACTCGACCCGACCCGACCCGACCCGACCAACGACGGACCCAAAAATTTGAACGCCAAAAATAACGGGACCCCGTTGTCAAAAAATCCTGGGTCCGACACTGACGGTGACGACGAAGACGACGACAGCTATGCCCCGTCCACCAGCGGCCGGCCTTAATGATGCACGTCAGTGATCAGTCTTGGAGGTTATCAAGGTATCTACAAGAAGCATATATATACATATTAATATATACATGCATGATCATGGATATGGGTTGTTTTGGTTTGGTTTGGTTATATTGTATATAGAAGAAGCATGATCATGGATATGGTTTGGTTTGATTATTATTGTATATAGGAGCATATATAGATCCTTATAGTGTGGTTTGTAAATTAAATGAAAAGCATATATATATAAATGAGAAGCCTACTTATTATATATTTGATCGTTTGTGTGTTGATGCTTGTTTGTCCGACCGATCGGTTGAATTTAAACTATTAAGCCATGCTCGATCTCGTCTCTTGTTCAGGTTGTGGATATATTGAACTGGATCTCATTAGACAACTTTTTGATCATGCTAATCTCCCTATCTAGCTACTGTATTAAATAACTTGCAAAACTGTAAACTGATCACTTTTTCCCATAATTTTATGAAGTAATTTTGAAATAAATCTTTTGAGTATGTGATGACAGATGATATATCATCTGATGATCATCGGTCGATCGATCTATCAGGTTCCAAACAATGAAAATGCATGATTAAAAGAAAGCATAAAATTAAATTATGTATAAGTATTCAACAATCATGAACAATGAAGTAATTAATACTCAAATACACTAGCCACATCGATTCTAGTTTTACTATTGATTAGAAATATTGTTCAAAGTGTTATGTTTTATATTTTCTCACTAAACTATTGGTGGTACATGGGAACAAAATAATTTGTTCAGTCATGTTTGCTCAGACGTTGAACTAAAAAGAATGAGCATTAATAAGTCTTGTTCGTCTCATTCAGTTTGTTGGAACGACCTCTGGTTTGACAGCTTTTGTAATTCTATGTTTATGAGAACTAATGTTCAGTAAAGCTTGCAGCAATGGAACAAAAATAGAAAAGGTCTATTGTGTAGGAAAAGGCCAACTTTTCTAAAATCGGTTTGAAGAGAAAAAGTAGAATCGTGTCTCAGATTGAGAAAGAAATGTTGTTATAGAGATTGTTTTGAATTGCATATCATACTCATAAACATTAAAAATAAGAGGGGATACAATACATGATATGATAAAAACTTATGTTAATTAAAGAATTTTTTTTTATGACTACATATTTACACGGCGTAACTACTTGGGTGGTTGTTCGTTTGTATTCGTAGAGCATTGGGCAGTAGGCCAGAAAGTTGTTTACGAAAAAAATGTGTAGTTGTGGCAAACAAGGATTATCAAAAGTTAATATGCAAGGATGATGAGCAAAAGTTCAAAACAAACAAAAATGTACCATCCTAAACTATCCAAAAAGCAATATCCAAAAGTATAATTTCTATAAGAGCCACGAAAACAGTATTAATCATTATATTTTAATATTTCATTTTTGATAATCTAAATAATCAAATTTCAATAATCATTATACATTTATGTACTTACTTATTTTAAATAAATACGCATGCTCATGAATGTTAGAACAACTTTAAAAACACCAAATGCGTATTAAGAGCACTAGCAATGGAGACTTCATCTCCTTCTTCGTACACAAATTATATGAACAATACGAGATTTTGTTCGTTATCATTCCTATATTGGAGTCCACATTAGCGCCCATACCCTGAAACATCAAAAACTAATTATGTGAACTCTAATGGGTTCATTATTTATCTCCTATATATCTCATGTTTTAATGTAGTTGTGAGTAGAAAAATGTATTATTTAGTTGATTATAAATATACATGATGAGGATCGGATGTTAGAGATTTTTTAAAGGTGAACATAATTAATAGATAAATATAAATTAATGTTTTTAATTAGGACGAGGATTTCATATTGTAAATGCTGTAACAAACTTCTTCTCATGATTTCATCGCTATTGGGCCTTGTTAGGTTTCCAATGTGTTAGTGGGCTCATCAAGTAACACTATTTGTAGGGCCAATATTATATATTGTTTTTAGGATTGTATATGTCGTTTTAGTTTGCATTTAGTCAGTGTAGTACGTACTTGGTACGTTTAGTTTGTATTATATATTGTTTTTAGGATTGTATATATCGTTTTAGTTGGCATTTAGTCGGTGTAGTACGTACTCGGTACGTTTAGTTTGTACGTTTATTTTGTATGTATTGGAGAAATGGGACCCTATAAAAGGGCCACTTACCCATTTATCCACCTTTCTAACTCTTTCACAACACTCTTATTCAAGAGAAACTAAAGGGAAATAAAGTTTCTTTCTCTCCATCTCCACTTTTTCTCTCTTTTGCATAAACAAACTAAGATCCGAGATCCGAGTGTCGTTGGTGATTTCCGCTAACCAACAACACGGATTGATCCGAGTCAAGTCTTGAGATCCATTTAGAGAACCTACAAGTGGTATTAGAGCTTTCGGCTCGACTTTTTATGGTTTTCAGGTCAAACTTTTCGGGTTTTGATCTTAGTTTTTGTTGGATTTGAGGTTGATTTCGTGTTACTCATCTCTTTTGGAGTCCCTTACACCTTGGAAATACACGAGAATCACCAAATCTAAGTTTTTGTGTCCGAGCTCAGATTCGGCTTAAAAACTCAGATCTAGGCCGATTTATTGATTTTTAGACTAAAGTCTTTTTGACTTTTTGGAAGTTGGGTGTTATATTCTCAAAAAAAAAAATCGCATCGGGTACTGTAGCAGTCGCTTCCGAGGTACTGTAGCAATCACGGGGCGGGGGGGGGGGGGGGGGGCAACTCGGCACTGTAGCAACTCATGCGAAAAAAAAGGATTCCGCGTGCATTGTAGCAACTCATGCGAAACACTGTAGCAAATCGGTACTGTAGCAACTCATTCGAAACACTGTAGCGACTCGGTACTGTAGCAAAAAAAAATTATGATAAAAAATGATAAGACATTAATAGAGCAAGATAATAAGGCATACCTCACTTTAACTGTTTGTCTTTCAAATGAAATTACTGAAACTCTACGTGAACACAAAAGTGCAAAGGGTTTGTGGGATGCACTTGTTGAAAAAGTTGAGGGAAATGCTGAGATTAGAGAAAACAAGAAGGCTCTGCTAAAAGAAGAATTCAATATGTTCAACCATCGTCAAGGTGAAAATGTGTTGGGCTTGGTAAAAAGGTTTGAAAAGTTGATGGTAAGAATCAGAGCTGCTAGTGTCAACATCACGAACTCTGAAATCAACCACATGCTGTTGAATTCACTGCCTTATACATGGAGCGACAATATTGTTACCATAAAGAGAACCACAAACCTGTATACCATGACACTCTCAAAGTTGGCTTCTACCATCAAATCTTTTGAAATAATGGAAGATAAGCTCCAAATGAACAATCAGTCCAAAGAAAATAAAGTTGGGACAAGTGCTGCAGGTGAAAGCAATCGTGCATGTCCTATCATTCCCGACACATCACATGCTGATGAGGTATACAACAATTTATGTTCTCAAGCTTGCATTAACAAGGTCACATATTATAGATACCATCAGAATGAAGTTTTGAAAAAAAATGCAAAACTTCGTGAGTTAAATGCTGAATATGTAAAGGCTGACAAGATTTACGTTGAGAAGATTCAAACTCATCGTAATGATGTGGCAAATCTTAAACTTAAAATTTTTCAAAAGGAGCGTGACGTTATATATTATAAAAACATAATTAATGATTTAAAAGATGAAATTGAAAAGTTGAAACTTGATGCTTCTGATAAAAGGGAAAAAGAAAAACAAGTTGAAAGATTTGAAGCATCATATGAGAAATTGGATGATCTTATTGGAGCCCAGAGAAGTACTAAAGTGAAAGCGAGGCTGGGGTACGATTCACTGTCGTACCACCACCTTTTAATGATAACTACAACAGTTTGCCCCACTTTAGCTATAATACTTCTCCCGATGAAGAAATGTCATATGGGGTTGGTAAAATACCAAAACCTGTGAAATTTGATCCTGCAGTACCACAAACTGTTGCTCCAGTTCAATCATCTCATAAATCTAACATCAATGTATCTTTTGAAGCTGGTTGTGTAGAAGAAAGTGGGTCGGTGGAAACAGACACGAGTTGTGATTATGAAACCGTTTGTGATGAAACTTTTGTTGAAAAATGTGTCAACGAAAGTAGGCTTGTTCAGGTGAACATATCAAGTTGTTCATTATCAAGTTGTGAGATTGAGGATAATTCAAGTAAAAGCAAAGTTTTTTAAAATGAAAAGACAAGTACTTCTTGTAAATATGTTCCACCAAATAAATGATCATTTTCTCAAACAACCAATCAATTTAGAAATCCTCAGCCATACAACTTCTGTGACAACAACTACTATGGTCATTATCAACAAAATTTTGTTGATCCATATTACACAAATGTGTTTTATAATCATGTTCCTTTCCAAGGATCACCTTTCCCACCACACCAACCACATTATAGTTCAGATGAGTTCTTTGGCACTCCCAGGAGAAAGTTTTGTTTTGTGTGTGGTCACTCTTCTCACCTTGCAAGACATTGCAAGCACTGGTTCAAGCAACAGCTTGATATTCAAAGGCGGCTTAGTCAGTCCCCAAAAGGAGCTTTTAGTAGCCCTGATTCAAGGACTGATCAAGCTGATAGTGAACCCAGTGAAATGGATGTGAGATCCAAAGTAAATAAAGTAAAACACAAATAAACCTTTTTGAAAAACCAAAAAGGATAAAATCAAAAAGGATCCTAAGACTGTAAAGTCTGAGGATTCACCAAAAACAGTTTTAAAATCAAGAAAAGAAAAGTCCAAAATTTCCAAAACCAATGAAAAAGTTTTTGCTTGGATTCCTAAGGACTGTTCTTCATCAAGTGAGGCTCCACCAAGCAATAAATGGTTTTCAGGAAATAAAATCAAGTTTGGTCGATTTACGGTTGACCTTCCCGGGATAAAAGTATCCCGGGAACCCATGTCTATTTGAACGCTTAGTGCATGCAGGGTCAATCAAGGAGGACTATCAATAGTATTAGGTACTTAGATAGTGATTGCACCCGGCATATGATGGGAGACGGACCCTTGCTATTTGATGCTAAACCATTTGATGGCGGATTCGAGTCTTTCATAAGCGACATGGCAGGACAAACTCCATGGAAGGGAAGCCTTGTTTAAATGGTTCAACAACAACTTTTCGAGCGTTTCTCAAACCAACCTTGTCCAACTGCTTCTCTCAAGTGATGAATCCAGCATCAGCTGTTGGATCTCGGTTTGAATCTCTTCAACTTTGTTATACAATGTGATAATGCATGCTTAAGATAGTCTATCTGACAACAACTTTGCTGACCTTTTCATTAAAGCCATCGATCATGCCCGGTTTTAATTTCTGGTCGAATCGCTTGGCATGATCAATTTTGATTAAAACAACCTATCTATCCTTTTGTTTTAAAATTGTAAATATTTTTCAAATATGTCACAATTTTAGAGGGAGAAAATGAGTTAAGTTTAACTCACCAAAAAGATTTTCAATTCATCTTAAGAAAAGCAAAAACAAATCATTTAATTTACCAAAAAGATTTTATATTACTTTTAAGAAAATCTAAAAGGAATTGTCCCGTTTAGAGGGAGCTCCTGCTTAGAGGGAGTCAGATAATTAAAATTTTCAAAATTTGAGAAACTGATCCAACCATTGGAAAATGATAGTACATTGATATGCAATGATCCTAGCGCATGAAAAGAGTATATCAAAAGTCTACAAAATCACTCACAGATGTGTAGATAGGCTTGACAAACAAGTAAGTGTCGGGTGATATAAACCTAAATTCATGCTGGTACTAGTGGATATACGATTATGAAGCGGTTGCATGATTCTGTGAAGTCATATTCATGAAGGCAGAAATGTAATTATACATGTCATACCCAAGCCTCTCTTTACCTGATCACAGTTGTCTTATGAAATATGTGTCAATTTTTAATTTCTCTTTGAGTCAAAAAAAAAAAAAGAAAAGAAAACGAGTCAAGAAAAGAAAAAGAAAAACAAAAAAACAAAAGAAAAATTAAGAAAAAGAGTCTATCTTATGATTTTAACTTCTGCTTTATTTCTTCATTTATTTTGATTCAAGCCTTGGACTTTCTCTGTTTGTAGTCATACAAGACCTGATTGTTATGGCCCTGAATCTTCTGCTTTCTTTTAATCTTTCTAAATTGAGTCAAGTGTGCAAAAATAAAGCATAAAGTGTCAAGTATATTAATAAGAGTACTGTGATCAAATAAGAAAGGTTTAAGTCAAGTTGAGGTGATATGTCAACACAAAGTAAGCCCGAGATATGATGGAATCAGTAACATGTCTGATTAAGTGGGGACCACATAAGCACCGTGCCTAATTGTACTTTAAACGTATCACTTTAGCATCAAAACACTTGTCGGATTAAACAAATGGACGATATCTACAGTCTGTGATGAATTGTGACATAATAATATCAAAATGGAAACGCGATCTAGGGCTTTGTAAATCAATATGATTCCATGTTGTGATCTTTCTCACAAAAATATTAAAATCGTTAGAAAATTCTGTAAATATTATTGATATATAATATTAATTTCATCTTTACTCCTATCTTTTATTGTTTATTTTGATTTTGTTTTATTTTAGTTTCAACTTCAAAATGTTATGTATATATTTTCGTTATTTTTAAAATATATGAAAATGCCAAAAAGATTTTAAACTTTTATTATGTTCGTACATATTTTGTTAAACTTTATTTCATTCAAAATCATGTGTTTTGTTGTCAAGGTCGTTCATGCAAAGTTCGTTGGAAATCTGGGACTTAAACAAATCATTTACAAGTTGAGAGAATGAAATTGGGAGGGTCTGTGAACAAATTCTTCTTTAACCCTCGAGAGGGTCTGTGAACGAATCTTATTCGTTCTAAGTTTTGTGCAGTTATACATGGACATGTAGATCAAGATCAAGTCTGCTTGGAATTGCAGATGTTGAAGCACTTAAAAGAAAACGAGAACGTGAAAGTTGGTGGTTGAACCTAAAAAGGAAGTGATTGTATCTAAAGACAAGGAAAGAAACCAGTCGGCTCAAGAAAGTCAACAAAAGAAAATTAGATGTCGAGCCTCCCGCATTTGATGTTTCTAAAATTTGCTGTTGCCGATCCTTCCCAGAAAATAAGATAAGAACTGGAAAATAAAGAACTGTTCAAGATCCAATCTGGTTCAAGATCCTGGATCAAGACAAGTACTAAGTTTCAAGAAATAAAGACGAAGCAAAGAACTTGACGAAGGTTCCTCGACATACTCAATCCTAGAGGGAGATTGTAGGGCCAATATTCTATATTGTTTTTTAGGATTGTATATGTCGTTTTAGTTTGCTTTTAGTCGGTGTAGTACGTACTCGGTACGTTTAGTTTGTACGTTTATTTTGTATGTATTGGAAAAATGGGACCCTATAAAGGGCCACTTACCCATTTCTCCACCTTTCTAACTCTTTCACAACACTCTCATTCAAGAGAAACTAAAGGGAAATAAAGTTTCTTTCTCTCCATCTCCACTTTTTCTCTCTTTTACATAAACAAACAAAGATCCGAGATCCGAGTGTCGTTGGTGATTTCCGCTAACCAACAACACGGCTTGATCCGAGTCAAGTCTTGAGATCCATTTAGAGGACCTACACTATTTAATCGTCATAGTTGTTAATGATGTATGTTTGGCCTATTAGGTCCGGTTGCAACTCATTGATCCCATTAAGACCAATTACCATACATAGTTATTTTTATGATTCTTTTAAAATAATTAGGATAATCTAACCCGGACTTATAGCGGGATCAAAACTTGTATTTTGGGAGGGGGGTGGCTAAACAATCTCTTTAAACAAGGACCTAGACTTAAACCAACCATAAACACTCGTCATTACCTCCCCCAAAAATAAGCTCTTATCTAATGTTCTCGCATTCCTTTGTTTCCAAATGCACCAAATAATGTATGGTGGCATTTAAAATTCTCCTGGACGAATTAGCAGCTCACCTTCCCCCTCAAAAAGCTGCAAAAGAGGGTCAAAGATTGTCACGTCCAACAGCACCAAAGGCAGACCACCCTCCAAACAGCCTTAGCCCGAGCACACTTAAGAAATTTCCTTGACTGTATCCTTTTTAATCCAACCAAATTTTCTTGACAAATAATCGGAATAACAATAAATATAACCATAGCAACTAAATAATGATAATAAGATAAACTTGGTTTCAACCGAATAATCACCAATAAATTAAAAGAAGTTGGATTAACCAATTACAGTTTCTTGCGGTTAGATTCTGCTTTAGAAGAAGAATACTAGGAAAAAAATGCCATCAGTTATATGGATGTTCTAAAATAAAAGAACTCATACTTGCTTTACTTGCTGGAGGCCCTCTTAAGGTATGCTGATTGATCGACAACAAGTAAAATGGGCAGTTTAAAGATGAGCATTTTTTTTGGCATATGTTGTAATAAGTCAGTTCGGGCTGGATTGATCCTACCATATGCATTGTATTGTACAAATGGATTTAAAAAGCATGAAGCTGTTCACTAAGGCATTTGCAAAGATGAAGCTTCCGGGACAAGAAAATAGATCACTTGATTAAGGATTCTTAAAACTTATTTCCTATTTGAATATTTCAACCTTTTGTATATATGCATGCACTATGGTTGAATAATAAAATTGTTTTTTTTTTCAACAATATAAATTATAACCTACATTATACTCTATTAGTTGAAGAGTTACAAAAACCTTGAATTACTTTGTCATTTTTCAAAGCCATGATAATCAAAGTCGAGAAAATTCATTGACTCTCGATCACAAAAATCTTGAGTTTCGGCTATGGTTTTGTAACCCCTCGTAGCGTCGGGGGTCGAAATACTAATTTGAAATTAAAAAGGAAATCATAAAAATAACCAATTTATTTAATCTGCCATACACGTCAAAAACAAATCATTAATTTTTGCTGTGTGTGACCTTTTCCCATCAATAATATTATGTGATACATGATCATAGATTCAACGAGTAAAAGTAGATACGCTGCCAAAGTATAAAAAATAACTTAACAACTCCAGATTATGTAGCTTGAAAACTTGATGGGAATTGAACCCCCAAATATTTATTCCATTAGTCCAAAGCATCCACAAGTTATAAAAGATTATCGATATGTTTTGACGAACACGCCATGCCACAATAAACAACCCTTGATTTCGTTTGCTCCGCCGTCGAACACGGTGAAGATTCATTTGAACAGCCGTTATTTGAGTTAATAGGGCTTTGATCAATCTTAAACTTACTCTTCAAGTTTGCCCCAAAAGTTACATTCAACCCCTCCTAACGGCCATTTCAGTTTACCACATGCCATATATATAGTTTGGTTGTTACAAGAATATAGCTGTTCCTCTTAGCATGCCAACTAGCCAACTAGCTAGGTTAACACTTTGTTCTATGAGTGACTTGTTTTAAAATATTAATTAAAACAACGTTCCAGAAACTAATAAGTACAAACTGAGTCTTTCTTAGCTTCTAATACACGTGGCATTTTGGGAAGTTTCAATAAAACGATCGCTTAGGTCAATTGAATTATTTTGCTATTACACATCATGACACCGGCCATCTTATGTGTTACATTTAAGAAAAATAAAAAATAAATAAACTTTGATAAAAACTGAGTTTATCTTATAATAAGCTTCTAAGTGGATTTGTTGAGGTTTTGATACTACTTTAACGGAGTGTTTGAGATTCCTTATTTTCATCAACTTATAACTTACAGACTTTTTGAAAAGTTAATAAAGTGTTTGACAAACTATAAGGTCTTATAGATCTTAACTTATGGAGAAGACAAAATAAAAGCGTTTTGAGTGTAACTTATATTAACTCAATGAATTTGATTTACTTATTACACTCTTATAACCCTCAAAACATATTACACTCCTTTTAAAAAAGAGTGTCATTTTTAATCATTTTGGTTTTTCTTAACATATAATCTAAACATTTTTTTAAAAACTTCTTTTAAAAAATTCGTAAGTTAATAACTGTTTTCACTTAAATAAGCAATTCCAAACACACCCTAAGTTTGGAATGAGTTATATTTTAAGTGTCTAATATTTAGTGATTCAAATTGTCCACTTCAAAATTATTTTCAAATTTCACAATTTTGTTAAATAAGTAACTTTAATAAATTAAATTCTTATTTTAAACTTTTTAATATTTTGTTTCATTATTTAAGACCAAATCACGTGTAATCAATATTTAACATTATAGTGTTATACCAATATTGATACGTATTTAAAACTAAATCATCTATAACATTAATGTCGAATACAATGTCCATAATGATTTCAATAAAAAGTAAAAATCTCTTGTCATTTCACTGTCATATAGGTTTTTATTTGTTTAAGAAAATAAAATTTTCTCATTAAACACAAAATACTACAATAAAACGACAGACAAACGAACAACTAGTTACGCAGTCACTTCGTTTAGAATTAAAAAATCAAACCTACTAAAGTGTATAATAGTTTAACATGAAAATACAAAAATTTAAAAAGTCAGCCTACCACCCACGTCATTTTTTCACCACGAGTGCTCTCAAAATATTTCAAAAGGGTCCACCGGATAACGTTTTCTAAGCTGACGTGGGTCGGTAAACTTTTTTTTTAATAAATAAAACAAAAAAAAAGGAATAAAAGAATGAAAAATGAAAGGACCAAACAAATAATTCACCGATGTTCTGAAACTCTTCCCGTCTCTGAAAAATGCCTATGGCATAAACCCTAAGTTTTGATTGTGCCGGATTTGAAGTAAAATTTGAGGTATGAATTAAAGAGAATTGGTACCGGAACGCGATGAATATAACCCGTATTTGGCTAAACACCCAAACACCTTTATTGAGAAACTCACTCAAAACTCAATAACAATAATGAAACCCTACACGGTTTATATAAACCAAACCTAGACATGTTTGAGTCTAACTAGGATTCCTAAACAATAGATAATTTAATAAACAATTAAATAAACATAACAACCTAAACCGACATGTATTAGGAAATATTAGGATCCATATATATTCTATAAATAACTTGTGCCTTGCTCGCCAAGTTACTTGTCTTGCACTTCAAGGAAGACCATTCGAAATTGTCAACATTCACCCCCCCCCCCCCCCCCATTTCAGAATTGTACTTGGTGGGTCCTCCATCTTTAAAAAATCTCACAAGTCGCGTCTCCTTGAAATTAATCCGCACGAGAGCAACTGAAAACGGTATCTTCTCGACTCGTGCTACCAGGACGAAAACTTCGTCAAAGTCAATCCCGAAATGCTACACGTATCCTTTCACCACAAGCCACACCTTGTGTTTATTCACCGATCCGTCGGCATTCCTTTTCACTTTAAATACCAACTTTAAATCGATTGGTTTAACGTCTTTTGGTAACATCTTTAAACTCCACGTTTCGTTTTTCTCGATTGAAACGATCTCGACCCATATCGCTCTCATCCACTCGGGTTTCAATTTGGCTTCATTAAAACTACCCGACTCATCATTCGATAGTAGTTCTTCGAGTTCTTCATTGGACTTTAACTCATAATCACCAAATTTTACGTGTACGACCGAACGGCGAGTAAAAAGTTTAACCGGGGTTTGCAAATCGTCCTTCACAGCTACAATTCTGCAGTTTGCGACAAAGCTTCTGCTGTTAGCGACACATTTAGCGACAGTTCTGCTGCTGTAGTTGCTGTTTGCGACAGTTGTGTCGCTGTTGTTATTGTATGCTAAATTTAACCCAGATGAAGTTTTCTGCAGGCCCATTACTGTTGCTACAGCTTGTATCGGCTGATTTCGGTGTCACTGGTTCAGACCCGATATTCGTTATATTGCCCCACATGACCACAAACATACCCAGTTCTTCATCAAGCTTGATATCAGTCGTTTTATCCCCGTTTGACCCCATTTTTCCGTTAAAATTATCGCCTCGACTCACGATAATTTTCCGGTTTCTTGGGTCGTATAACCTGAACGCCTTGCTACCCGGCTCGGTTCCGAGGTGAACGAGATGCCTCGATCGATCATCTAATTTTTCCAAGTGGTTAGCTTCAATTTTAGCATAAGCAACACACCCGAATACGCGAAGATGTTCGAGGTTCGGTTTCATTTTCTTGAACATCTCGTATGGGGTTTTTCCTACTATTTGGCTAAACACCCAAACACCTTTATTGAGAAACTCACTCAAAACTCAATAACAATGATGAAACCCTACACGGTTTATATAGACCAAACCTAGACACGTTTGAGTCTAACTAGAATTCGTAAACATTATGTAATTTAATAAACAATTAAATAAACCTAACAACCTAAACCGACATGTATTAGGAAGTATTAGGATCCATATATATTCTATAAATAACTTGTGCCTTCCTCGCCGAGTTACTTGTCTTGCACTTCAAGGAAGATCATTCGAAATTGCCAACATGAATTCTATTTTAAGTTTAAATTAATGGTATGATTTGCTCTCATGATATTGATAGTCAGTCAGGTTTGGTTCTTGTTTTAAAATCCAGTCTTTCACGAAGATCGTATTTGTTCAGTCAATTAGGATTACTGGTATTATCTATGCGTCTTGTTTATGATAATAATTGAGTCTTTCTTCACATTATAATAAAAATCGTCACTCAATTTCATTAACTGGATGCTGATTTTAAATCTTTTAGATGGAACAGAAGCTGCAGATATCTTCTTTTATAGTATGTGACCGATTGCTTCCATTGGCTGCTAAATATCCATGGCTGCAAGAAGACGGATACCAGGTCGACACCGACCCGCTTTGTTATTATCCATGTCGAATCCCTGCGTTGATGGGGAGACGTATCCGAGGTTGTTTCCATGGTTGGGTGATTCTCTCCAGCCATCCGGACGGTGTCATGTGGTATCTTTGGAACCCGGTGACTTTAAAGACCATATATCTTCCTCCTTTGGTTTTGAAAGACGGGGACTATGAATCGATCGGTGGAGATTGTTGTTTGCCGTCCCCTCCAGAGGATACCGGTTCGGTCCTTTTGTTAAATAGAGCCAAACAACGGACCTTTGTTTTTTGTCGGCTAGACCATAAAAGAAAGAGGTTACGATGGACGGAACTGACATACGCTAGACAGCTCAAGAGCATAACCGACAGAGATGGTTTCTTAAAATCCTTAACTTGTTGCAATGGCAAGGTATATGCCTTGAGCAGCAGTCTCCTTTACGGTGCTCTTATACAGGTTGACATTGTGGTTAAGGATAAAGAAGTTGTGATAACTCTATTGCCATTTGTAGATACCCCCTCTGATAATATTATGTCACACAACACGCGTTTCTTCGTTGGGCCTTTTCTGAAGGGAGGTACAGAGCTTTTCTTCGTTATAGCAGTTGTTCGTTCGGAAGCAATGGGAACGCTTACTGATGTGCATTTGTTTAAATTAGACATTAGTATGACTTGGGGAAGACCAGGAGACCTCATTAACACGATATTTTTCATTGATTTTGCTCATAGTGGTTGGCTATTTCACAGATCTACACTTTCTTCAGAGTTAGGCGGTCATATTCACATTTTTGGCAAAGTGGACAAAGTAATATCCTCCTACAACTTCAAAGATTACACGGTATTCCTATCTTCAATGCCATGTTTAGTGCCAAAAAACTATCTGCCATTGTGGGAATGCAGGTATGTTCTTATTTATTGTATGTGTTATTCTAGCTAGCATGACAATAGTTAAGATCTTAGCAATCATTTATTGTCTAGAGCTAAAGAAGAAGAAGATAAAGAAGATGAGATCATCGCTAGGGTTGATATTAACAGCACAAGGAATTCACCCCTTTTCAATATCCCGTGTGATGTTCTGAAGATGATTATGGAGCTCTGTGTTGGTGTCGAATACCTTAACTTTCGTGCTACATGTAGACGTTGTAAATTTGCAGCACCTATGATTCAGTGGAGTAACGGGACATCACTAAGGAGATTGCACTCATACTCACTGCTTTCACCATGGCTGATAATGTTTGACACACTGCAAGGCGTCATCACTTTTACAGATCCGACGTCTGGTGACAAGTACTTTATGAAAACACCTCAAGAACTGATTGGCGATGTTCGAATACGTTGTTCCATATATGGGTGGTTGCTGGTCTATAATCTCTCGCACTTTCCACACACTATGATGCTGTTTAACCCCTTCACAAATGATATCCATATGTTTCCGCAACATGGTTACATAAAAAGCATTTGCTTCTCAGCGTCACCAACTTCCCAATACTGTATGGTTTTTGGACTCACAGCAAAACGCACGGTAGGTGCTTTCGTTCACTTTGTAAACTGGAGACCGGATTGGGCCGGGACATATATGGATTTTGATGAAGTCGTTCCATGTTCCGTTTCTTTTCCAGTATTATTTGATAACTATGATGTGTATGTCTTAGAGGCGGGGGGAAGACTTGATCTTTACAGGTTAAGGGAGGAAGGGGATAGGTTTTGGGAAGTTGTAGTCGAAGCCCCGAGTGGTTGTCCTTCAGAAGCACAATGTTTTCTAGTGAAATGTGATTAACATCGTCTTTTACTAGTACGAGTGGATGAGTATGGAGAATCGGTTGAGGTGTTCAAGTTGAGTCAGACAGCACAAGAATGGGAGATAGTATATGGTTTAGGAAGGCGTATGATATATAATTGTGGTGCAACATGTTTGTGCTTGGAAGCGAAAACACCAAAAATGGAGAACAAGATTTATTTTCCACGATTACACTCCAAGAACATGAAGATAGTGTTATATTCTCTTGAAACATCCAGGTATCACACGTTCGATGGTAGAAAGGTCGAAGAAGAAAGTTTTAGGGATTTCCTAGGAACAAAATATATACTCAGCCCTCATGCTTGGATTGAACCAAGCTGGCGCTAATGTTAACTTGTTGCTTCCTTTTTTTCTTAAAATATTTTATTCAAGGTTGGTGCTAATGTTAACTTGCTTCATAACCCCCCCCCCCCCCCCCCCTTTTTTAATTCAAGAATCTTGCATTAAACAAACTTAGGTGTTATGATTTGCTTAAATTGTACCAATTCAACATTCTATATATTAAATTTAAGACCTTAAATGGTCGTTATATTTGTGTGTTTCTATTGTATTTTTTTGAATGATAACCTGCCAGATTCAAGTAGTACCAATTTATGAAGGGGAATTAAAACCATTTGGTGTTCTTTAAGTTTTAACTGTTATGAGATACTTTAAATGTGACACCCGACTATTTTAAGCCTAATCAAATACTAATGTAATCCGTACTTAGCCTAATCAATACCTAAAGGCCGGGATTACTTTTGAATCAAATAACTTTATATTTGTAGTTACGAGTTGGGAACTATGTATTTACAACTTTGCATTTTGCAAGTTGTTGAGCCAACAAGACCATCCCTTTAAACAGAAACCTGTTGATCCCAGCCTTTTTATGCATAGATATACAAGTGATAAGAGCTCTTTATTGTTTTTTTTTTTGTTTGAATAATAATCTTTTGTTATTTATTATTTGTTTCTGTGGTTGATACTATATTGTTTTTGTGTTTTAGCCTTTTAGGACTAATGAAAGATGGTAATGATAAGAAAGTTGCCATTACACCTTGTAGTTAGCATGAAAAGATGGTTCGGTTTTAGTGAATACTTGATCATCTTTAGATCCACGAAATGTTTAATTATTTGATTAGTTATATTACTTGATCATCTTTTGAGCCGGGTATACCTTATGGATATTTTTAATAAACCCGCCGGTATACCCGATACCCCGAAGGGTAATTACCCGACAAATATCAATAGGTTTAGGACGGGCTTTAATAATCCGGTATGGGTTTAGAAATACCTAAATCCGTCCAATTACCATCCATGTTAGCTCAAATGCTTTGCAAACTTTACCTTTGGATTTATTTTCGAATTAAAAGTCAAAGAAAGAGAAGCTATTGGCAAAGAATTATTATAAAAGGTTGTTGAGTTTGTTTTAACTGTCTTGGTTTTTTATTATTAGTTGAAAATATTCAAGGTGAATTTATCTTATAAATGTGTGTTCACATGTGAAACAAGTTCGAAGGGGCTCCAACTGGTATCCGGGCCAATAAACTACTCGAACACCACCCCGAACCCAACATGGTCATGATTGAATCAAAGTTACAATGGCCAAGCAGAATATATGTTTTCTATAATACATTAAGCATTTTATGTTGTGCAATCTGTCGCGAAGGTGACACCGATATTTCAACACTTAAGTACTTAACACGCTCAATAGACGGGCAGACTTGGTTATATGTAATACGAAATGTAATGTAATCTTGAGGTGAAGAAAGCTGTCTTTATTCAAAATTAAGATGTTTTATTTTATTTTAACTTCTAGTAATATACATAAATGGTATGTAATTGAAAACTAGTGGTAAAAAAGAAGTTGATGTGATCTTCTTTTATATATATGGAGATACATGGGCTAGTGGCTTATATATAGGCCATTATGTATTGGGCTCATAGATAGTGGGCCAATCGCCCAAGCCTTATTAAACGTCTTCAAGTCACGTATCACTTATTATTGTCGGATTCTTTACAATTACTATTAAGGACGACGGTTCATATCAGCCTATCAGCTTCGATGCAGAGTTCTTTAAACCCAAGTCGGTCCTAGTTAGGGGTAATTTTTACTTGTCCCTCAAGTGCAGGGTAATAACCAGAACTACACCAACTCATTTTCCGTTATTGTCAGGGTTTTTTTGTGATATCTAAAATATCTTTTATGCCATGATATATCAAATACACTGTTCTTTAATATGCTATAAAACATTTTTCAAATGTTAAAAATTTAATCTGGATCCTTTTTGGTGCGATATTTCTTGATTTTTAGTATGTTATAACATGTTACATGCAAGGCATACTCCAGTACATCGCAATGTCCATTTGATACTAGAAAATAGCACACGTTGTGTTTATTTTAAAGACTGTCTTGGTATGCTTGTTGTAGATCATATTCATATCTTTAGTTTGTGTATTTTATGATGCATTATAAGAAGCAAGTGTGGGGGGATTCGCAGACTTATCAAAACAGGCCCGGCCCACATGTACAATGAGTTGAAGTCTGGCCCACAAAATTTGAGGCCCATCCCCATTTTAAAAGCGTTGTATATAACTTTGTACTTTGATTTTGCTAGTCCTAGTGGTGGTGTTGTATGACTTGCATGTATTTCTCTTTAGAAGGGTTCATCGAATCCAATAACGAATTTTCATGATATATTGAATTGACTAATCCGAATAATTGTTTTTTGCCAGTATTCGTATTCGATTAAAAGTTGAACTATTCGATTCATATTCGTATTATATGTCCAATTCGAAATTCGATTCGAATTCGTATTTGAAACTCGAATTTGAATAAGTTCGATTTTAATTCGAATAAATTCAATCTAATTCAAGTTTACCTATGCCAAAATTTTGAAAACAATAATCATAATTGCAAAACAAGCATATAAATTTAGAGTAGTTGCAATACCACATGATAATAAATTTAAAACTAAAGTACAAATAGTCTAAAATTCAAAATATTCAAAACAAGAAGTAAATAACACTCATATATATTTGTATGGGCTAAGAAACAATAATATGACCTACTGTGTTTATTTAATTTGTAATTGACACTTATTATGTATTTGACACGAATAAAAAAATAATATATATACATATATGTATATGTATATATAATTTGAATTCCAATTTCGAATCAAATCGAATAATAAATCATAAATTCTTATTCGATTCGTATTTGATTAATATACTCGAATACGAATCGAATCGAATTTTTTTAAAACCGAATTCAAATCTTAATAATCGAATTTGAATCGAATCGAATCGAACTTCGAATGTTTCGAATGCGAATCGAAATCTGAACACCCCTGATCCTCTTAAAAATAATATGTTTTTGGATCCTACCTAGTGGGGAAAAGCACAAAACAAAAAAATCAAGTACTTACAATTTATGGGTTTTTTTGACAAAAAAACTTTTAAAAGCTTATAACTTCGAGCTTTAAGAAAAAGCTTATACTCAGTAAAAAGCTTTGTTTGGTTGAATAAGTTTCAAACTTTTAAGCTTGAAGTAAAAACTCCATATTAAACGTTACTGCTAATAGTTGGAGAAAAAGCTAGAAGCTTTTACATTTGAATTTAAAAGTTTGGTACTTGAACTTTCATCAAGTTTTATCAATTTATATAATAGCTACATATTTTACATTTATTAAAAACTAACTACCCCCTGACTTTTTAAAAGACTAACTTTTTCACACGTCAATATTGTTTTAAACGAATTACATCATAAAAAAGAGCATTTTATTCTCTTTAATTTGAGTATGATATTGTTGTACTTATTTAATTTTAAAATTTTAGTATACTACGTGATTACCAGTTAAGATTGACAACAAGTCGAGTCAGACGAGCTCAAGTCATGTGTAAAACCAAATTAAGGTCGGAACGAGTCGATACAAAAAGGGTTAATTTAATTCGGTTCGTGTCAGTACGGTTTTGAGTGGAAAGGGGTCAGGTCAGAACATATTACGATGCCGGGTCAGAAAGGGTTTCAGATCAAAAGAGGTTGGTTTAAAAAATTATTTATTTGAAATTACTGTATATATATTTCAGCTTTGTTTCTTGATTTTCGTCACCGGTTACACACTTATGGTCTTTGAACGAATTACACGTTTGCATTCGGGTTATGTGTGCACTATTATCAAGTGAATCACGCACCGACACTGATTATGCGGTTGATGTCAGGTTGCACGAATTAGACGTCTCAAAATATAAATTATTTCAATGACTATTCGTTTTAAATTCTAGTATTTTAACTTTCATTTTATTAAAATAAATATTAATTTAATAACCTAAGCCTATGTATGTAATGTGGTTATGGCGTTATAATTAATTATTGTTAATATCTTTTTGATAAAGTTACATGACATGTTTCAATGTAACATTTATATATTATGGTTGCTTTCTTTTGGAAACAAATATAATATTTTTATGTATTATTTTATGTTATAAAATAGAGTGTTTCTAAAGAGAAAATGAAACTATTTTGGATTAAATGTAAAGTAACATGAAATCTTTTGTTATAGAACAAACCCAAATGTTTTTCAAAAAGGGTCCGGATATTTTGTTCGCTTTGAGTCATCAAAATTGTGGGGGCAATGGAGAGCTAATCGACAAACACACTTCTTGATCATATCAAACTATTGGCATTCAATTGGATCAAACAAAGAACGAGATGGAAGTTGATTAATTGGTAGTTTTGGGTTGGAAATCCTTTAGAGGTGTTTTTATAAGTGAGTATTGTTGTTTGCAGCTCTTTGTCCTTGTAGTTATTTTGTAAGTCTTGTTGTAAGCTATTTAACTTCTTGTTGTGTTTTTATTAAGACTATGTTACCATAAACCCGTATGCTGCAACATGAATCAATCTGTTTCAGTGACGACTTCTTTTGTACATCAACGTATGCAACAACAAAAATGTTAAGGCGTACTTTACTACTTATAAAAAAAATCATAATACAAAACTGTGCAAAATGTTTATAATTAATTTTTAAGATCAAGTTGGGGGGGGGGGGGGGTTGTAAACGGCACACGCGGGATTCGGACATACGCACTCATCTTTTAAAATGGTTTTTTTGTTTTAACTTTTCTGGCACTCTCAAACTAACCAAACCTTAACCATGTTAGTTTATTTGCAAAGATGACATTTTTTTTAATTACGTGACAGTCTTTAAAAAACTAAATTTCTGGCACTCATCTTTTAAAATGGTTTTTTATGTGTGATAGTCTTTAAAAAACTAAATTTCTTAAATCCCAAGCATCGGCGTCACCATCTGAACCATAAACCTATAGGCATAGTATATGCTCTATACGACTCGTATAGTTTATGGTAGATAAATCATGTGTCTTGTATATGTCGTGCACGCCTTGCCTCGTGTTGGCCATAATACCTCATTATTGTTATTGTTTTTTAGATTTTTTAAAATTTTCATCATTACTCGTGGACAACTCGTTTAAGTTTTCATCAACGACATCTGAAACATATAACATCTATACGACCTGTATAGGCCTATAGAGTTTTATAGTTATTAGAGGGTGTCCGGAACTCCGAATATAATGTCCTGGTGTTGGTGTTTGAATACCTCATGCGTTTTGCTAATCGCTTTATAAGCAGTTGCACTTATAAACATTATTGAGTAGGATCCAAAGACTCGAATCAAAACCATGGTGGGATTACTTTGCCTCTCTCTCTCTAAAGTGTGGGAGTCTATTTTTCTTTTATATATACTAAAAAACACTAGTCCACTTACACGCAATTCCAAATTTTCAGTGCTCGTTTCACAATTCGTACACATCATTATAAATCAAAGTCTCCTATGTTATATTAACTTCAAAACTATATAAAAAAATCTACATTAGTAATAATAATAATAATAATAATAATAATAATAATAATAATAATAATTTGCTTACGTATGTTTTTTTCTTTTTCTTTCTTTTGAATAATTTGCTTGATTACTACAATCTTATTTCAATTTATTGTGTTTAATGTGTATAAATATATTATTTCATTTTTTTTGATAATTAGGAAAGGGCTTTTTACCTAGCGGTGGGGATTAAAGACTCACCATGGTTCATTTATAAAAGATGTAATATACAACCAGAGACGGATCCAGGGCATCACTAGTTTGCGAGTACGCTTTTAGTATATCATGCCTCAATAAGTAGTCCGTGCCCATCGTCCGCTGCTTGTCCGTGCCCACCATCGGTTACAGTGAGGTATTGACTTGCGGCGGTGGTCCGGCGATCTCGATGAACTACTGTGAAAACGGATAGGGAATGGGAAAGATGAAAGGTGCATAATTATATTCTTTTTTATTTTTTCAAGTTATGCCATACCTTAATTATTAATTAATTAAAAGGCTATTATTATTTTATTATATTGTTGTTTTTATCTAGCTTATTTTAAGGAATTATACATGAGGACAATAGTTCTTACTAATCCTCTCTAGTTTTTATGACTAATCCTTTCTAGTTTTTATGATTGAGGACCTAATAATTTTAATTTTGTTATTTTATTAATTTATTCAATATATTAATAACATTTGAGAATGAGTTTTCACTTTTTTTGGTCTACTTTATAATTTTATTATAGCAATTATATTATTTGGTTTTATAAATAATTTTAGTTCGTCAAAAAAAAATATAACTATCATTATACATAAAAATGACTTTTTGAAAAGATCAAACGCGACCCTCTGTTTATTATCAACTCATAACAGATAAAAAAAAGTATATTGTGACTTACCAATTAAAAGTTTCTTGTTTCGTTACTAAATATCACAATAATGACAGTGACCCGAAAATACCATTTTATTCTCTCATTTTCCCCAAGAGTTCATTCAACTATGGGTCTTCAAAATGGTTGGCTTACTGTGTTTTCTTTAACCTAGCCTATTTTTTACCGTATTCAATTTGTGCCCATCCTAGCGAAAATTTCTGGATCCGTCACTTTATACAACTACAATTACAGAGTGTACGTTTGAGTTAAATTTTAGTCTGATGATTTGCACAAAAGTTATTCACTTCGTTTTGTTAATTAGTACAAATATCAATTTGTATAAAATGTTAATCCAATTAGGTTGCGTGGCTCTTGTTTATAAACAAGAATGTTGTAGTTCTATAATGTATTGTATAAATTAATAGGTTGGTTATATTATTAGTAAGCTTTTCCTCTTTTAGAAATGATAAGGTTGTTCATATTACTTCCTCAAAATGGATGTATTACAAAAGTGTCATCATTACGGAGGACGATTTTTTCAAACAATGTCAGAAGGGAATTAACAGCATCCTCATCCTACACTCTATCTCTAAACTAAAAATTACACTAAAACTCACTATATTTTCTCCCTTTATTTCAATTAAATAATACTTTTTATACCTTTTATCATTACCTTTTTTCTTTCCTTCACTCACAACCACTCTCAAAATATATTAAAAAATTATAGGGGATGAACAGTAACTTTTCAAATATACAGAAAAATCACTACTTTTTTTAAAATATATAAGTCTTTCACTCACAACACCCTAAATCACTCCCTAAATTATAAAAATACCCCTCATATTAAATGAGGGGTTAGATGAGAATGCTCTAAGACATGATAAAGAGAGGATAAATAGAGATCATGTGCCACTGCATCATTAAATCATTATCATGTGAAAATTAAAATCATTTTTTTAATTAATTTGTATGAATATGTAAAAATGTTTCCTTTACATTTGAACACACTTTTTATTAGCTAAAAAGTTTTTAGTAGTTAGTTTAAAAGTTTTAACTTCTTTTAAAACAATGAGTTCATAATAAATACATTGATACTTTAAAAGAAAAGAAAAAGAATTGTGTTTCGACATAAACCCACTTTGATCAAAATTAAGTTATTTTAATTTAACAAATGTAAACCAATAAAAATGTAATCAAATTACATATTCAGTTTTTGGGTGAACCGTGTTATATATATATATATATATATATATATATATATATATATATATATATATATATATATATATTATCGCATCCAATTACAATGTATCAACTGGTAAAGAAAATGTTAAACTAACGATCCAATATGTAGAGAAATAGGTGTCAGCCAATTTTAGCTTAGTAAAACAAAAAAATAATTTTTTGATTATTATTAAAGTTGAAAATGAGTCTTATAATTTGAGAGGGAATATCGTTTTTAATGATATTTTAGAATCAAGAATAAGAATAAGAATCCTCAATTAATATCTAGACGCAACCTCGGTCCGGCCTCTCTGTCTACAGTTCATTGGTTATATTGTGATGTCATTGAATGCACAAATTTGAGAAAGTAATACATAAATTATATATACACGATGTAAAAGACTCGGTATTTACAAATTCATAATTCAATGTATGGCCTAGCTTATGGTTCAATGAGCTGTTCGTAGAGTGGGTGATGAAAAGAGACTAGGTAAGGAATAAAACTTAGTGTTAATTACATGTTGCTTATTACTGATCTCATCATTTAATTTCGACAGTACCGGGCGATGATGGAAGATTATGCGAATAGATGACGTTCACTAGTTGGATCATTGAACTGAACGGGATTTATCTCACAACACTGTCGCGCCTTCGAGTGAGTGTTCACGGACATTGGTCTTAGGTGAGGGTTCTTCACGGATCGAAGACGAATGTATCCCCATATAGTGAATTTAGCTGGTAACTCATTTAGAGGATTCGTTAGTCGTTAAAATAAATAACCTAGCTTATCGGCGTGTTTATTAATTGGGTTAACTAATAATTAAATACACATTTATTTACTATGAGCTATTCATATATTGCAAATTCCGACTCCCATATGTTATCCTTATTTCTTTCTTGACGCACAAAAAAATTGGTGAGACTCGATTTGAAGATTTAGTAACCCGATTTGAAAAAAAATTGCATGAGCTAGTGACCTAATTGAAAAACATTTGAAACTTTTTTACTTTTCTATGAGATATTCCCTCAATAGCCTTGTTTGACTGGTTTACGTTGCAACGCTAGGAGGGAGTATGGTAACTTGACCTCTGATCAAACAAACTTTTAATATTCTAATCTCCTTATTATATAAATTTCAAAACTATATACAAAAAATCTGTATTAGTAATGACAGTAATCATAATAATAAGTAATAATAATAGCAACAATAATTTGCTTAAATAATTCATTTTGTTTGGTTAATTACTTAATTAGTACAAATATCAACTTTGTATAAAATGCATGTTATGTAAAAGATAATGTTGTTCATACAATTTGCTACAAATGTAAATAAGAAAGAATCATGGTTATTTAGGACCCAATTTTCAAACAATGTCAGTGGAATAAAGAGAGGATAAATAGTGATCTGGTGTCGTCAGTGCATCATTATTGTGTGATAATATTATGATCTTTTTTTCTCTAATTACTTTGACGAATATGTAAAAATGTTTCTTTTGTTATTTATACACACTTTTTATTAGTTAAAAAGTTTTAACTTTTATAATTAGTTTAAAAGTTTAACCTCTGTAAAATCGACTAATTAGTTTCATAGTGAATACATTGATAGTTTGAAATATAGAAAAGAAAAGAAAAGAAAAAGAGCCATTTTGACACAAACCTACTTTAATCAAAAGTTATTTTAATAAAATGAAATTAACCATTTAAAATCGAACCAGGTTACATTTTCGGCTTTCGGGTTAAACCGAATTATGTATTCAATTATGCATATAACAACAAATACATGTATCAACTGGTAAAGAAAATGTTGGCCGGAACATTTAAATTTAATCGATCTATTGTGTAGTCATGTGTAGGCAAAGTATAAAATGAAAACCCACTTGAGTTGTGAAAACTCGTAAAAACCCTATGTAACATCGTTTTTTTTTGTTACATGTAATATATGTTGTAACATTTAATACGAAACATCAAAAAAAATGTTTTTTTATTTTTTAACATTTTTTACTAATTTTTATATATGTTTTTAGGAGAGAGAAAATGTTATGTTTACTTTAATATTTTTTATTAACTTTAATTGTGAACCACAAGATTTTATCTTTAATTAAAAACATGTAGTTGAGAATATGTTTTTAGAGTTTTCACAGCTCAAGTGAATTTTTATTTTAACTTACCCGTCATGTGTAAGTATAATATAATGTAATGTATTTTAATTAACGGCATATAATACTATGTAAAAGAGGGAATTAATGATGAAATGATTTTATATTTGATCGAAAAAGAAGAAGGTTATACGTACCCTGGTAACAAGAGACAAAGGGCAAAAGAAAAAAGATGAAAAAAAGGTATGATAAATAGTTTTTGTTTATTAAAGTTGACAATGAGCCTTATGGCGGTGACAGTTGATTTGAGAGGGTATATCGTTTTTAATGATGTTCCGGAATAAGCATCCTTAATTAATATATATGATCTACACGCCAACTCGATCCTCTCTCTCTATGTACACATATATGGTATATTGACTAATATTGTTGTCACTGAATTTACAAATTTGAGAAACTAATACATAAACTATCATTTAAAAGACTTTGTATCCACAAAATCTTCATAATATATATTTAGTTTTGGCACCGTCACAAAGTTAACGGATACCATGTCGTCCTTTCCAATGTGGTGTAGTGGTAAGAAACTTGAATTTCTCAATGGAGATCCAAGTTTAAACCCCACCAACAAAATTTTGGAGGGAACATGGGTGACTCAATGAAAGAATACTGAGATCTTTGTTATCTTTAGCTCGATCCTGAGAGCGTCCGGGTTTTACCACCAGTGGGCCTTAAGGCGGGTGGATTTTCTCGGAACTGAAGATAACTTGGAGGCGCTTAAGGGCTTCGTATGACTGAGTTGGGCTAGCTCGCGGTGGCCTTTTGTAATTGGGTCATCCCATACGAAGTATCTAGGCAAATATCTGTTTGTTGACCGTTAAAAAAACATATACCACGTTTTCTCTAAGGTATAATCTTAAGCAATATATACGGTATACCATCTATATTGCTTAAGGTTATAGCTCCATAGTAAATAAATATGAATTTATTAGTCAACCCAATTCAATTAAGGAGTAAGCTTCACGGCGTAGCTTTACCGGGTGTGTTTATTATTTGGGTTGACTAATAAATACATATTTACTTACTGCTCAGAATTCAATTAAGGCGTAACCTTACCGGGTGTGTTTATCATTTGGGTCGACTAACAAATGCATATTTATTTACTATGGAGCTATTCATTTGTGTATTAATTAAGCTATATAAAGTTAGTAATTGAGTTATTAGCTAAGGTGAAACTAAAGAAACATTAGATTCAATTGTTGGTTTTGGATTTGTGACTTACCCAAAACCCAAATGAGCGCTTATTTACTGTTAACTGTTTGATAACTTAATAAAAACAATCCAACTAGCTATTTAATAAAACAAAAGCATACATATTTTTAGTGTACTTTTAACTTAAAATACTTGCACTTGAGCCTGTCACACATCTTTACTGATTGGGTTATGAAAACAAAATCCAAAATACAAATAGCATCTTTGTATTACTTGATAAAAAAAATTTTCCATATTGCTTCCAAATGGGGTGTTTGACGGTTGGAACTGGTCATGGAGGAGACGGATAATTAGCGGAGGAGATGAATCGAAACAATACAATATTATCTCAAACAATGTATCGAAAGTGGTTATCAATAATAATAGATATCATGTGGATTTGGGATTTCGACGTTGACGATTCGTTCTCAGTCAATCTGATCCGAAAACAAAGTTGGGTGTGTGATTAGTTGATTTTAGAATTGTTGATTCTATTATCAATTGCTATTTTCCGTGGGTAACTAATAGAGACGTTAAAGTTACAATTAGTTGGTCCGAGTGTATAAAAACTCTTTTTCTTGTAATGTAATTACGTTTGGTTTTCCTAGTATGTGTCATGCTAGTCTGCATATATTTTGACCGTTAATAAATTAAACTGGTTCAATGGTTCGGTTTTGGATTTGTGACTTACCCAAAACCCAAATTAGCGCTTATTGATTTACTGTAAACATTTTGAAAACTTTAACTTAAATACTTAAATACAACCAGGTATTTAGTAAAACAAAAGCATTCATATTTTTAGGATTTTGGTTTCATAAATTGTAATTATGTTGCATATTTAAATGGTTATACCATGTGGCCAAATATTCTCTCATAACGATCAGCCGATCGAACATTATTCTAACGTACGTACGACTGTCAGATAAGAAGGTCAAAGCATTCAAAGACTAGGAAATTCATATTCATAATTAACATATAAGAAACTCAAAACATTTAAACACAAGGAAATTGATATTCATAATTAAGATTGTCATCAACATTCTTCGATCAACGTACTGAAACAGAAAACTAAACACAATAACCCATAACCAACTATACGATCAACAATGAACCCTAGCTAGAAATTTAGAAATAGTTAATTAGTTAATCACACCATATATAACAAATACGTACGTACCACCGCCATTGACCACCATCACTTTCCGCCGCCGAGCACCACCACAACCACCATGACCACCAATGCTTTTAGAAATAGTTAAATAGTTAATCACCTTCACCATATATAACAAACTTAAAACGTACGTACCATCGCCACCAACCACCATCGCTTTCCGCTACCGCTACCACCACCACCATGACTGCTGCCTTCACCAGCTTCACCACCAACAAGCTTATCGATTTTGTTGCATGCATCCCTTATTTTAGACTGATCAACAGTGCTGTCTTCACGGCGAGACTTAGTTTCTTCAATGATTTCGAGTATTTCCTGTAGTAGCTTATCCGCCGATGAATAATGTTTATTATAATTTTCTGAGTAGAACTTAAGCAAAGCCTTTTTATCCTTGAGTGGGTTAGTCTTTGATGACTTCATTTACTTCTGAAGCTTGTTTAGAAGAATGAGTTTGGGATGATTTTGCAAGAACTTCTTCCGAGGTTTAGAAACTTTAGTGTGGTGCTCATCATCAGATTGAAAAGCAAAATGATCGGAAGAAGCCGGAAATGCCCACTTGTTTCGGCGTGACTCTGGAGATGGAACATGAGTCAAAGCAGATTCAGCCTCATCGGGATCTGAATCGGTATCGGAATCGGATTCATAGTAGGGCTCAAAATTGGGCTGGTAGGATGATGATTTTTCTTTGTCTGAGCTATCTTCATCAAAGGGGTGATCAAATTTTCTGGAATCAAAACTGCTAGAATCAGAGGGAAACATGGTGGGAGGGAATTTGTTTTTTGGAGTTTGAATGAAATGATTGTGTTTAAATAAAGAATTAAGGCATCTTTTCTCTCCCTCACACACAGTCACCATCAAAACAAGACACGTCATGGTAAGAAAACTCGTTTTAGTCCGGATTCAAATTTTAAGACCATAATATTATTACATAAGTTTTTCATTCACATGTGTATATAATTATATTTCATAAGTTTTACAAACATAAAAATCTTGAGTCTTAACTAATAACCCATATGATTACAATAAAAAACCGACCAATTACACGTATATCTTATGATAATTAATAAGTTTTTGATACTATTATTCTTAAGTTTTTCATTCACATGTGTACGTATATATAATTATTATATATGTTTCATAAGTTTTTCATTCACCGTACGTAATTTGATTTTTATAATTAATTACTTTTAGCGAAGTAAATAGCTACTGTATTCGAGATACAAGGATGCGTGCATCTATGATAAGAAAAACATAGTGTTTTCCTCTCCTATTTCTTTTTCTATATAATTTTTCTTTAACATCGAATTTGTTATCAGAGACTTGAACTCAAGATCTCCTAAATCTCATAGTGTTTTAAAGGTTTTGATTTTGCTAATAGATCACCAACCCCCATTGATATTTTTCTATCTAATTCATTGTTTTTATTAACTTACACATATTATAAGTATTTAATTAACAAATATCACTAGCTATAGTGCATGATTTAATTAATATTTTTCTTACAAGTTATAAGTATTCTGTGAAATAATAATAAGGGGTAGGAATGCTTCTCTAGAATACCCTAAAATATTATCAATTCTTCGTTGTCACCTTATTTTTACCTATCAACTATCTTAAACTACTAGCTAGCTTTAATGCCAGACACTCGTCTTTCAACTATTTTTATAGACCAGTTGTTTTTGCATACAAATTATAGTACATATTTAAAAACACAAATAGAAAAGGTTTCATTAAAAATAAAAAGTTAAATAAATCAAACTAAAAAAATACATAATTCAAATAAAATTAGAAATATACAGAAATATGCAAATGAAAGATTCATTTTTATAAATGAAAAACTATTATATTTATATAATTTGTTAATTCAAATGTTATCGTTTATGCGTATAGTAATTAATATACAGTTTGTGTCGGTGTGTCCCTTTATTAGCTACTAATATTGTAGCATTTGACAATTATCTTTTCTAATAAAATAGATTATATTTAACTGAAAGTAAAAAAAGTAATAATAAATAACTACACCATCGATCGTGTTCCGTCCGACCTAGAAATACATATGCGATATGTCGTGATCGAGTTTATATTTGTGACACTGTCTAAAGATTAAGTTTAATTTATAATGCTAGCTCGACTCAAGGCTAGTTCATAGAGTATTAAAATATTTATAAGTAAAAAACTCAAGGCCAGTTTATCCAGGTCGACAAGGGCTCAAGGCCAGGTAGTGTTCGTGCTAACCCAAAAGTACACGTGACATTTCGTACTCGAATTCATATATGTGACGATATTTAGTTATTTGTGTTCAATCTCATGTAAAAAATTTTGGGTTTATCTCAACCTATAAAAAGAGCAGACCTACGTTATCCGGAGGGGGTTCGCTAAACCCCCCCCCCCCCCCCCCCCTCTCAAGTTCCAAAGTCATAGTGTAACGCTGTATATATGATCATTAATAAGTTTTTGATACATATATATTATTATTCATAAGTTTTTCATTCACATGTGTATATATAATTATTTATGTTTCATAAGTTTTTTAGCGAAGTAAATAGCTACTGTATTTGAGATACAAGGATGCATTCATCTATGATAAGAAACATAGTGTTTTCCTCTCCTATTTCTTTTTCTATATAATTTTCCTTTAAAACATCGAATTTGTTATCAGAAAGACTTGAACTCAAAATTTCTCAAATCCCAATAATGTTTTAAAGGTTTTATTTTTGCTAATGGATCACCAACCCTATTAATCTTTTTCTATCTAATTCAATTTTTCTTTTTAACTTAAACACATATTATAAGTATTTAACCAATATCACTGTACTGTATGTATGATTTAACCAATATTTATCTACAAGTTATAAGTATTTTGTGAAATAATAATAAGGGGATAGGTGTGTTTCTCTAGAGTACCCTAAAATGTCGTTAATCCTACACTGTCATCTTATTTTACCCATTAGCTATCTTAAATTACTAGAAAACCACATCTTTAATAACGACACTCATCTTTCAACTATCATGGACTATTTGTTTTTGCATACAAATTAAAGTACATATTTAAAAACACAAATAAAAACAAATTTTCATTAAAAAGTAAAAAGTTAAATGAATAAAACTAAAAAAAATACAAAACATCAATAAAAAAATACATAATTTAAATAAAATTAGAAATATAACATGCAAATGAAAGACTCGTTTTTATAAAAGAAATACTATTATATTTAAATAATTTGTTAATTCAAATGTTATCGTTTATGCATATAATATAGAGTTTTTGCTCTTTTATAATTAGCTACTAAAATTGTAGCATTTGACAATTATCTTTTCTAAAATAGATTATATTTAGCTAAAAGTAAAAAGGTAATAATAAAAAAGTAACAAGGTAATAATAAGTAACTACGCCATCGTGTTCCATCCGACCCAGAAATACACATGCGACATCACGTAATCGAGTTCATATAAGTGATGCTATCTACGGTCTAAGTTTACTATAGAGTTAATAGCCATTTTCCTCCCTGTGGTTTGCTACTTTCGCCACTTCAGTCCAAGTTCGAAATTTTGTCAATTTAGTCCTTATAGTTTTAAACATTTTCCAATTACGTCCCCCCGTCTAACAGCATCCAACTATGCCGTTAGTTTTAGGGGTATTTTTGTCTTTCTCCTGTTTATGTTTAGTTAATAGCCAGTTCGTCCCTGTGGTTTGATACTTTTGCTACTTCAGTCCAAAGTTTGAAAATTTTTCAATTGTATGTTTAATTTATTCAGTTTTTTTTTTGCTACATCAGTCCATAATGGAATTCATTGGTAAAGTGGTCAGGGTAATTCCCTAAAACCGAACTATACCGAAAAAACTAAAATCGTTTCTCTGATTAATGCATAATAGTTAGGGTTTAGAGATTAACATATCGTAGCAAACATCAGGGTCGAATATCCCGTATTTCCATGTTTGTTCAAGAAATCGATGCACTAAATCACATGTGTGTTCTTCAAATCTTGGTATTGTTCTTGAATTCATCGAATTCAACCCTAGAATTGTAGTCGATATAAAGAATTCAAGAACAACACCACGATTTGAAGAACACACATGCGATCTAGTGTATCGATTTCTTGAGCAAACATGGAAATGCTGGATATTCCACCTCCTGATGTGATTTCGACCAAGATGTTTGCTACAATATGTTAATCTCTAAACCGTAACTATGCATTAACCAAATAAACGATTTTAGTTTTATCGGTATAGTACAGTTTTAGGGAATTACATTGACCACTTTACCAATGAATTCCACCACAGGGGAGAGTTTAGAAAATGTCTAGAAACTAAATACGAGGAGGGTATGATTATTGTTATCGACAGAGTACACGTAAACCTGTTGGTCGATGCTCGATGGTTTTGGGCTTGGATTATGCTCTTAAGGGCTATAGACAAAAAAAAAAAAAAAAAAAAAAAAAAAAACTGAATAAATTAAAATAAAATTGAAAAATTTTTCAAACTTTGGACTGAAGTAGCAAAAGTATCAAACCACAGGGACGAAACTGGTCATTAACTAAACATAAACAGGAGAAAGACAAAAATACCCCTTAAACTAACGGCATAGTTGGATGCCGTTAGACGAGAGGACGTAATTGGCAAATGTTTAAAACTATAAGGACTAAATTAACAAAATTTCAAACTTTGGACTGAAGTGGCGAAAACAGCAAACCACAGGGACGAAAATGGACATTAACTCTTTACTATATAATGCTAGCTTCATGGACTCAAGGCCAGTTAGTAGAGTATTAAATATTTTTAAGTAAAAAAAAACTAAAAAAAAATCCTCGAGGCCAATTCGTGCAGGTCATGGACTCAAGGCTAGGTCGTGTTCATGACTTCATGCTAACTCAAAAATATACATGTGACATTTCGTGGCCGAGTTCATATATGTGACGATATCTAGTAATTTGTGACATGCTTAATTTCATATAAAAAATTTTGGGTTTATCTCAACCGCTAAAAGGGCAGACCTGCATTATCTGGAGGGGGTTCACTGAAACCCCCCTCAAGTTTCAAGTTATAGTGTAACGTTGTATATTTAGAAAAACTTGAGCGAACATACAATATGAGATTAACTCCAAACAAAATTAAACAGGTGATGTAGTGGATAAGACATAGATTATTAAGTATGAGGTTCGGTTTTGATTCCCTTAGAGCATTCCCAACCCATCCTCTAAAATTACGTGAGGAGAGTTTGTAAATTATAGGGTGGGGTTGTGAGTGGTTGTGAGTGGTTATTATAAGGTGAAAAGAGAACATGTAGTTATTTTTTGTAAATTTGAGGAAAATGTTGTGATTTTTTGTAAATTATAGGGTAGAGAGAGAAAATTGTAATTATAAAGGTGTAAAAAAGTATTATTTAATTGAACATAAGAGAGAAATATACAATGGCGGATCCAGGAAATTTTCTCACAGGGGTCGGAAATTTTTAGGTTCGATACATAATTATATAGTTTTTTACCTGGTTTTGTCATTCGGGTGGGATCAAATCAGTATTACTTTCTTTCTGGTCCGGTTCCATCGTTCCGATGGGATCAAATCCGGTAGGGTCATATAAAAAAAGATAATTAACATATTATTAGAAATGCATAATTAAAAAGACAATATATTTAAAATTGTTCATTACATATTTTGATTTTTTAAAATCTAACTTGAAATATTGTCTAGTTTTGACAATCGTAAACAAATATTTCTGAATAAAACAAATACAACTACCGTTGAATTCTCGTCACTTGTCGAGTTCTTTTAGCATTACTTTACTTGTTCTTTTAAGGATTTAAAAAATAATATTTTAAGCTTTTTTCTAAAAAATAGTTAGTAAAGAATATCAAACAAATATTGTTCAACTATTATGAAAAGCAAAGATGTATTAAAATTTTAAATTAATAAACAATGTACTAAACTAATGGACAAAAAAAATAATTTAAAAATGAAATTAAACGTAAAAAAAAAGGCTTACGTTCAAGAATAAGATAACAAAAAAACTAATTTGTTTATACTTAAAAAAATAAATCTTCATGGGCGGGGATTGTGAGTTTGAAAAGACCCAATACATGCCAAATTAATATTAGGCTAGTTCTCTTCCTCTCTTTTCCTTCCGTAACTTCACTGTTCTGACTTCTGATAACGCGACGGCCGGAAAAGCGAGGCAAAGTTTCACTTGTGGTTCTCCGGATGCTCATAACCCTTCTGATTTCGAAATTTTACAGGGGTCGGTGTCAAATTTTCACAGAGGTCGGTTAGAATTTTACCACATAATAGCACTAAAAATTTTTTTTCCACAGGGGTCGGCCTACCCCTACGGCCCTACCTATAGGGTAGGTCCGCCACAGAAAATGTAGTGTTTTGTAATGTAATTATATAGATGGGGATATAGGACGGGCTAGGAATGCTCTTACATGTTTAAATGGGGTTCGATTCCCGTCTTGGCCACATGCTTTTTGTCGGTAACTAAAATGTTTGTTTCCAAGAAATTTCCTTCACTTGAGTGTTTAAATCTTTTTATTTATTTACTTGAGCGTAAAATTATCGATATATATGAGTTTTGTTTTAAATCTATAATGATAATGGAAATATTGTGTTATCGATGGTGACTTATAACAACCGCAGACGGTGACTTTTTTTTTAACATACTGGAAATATTGTGTTTTCTCTCGATTTATTTTTCCATTGACTTACTTCTTTATTTCTTTTTTACTTGAAAACAAATTTTTTTGTGGTGACCTTTGAATTTTGATATATGGTATGGCCGAAAAAGTAATGAGTTGAAAGTAACCTTAAAGAAACTTCAACTTGCCTTACTTTTATAATTTTAAAAAGTTAAAACACTTAAATTTGTTAAAAACTAAGTCTGCTTAAACCCTAACTCAACTTTTTTAATTTTAAAACATTGAAACAAGGTGTATCGTAACTCTCTAATTAGCATTCCTGGGTAGGTGTTGTCTTGCCCGTTTTGTTAGTGGTTAAGGTAAAGCTCTTACTTATGTGGTGTGTGTTTTTATAAGGGTTTTTTTTAATAATTTTGGAGTAAAATGTCATTTTCGTCCTTGACTTTTGGTCACTTAACTAACTTTAGTTCATTTTTTTGCATCTAAACCCTTGCGCCTTATTTTTTTTGTTTTTTGCATGCTTGTGTTTCCACCTAGGCTCGGGCATAGATACTACTTTAAACATGAAAACCTAATTAGTCTAGAATACAAAATCTTTATCATATTCAAATACTAATTAGTAAAATCATATTTATTAAATTAATTAAATAAATTGTAGCTCAAGTAATGTGCTCGACTTGATCCCAAGTTACTGATCCATCATAGGCTCGATGGACCAGTCCAAACCAAATTATGGGCTAACAATATAAAATCGATAGGCTTCATCTGGTTAAAAATACATATAAAAGTAAGTCGGTTAACCGTTAACTGGTTGTCATGGTGTGCTTGTCCATCTTAAATAGGAATTAAAATGCTAATACCGTTGAAGTGAAAGGGTGAAACATCAAAGAAAAGATAACTATTATTCAACTAGAATGAAAATATTCTTTGAACCACACTTTTTCTCTCCTTAATTAGATTTAACAAGAAAGTATATTTAGCTATTCGAAAATCATAAATGCACAAACTGTCTGACATACATAATCCAAAACCATTTTAAACGGTCGTCCGAACAGAGTTTGAACAGTCGTTTTAACCAAAAGTTTTTAAAGTTTAACCGTCTAATCCCGATATTGGTCAAACAACAGTTATTACCAAAGAATTTTAATGTTCAACTTTTTGGTCAAAATAATTGCCTGACTATTTTGTGGACGGTCGTTTGATGTAGTTAGATCAAATGGGGTGGTGTATAGGGGTGTAAACAAGCTGAGCCAAGCCTGAGCTTGGCTAAGCACGTGCATAGCTCATGAGTTGTTTTTCAAACTTTAAACAAGCCTAAGCTCGGCTCAAACTCGAGCTCGAGTAATGCCTTAAACAAGCCAAAGCTCGGCTGAAGCTTGAGCTCGACTATGCAATTTGCTTGTTGAGGTTCGACGAGCCTAAATGAGTTTTATATACAAGACTCGAGCTCAAGCTCGGGCTCAATAACTAAACGAGCTTTATTTGATGCTCAGGCTCAGCTCGTTTGCAAGCCCTTAGTAGTGTAGCTATAACATGATCGTTTTTTTCCGGCTATAGCGACAACAGAAACATTGTTGGTAGAAATTACAGATGCCGAATCCGAAGGTATAAACAAACTTTCAAATTAGTGTGATCAGGTTCACAAGAAATAAACTTATCGATATAATACTTATCTAGATAAGTTTAACCATAATAGAGTAATAGACAAGTTCTCACTATCAACAAATAAAGCGAATACACATAATTAACTAAACTTCATGCAGCAAACGTAAGGTTGGGTCGTCAATCCCAGCCAAGATGTCGGTATTGTGCCCGTGGAAAAAAAAAGTAAAAAATCCAAAAGAAATTGAGGGTCTCGGGTTCAACCTGTGTAAGTTGTTTTGGTGGGAGGTAGGTAATGGATGCAGAAGATACTCTTGGATTGATTGATGGCATGGTGAAGTAACATTTCAAACCCGGTTTCCACGTCTCTTTGAAATTGATTCAAACATTTCAAACCCGGGGGGTGGGGGGGGGTGAATGAACTGAGAAAGCTACTATCTATTTGTTAGCATGTCCAGCTAAACACGGGTGAAGGGTGTTGTGGTTGGATGAAGATGGCAGTTTCTCTGCTAAGAGTTTAAAGGATGGTTTCGATGAGGCTATGGGTCATACCGGAAACTATATATTTCGAATGGAATGATTCCGTGCCAAGGAAGGTGTGGATTCTGGCTTGGAGGGTGGAGATGGAATGAATTCTGGCCCTATGTTCGTAGGCAAAACGTAATATTCCGGTTGGCTCGATTTTTTGTCAGGTATGTAATGATGAGGAGACAATAGAGCATTTGGTTGTCATGCAGGTTTGCTCAGTCAGTGTGGAATAGTATTGCGGTTTGGTACAAGATCCCAGAGGTTTTCGCGTCCTCAACTAGAGACTTGTTGGATTTTCATAAGTTTTGTTCATTGCCTAGACAGAAAGCTAAGGTACTGCATGCCATTTGTCTCAATACTATATGGTGCTTGTGGAAGACAATGAATGTGGTGGTGATTGAAAGTAAACTCTCGTCGCTGAACACTTTAACAAGTGAAACCAAGGTGTTGGGCTTCTTGTGGATACGGAATAGGTCAAAAATATACAAGCTTAACACGGGGGATTTCGAATTGTTGTTAGGGTGTATTGGAGCAGATTGGGTGTCTAAAATCGCTGTGTAAATTTTGGGCGTTGGCGTATGTAAGACTCCTTGGGCGGTATAACTTAACTCAAAGTCAAAGCCCATAGTCTTGATGGCGTGTACTGTGTGTGACAACCTGGGGTTGTGGCATGTGAAGGGAGTTTTGTCCATTTTATGACTCGCGGGCTGCCTAGCAGATACAACAAGCGGGTTACAAATCGGCAATTAATTATAGATATTATTTACTTGTATATGGCTTACCTAAAAGTTGAGCAAGTAAGCATTTTGATTTCCTATACGTAGAGATATTTGCGATCTTAGAGTTGCTACAGAAACACGAGTACGGTCAAGCTCATCAAAGAACTAGCTATGATAAGTAAAATTAGCAGCAAGAATCTTCAAATAGTTAAAAAGAAATTGATGATTTAATCAATAGAATTGGTGTGTAGAAGGCCGTAGAATCATCAAAGATCTATCAAAGCAAGCAAGCAAGCAGATGAAGAAAACAGTGCCTATAGAGACGCAGAGCGCCTTGTAAACAGAAGTTCAAAGCTAGTGTGGACAAAAATCTCTCAAGTAAACCATCAAAGTTGTCTTTCTAAAAGAAATAATAATAATAATAATAATAATACTTATATAGAGAGATGCATTTCACCTTAACATGAAACCACAGCATAAGTTCTGATCAGTGTCATCAACAAATAATAATTAATTATTCACCTGCAGCTTCATTCATTTTTATTATTCACTCACCAGTACTCATTGGCTGCTGCTGCTTGAAAAGATGTGGGAAGTTAAGTTTAGCCTTAGAGCTGAAAAACCTAAAAGCAACTTGATCATAGGCGTAAGCTGGGTGACCTAAAAGTGCCCAGACAAAAGGAATTGTGGTGGGAAAACTCAATGACAGCATCAAACATCTTATGATATATAGGCCTAGGCCTGCTGCTCCGCTTGATCTTTTCCACACCCACCCCTGAAGACCGCTTGTCCACACCGATTACGGACCGCTTCTGCTTCCGCTGTTTTACAGCCCACTTGTAGCTGGGGTCGCCGGGGTGGATAAGTTCACGACACCGATAAAATTCTTTCATTACTGACTCAAACGCTTCAGCCGTTATTGAAGGATCCTCCAGCATCATCTTCATAAGCGGCGGATCTTCCTCTTCTTCTTCTTCGACTTCAATTCTGCATCATCCTCCAGCGTCATCGCCGGAAACAGCTCACTCAGATCACCCGCTGACGACATTCTATTTGTATGTGTAATATTCCGATTATTAGGGTTTTCAGATTTATTATATATGGTGCTGGCAATGGGCCGCCCGGCTAATTCCTTGATGGGGCTTCAAAGTTGGGCCAGCTCAAAAGAATTTAGAGGTGGCAGGAACACCAGGTAGGAATGTAGGATAAATGGTTTCAGACCCGGCCTGAACGTTTTATCGGTGTTTTACCCGGATAATATTATAATTAATATATATATAATTTGATATATTGTCAAAATATTCAAAACGTGAGATTATTAATTTATCATAAATTATATTATAATTAATTTACCCTACACACATTTAATGGGCTTTTATGGGGATTATTTTTAGGTATTTAATATTAAGGTTTTGTCCTAAATAATATAAATATATTCTGGTTGGATGGCTTTTGGGGTTTTCTTTAAGGTTCATCTTGGTTAGAAGCCTAGGTTTGACTCCTACAATATACCAAATTTTTTATTTAATAAAACCATAGGATTACCGGTTCAACCGGCAGTTCATCGGTTTCGGTCGGACCGCAAACCGTTAAACCCAGTCGGGTTGTTAGAAAACGGGTTATACTATGCTAACTGGACAGGAATACCTAGCGGGTCCCAGTCTGACCGGTCCAACCGGTCCGTCCGGTCCGAGTTTCAAAACATTGGGTAGAACCCGGTTCCTAGTATGGTCGAGTTTGATCGGGTTGAAACGGAACCACTTTTAGTAGGTATGGTTCGTTTGTAGGTTCGGGTGCAGTTTTTATAAGAAACTGAAACCGGGTTTATTTTAAATTTCCAATATTTAATAATTCAGTTTTTCCTTTTCAAAATTATTTTAAAATAAATTTTGTACTTTGTTAATAACTTTTAATTTCTTGTTTAAAACTTTTAAATATTTTTTTATAGTTATTTAAAACCAAATCATGTGTAATTAATATTGTATATTTTACATTATGATGCTGTATTTATTGTTTTTATTTAAAACTAAATCCTTTGAACATGAATGCCGAATACGACGTCCATTAAGAACATCAATAATGACTTAACTAAAAAGTGAAAAACGTCCCGTCATGTTAATGTCACATAGTTTTAATTGGAAAAAAACCCAATGTGAAATAAATTAAACAAAAATAAAAGAAATTTATGATGTGTAATGGTTTGATTGACTAAAAAATTAAAAATACATATTTGAGAAAAGTAACCGTCTCAACCTCATACCCGTTTTGAGTCTCACGGGTGCGTCCAAAACGCATAAAAAATGCTCACCCGTAATGATGTGCAGGCCAACAAAACACCCTTTTGTGATCTCCAAATGATATTTAGTTATTTACTCTTTACACAACATCACACTTTTATTACCAAGATATATCACATCACACACGTGCATCAAACACACACATTTTAATCAAATGCAATGACATTACATAAAGTTCAAAGATATACTTTTCTACTTATGAACATGTACACTCGCCTTTGCCCTAGGACTCTTCAATTCGTGGATATTCTTCTTCAACATGTTGACTTTTGAAGTCAACTATACTCGTTCCAATTATGCAGATTGAGCATAAGAACTTATACCACAACATTTTGGTCAATTTAGTAAATCCTATCCTTAACCACATTTCATACACCTGTAAAGGTTGCTAGGCTCATTTTTTCATCACTTTAATACCCACGATTGGTATTTCGTCCATTATTCTCAGCCTTAACTTATTGACCCATTTGATTTGACGCAGAGCGTGAGCAAGAATATAGAAACACAGAGGATATTCTGAAAATAAATTTGATAAATCAAAATTAAAAAAATCATTATACAAAATCACATATTGCAATGCATATTCTCATTTGCAGGCAGGATTGTTGTTCTTCATTGCTGTATTTTGGGCCTTTTTTTTCCAGTTTCCAAAGAGATTTTCACATTCCCACGAGAACGTGTGAATAAGGAAAGAGCGGCAGTTATGTTTCTCCCAATGCTTTTCTCTCCTTGCTTATTCCATGGCAAGTTTTAAACAAACTGCCGACTAGCTTTTCTTAAACATTTTGTATATAGTTGCAGGTCAGGCATGCCAATTTGTCCTAACCGTGGTCTAATACTCTTAGTATTGTAAATTAGTTTATTAACTGGAATACAAAATTGGCAGTGACTTGGGTTGGCCAGTGAAACAAGAAAATAAGTAATCAAGAGAAACTTATTAAACTGAACCTTCAAGGAGGGGCACAGTATTAAACTTTCGATTCTCCTCTAGCAATTGTCCCAATTCATCCGGCTTTGATCAAATAGTTACCATGATCATTACTAATAGCCAGGGTTGCAAAAACCACATTGTTATGATTTCATGAAGTGTAGCTATATATTTGCACTAGAAAGCAATTTATCATTATTTGCCATTCAAAATAAATATATAACAAAAACAGACAGATAACAAACCATGGTGTATATATAGAGTTTAATAGGAGATATTAAGCAAATCACTAAGCTAGTTATGCTTAGTATAAAAAAGGTGAGTAATGCAGGATTCGTAAATAAGATTATAAAAAGCAAGTAATCGAACTTAACATGACCAACTTGGTTCGATCCACACCTGAGGGTTGAGAATATATTTTGTTCCCAGAAAACCCTCAAAACTTTCTTCTTCAAACTTTCTACCATTGAACGTGTGAAACTTGCATGTTTCAAGAGAATAGAACACTATCTTTCCATTCTTGGAGTGTAATCGTGGAAAGTAGATCTTGTTCTCCATTTCATGTGTTTTAGCTTCCTTACAAATACACGTTGCACCACAAATATAAATCATGCGCCTTCCTAAACTGTCCATTTTCTCCCATTCTTGTGTGAACCGATTCAGCTTGTATACCTCAACTGATTCTCCATATTCGTCCACCCGGACGAGTAAAAGACGATTTTCTTCACATTTAACTAGAAAACATTGTGCTTCTGAAGGACAACCTCTTGGGGCTTCCGCTACAACTTTCCAAAACCAACCTGCTTCGTCCATACTCCTGTAAAGATCAAGTCTTCGCTCTGCTTCTAAGGCATACAAATCGTTGTCATCGCATAATGTTGGAAAAGAGATGGAAAGTGGAACACTTTCAAAAACAATCGCATGCAACACATCCCAAATTACCGGTTACCGGTTTACAAAGTGGACATAAGCAGTGTTGAGATATTAATTCAAAGTATTATTAATTATTATATTGTCCCGTAAGTTTAGGTGGTTGGATATTTATCTTGTTATTAGGATTAAGGTTTTTATGTTTTTTGTATTTGAGTCGGTTTGTTATTGTTTTCCCTTTTTAAAGGGTTTGTTTATTAATGAAAGATTAGTTTTGTTTTCTTAATCTCTTGGTGTTCTTGATTTCCATATTCCAACATTGTGGTATCAGAGCATCCAGGTTGAAGTTCAGTGTGTCAATCGCATCTTTGACAATGGCAGGGAAAGAAACAAACTCGTTGCCTATTCCCGTATTCAAAGGAGAAGGGTACGATTTCTGGCAGATTCGCATGAAGACGTTGTTGATTGCTCAAGACTTATGGGAGTTTGTGGATGCCGGCTATGATGCTGCAGATAGTGAGGCTGATCGATTGAGATTGAACCGAAGAAAAGATGCCAGGGCTCTTGCTATCATTCAGCAAGGAGTCCATGATGAGGTTTTCTCTGAGATCGTTGGTGCTACCACATCAAAACAGGCGTGGGTATTACTAAGGAATGAGTACCAAGGTGATAACAAGGTCAAGGCAGTCAGACTTCAAGGACTTCGTCGGGAATTCGAGACAAGTCAGATGAAGGATGGAGAAGCTGTTGGAGACTACCTCTCAAAGGTTATGAAGATTGTAAACCAACAACGAGCTTATGGTGATGATGTGTCAGATCAAACTGTGGTGGAGAAGGTTCTTAAAAGCCTTCCATCTAGATGGGATCATATTGCTGTTGCCGTCGAGGAGTCCAAAGATCTCTCTACACTGTCGTTTGATCAACTTATGGGTTCACTTCAATCCCATGAGGTTCTACTCAATAGGAATGTGCACCCGGTTGAAGAAGAACAAGCCTTTCAGGCAAAAGAAGATGACACGGGTTCATCTTATCGAGGAAGAGGACGAGGACGAGGTACAAATCGCAGTCGCGGAAGAGGTAGAGGACGAGGATACAGAGGAAGAGGAGGTGTGCAATGTTATAATTGCAACCGTTTCGGTCACATTCGATCGGAATGCTGGAGTGAACCTCAAGCAAACCCAGCAGTTGAAGGAGAAGACACTGATGAAGAGGGTCGGCTCTTCATGGCAGTATTGGACCGCAACAAACAAGGAAAGGTTCTTATGGCAACCGATAGCAAAGGTACGACGGAAAATAATGTATGGTTTTTGGACAATGGTTGTTGAAACCACTATGACAGGGCAAAAGAAACTATTTAAAAACCTTGATGATACTAAAAAGGTGAAAGTTAGAATGGGGAATGGAAAAGGTATCCAAGTTGAAGGAAAAGGTGATGTTAAAATCAAAGTCATCACTGGTGAAAATAAAACCATCCAAGAGGTTCAATATGCACCAGAACTTAGTTTTAATCTTCTAAGTGTCGGGCAGTTGATGAGATCAGGAAATTCCTATTTTATTTGATAATGGTACATGCACTATCACAAACAAGAAGAGAGGTGAAGTCTTGTACAAAGTTCCCATTGCAGCCAGCAACACGTTTCCGATAGACATTACTCAAGTAAAAACTGTGTTATCTACAGTTGATGAAGAGTCTCTATTATGGCACCTCAGGTATGGTCATCTCAACGAACAAAGTTTAAAAATGCTAAGGGATAAAGATATGATGAAAGGGTTACCGGCAACAAGCAACTTAGGTTCTGTATGCGCAGGGTGTTGTTTTGGAAAAAAAACCAGACACACCTTTCCCAATGAAGCTTCTAGGGCAACACATGTTATGCAATTAATACACACCATGTTGTCGGGCGTATGCCAGTAGCTTCATTAGGGGGAAACCGATATTTTGTACTATTCACCGATGATTATAGCAGGATGACTTGGGTATTGTCACACCCCGACCAATGAAGGCGGAAACGTCGAGGCGCGACATGATTGCTCATTGCAAAATGACATAAAGTTACAATATTTAAACAACTCATTTAAATCCATATCATCATAAATAACACAACAATTGTTCATACAAAATGCCAAATAGATAGATAAACAAATAACTTGTTCTTTTATTTTCTAATATCCTAAAGCCAAGATAATAAGTTTCTTCAAGTAATCCAATCAAGCTAACATCAAACCTGTAACATTGCATAAAATAGAGTTTGTCAACACGAAGGTTGGTGAGCAATTTTCATAGTTTTGGACAATAAGTATATAGTATGAAATCCACAACTAGTATATGAAAACAATAAATAATAGCAACAATTTAGATAATAAAACCGTCAATAAGAATACATTGACGAACCGTCAATAAGAATACATTGACGACAATAATGAAATCGTCAATAAGAATACATTGACGACACCTTTCTATATGGGGATACCATATATACTTGGAATTAACGTATGATCATACTTTGATGAGGCTACCCGCCTTAGCATTCAAGAGGCTACCCGCCTTAGCATTCAAGAATTTGCACATAATCATGTAAAGCATATAACACCAAATCGAGCATTTATTTAAGTAAACATATACAATACGTGTTGTGGTTTAAGACTCAAGTATAAATCATTTGAATTTGAATAAGTATGCAATGCCACCCCCAAAACGAAAGATGGAAAACGGGGGATGAAAAAGTACTCACATTAACAAGTAACTTGAAAGATAGTGTCGTGAATAATCAGAGAGATCGGTTTAACGAGCAAGACCTATATTAAATGGGTCTTGTGTTAGTAGGTAGTCTTGGAAGGGTTTAAAATAAAATACATGACAAGTAAAGTAAATAAATAAAGTTTAGGATTTAAAATGTAAATATTTGAGAAATTAAATAAACAAGTTTTGTAAAATAAGTTTACTCGAAACCGGGTCTCGGTATTCTATTCATTAGTTTTTTTTATTTTTTTACTCAACCTATGTTAAGTAATAATGTGGGTTAAAATGCGATATTTCAAAACCCTTGGTTATAAGAATACCAAAACGAGGTTTAAACGAGTGTTCGGGTTTGTCGGTTCGAGACTTGATAATTGACCAAGCTCACAGTTAACTTCCCAAAATAATAAATGTTATGAGATAACTCAATAAAATCAAAATAGACTTAACCAAGTATGTAGTTCTATTGTGAAGAACCTTAACGTTCGTTAAGCGAGTATACGACCTTATCGGTTCGAACTTGTTATAATATCAAGTTGGTTACCGACATGCCAGGTATGTTTAGAAATTAACTAAAATTGATTTAAAATATAATCTTGAAGAAAAATATTAGTTTTGGTGGCTAAAAACACACTTGTGTGTCTTAAGCGAGTGAACTCGGTTTAGTTCAGTTTTTGGTTCGGTCCTTGACTCGGAATAAGACCGAGGATGGTTACCACATACCCAATTACCATGGAACTTGTAAAATAACTTATAAATAATAATACTCAAGTTTTACATTCAAAAAGTTAACAATAAAGCTTTTAAACAAAAGTTCGGTTTTTGGTTCAGTCCTTGACTCGGAATAAGACCGAGGATGGTTACCACATACCCAATTACCATGGAACTCGTAAAATAACTTATAAATAATAATACTCAAGTTTTACATTCAAAAAGTTAACAATAATGCTTTTAAACAAAAGTTCGGTTTTTGGTTCGGTTCTCAACTCGGGATGAAACCGAGGCTAGTCACCACATACCCAATACCATGTAACTTGACAAATATGAACAATAAACTAAAATATGTAGAAGTTAAGCAAGTATAACAAGTTATATGGTTAGTTTTGTTAAATATATAAACAAGGACTACAAAGTCCTCCATGTAACCTTGCCTTACTAGCCCGACATTTCAACCGGCCGAGACCGGAGAAATGAAAGACCGAAGGTAAACAAGGAGTGTGTATTATATATATGTTGTAACATCAAGCTTTAAGTATTGAGAAGTTAGTTAAAATGAAAGATTAGCTTATGAAGAACAACCTTAGAATTTAAGAATTTGAGAGAGAAATGAAGAAATGAGCAAGCACAAATGAAGAAGATGGGTGTGTATATATAGGGTAAGTTGAATGGGTCTTTCATAAAGGGTGTTTCATGAAAATGGGTTGGTTATAGACCCAAGAAAGCACAAACTACAAATGGGTCCTTCAAGTCTCCATTTTGGTAGTTTTAGTCCCTGGAGTTCGTTTTGAGCGTTTTCGGGGAATTTTAAGAACCGAAAAGGGTGTTTTTTTTTATCCAACAACTATAAAACAAATATTTAACATAAAATTCATCATTTTGATAATATCGAAAAGTTCGGGATACAAAACGGGTCGGGTTTACATTAAGAATACAAGTATAAAATAACCCGAAATTGACAAATGTCACAGGTATTTGTCTTAAAAGAAAAGTCAGAAGTGTTTGAGAAATTCAAGATTCTCAAAGCAAAGGTGGAAACCGAGACGGGAGAAAAGATCAAAGCCATTCGATCGGATAACGATGGAGAGTGTTGTTCAAACAAGTTCAACAATTTTTGCAAAGCCGAAGGGATACGTCATGATCTTACAGCTCCATACACACCAGAGCAAAACGGTGTGTCCGAAAGAAAAAATCTAACGGTATACGAGATGGCTATGAGTATGTTGCATGAAAGGGGGCTGAGCAAACAGTTATGGGGAGAAGCAGTAGCAACAGCCATATATTTACGAAATATATCACCAACCAAAGCTGTTAATAACCAAACGCCTTATGAGGTATATTATAGGAGGAACCCCTCGGTCCACCATTTAAAAGTTTTCGGTTGTGCTGCCTACGGTCTGACACCAGCACAACAAAGAAGGAAACTGGATCCCAAGTCAGTTAAGTGTATATTCATGGGATATGCTCCAACATCTAAAGCCTATTGGCTGTTTGATCCAACCAAAAGAAGCATAATCACTAGTCGTGATGTTGTTTTTGAAGAGATGGCAGTTTGGCATGCAGATAAAGAAGGAAAACATGTGCTACCATCAGAATTTGTTCAGCCAATAGCCACCATAGATGATGATAATACTGAAAGTTATGAAACTACTGAAAGTTCTAACGAGCTAGAAGTTGATATTGAAGAAGAAGAAGAGGATGGAAGACCGGGACCCATCATAGAGAATCAAGAAACAAGGAGTAATCGAGTCAAAAGGCCTTCTACACGCCTGAATGATTATGTTGCAGGTACAGCAGCTTGTCAGAATACTGAGTGGGAAGATAAAAACACGTGTCAACTTGCGCTCACCATGGTGGAGCCTACCAACCTTATGAAGCAATTCAACACAAAGAGTGGTTAAATGCCATGAAAGAGGAGTTAAGATCGTTGGAAAGTCACAAGACCTGGTCATTAGCAAGTCTACCTGATGGGAAAAAGGCTATTGGCCTGAAGTGGGTTTATAAATTAAAGGCTGGAGCAGATGGTAATATTCAAAAGTATAAGGCAAGATTAGTTGCCAAAGGGTATTCTCAAGAATATGGAATTGATTATGAGGAGACGTTTTCTCCAGTAGCTCGATTTGAAACCATTCGGGTAATACTTTCAATAGCAGCCCAACAAGGATGGAATATACATCAACTGGATATTAAGTCGGCCTTTCTTATTGGCCCGCTTCAAGAGGAGGTCTACGTCGTTCAACCTCCTGGATTTGAAATTGAGGATCAAGAAGAAAAGTATACAAACTGCATAAGGCTTTGTATGGGTTGAAGCAGGCCCCTCGTGCGTGGTATGAACGGATTGTCGGGTATTTACAAACGCATAAGTATTTGAGGACTCAAAGTGAACCAACAGTGTATGTCAAGAAATCTGGCAAAGAACTCATAATCGTATGCATATATGTCGATGACATAATCTATACGAGTTCGTCTGAAACCCTACTATTGGAGTTCAAAACTCTAATGCAAACGGAGTTTAAGATGTCTGATCTAGGTAATCTATCATATTTCCTTGGTCTAGAAGTAATACCAAGAAACAGTGGGATGTTCGTATCTCAAAGAAGGTATGCTATGGGCCTACTTACCAAGTTTGGAATGAACAATTGCACACCATTGTTAACTCCAATGAATTGTGGTGAAAAGTTCAAGGTAAATGATGTTGATGATTTAGCAGATGCTTGAGTATTCAAAAGTATTGTTGGTGGACTATTGTATCTTTCACACACAAGGCCTGATCTCGCATTTGCAGTTGGTATAATTTCTCGGTATATGCAGAACCCTACTGTATATCATCTTGGTGCAGCAAAGCGAATACTCAGGTATGTAGCTGGTACAATGGAGTATGGACTATGGTATGAGTATGGAAAGAATATAAAGTTAGAAGGATATACGGATAGTGACTGGGCTAGCTCGTTAGAAGATAGAAAAAGTGTTTCTGCAAGTGTGTTCTCATTGGGTTCAGGGGCTGTATCATGGAGTTCAAAGAAGCAACCGGTTGTTGCTCTTTCCTCGACCGAGGCTGAATATTTTGCTGCAAACGCTGCAGGCTGTCAAGCGGTATGGCTAAGAAAGTTGCTTGGAGAATTGGGATATGAACAAAAGGAGCCAACAACAATTTTTTGTGATAATAAATCTGCAGTATTTCTTTCTAAAAATGCTGCTTTACACAATAGGTGTAAGCATATAGATGTTAAGTATAATTATCTCAAAAGTTTGGTGGAAACAAAACAAGTGGAGGTGGTGTCATGTTACACTGAGGAGCAAGTTGCTGATATACTTACAAAGGCTTTGCGCAATGCGCAATTATGTTATTTGAGAAGTTTGATGGGTGTTACAAAGCTTTGAATTAAGAGGAGGTGTTGAGATATTAATTCAAAGTATTATTAATTATTATCTTGTCATGTAAGTTTAGGTGGTTGGATATTTATCTTGTTATGAGGATTAAGGTTTTTATGTTTTTTGTATTTGAGTCGGTTTGTTATTGTTTTCCCTATTTAAAGGGTTTGTTTATTAATGAAAGATTAGTTTTGTTTTCTTAATCTCCTGGTGTTCTTGATTTCCATATTCCAACAGTAAGTGTGTCGCATGCTATAAATCCAACAAACTTACAATCTGGCGAAGTTGGTGGTGCCGAGAAACAAACGCTTCTTATGTAACCCATGGGTGGAAGCATGCGGATATCATTTGTGAAGGGATTAAACAGCATCACACTTAGAGGTTCATGCGAAAGATTAAAAACCAGCAACCAACCATATCCAGACCAATGTATTCGCACATCCCCAATCATTTCAAGAGGTGTTTTCATAAAGTATTTGTCACCAAACATCGGATCAGTAAAAGTGATAATGCCTTGATGCGTGTCAAACACCATCAGCCATGGTGAAGGTAGTGAGTATGTCTTCAGTCTCACTAGTGATGTTTCGTTCCTCCAACGAATCACTGGTGCTGCTACTTGACAGTCTTTGCATGTAGCACGGAAGTTAAGATATTCAACACCAACAGGAAACTCCATAACATCTTCAAAGCACCAAATGAGATATTGAGAAGGTGTGGATTTTGTGTGCTATTGGTACCAACTAGCTCAAAATCCCTAGCCACGATCTCATCTTCCTTGTCGTTTTCTTCTAAGGCTCTACACAAGTAACACAACATATGATTCTTAAGGCCTTATTTATCTAGTGTTAGCTAGCAATAACACATTTACAATAAAGAATCACATACCTGCATTCCCAAAATGGCATATGGTTTTTGGGCACCAAACATGGCATAGAAGATAGGGAGACGGTTTTATCTTTGAAGTTGTAGGAGGATATTACTTTGTCCATTAATTCGCCAAGAATGTGAATATAACCGCCTGACTCTGAGGAAATTGTAGGTCTGTAAAATAACCAGCAAGGATGAGCAAGATCGACAAAATATATAGTGTTATTGAGGTCTTTCGGTTCTTCTCAAGTCACGCTAGTCATGTCTAGTTTAAACAGATGCACATCGGTAAATGTTCTCATCGCTTCGGTAAGAACAATTATTTCAACGTAGAAAAGTTCTGTACATCCCTTTAGAATAGGCTCTATGATGATATTACCATTGCGAGACATACTAGAAGGGACATCCACAAATGGCATTAGACTTATTATAACTTCCTTTTCCTTAACCACAATGTGAACCTGTATGACACCTTCGTATGAGGGACCGCTATTTAATGCATATACTAAGCCATTACAACAGGTTAGAGAATTTATCTAGTGTTAGCTAGCAATAACACATTTACAATAAAGAATCACATACCTGCATTCCCAAAATGGCATATGGTTTTTGGGCACCAAACATGGCATAGAAGATAGGGAGACGGTTTTATCTTTGAAGTTGTAGGAGGATATTACTTTGTCCATTAATTCGCCAAGAATGTGAATATAACCGCCTGACTCTGAGGAAATTGTAGGTCTGTAAAATAACCAGCAAGGATGAGCAAGATCGACAAAATATATAGTGTTATTGAGGTCTTTCGGTTCTTCTCAAGTCACGCTAGTCATGTCTAGTTTAAACAGATGCACATCGGTAAATGTTCTCATCGCTTCGGTAAGAACAATTATTTCAACGTAGAAAAGTTCTGTACATCCCTTTAGAATAGGCTCTATGATGATATTACCATTGCGAGACATACTAGAAGGGACATCCACAAATGGCATTAGACTTATTATAACTTCCTTTTCCTTAACCACAATGTGAACCTGTATGACACCTTCGTATGAGGGACCGCTATTTAATGCATATACTAAGCCATTACAACAGGTTAGAGAATTTAAGAAACCATTTTCACCGGTAATACTCTTGATTTGTTTAGCGTACGTCATTTCCGTTCATCTCATTCTCTTCCTTTTGTGGTCTAGCCGACGAAAAACAAAGGTTTGTTGGTCGGCCCTGGTTAATAGGAGGACTGAACCGATATCATAAGGAGGGGAAGGCAAACAACAATGTCTAACGGATTCAGAATCTCCGTCTTTTAAAACCAAAGGGGGAAGATGTATGGTCTTTAGAGTCACTGGGTTCCAAAGAAACCACATTACGTTGTCCGGATGACTTGAAAGAATCACCCAACCATGTAAACACCCTCGGATACGTCTCCCCATCAACACAGGGTTTTGACATGGATAATAAAACAACGAGTCGTTCACGTTAAAGGGAATCTGGTCTCTATCTTCTTCAGATTGAGCAAGCTACAGCCACGGATATTTTGTAACTAGGGGAAACAATCGGTCACATACTACACAAGAAGACATCTTCTATTCCATCTTTTATGTTCATTAAAAATTTAAAATCAGCATCCATTTGTAATTTATCAAAACATAAAACATTGGATTATAGAAAAGCCATAAACAAGTCACTTAACTTTAAACAGCAATTCTACTATATAAAAAAGCCATAGCAAGATTAGTAGTAAGTACACCTAATTGACTGGATCAAAAGCTTAATCTATAGCAAAACTATAAGAGCAAATCATTTCATCATAACATGAACTTAAAACTTATAAAATATAACTTCACTTCAAACACATTCAATGATCTAGCAAACATGTGAGGGATTTCATTATAGGTTTTCTTAAAAGAGACTTACCGATGAAAAAATGAAAGGTTTTGTTTTCTAGGAGTACATGATCGGTGGTTTTGTCATTTGCCTTCATATTATAAATCATCAAATTATATATTGATTATTGATTACTAATTTTAATGCAGGAAGACCAAGAGAAAGTGAGTTGAGAGGTTGCAACGATGATTGGTATTGATTTATAGCGATAGAATTTAGGCTTTTCTTCTTCTTCTTTTTTTTTTTTTAACTTGCAACTATTTTTTTCATATGTAAATCAAAATAACTCCCTAGCAAGGTGCAATACAGAAACACAAACTGTCACAACTCACAATGTTTAAAATTTGATAGATAAACCAATCTAATTAGAATAAGCCCATCCTATTACGAATCCATAAACATGCATTCGCTTTTACGGTTTGACCTCTTCCGCAATGTTATCCGGACTCAAAACTACTTTTATTGAATTTCCGTCAATTCCTCGCTTTCCATATACACCACATGGTCACCAAAGAAATCACATACAACATGTTTTTGAAATTTTTCCCAAACTCTCCTACTCTTGTGAATGTTATAGTTAACACTGATGCCCACAATGCCTTCGGCTCGGTTATTAATCACCATAGCCATTTATTAAGGGCACAGATACTTCCAATGTCAAACCCGCTTGTGCAGTGGTGATGATGGTGGTGTCGAGAAAGTACGAAATTGAAGGGGGCGGAATGAAAATGGGCGACGATAAATGGTTTTGAATAAAGTATTAATAAAGAAAAAGAAATTTTTTTTACAAATATGAAACTTGCACGCCCCGTAACAACTTTGTTAGTCACTTCTCACCCCTTATATTCGCGTACAAATACTAACAGAAACCAAAAGTTCCTTATTTTTACTTTGTTTGGCAATGGGCATTCTCAATCTAGTGGAGATGTAGCTTTCTTTGAACATAATTTTCATTTATTTCAATTATAAATAATTTACAACAGATTGAGATAAAACTATCTGATTGTCCGTTAAGGGCAAGTAATACTACTACTCTGTTAGAGTGAGATGGCATTTAATAACATAAACGAAAGTTATTAGTGTCATTTCTTAAATTTCTATTATGAAATTTTATCGATCGATTAATTAAAGTTTCAATTATATATTAAATTTCAATCTACCTGGTATTTACCATGTAGTTATATATTTCTACACGCATGTAATAATCTTGTTTAGGCTTGTGAGGGCACTCATAACCAATGTATGAAGTTTAACTCAAACTCCTTTGTTAAAAAAGTTTTATTTTGTAGCCATGCTTGTTTAAGTTTGATTCAATTCAAACTTTTAACGAGTAGCTTATGAAATACCAGAGTCGTTTAGGTATATGATGGATTGAGTTGATTTCATGAAATTTTCTCTTGTCCGTTAGTATCTTTTAACAATTTAATCTTAGTAAGGAAATATAATATAATATAATATAATATAAGTTTTTTATGTTTTGAGTATAAGAAGCGTAATGTTTTTGTGACATTATTTAATGCGGAGATAAAATATAATAATTAGTATTTTTTATAAATAAATCATCATTAAAAAATAAGAAGTGTATTTAATAAGAGAGTTGAGACAGAAATGATAATAAATAATATGTAAAATTTTTTACATTATATTATATTATATAAAAGTTCATTGTATGTGTTGTCTTCATATTATTTATTATCATTTCTGTCTCACCTCTCTTATTAAATACACTTCTTATTTTTTAATGATGATTTATTTATAAAAAGTACTAATTATTTTAAGAATTATATGTTACCCCCACATTAAATAATGTCACAAAAACATTACGCTTCTTATACTCAAAACATAAAAATCAAATAAAATAAAATACAAAATTTGTCTATTTAAATGAAACGAACATGATCAATCTTCAAAGCAAAATCATTTCGAAAACCACAATTAATCATCTTTTTGTGTTTGAGCATAAACAATATGTCTAAGCCTACATACGTTTGCTTGGTGCTACTCATTATTTGTTATTGGAGGTTTGCTAATTCGTTCTCTTGCTACTTTCATAATTAAATCTTCATGCAGAATAAAAAGGTGTTTTTACTAATTATACAAATGTTTTTTTTTTCAGCTAGAGTCTCGATGGTGGATTGCAAGATATGCGTGGATCATATTAGCACTGAACGTTGTAATGTCTATACTTGTAGAAAACAATGTTATGAAAGGCACCCTAAAGGCAGCGCAACTGTAAATGGTTTTATGGCCGCAATGTTACTGAGTGTGAATGCTTTTATAATTGTTGATGATATCTCAAAAAAATTCAAATATCTTACGCGTGAAAAGTTTTGAGACTTAACAATCATGTTTATGGAGCTATGATCCTTTCTAATAATCATTTATGTTTTTGTATTATTACGATATGTTGTCACAATGGTGGATTATTACGCAAATGGCATTTTGCTCCAATGACATGGAGGTGATGGTTAAGACTTGAGATCTTTGAGGTCTTGGATTTAAACCTGATTCGATGAGGCTTTTCTCACAAAGGTGGGTGTCCTCCTTGACGGTGTTCCTGGTAGGGCTGTGCAACGGTTCAAAAACGAAACCGAACCAGAACCGTTAAATGCTAAATATAAGAACCGGAACCAGACCGTATTTTAATGATTCCAGCTTGGTTCAGAAGTGAGTTTTCAGAATTAGTTTCACATGTCAATCAATTAGAAATAATGTCGTTATCTTCAGTGGCGGAGCCACATGTGCTTCACCGGGTTCGGCTGGACCCGGTCAATTTTCGGTTTCATATACAAGTTATAGGTACGATTTAACGAGCGAGCCCATTATTTTCTGGCGAGCGAACATAACATCATTTTAAAAAAGTATTCGAACCCATTGATTATGAAATAAAATGGTTAAAAATGTTTTTTAGTAATGAATAATATTCTATAAAATATAAAAACTTAAAAAAAAACTACAAAAATTAGTAACAAACGTTATTAATCGACCAATAATAACCCACATATGTTATAAAGATTAAAAAAAACCAAAATTGTTAATAATATGAGTTTATAAGCCTTACCCAATTAACATTAAACATAATACTAAAATAAAAATTAAATAGAAAAATAGCCAAAAACAACGACCGTACAATTTTTTTATACCAACCAGGTCCAGACTATAGCCTCTTTCACCAGTTCAAGCCGAAAACAACGATGATGTGCATTTGTTATGATAGTGATATTGTGGTTTATTTATTTGGCCGAATGGCCGACCCGACCCATCCTGGCCCAGAAATTTTGACGCCGGAAAAAGATCGAGAACCTAAAAATTTCGAACATAAGAGAAAATTTCTAACTCCGTCACTTGTTATCTTCAATTGGATGTTTCTTGTATCTCAAAGGAAACCATCAACCATTGTTGTTTTTAAATGAAGTTTTTAAGTTTTGTATTTGGAGATGTAATTTTGTTATTCTTATTTAATATATAAGGCTCGAATTTGGGAAAATATGCAATTGATAATCATAGGGGAAAAACGTGAAAATTCTTATGAAAAATATAGTTATTCAGTAAGTTATTTTTAATGAGATGGATTAATATTTATACACATGTAACACAACAACCTTATTTCGGTTCATCCAATTTTCTCTTATATCTGCGTTTTCCTCTCTCAGAACGCCCCAACGCATTGTTTGCTTGGTAATTAACTTTTGATTGAAGTCCTGCCATCATTACTTGTTGTGTTCAGAGATGCGAAAGTCTTGTTATGTTTAAATTCGTATGAAAATTCGGATACACATTTTTTTAGTCGTGTTTAACGTTTGAGGTAGACGGGAGTCATGTGTTTAACGATCCAATGAATCAAGACTGACTGACTGACTGAATGACTAACGGTAGGTAGGCCCGTAGCAAGAAAGAAACATGAGCCCAACTAACTTACTATATTTCTTTCCATTTATTAAAAAAAAAAAAAAAAACCCACCCAATCCTTACTTCCTACAAAAGTACAAAACAATCACCTGATTTCTTTATTTATTTCGATTCATCCAATTACTCTTTGTTATCGCCGGCAGGCATCATCATCAGGTACGAAACACACACTCTCTCTCGTAATTGTGTTCATATCAAACGTAACAAGCGTTTAATGGTAATCGATTGAAAGCTTAAAATGTTGTAAACTCACTGCCGATCGTAACTGTTGCTTGATTTCATCTTCGATATCAGCTAATTAACTAATAACTTCACAGTTGATTGAATTCATCCTGCACTCACTGATTTCTAATCCTTAGGTGAAAGTCTAGGCTGTTCAATTTCGGATTCGGATATTCAAACGGATAATATCCGGATTCTGGAATATTAATATTTATTATTGCATTATTTTTATAAAAAAATATTTAAGAGTTTAAAAAATTATTTCGGATATTTCTGATTCGAAATTTCGAATAATTCATTTTCGGTTTCAGATTCGGATATTTTTGCACGCCCCTGCAGAATCTGACCTAGACACCTATTAGTAGCTAACCGACTAGTCGACGATTAATCCCTGTTTTGTCAAAATCGGTCAAAACTAAAGAAATTATGTATAAATTAAAGTTTGGTATATGTATGTTTGAAAAATTGCATGTAAATTGCAATCCGATTCATGTCTATTAATCCTGATTAATCGCTAGTCTCTACACCACCGCCCGACTATTGCCTAGCGAGTTTTACAACACTGAGTATTCTAAATTGTATACCCAGGGGAAACTACAGTTAAGCATCCATCAAAAATGTCAGAATTACATTCATTTTTAAGAATATTATTAAGTATTAAATACTTTATCTGCTTTTTCTTAACAATTTACATCTGCTAGAATACCATCACAAACAATAGTACCATGTTATTATATAATGTCTGCAAATTGTCTCTAGATAGTATTTATCATATTTTTGAATCCTTGAATACCAAATGAAACTTGTAAAGTTAATCGGTGCAGAGAGAAAACAAAATGGTGGTGTTTGCAACAGCCATAACTTCATGTCCTTCTTTACATATCCCGAAGAGGCTTTCAGTTACTCGACAAGCAATCAGATGCTCTTCGACTGCATCATCGGTTTCTGCTGTTAACTTTGATCTTAAAACTTACTGGTCAACTCTGAGAGAAGAGATCAACCAGAAGCTTGATGAAGCTATACCTGTTAAGTACCCTGCTCAGATCTATGAATCCATGCGCTATTCAGTTCTTGCAAAAGGAGCCAAAAGAGCACCTCCCGTTATGTGTGTTGCTGCCTGTGAGCTCCTTGGCGGTAACCGCCTTGCCGCCTTCCCCACCGCCTGCGCCCTTGAGATGGTATGGTATATGTTTCATGAAATGCTTTCACCTTTTTTCAGTGTTTACGGAACCGGACCGGTTAAGTGTATTTGAACTGCCCTCATTTGAGTTAGCCAACTACAGACCGGGTGATGGTCAGACTGGATTTCAAATTTTTATTTTAGCTTTTTCTTCAAACTTTCATACTGATTCATTTAATACATTAGTCTCTATATATAATTTTTTTATAAAGGCTATATATTTTATTATCATTTGGTTTTACTAGTGAAAAATAGAGGGTTTAGTTTTAATTTTTTAAAAAACTAAATTTTCGATTCGGTTTCGGTTTTGCTATCAAGTATCAACCAAAAACCGAACAGAACCGTTCCAATGATTTTAAGTGATTTATAAGAAACTGACCGATGGTGTAGTCCAAAAGTTTAAAGGCCAAATATGTAATAATCAATTAATTAATTAAAAAGTTTTTAGCCCATGCTCAAATTCATTATTTTTGATCATTTTTTCTCAGCCCAAAATTTTCAAGAGGATATGGAAAACCCTAAAAAGTAAAAACCAAATCCAAACAAATCATATTTTAAAAAACGAAAACCTAAAAGATCGAAACCGCAATTCGAAACCCAAAAACCGAATTTCTGGTCTTTGGTTCAGTTTTAAGCCCAAAACCGTCCCAAACCGACCTATGCACATACCTAGTTGACCGGTAAATGGCTTGTGGGATGACCGATCTGGTTATGAAAACATTTCCTTTTTTTTCAACCAGCTATTATTAATTGTTTTTATAGATGATATCGTAAGTTGTAATATGTGTTTTATAGGTGCACGCGGCTTCATTAATCCACGACGACTTACCATGCATGGACGACGACCCATCCCGACGTGGTCAACCATCCAACCACACAGTCTTCGGCATGGACATGGCCATCCTAGCTGGTGACGCCCTGTTCCCACTTGGATTCCGCCACATCGTCTCCCACACCCCAACCAACCTTGTCCCGGAAACCCAACTCCTTCTAGTCATAAACGAAATTGCCCGAGCCGTGGGCTCCACAGGCATGGCTGCCGGCCAATTCGTTGACCTTGAGGGCCCCTCAAACGCCATTGACTTCATACACGAAAAGAAGTACGGTGAGATGGGTGAATGTTCCGCTGTGTGCGGGGGGCTTTTAGCAGGTGCTAATGACGATGAGATCCAACGGCTGAGAAAGTATGGGAGGGCGGTTGGGATTTTGTATCAGGTGGTTGATGATGTGTTGAAAGCGAAGTCTTCAGTTGATGGTGAGAAGGTTTTAGAAGAAAAGAATGGGAAGAGTTATGTGGGTGCTTATGGGATTGAGAAGGCGATTAAAGTGGCCGAGGGTCTTCGAGCCGAGGCTAAAGAAGCTTTGGAAGGGTTCAAGAAGTATGGTGAGAAGGTGTTGCCGTTATATAGTTTTGTGGATTATGCTGCTGATAGAGGTTTTAGCTTTGCTGATCAGGTTTGATTCTTGTTATTAAAGTGTTGTAACTTTGAATAATAATCATAATTCGATCCATATATAAGTGGTTCGCATCATCATATGTTTATGTCAATTTCCTTCCATTGAAATCGAAGGATAATTTGGTAATTTGTTTTGTTTCTTTAGAGGTTTCAGTTAACCAATTCAGGCAAACCAGGTTTATGCCAAATTTTGTTAAGCTAAGATTTGTGCTATAATGGGGAGACGAGAGTATAGGTTTACTGTTTGTATCTAACGATTGTAAAGTAATCCGAACGGAAAGCTTGAACTTCAAAATACTTGGGACAATTAATGAGACGGGTATTCGGGTATGAGATTAGATTTAAAAAGGTTTTAAGTTTAGGACGCTTATATTAAGCATGTCGATCATGCTTAATGGACTATGAGTCTTGGTCTTTAGAAAAATAGAAAGAAATTAAGCCCGCCCATCATGCTCATGGGTATATTAAATAACGTTTCATCAAGTTTGTAATCATTGTCACGTTCATAAGTCTAATATAATTCTTTTTCCATTACATTTTTCTTGAAGTGAAAAATGCTTACCAAGTTTATTGAAGATTATAGTCATGTCACATGGTTGGACTTATCGTGTCTATTGTCCATATAATCTCAACAAAATAAGGGTGTGGAACAGAAAAATGATCCCTTATTAGAGATATCTTAGTGTTATTAAGTTACTATAACATGTGCATCTACAAAAGCAAATTATTCGTATGATGCATATGCCACTGCAACCCCTCTTGAACCTTAGATCAGAGCTTTTTGTAAGCATAAAAAGGGTCACTGTGGTAGAGGCTGTAATGAGAAGCAAGATTGCCACATGACTCCTCCTCTTGAATTTTAATCGAAACCGAATTTTGAGGAAAAAATGCATAGGTAATTTTGCAACTTGATTAAGGTTTATTCGATCGAACAAAACGTTATATAAAAATATGTAAAAAAACGTCATATTTTAAGCATAAAAGAAATTACCTAAGTTTTATTTATTTATTTATTTATTTTTTCAACGACCAACAAAGAAATTATATTATAACTAACAAGACGCTAGGAAAACATACAAACACCAGCCAACCACAAACTTGACCACTCAACTACAAAAATTACACTTTAAGGCAACACCAATCCTTCTAAGACTCGTCTTCTTCCCCCCCCCCCCCTATTTTTTACCCAAAGAAAGCCCAAAACTTTAATTTCTTCAATCAACCACGATAGTTGAATCGGCATCCTACGATGAACTAGAGCAATATTCCTCTTCTTCTACAAGCACCGCGCCGCAATTAAGCAAGCCGCTTGAAGAGCATTAATTTGCTTTGTCTCTAGAGAACCTTGAGAACTTGTGAACCTCCAACAAATCTCGAAAACTAAACAGGGAAAACGTAGACATTTTACACCATTGTGAAATCATACTCTGCAAATATTTGACAAAACCATAGGAAATAAAAAATTGTGCTCCACCTACTCTATTTCACCACAAATTGGACATAGATTTGAACATACTGGGAAATTCCTTTTCGCCAAAGCAACAAAAGTTAAAAGCCGACCAAGAACAGCCCGTCACAAAACTTACCTTCTTTGGAACCAACCAGCCAAGAACATGTGTGTTATTTTTCAAAATCCAATTACATGATTTATATATATTGTTTAACTTTTCTAAAAATTGCTTGCGTATAAGACACCGAACAAAATCTGGACACATCTTTATAACAAACATGCAATATATGGTTAGTATATAATACTATATATGCTTCTGTACCATAAAACATGTTTGGAATATGCTTGCTTCAATTACTAACCTGCCACACATATATGATACATCAATTTAAATAAATCTTAACATATTAAAGAATTTTTTAAACTCAACCAAAATGAAACCATAAACATTTCAAATATATAAATGCATCAACCGACAGCTTGATAATGTACGGCTAAGTGGCTCAACTCAAGCCGAGCCGTAGCTTTAACAAGTATTCATTTCGTACATTAAAAGCAATGCAACACAAGGAGTTCTTGACACCTATCATGCCTTGGTTTACAAAGAATATCAATTAAAAAAAGATAATATTAGTGTCAATGTTGTAAAAGTCGTTAGGCGATCCTAGACGGTTGACTGAGGAGTTGCGAGTACTTGGGAGTAGTCGGGGATTACTCGGAAAATACCTAAGGAGTACTCGGCCGAGGCAGGGAGTACTCGATCTAGGGGGGAGACTCGGCCGCCTATTCGGGAGTTTTACAACTAGCTTGTAGTCGTTTGTGGCAAGGGTGTTGGTGAAGGCGTATTCCCATATATGATAGGCATGAGGGAGTTTTCCTTTTTATCTTTCGTAGGTGTTTGCGATAAGGGTGTCGGTGAAGATGTATTCCTAGTGATGTGTAACAACTTCGATTTAACACAAGTTAAGCATAATGGATTAAGTGAAAATGGTGGCTCGTAAGTTAGATATATATAAATTACTTTATGCTAAGAATGAAAGGATCATGTAATGAAAATCATGCACGAGAACTTAATGAATAAAGGAATTTTGGTGATTAAGTTATGAAGAAACAACTATTTTCACTTAGGTTATGAATTTTCAACCCGGCATTTGAGAATATGTCAATGGGTGAAATCACTTGAATATCGTAAATGACCTAAAATGACGAACGCATATGAAAATGTGACTCGATAACGAGTTATGACATAGTGAGAAAATGCGAATTAATATTTTGAATTAGATCATTATAACACACTTATCGATGAGTACGTAAAACAAATACTCTTGTCATATTTGAGATTTATTATTTGAACAAAGTAACTCGGATCGAGATGATAAATTTAGATGAGTTATTTTTGGAAAAAAAAAATAATAACTCTATTTTTATTTGATTCGTATCAACGCGTAACTGATACCCCTTTAATGACCGAAAATAACTTATTATTGGAAAATTAATTAACGAGACAAGTTATTTCGCGACTGATATAAATGGATTGATGTTATAAGTTTTTTGGTCACTTATAAGTAAAAACTAGGATAATAACTCGTGTTACACACGAGTGGAATACATATCAACAAACAATATAAAATATAAACTACGCATTCAGTCAACACAAATATTTAACATTAGTTTTTTACCCTCAGATGTTACAAAAGATGTTAAACTATGTATATAACATAAAAAGAAAATTCTTTATAAATAAACAATGCAATAAATAAGAAATAATATAACATAAATGAACCATTAGACCTGAAAAAAATAAAAAACATATATTAGTAAAAGATTTTGTAATATTAATTGAAAACTAAGTTTACAAATATATACCAGTTTTAAACTGTATCACATTAAGTTTCCGAAAATCTCTTTGTAAACAGCTTTATTTAATTGTTCTTAATTGTTCTAAAGAACGTTTTTTTATTTTTTCTTTTAGAGTGGTTTTATAAATAATTTTCAGAGATATCTATATTTTTATAGCATTTTTCATGTTATTTCTTAATAAATAAATAAATAAAACTTAAAAAACATTTGATTTGATCACCATTCACCGGCTCTTCTTCTTTCCTCAATAGTAAATTAAATCATTGACAAGGTGGTTATAAATTAGAATAAATAGACTTAATCATGGAGTTAATTGCATTAATTTGAATAAATAAATTTAAATGAACAGAAACTTAAAAAGAAAGATATACATCTGACAAGGTGGTTATTAATTAGAATAAATAGACTTAATCATGGAGTTAATTGCATTAATTTGAATAAATAGATTTAATTGTAGAATTAATTGAATTAAATTGGAATGATGATTTTAATTTAGTGGATTAAAAATAATTGTGAATATGTGGAAATTATTGATATGGAAATGTGATTACATGGAATCCTATATGGATAGGCTAGAATAAGGACATGTGGAGTATAAAATTATTATTAAGAACAAGAAGTGGTAACGTTCACACATAAAAACTTAACAGATCGACTCCGCTTATTGCATTCTTGGTTTAAAAAAGCGCGCTTGAGGCGAGGGTAGGCGAGAAGCAACCAAAGGTGAACATCTAAACGCTTTTGCTTACCTAAGGCGAGCTCTGTTAGAAAAACGACCACTTTATGTGTTTTTTTCGGAGCGAAAAAGCGACGCTACATGCACAAAAAGCGTTCAGTTCTTTGTTGGCCCAGCCTCTAAAAAAATTCACATTCAAAACCCATGTAAAAAATAGAACGATCAGTTGTTAAGTTATTTTTCTTAACCTAGTTTCTCCCTAAACCTCACCTCAACGATCGGTCTTCTCTTCTCTCATGCACGCACACCCTCATCAGTCATCTCTTCAATCAACAATTACTTCCACTCAAGTAAGTAACTAATCTCAGTTGATCAACTTTGATTTTTGGTCTTTGAGTTCAACTGGTCACTCAATTAGGTATTTAGAATTCTTTATTTGTTTTATTTTTACTATTGATTTGATTGTGTGAAATCTCAATTGACGAACTGCTCTTCCAGACTGCTACTAATTACTAAATAGGAACTGAATGTTAGTGACTAGAGACTCATATAGTTATATACTGCATTAGTTGTTTTGGTTAACCTTTAATATGAATTGAATGTTCCTTTTATAAAAATTTAAAGTTAGTTCTTTTTGGCACTTTATTGGCAATTTATTAACTTTACTAAGAATTGAATGTTATGTTTTTAATGTTTTATTAATATATTTCTTACTTAGTTGTTAGAGTTAGAGAAATGGATAACGGTGTTGATGTAGATGCGCCATTGGAACCTATGACGGGTGACTCGGGTAGAAAATATGGTACATGTGACCCTAATAACAAAAGTCGATTCATTTGCGACTTTTGTGAAAAACCAACTACAGGAGGAGTATATCGGTTAAAGCAACACCTAGTTGGTGGGTTTACAAATGTACTTAAATGCATGAAGTGTCCTCTGCATGTCCGTCAAGAGATTCGCGACTATATGTTAAAAAAGGCCCGTGCTAAAGAGGTGATGAACCCTTTAGAAGGGGATTATGTTTTTGATGATGAAGAGGAGGAATGCGTGATTACTAATCGGAAGAGGGCTAGTGGTTCGGTTCAAGAAAATGTGCCCAAAAAGCAAAAGCCTATAAATACGTTCTTTAAACCTGAAGATACGCTCAAAGGTAGAAAGGGAGGAAAGAAACAAACGTTAAATGAAGTATGTAAAAAAGAATTGAGAGAGAATGCTTGTAGGGAAATCAATAAGTGGTTTTGTGATGCACGCATTGCTTTCCATGCGGCTACTTATGATAGTTTTCAAACTATGTTTAATGCGGTCTTACAATATGGGTTGGGATTTAAAGAGCCTTCCATGTATGAACTAAGTGTACCTTTACTTAGGAAGGAAGTAGAAGAAATCAACATGCAGATTGACGAACACAAGAAAGAATGGGCTAGCAAAGGCTGTTCTATTTTATCGGATGGATGGCGAGATTCCACCGTTCAAAAGGATATTGTGAATTTTTTGGTTAACTCCCCAAAAGGGTCTGTGTTTATGAAGTCCATAGATGTATCAGAGATTACAAAGGACGCTCACACATTGGCTAGAATGCTTGAACAAATGGTGGACCAAGTCGGCAAAAAAAATGTCGTGCAAGTTGTAACTGATAATGCATCAAATTATGTTAAAGCGGGTAAGTATGTTCTTTTTAGTCGACTATTATGTTATATTTGTATTATTTTAATTTTCTATATTTTCTCTTATTAGGGAAAATCTTGCAATCAACAAGACCTCATTTATATTGGACACCGTGCGCAGCACACTGTGTTGATCTAATGTTAGAGGACATTGGAAAGATTCCCAAGATTAAGGGGATGCTGAAATCGGCAATGTTCGTGAATGCATATATATATAATCACATTGGTCTTGTGAACATGATGAGAAAATACACAAATCAACGCAATTTGCATCGACCCGCAGTGACTCGTTTTGCAACATCATTCATCACCATTTCTCAAATGCATAAGCAAAAGAATAACTTGCGTAAGATGATCGTATTTTCTTAATTCACAGCGAGCAAGTGGGCAAAAGAAGCTGGTGGAAAGAAAGTAAATTCTACTTTTATGAGCGAAAATTTTTGGAGAAATATAGTATATGCTATCAAGTTGACCGTACCTCTTTTTAAGGTCCTAAGACTTGTTGACGGAGATAAAAAGCCAGCCATGGGTTATATATATGAGGCTATTAAAAGGGCTAAGAATACCATTAAAGAAAATTTCTCGAGCGAAGTGGACTATGTTAAAGCATTTGAGATTATTGACAAAAGGTGGGAATGCCAACTTCGTCGACCTTTAGATGCTGCCGGGTATTATTTGAATCCTGAATACTATTATGAGGATGAAGACAAAGCAAATTCGGGAGAGATTTCGGGAGGCGTTATGGATTGCATCTCTAAATTGATTCCCGATGTGAAAACTCAAGACCTAGTCAGCCACCAGTTGGATGCATATAAACATGCTACGGGTCTTTTTGGTCATGCTATGGCTATAAGACAAAAAAAGACTAGATCTCCAGGTAAACAAAGAAAAACTCAATATATTTTGCGTCACATTGATACAACAATTTTTTTTTATACTAATTCAGCATTTGTATCACTAAATGTCTGCAATGATCGCCACCATCATTATCATCAATATGACATCATCTTGGCAACTAATGTAAAATACAGATTAATTTTATTAAGTTACACCATTTTTCTTTTCATTAAAAAGATCAAAAACCTACAAGTCAAAATGGCATGTTGGTTACTGTAAAATGTGGGTACTTAGTTTGACGTGGCATGTCCATTAAAAGTTACACCATTTTTCTTTTGTTTATAGCTAATTGATGGAGTTCTTTCGACGGTGATACTCCAGAGTTACAAAAGTTTTCTATTCGGGGTACTTAGTTTGACATGTAGTGCTACCGGTTGTGAGAGAAATTGGAGTGTCTTCCAACAAGTAAATGATCAATTAAATATGCATTCTAATATATATATATATACACACACACACACATTACTCCGTTGTTTGATAAAATTTTATTTTTTTCACAGCTTCATACAAAGAGTAGGAACTTATTGGGACAAAGCCGATTACATGACATGGTGTATGTTTCGTCTAATCGTGCATTAAAGTGACGATATCAAAGGGCGGACACCATAGACCCAATACTTTTAAATGATATTGATGAAAGTAATGAGTGGGTGATGGGTTGTATGGATGAAGAAAATGAGGAAAGAAATGCCACAGATTGCATGAATGACGAAAGTAATGAGTGTGTTAATGAAGAAGCTACCGGCACAGAACCGACTTATTCCACTAGATCAAAAGGAAAAAATGTTGCTTCCTCTAGTTCCACGGCCCCTACTCCTAGAGTACAATTGATTGATGAAAGCGATGAAGATATAGAAGAAGAGTACATCGGTGTGCGTGACGATGGCATGGAAGAGGACGAGATATTTGGAATTGACGTTGATGGTGATGATAGTGTAGAAAGCTTCTAATTTTAGCCTTTTGATTTTGCTATGAACTCTTGAAAATTGAAACATTTTTGGATAATGATATTTTGGAAACACTTACGAGTACTTTAGTACTCAATAACTTGTTTTTATGCCACTTAAGATATTTTGGCGAGTAATGTGGTACTCCAAAACTTGTTCTATATTACTTTTGGTATTCAGGGATATATATGTGGTGATGTTTTAAATGTTTAATATATATTATAATGTGGGTTGTATATCATATTTAGTTTATAAATAATTAAATATTTTTTTAAAATCATGGTCGCCTCATCTTCAAAAAGCGTTTGCTTTTCTGCTTTTCGCTTTTCGCTTTTCGCCTCGGCTAGGAACTTCATCGCTTTTGTTCGCCTCACGCTTTTTTAATCCAAGATTGCATTGCTAAGTAAAGTCCCTTTATGCGTATATTCCAACATATAATAGTTAAAACTCAAATACAAGAAATGGGAACCTGGTTACTAAGAAATGAGTTTGCGCTTGAATTTAAGGAAAAAATTACATGGCAACAACCCCATTGCACGGGTTCATTCCTTTATCGGTTTAAAGTATAAACTGTAAATCAAGCCATTGGTACGTTTTGAAATTTCCTAAACCTATCGACCAAATAAAAAGAAAATAATATACTGACAACAAAACTAAACTATTGATCGGTTGCAAAGTTTTAAAGTTTCAAATCAAATCATGAACACCTTAAACAAGCTTCCTAATATTTCCACAATTTATAAGAAAATATGTTTTATATATTTGTGGACGATATATATCAAGCGTGGCAGGCACTCTTGTTTATTGAAAGTCTTGTGATAAATAAAAACAGCATGCATTAACTAAAAATAAGTTACAACTTTATTTGATAACAACCTAAGATAAAAATAAGTCTACTAAACAATTTAATGCGAAGACATGGCACTTTGTATTTATTATTTATAAATACCCACAATATCGGCCAAATTTTATATACATTAAATATGCGTATTTTCTTGTCTTGTATTTATTGCTTTTTATAGACAATCTAAAATAAGGAATGGCATCATTAGAAAATAATATAAACTAAAAAATTAATTATTTTTTAGATAGGGACTTTTTGTTTATACATCAAGTTGATGTGAAGAATGGCATCATTTGAACTGTTCAATACTTTTACATATGATTTATGGTTGTGGTTTTTAAGGTAATAAATTATTAGGTGTAGAATAGAATTGATAATTACTTGCAACATTATTTAACATATGTATATTTGATTTCCTTTATATGTATTCTTGCCTTCTTGGTAGAAGATTTAAACATGTTACCAAATGGTTTGTAACTAATGGTATCAATGTGTTTGATAAGGTGAATAATACCTAGAGAAAGTTCATGTGCATTTTAGTCTTAACATGAGAACGTAGAAAATAATATTAATTTATAAAAAAATGAGAACGTAAGAAACAATATCAACTACAATACCAATCTATATAAACAATTATTTATAATAACAAAGAAAAAAACCTAAAAATTGCAACAAAAGAATCAAAATCAAGAACAAAATAATAATAGCATATACCAACAAATATTTATATCAGCAAATGAAAAAATCTAATAATAACAACAAGATGCAGCAAATACTTATAACGTCTCATAATCGAAAATTAGCAAATACGAACAAAAAATAATACCCTGATGTAACCGTGTGTCGTTCAATAATACCCTTCCATATGATGATTTAAGTTTTATAGTGAACAGAAACTGATGTAACCGTGTGTCGTTCGATAAAAATAAAACTTTAGACATGTTATGTTTTATTTAAGCAGCATTTTCTTCCTTTTTTAGTCTAAAGTAATCATAAATTGCATCGTCAAATCATAAACAAACATGAAAGAAAAAATAATTGGAAGAATATATCTAATTAATCATCATAAAATCCATCATAAGTCATCACCAAACTCGTAGTAAGTGGTAAGCTATCATGGTTATTTTTTTTATCAACACATAAAGAGACTCTAAAATAGAATATTATTTATAGAAAACAACAACAATAAGAAATAAGAAATTAACTTTACGTAAACAACAAAAGTGGTAAGAAAAAATATATATATACAATGATTGTTGTTGCTAAAAAATCCAAAAGAACACAAAAATTATGAAAAACAAGGTTTTTAGTTTAGCCAGCTGGTTTTTTTTATAGGATATGTCAACCTAACACCCTTAGGTTTCATGATCTATATAGAACCGGACGGATTTTTTTTTCATGATCTACATAGAACCGAACGGATTTTCATGATCCATAGGCTGGTTGATCTAGCTGGTTTTCTCATCTATAGTGGACTTTCTTTTAATATATGAGTCAGGATTGATAGGATGACCTGATGTATGAGTTTTTTTTATAGGATATGTCAACCTAACACCCTTAGGTTTCATGATCCGATAATAGATTAGGTTGCCCATAGTCAGTAGGTGACATAAACGACAGTTAAAAAAAACAGTAAGTACGTGAATCAGTGATTAAGAGCAATATTGTTGAGACCGGATCAGACCGGTTTGACCGGGATTCGGTCCACCAATCCGTCCGGTTCTATATAGATCGTTCAACTTCTAGAAAACAAGCTGGTTGAACCGGTTCACTGGTCCAACCGAGAAAAAAATTGTTTTTTCAGCCTTAATCATCATTTTCGAAAAAAATTGTTTGGCCGGTCCAACCGGTTCGAACTGGTTAAACTATTAAACCAGTTGCTTGTCCGGTTCGCTGTTCGATCCTGTCATGAAAAGATTGATTAAGAGACATGACTAAGAGAATGGAAGCCGTTAGGAGCCGAAGCCAGGAAGCCGTATAAGAACCGCAACAAGCCAGCCTTTAGACTTTAGTTCACCGTGTGGTCCCCACCATGCCAGCCTGTGCTTTACATAATACAATACTTCCAAACTCATAAAACGACACCACCGCTTGCCGTTTCTCTCTACCACCTGTTTTCTTTTAATCCTCCTTTTCATTCCACTCAAACCCTAGAACACACAAACCAAAGATCATATAAATAAAATCAAAGCACACATTCTTACATCATCATCTTCATCTTCATTCTGATCCAATTCGTCAACTCATCGCCATGGATTCCAAAATCTATGGTGTGTTATTAACCTCCATCATCCTCTTCAACTTCTTCATATCTATTAATGCCAACGCATTGCAGCAGCAACGAACCCCTAAATCAAGCTCAAGCCAAATCAGCTCCAATTCAGTTCTCGTGGCTCTACTCGACTCCCGCTACACCGAGCTATCCGAACTCGTTGAAAAGGCACTTCTGTTACAAACACTAGAGCAAGCCGTTACACATCACAATATCACCATCTTCGCGCCAAATAATGAAGTGTTGCAGCAACAATTGGATCCCGTGTTCAAACGGTTCTTACTCGAGCCACGGAATCTGAAATCGTTACAGAATTTGGTGCTCCATCATATTCTTCCGGGTCGGGTCGGGTCAAAGGACTGGCCTCGGGTGCAAGATGCGGTTCATCATCATAAAACACTTTCGGATAATTATTTACAATTAACGAAAAATTCGGGTAAGAGAATTGTCGGTGGTGTTGCTAGGGTTGTACGGCCTGATGACGTCATCCGGCCCGACGGGTTGATCCATGGGATTGAGAGGCTGTTAGTGCCTCAATCGGTTCAAGAGGATTTTAACCGAAGAAGGAATTTAGGTTCCATTTCCGCGGTTTTACCCGAAGGAGCTCCGGTAGTGGACCCGAGGACTCACCGGTTGAGAAAATCGGCGAGTCCCGCACCTGCTGTAGCTCCTCCGGTACTCCCGGTCTACGACGCGTTGGCGCCGGGTCCGTCACTGGCCCCTGCGCCCGCGCCGGGACCAGGTGGTGCTCACCGTCACTTTGACGGTGAGAGCCAGGTGAAGGATTTTATCCACACGCTTCTTCACTATGGCGGGTATAACGAATTGGCGGACATTTTGGTTAATTTAACGGCGTTAGCGACCGAGATGGGGAAATTAGTGTCCGAGGGTTATGTTTTAACGGTGTTGGCCCCGAACGATGAGGCGATGGCGAAATTGACAGCCGATCAGTTAAGTGACCCAGGCGCGCCCGAGCAAATAATGTATTATCATATTATACCGGAGTATCAGACGGAAGAAAGTATGTATAATTCGGTACGGAGGTTTGGGAAAGTTCAGTACGATACGCTTCGGCTGCCGCATAAGGTGGTCGCGGAGGAGGCAGATGGGTCGGTCAAGTTTGGTCAACGGGAGGAATCGGCGTATTTGATTGACCCGGATATTTATACCGACGGGAGGATATCGGTGCAGGGTATTGACGGGGTTCTGTTTCCGATAACGCCGACGAAGGATACAGAAGTGTCACCTGCAATGACGCCAAAAATTTTGACAAAGCAAAGAAGAGGTACACTTTTTTGGAATTGACTTATCAAAAGTCAAAATTAGACTTATTTTAATGCATTAAGAATTTGTACTTTGTTGTAAATTAGTTGTACATACATTTAGCACAAAATTAAGCCCCGCAAAAACAGCTAAACCCAGCTGTGAGTGAGTGGAAGTGTGGAACCACTTCTTTTGTTCAACTTGGCCTACACTCCACTCAATTGTACATTATGCATCAAGACTTGTACAACTTTAATGAGCTAAATTTTAATTTATTTTTTAAATGCAGGGAAATTAATGGAAGTGGGGTGTATAATCGCTGGAGCATTTGGACATAGTTGTTGATTCTTTTTTTAATTTCAAGAAAAATACAGAAAAAAAGGAAATACAGATACGCACAGAGGTTTGTGCTTATTTATTTATTTTTAAATTTAAATATGTGTTTGTTAACAACGTTTTTATTGGTTATATATTTTGGAATAAGGATTAATGAATAAATATTATTTTTCTTTGCAGTTTTTATTAGGAAGGGAAGTGGACGGTGCAGATTGCATTTCCCGTAAACATGAACAAAGTTTGCTCTTTTTTTTAAATAGTGTAATTATATGAATGATTTTTTGATGTATTTTTTATTGTTTTTCAGTAAATATATATACCATCTTTTCTTTAGTGTGCTTACATGACAAAAGATTAAAACAAAAATAAAAAGAAATAAAAGGGAAAATAATAATGATGGCAGTGGTTGTTGATGGTGATGGCAATTAAAAGTTGGCTTTTTGTACATGGAAATCAACACACCTTCACATGTAAGATAAGGCAATGACTTTATGTACTCATGCGACATGTGCCTCATATTAATACCAGATTTTATCATAAGGTAAATACCTTTTTTTTAACTGCCAATTTCCATTAAACAAAGCCATTTCTTTGTCAACTAGAAGCTAGCAGGAAAGGACACAGCAAAGCATATTTCACCTCGTCCGACCTGAATTCAACCGTACTCGTTTCATCTTTAATCCATTATAAACTCAAAACACTTTTGTATCTCTAATAATATTTTCTATTTTAATCCTCTTGCTTGAGTGGATAAAATAATTCTGGGCCCTCCACAAACACCAACACACCACTAATATAGCTGATTGAACCATTTTTCTCTTATGCTTGATATCGGGTACATGTTTGTGAATATCAAAAATGTCTTTTATGGAGAAAGCAAAAATTGGTAAGAACTTGTAATTTTTTTATTAAAGCCTACCCTCAACATGATATAAGACTAGAAGCAAGAAACATAAAAAAAAACTTGTTTTTCTTATTGTGAAACTAATACTGTCTTCAAAAAATAGTTTGTTGTATATGTTTTTAATATAAAAAACTCTACTGTATAAAAAACTTTGAAAGAAGGTTGTTATATTAATATTAAAAGAAGTATATAAGGCATCCTACCGGCAATTTTACGTAACATATTATTATTATTATTATTATTTTTTACTATTGAAAATGTCACTTTTATTTTTATATATATATAAATATATATACTAGCAAGAGTGTGTTAATGTGTCGGTGTACAAGAAGGTTCGTTAAATTTATTTTCCTTGAATGAGGTCTAATCAAAGTAGGTGTATTGTTTTATATTTAATAAAAAGACTGAATATAAAATAAGATATATATTTATTTGAGATATTTGAAGCAAGACTATGAGTTATTTAATGAGAAAATAAATATTTAGTGGTTGTAGTGACTTAATAATTTGGCAATAATTGTTTGTTTAGAGCACCTCTAATTATACATTCAAATGTATATATTGTGATTTTGGATTGGATGTCGAGGGAGCAAATGCCTATATTGTTGATCCGTCCGGTCTTGTTAATTTGTTGATGTGTCTTGAAATTCAAACTCTATAGTTGTGGTTGTAGACCCCTCTCACACGAACATATATACATAATTTAAAGTAGATGTTACATTGAAAAGATAATTGATATTTTCGAATAGTCGTGTCTAATTTAGTACGTTCAAGCTTATTTTACCATATCTCCAAACGTAACACTGACATCACCAAACCCCTTGATGGGCCAAACATCTCCCCCGTCCCCATTCTATTAAAAAAAAGAAAATCACACTATTGTAACATTCTAAAATCCCTTTATAATATATTGAAAGCTGTATTATATGAAATGGACTAATTTTTTTAAAGATTATGATTCTCGTTATTTTGTTGATGAGTAATTGAGTTATTAGGTTAAATAGAAAAAACGAGGCCAAAAAGTTGTTAGTCAAACATGACATCTAAAGGAAATTTTTTTAACAAATACGAGGAAAGTACTTTAGAGAAATTGTCGGTTATTTGAATAATGAAAAGAAAAATATAGAGCCAAGTGTTTGCGCTACAGACAACAAAGAATGAAAGAAGACAAGAAACTTTATGTTTCATTTATGATTATGGCCTATTATTAGAAACTCGTTTATAATGCTTGAAAACAACTTTTTTTTTTTAACAGCGACTCCATTAAAACAAAAAGTAAAGCTGTGAACTTACTAAACAGATGTTTGTATCCAAATGATTTCGTTAAATTTGTTAATGGTAATTGATCATATTTTCAACTATTTATTTGCAAAATTTTGTGTTATCTCTACTTGGGGATTATGTGGATTATAAATATCGGTTCTACAAGGTAAGGTGGCTTTAATAATTTTAATAACTCCAACATATAAAGTTCATTTAAAAATCACATATGGGCATATGACCGTACTTCACAGAACATAGCTGATTTTGACCCTTGCATAAACCTTTTTGTTGTTATGGGAGAATCTCAACCGTTAGTTTCCGTTAATTGGTTTAGGGATTGGTTCATTCAGTTAACCACATAATCAATTTAGGTCTGATGAAAATTTACCCAAAATAATTAATTTGGCTCACAACTTATTAACACACATTTGATCTGAATTTTAGGCGTTACTATTATTTATAGATTTTTTTAATATTGAAAATTGGTACAATCTAATATAGCAAACTATTAAACAAGTGCCCCATTTGAATGCAAAGCAGACATGAGTCACATGACTTGGTAAATAAACAGATTGTATTAATCTTAAATTTGAGGGTATTGTTCGGCCCAATGCAGATCAAGCCCACCATGGAGAATCAGATTAATTATCTGGCCCAAACACTGATCAACCCATCATACTCGGAGAAACAGCCAAACAGGCAGGATATGGGCCTGCCCTCTCTTTGTATTTTACATGTAACAAATCTAATAGAAGGCCCAGTTGACGTCAACACTCAACTCAAGTCTCAACCTCTTCCTAGTTTAAGTTAACTCTTAAGCCTTAACCCACTGTCAAGTCAGGCTGTCAATGCCAGTAGTTTTAAGTGAATTTATTTACAAGGCCAATTATCTATATATATAGTAAAGGAGAAAGTAGGTGCCACAAAAGTGAATTAGGTTCCAGAGTTTTAATATATATTAGATATTTGTGACACTAAAACCACAAACTTGGTTCTGGTCCGTTGGCTTTGGTTGAGTTTCCTTTACTTCTTGGTATTCACTCGGGTTGCAAGAAAGTGCTTTCTTCCCTTTTTTTTTTTTCATAAATTTCACATTCATCCAAGTATTTCGTTTGTTTTTTTCTTAAGTTTTGGTAATGGTAAATTCAACGTCAAATTTATTTATTTTTTTACCTTTTTTTATTTTTGACCGATCGAGTTCGCGTACTCTCGACGTCTGGGACCGACAACGCTCGGATTTAAACAACGCCTGGATTTAGACACCACGCCACACCATTGGTCCACCTCAATTTTTATATATTTTTCACTTTGGTTCCGGTATCGTGACGAATGTAAACGAACAAAATTTTTTTTGTCCCGCCACCGTAACGAGCATGTTGTAAACCAACTAAATTCCTGTAGCTCGCAACCTCAACGACCGCAGTCACTTGGGTTTTACCAACGCCCGATTTTAACGATCGATGCCACCCATTGGTTCACCTCAATTTTTATTTTATCTTTTGTTTTAGTCTTCGTACCATAATGAACGCAACAGAAATCGTAACATACATGACGGAAATTGGTCGAATTCGCGTAGACTTACCGCCTCAACGTCCAAGACATACAACGCCCGGGTTTTACTAGCATTGCTTATACCTTATCGAACGTAACTAACACTGACCGAATTCACATCAACACACCAGCGTAACACTCGGGTTTTACCAACGTACGGGTACCAATAGCTGGGTTTTGCCGCTACTTTTTTTTTGTTTTTTATTTTAAACATGTTAATCTAACAAACTTTTTTTGGTTTTTTCCAATGTCGTAACGAACATAACAAATATTCACCGAATTTGTGTTAATTCTCCGCTACTACGCTTGGGAACGATTTCCTGCGCAATGCGCGGGTAATTTACTAGTTCACTATAAAATAGCATGGGGGCGTCGCTATACTTATATGGCTAAACGCGCCTTTAAGGGCTCTCTCTATTAAGTGTTCGACGTAGGAAAGGGGTTACTTTTTTGTTGTATTAAAATAAATAATAATGATACGCTTGTTATTAGTGGGAGGTAGACTAGTATAAAAATTGTATATGAAATGAACAATACAGTATTAATTTTTCCATTTTATATGAACAAAATGATTCAATCGTTGTATTCAATGAAAGCTTCAATCGTGCCTCTACCATCTTAGAGAAAAGAAGTTTCCTTGACAATGAATAGGGATGAGCACTAGTAAAAGTTTAAATTATGTTTTTTTACACTATTTTTCTTGATAATTACCGTAAAACCAATATTGCTATGCGAAAAAACAATAAAATCAACCCGAGAAAATTTGATCAACTAAGAGTCAGATATTTAATTATGTTTTTATCACTGTATTTAATGGTTTGGTTTTGAGTTATGATTATATACCTATATGGCTACATGAATTACCATAAAACCTCATAATCTAATTGATTTATCATTTATAACAAGATTAAACTCACATTAACGACCTTAATAGATTAAGCCATGTTCATTTGTAAGTGAAACTTGAAACCATTAATAAGTTAGTAGTTATAAAAATTTTTGGGGATGATTTACAACCATCAGTAAGTGCTAAATTAGTAATATATATATATATATGGGAGATTTCAATTAAGAACCCCTTTGAGTTTTAAGAACTCGAAAGAACTCAGTGTAATGATTTTTTTTTTCGAAATTTTTTTTTACACATGCGTAATATATGTAAGTTACATACACGTAAAAAAATTACATAATTTTTTACGCACCGAGTCGACTTTTTACACATGTGTAATAGACGTAAAAGTTAGTGTAACCACTTACATATTTATTCTCTCTCCTATTTTGACTTTTTTGACATATTTAATCTCAACACATATTCCAATCCATTTAATTAAATGTGTGGCCTAGAATTGAGTTCTTAAGTTATTAAAACTTAATATGGTTCTCAAAATATCTCTCCCTTATATATATATATGGTTAAAAGACTCTGAGCCAGTAAATGCTGAGTACGTCAATGTGGTGGTGATCGGTGGTGGCGATGGTGGTTCGAAAATGTGGTTCGTGAGTAGCAAAATTAAGGGTTATGAACACATGTAAACATATAAAAGTTAAAATTTTCATTAAAGGTCAATTTGAAGCTTAATGGTTAAAAGGTTTATTGACCGATTCATGAGTGTCATTTTAATATACCAAACACACTTAATGCTGACTAATTCAAATATAGCATTTTAATAAAATAGTTAAGAGGCTATCAAACCGCCTTGTTAATAAATGGGAAAATTCCCATAATAACCATTTTAGAAAATGGTTTTCTAAATTTGTCCATATTTTACAAAAAATTCTCAAAATATCCATTACGAAATAGGCGGGACGACTTTTTAATACGCCAATATGACTAGTTCGTAGAGCCAATGAAAAACGAACACGTGTCTATAAAGCCGACGAGACGACTGGTTAGTGAAGACAATACAGCGCCAACAAAGCAGTTGGCCCGACGACTGCATTCATGTCTATGTCAGCCCGACTGATTTATTGACGCTAAGATTGTCTTCACGAAGCAGTCGTCACGTCAGCTTTATGGACACGTGTTCGTTTTTTACTGGCTATACGAACTAGTCGTATTGGACTATTAAAAAGTCGTCTCGCCATTTTCATAATGAACATTTTGGGAATTCTTTTAAATTTAGAAAACCATTGGATCTTATGTGAATTTTCCGTAACTCAATCACCTCCAATTTAGTCGTTTTTAACCAATTAAAAACCAAAGTACTTCTAGTCCAATGGTATCTTGGTGGTGGGATAAGATTTAGTGACCAGGTCCTGGGTTCGAGTCTCAAAAGAGAGGGTTTTTCTCAAATATTGAGTTTCCTCCTGAACGGTGGCTTAATGATGGATATGATCGCATGGTACCACTGATGGCACGATGATAAGTGATCCAAATTAGTCGTTCAAAGAAAAAAAAAATTAAGAGTAAAATCAAGCAAATCCCCTCTTCTCTCTCTAACTTTACTTTGCACCGCTGTCTGTCTCTAAACATATGATATATACATACATACATCCACGCGGAAAACAACGCCCATATTCTTCACTCTCAAATTCATCCACCCATAAACTCAAACCATCACATTCATTCTTCAAAACCCATCTCTCAATTCCCATAAAGCTTCAATCTTTATCACACCCATCATCAATCTTGGCCCCAAATGGTCGTTAAGATGATGAAATGGCGCCCGTGGCCCCCAATTTTATCAACAAAATTTCAAGTCAAATTGGTCGTCAAGAAATTGGAAAATGCTAATTGTGATACTGATCCTCTAGAGAAAGATAATAATAATAATAATAATAATAATAATAATAATAATAATAATAATAATAATAATATTCATAGGGTGGTGGAAGTTAAGTGGAAAGGGCCCAAGATCACTCTGGGTTCATTGAGGAGAACAGTCAAGAGTGAGTTCACAAAAGATGGAGAATTTGATGATCAAAACGATGTCGTTTTGTGGGATCAAGAATTCAATTCAGTTTGTACTCTTTCTGGGTATAAAGATAATGACTTTCTTCCTTGGGAAATTGGGTTTAAAGTCTTGAATGTCAATGTAAGTTTTGTTTTCTTTTTTTTTTAAATTATTATTTAATTTTGTTTTGGTTTGGGATAAATTAGTGTTGTTTTGAATCTTCTTTTCCTGTGTTTGGATTGAATGCTAATTACATTGTATTAAATTGGTTAGTAACCTACCAGATTTAGGTAATTATCTATTTTTTTGGTGGGATTCTTGTGGTTTATGTCATCTTGCAATTTACATGCATAAAAACATAAACATATTATATAGAAATTGTTTGGTTTCTCTTACCGAAATTTAGGGATTTTTGGAACCTTGTATGCATTGGATGTTGAAGAATCTATATTTGTTACAAGTTTATTCTATTTTATCATATGGCATATGGGAATTTGGTAATTGTTCCATTCTACTTATTAAAAAGTGACACCCTTCACTTTCAAGATTAAATTGCAGTGCTTCTTGATATGGATTTCTAACTTATCAAGAAAATTTGCTAAACTATGTAAATAGCGATCAAAATTGCATATTGATTACCTTGCACCATTTAAGCGAGACTTACATAACGAATCGGTTTGATAGTTTATAAGGAGACCATGATGCAATTCTATAATATGTTTGTTTATTAAATGTATTTCTTTTTCGTTGATTCAGGGATCGAACACGGGCCCTAAGAATAAAGTTCCTTTAACTGGAAAGGCGTATTTAAATCTTGCTGAGTTTGCTTCTTTAGCCAACGAGAAAGAGTTTGAGCTTAACATTCCACTAATTGTTTCATCGGGAGCAACTGAATCTCAACCCTTTCTTCATGTATGTACCATTCGGGCATTTTGTTTGTTGTTATTTGAAGTTTAAATTTGTAATTCTTTCTTTCATGAAACTGAAATATATAGATTAGTATTTTGGATTCGCGGTCTTACAATGGTGGCAACCAAAAACAAGGGCAGGAAATGAAATTTTTTTGGGATATCTCAAAATTGTTGAAATTTCTTTAGGAGAGAAATATTAGAACTAAATGTATGCCCTTTTAGCATCAATGGTGATGCTAACTCTGTTTCTTGAAGTTCAAAGAAAATTTTCAAGTCCAAATCACATAAATTTTTCCGTGAAATTGAAATATTTGACCCAAGATTTAGTTTTTGGAAAGTGTTACAAGATAGAGTAGTATTTTGGATCTACATTGTTATACAAAATGTGTAGAAAATGCCAAAAATTTAGGGAATTAATGGTAGAACTAACTCTGTTTCTTGAAATTTAAAGAAAGATTTAAAGTCCAACTTACCTATTATCTCATTATCGCCGTTACAAAAGTTTTAACCTGAGGTGTATATACGGTGCAGATAGCACTTAGCATGGTGGAGTTGAGAGCTGCTCAACCAACCGAGTCAACACAAAGTCAAAGTCAAACATCAGAAACGTCATCAGAGAAAGACGAGCATTCCAAACTCAAATCCGGGTTGAAAAAAGTTAAAAACTTTAAAGAATATGTGTCGATTAGACGAGGTAAAAAAGCCACTAATGTACCAGAACATGAAATTAGTGAAAGCAGAAGTGATGAAGGAGACTATCCGAATCTTCTTGACTTTGACTCGCTTGACGAGTCACATGAGGGCAAAATGGAGAATTCATCTATTAGGAAATCATTTAGTTATGGGACTTTAGCATATACAAATTGGGCTGGTGGGTCCCTGCTTGAGGATAATGTTTATTATAGTAACCACAAATCGGATGACAGGTGCTCACCGGAAGAGGATTTGACTGTTTCGGGTTTTGAACTGATTCAGAACCCGAAACGGAGCATTTTACCGTGGAAAAAAAGGAAATTGAATTTTAAATCACCAAAACCTAAGGGTGAGCCGTTGTTGAAGAAAGATTATGGTGAAGAAGGTGGAGATGATATTGACTTTGATCGCCGCCAACTCAGCTCAGATGAATCGCTTGTCGGGGTACAATCTTTTTATAAAGTTTTTGGCTTTAGATTTAGTTTGTTAACAAGGGGTTGAGTTTTCAAACTGCTGTACTCTAGGGGTGTTAATCGGGTCGGGCTGATTTTAACTTTCAAACCGTCATATAGACTTTGACCAAGCGTGGGTCGACCTGTTTGACTAAGCAGGTTGGCGGGTTGACCTGTTTAACTAAATGGGTTCAACAGTTCAACCCAGACACAACCCGTTTTTAAACAGGTCAACTCAAACACGAATCGTTTAATTAAATAGGCCAAACAAGACATAACCTATTTTTTTAACAGGTTAACCTAAACAGACCCGTTAAATTAAACTGGTCAACCCAAGCACGGCCTGCTTAACCCAACTGTTTTTTAACAGGTCAACCCAAACACGACCTATTTAATTAAACATGTCAACCCGAACACGACCCATTTTTTAAATGGGTTAGCCCAAACAAAACCTGTTTAATTAAACAGGTCAACCCAGACATGACCCGTTTAATTAAACAGGCCAAGCCAAGCACGACCTGTTTTTTAAACGAGTTAGATACGCCAACCCAAAACACAATTTGCTTTAACTTTAGAATGCATTTGATTACACCACTTTTTCTATAAAATTATGGTTCAACTCGGTTTTACAGTGTCACAAACCTGATGAAGACCACCCGTGTGCGAACGCACATTTGGTATCTGAGTTCGGGGACGATAGTTTTGCAGTCGGAAATTGGGAAAATAGGGATATAATGAGCCGAGACGGGTGCATGAAGCTTAACACACACGTCTTCTTTGCTTCAATCGATCAAAGAAGTGAACGAGCGGCAGGGGAGAGCGCATGCACCGCCCTCGTGGCGGTGATTGCTGACTGGTTCCAAAACAACCGCCACCTCATGCCAATCAAATCACAATTCGACTCCCTAATACGAGAAGGGTCAACAGAGTGGCGAAACCTTTGTAATAACGAAAACTACATGACCCGTTTTCCCGATAAACATTTTGACCTCGAAACCGTCCTCGAGGCAAATTTACGCCCTTTGACCGTACTCCCGGGGAAATCTTTTATCAGCTTTTTCCATCCGGATGAATCTCACGTGGGTACTTTTGACTTTTTGCATGGGGCGATGTCGTTTGATAACATGTGGGATGAGATTAGCCGTGAAGCGGAAGCTTCTGCAAGCGAGCCTCGGGTTTACATAGTGAGCTGGAACGATCACTTTTTCTCGTTGAAAGTCGACTCAGATGCTTATTATATTATCGATACGTTAGGTGAACGGCTTTTTGAAGGGTGTGATCAAGCTTATATCTTGAAGTTTGATCAAGATTCAGTGATTTTCAAATTGCCTGAACAAGTCAGCAGTTCTGAGGGTTCTGAAGAAAAGTCAACGGAAAAGGCAACAGAAAAGTCAATGGAAAAGTCAACGGAAGAAAACGAGGTTGTTTGTTGTGGTAAAGAATCTTGTAAGGAGTATATAAAAAGTTTCTTGGCCGCTATTCCCATTAGGGAACTGCAAGCAGATATCAAGAAAGGCTTATTTTCTTCGAATTTGATTCATCACAGGCTGCAGATTGAGTTTCACTATACTCAGTCACTGCCGCTACAAAAACCGCCACTGGCGGCCGATGGTGTTCCTGTGGTGGTCACTGCGATGCCAGCACCGAAAATGTGAGTTTATAGCGCTAAAGTTTTTAACTTTTACATGCTAATGTTCTTGCCATTAGACTGTTTGAAGTGGGAAATCACTGAAGTGGTGATTCTTGAATGTTTTTAGGGGCCAATAGGAATGTGGGTTTGCAAGACTTTTGACTTTTTCCGTTGACTTTTCGTTTATTTTGTGGGAAGGAGCGGTTTGTAAAAAAAAACTAAAATGGTAAACTTGGATAGGTCATAACTATTAATGTTTAGTGTTTTATGTTGTAATGACTTGTACTATGTGTAATGGAACTCGTATGTTAAATATTGTTAATGTAGTTTTCAAGATCTAATCTTTGCTGTGCTAATATATTTCAACTTGTTTTTATGCTTTAAAAGTTGTAAGTTGATTTATTGCTAGAAAGCATCATACCCTTTTGAGTTATTAAAAAGCTACAGTTTAAAACATATTTTTTGTATGTTTTCTAAAGTTATTAAAAAATCTGTTTGTAAATGTAAAGTAGCAAACTTTCTGATTCCAAGCAATTGGTATCTAGGGTTCTTGATGGATATAGATATATGTTTAGCTGCAAAGTTTTACTTCAAGGTGTGGTCTTTGTGCATGTGAGAAGATTCTTCACATTTCCATAGGTAAAAATTCCCAAGCAACCTCCTAATTTGATTCTTTTATGCTATTTCCAGTTTTACATGGAATATATACATAACTTACTAGCCGTATGATTCGTTCTCGATTAATTACACTCAAACCATTTAACACGTTACATACCAGAACCGATAGAATAACAAGTCTAGACAATAATACAGCAATGCATGCACAATGACATATTGACATCTTTTGTTTGAGCCATCAGTCAAGTGTCAATCGGTCCGTCACTCATCTTGAAGAAGCCAATCCTGAAGTCAAATTTGATGCATGTGAGCTCCTTTGTGTGACCATCTTGCACCTTTAATGTAAGTGTGTATGAACCCTGCATTGATCAAACCACATTTTGGCCTGATAAGAAAACTGAAACATAAATGTGCGTATTATACCCGTTTAACCAGCATTATTTGAAGTGAAACTTTATATTTTGAGTGCATACTGTAAGACAGTCATTACATCCACAAGCCATCTCAATCTTAACCTAGCCATTATCAGTGTCCGTTTCAACCCAATTACTTATGAACCGGGTCAAACCGGGTAATGCCTCGCCTCCAACTGGTCAAATAAAAAATAGCTATAAAGGAAATGGTTCTAACGGGTTGAACATTGGTTATATTTTAAAAAAAAACTCAAATAACTAAATAACAAAAAAATTGTTTGCGGGTTAACACAACTATTTTGAACCTTTACTCTGCCCAGCCATTTTGCCACCTCTACTAATCTGTAAAACAGGAAGTTTGTTTTTGTTCACTCATTACAATTTAGTCTAGTTCCATGAATTTTTACACCCAACAAATTGATGTTCATTTTTACTTTTCAGTGGTGTTTGCTCGGCTATGTTTGTTCTTCTATGTTCAGCTATGTTCATTCGCTTACATTCGTGAACTGTTAGTTTATACTATTAACAAACTCATTTTCCTTAGGAACAAATAAGAACACACTCATTTTCCTTAGGAACAAACATGAGCCTTCTTTGTTCGTGTTCGTCTGGTTCATTTGCCTATTGTCATAATACTAATTATAGGAACAAATTTTGTAAATGTTATTTGACAGCAGAGAATAAAAACAGAACCAACAGAAAAGAATAGGAACTAAAACTACTCACAGGGGGGGCTATGATAGGTAAGAATTGGGAGTAAGAAATTGTGAAGTCACCAGCAGGAATAGGGCAAGATATATTATCACAAAGATCACCAGTTTGACCGAAAACACTTATTCCAAAGTAAGCAACACGAATCACAACTTTGCCTCCAGATAATCGTTTATCTAAGATAGTAAACCATCGCAATCAGCTGTAATATAATGGACTTAAAAAGTGTTTTGATGAGATGCAATAAGCAAATCTGTAACTGTAAATTAAAAGAAAATTTACCTGTAAATGCAGAAATAACGAACGAGGTCTCTTGCTATCGGGTCAGGAGTGACCTCGACTCCAGTGACTGTGACAGCATACTCTTTCTTCTTATCTGCAAATAAATTCTTAGTATATTATTAAACACAAAAAAGTATAACAGAGTATATGGAGGATAAATGTAAAATTATCTAAATAAAACCTAACTAAAAGTAAACAAATGTATCATGAACTACAAATGATAAGTGATTTGACAAATTTTAACATCGAAACAACTTGCAGAATTTGAAAAGTAAATGCTCACTGCAGTATTCGAAATCTGTGGCGTGTATGGAAGGTGCGATCGTTGATACGAAGTAAAGAAGCAAGATGAACAGATTGATGATTCGAATTCCTTCCATTGATTTCTTCAATAATCAATCGGAGATGAATGTATTATTGAGTGATTATGTTATCAGTATAGATGATGCTGATGAATGAGGATATTTGTTCTACTGTGGTTTAAAATGTTTAGTCCTCAAGGTTGAGGTTAACATGATTTCTGCCGCAAAAAGATTTTTTAAAGGTTTTTAATTTAAGTGAAAATTCCCAAAAATAAGTATCCATAAAAACAAATTTATAGTTTTAGGTATCATTTGCAAAAAATTCCGAAAATATGTATTATAAACTAGTCATAACGAGTAGTTTGTAGAATCAATTAAAACTTGCTGCGTATCCTTAAACTAGCCGTAACGAGCACGTTCACTAATTATTTACTCGTCACGACTAAATAAGTTTCATGCCTCATAATCAATGCCCACGAGTAATTCATAAGTTCTTTAGTCGCGACGACTAGTTTACCCGGTTTGCATTCCCTACACGAGTAGTTTATTCGTAGTTAACTCGTCACGACTAGTTTAACCTTATAATCTACTCGTCGCAACTAAATGACTTATAAATTACTCATGGGCGTTGATTACAAGGCATGAAACTTATTTAGTCGTGACGAGTAAATGATTAGTAAACGTGTTCGTTACGGTTAGTTTAAGGACACGCGACAAGTTCTAATTGGTTTCTGCAAACTACTCGTCACGACTAGTTTATAATACCTATTTCTGGATTTTTTTACAAATAATACCTAAAACTAGAAATTTGTTTTCATAATATTTTGGGAATTTTCCCTTAATTTAATCATCACGCTAACACTATAAAAGATATAAGTTTACGTTAACTAGCTATGGCAAATGTTGATTATGTGTTAGTGAGTATGAATACTTTATTTAATTTCGTAAATAATGTTATATCTAAAAACTGAATACTCAGGTTGTTTTTAAGAGGCTATTGTGAAGAAGTTTGAAAGATAATTAAATATAACATGTCATAACATATGAGGAAAGATTAGTATATCAATGTCACAAATCTTATATCAATTCAAACCAAATATACACAATACATATTTTGGATTTACCAATAGGGTGTTTGGGAATGCTTATTTTCACTAATTTATAACTTAATAACTTTTTAAAAAGTAATAAGGTGTTTGAAATTGCTTATATTGTAAGAGAAAAAGTTTCATACGTTACAATGTTGTAGCTTATAAACTAACAAGAAGTTATAAGGAGGTAAAATAAGGAATTCCAAACACCAAGTCTTCTGATATATACATACAACCACCTTTCAATCACAAAGTGTTGCCTCTACGTACGAAATCTATGTTAAATGACTATTTTACCCCTTAAGATGTATGTGCTCATTTTAAAAATGTAAGTTTGACATGGAAGGTCGGTTCTTGTGGGCTTTTTTGGGGGAGTTCAACTGAAAGTTAGATTTTGAGTTGCCAAGATTGCAAAATAAAGCAAAATATTCATTAATAATCATATAATATCTCCAGGAACATAATATACAATAGCGTAAAGAATATTACCGACACTAAAGTCCACACAAACAACAAAGAAACAGAAAACCAACCCATAAGACAAGCAACACAAAAACTCATTAAACCTTAATATTAAAAATTGTATTGACTAGTAAGAGAATCCTTAAGATTCTTGTAAAGCCCAAATAACGAGTATTGACGAAGATTCTTCACCTCCTACCATGAATTAAAAACAGTTTCGTGTTTATCGGTTCCAGAAAACGCAAGCTGTATTCCAATGCTGCAATCAACGTTCCCGCCTCTGTATTTGCATGAATTAGTCCTGATTGCACAGTCCTGGTTGTTAAGGCACACGAAGTTGGATTTGCCAGAACATGAAGAACATCCGTCTCATTTCCAGTATAAGTTTTGTAGCCGGCCCTTTTTGTACTCCATCACCTATAGAAAACACAAGTTATGAGCTGAGCCGAGGATCGAACTTGGCTCGTTTCGAGCTCTATTTCTAAAGATCAATCTTGGCTCATGTGTAGTTTTTCAAGCTTGAGTTCGTCTCAGGCTTGACTCGTTTATTATTATTAATTAATTGAGTTATATGTACTTATAAATATTGTTTACATCTCTTATATTAATAATTTTTATATATAGAATACTATGCATTATTTAGTTATTTTTACCATAATTTTATTATCATATAGAATATTCTAAATATATTAAACTAAAATTATATAAATTTTAGTGAGCCGGTCTCGAGTAGCTCAACGAGCCGTCAAAAAGGGTCAAAATGATTGGGTTGGCCCGTCTGCCTTTTTTATTAATGGCTGGTTGAATCTTATTTTGAATAAAACAACTTTTAACATGCGTCCAGTCCATTTAAACATAAAGCCCAAATCAAGCTGTCTTCAAAAACAGTTTGACAATGTTTTGTCTTTTCTCAACTAATAACTGATGTATTAAACATGATTACAAAAACTACTACTGTATAACCGATAGCATTTTGTTTTGAATAAAACAATTTTTAACCTGTGACCCATTTCCCATGAGTTTTTATAGTTTATCATAACCTTCAAACATAAAACCCAGAGACAATCCATTTCGATACAAACAGATTGACAAATTCTAGTCTTAATTTTAATTAATTTATAAATAAGATACTAAACTTGATTATTTTTACAAAAATGATACACTTTTTCTTTAATAAACCAATTTAGGATGTTATGTCAAACTCATGGCCACATTTTATCGTACATTCAACTGTTTGGCCCGTTAGCATTAAAACAAAAGCCCAGATCAACCATCCTCACACAAACAAGTTGAAATTGCCATTCCTAAATATTGAAAGTTAACGAGAATGGCACCTCATTAGTAGCATCGTGTATTGACCCATTTTCTGGATCAGATACTAAATAGTAATACCTCTGTTGGCATGACACAATTCAGTTATGAACAAGTGGAGGGAGTTGATATGATCTTACCAGTGTGAAACTAGTGACGATGTATGTACTATTTGCAACAAAAGCAGGAATTGATCTTGCAGCGTACTTTCTACCAGCAAATGCTACCATATAACCACCAGCAGTATCCTGTGAATTCCATAACAAGACCATGAATAAAATCACAAACTATTGCACATTTTTTTTCTTTTTTGGGAAGTGTTCATGTTAAAATTAGCTACTTGCATGATAACCTCATTGTAAGTAGTATTGATTTGTGTCCACCAGATTACATAATTTTCTTTTATTGGAGGGTAGTTTTGGAACATTTTTTAAAGAAAAACTCAACACATGGTTTACAGGAAGATGCAAGGGATACTAATATACTATAGTTTTTGTCTTTCAAGTAACTTCTCATCATCTTAAACTCAGCTGAGCAAGAATCTTCAAAACTCTACTTACACCTCCAAAGTCACATACCGTTTCTTAGTTCTAATTTACCTACAATCATTGGTTGAAACATGTACTTACCATGTTGATTGGCACAATAAAAACATTCTACTTACCACAGTCCACAAACAGAGATATTGGACACCTTTGTAAGTACCACATAACAATTTAACTTTAATAGTTGTGACAAGTACAAATCCAAGTTTACCTAAGTTTGCCTATGATAAAGTACCAAGATGACTTTATGTGACCCACTCATCTTCTTTTATATACATGTATATATTGATTTGGTCCTTTGGAAAAATTAGTTGGTCCTCATTTTGAGGCATAATTGCAAAACATTTTGCAGCTTCACACACAGGCATACTTGCTTCTATTTGATACCAAGAGTAGATATAAACAACTAGAAACATGTTTGAAGACAATTTTTGGGACTATTTTGTAGTTTTGGCCTTTGGGTATGTCTAAGCTATTACAGCGGCCAGTGACCATCTTCTAAGCCACAAATGTTCATGTCAGGTGTTATTTCCAAGTCAAAGCAAGAATGCGTGAAATAAACGCGTATGTATATGTATATATATTTTTTCTAAGTGATACACATCAAATCATCAATGATAGCGAGTGATGATAAAAATAATATCGCAATAACTATCAACTAATGCTGCAAATATAGGTCTCACATGATGCAATAATATCCCTAAGCAGATGAAGAGAAATCAGAAAACATAAAAAAACCAACATACTTGCTCCCAATTTTCCTCAAAAGGAACACACATACAAACATCGGTATGGCTATGGCGACTACTTCTACTGATAATGATTAACTTAGCAAATAGCCAATAACAGCAAGCCCGGTTCCCCTTTCTCCGTATATTAGGTATCCTATTAGACCAAACTGTTATCATCGATTAAACAGGCTCGAGAATGATCCAAACTAAGTGAATTTACAAATTGTTCTCATCAATTCAAATATTTCTACTCGTTTAACTTAGCAAATAGACAATAACAGCAAACCTAGTTCCCCTTTCTCGAATTCTCCCTAAATTAGGCATCCAATTAGAACACCATAGCTTATCCTACTAGTAAGTAACTATGTGTATTTAACAAGTAGAGATTACATCGAAACAGAAGGCAAACTGGCACCAAGCTGCCCCACCATAGGTCCTACTAGTGTAACTTAGCAATTAACCAATAACAGCAAACCTAAATCCCTCTTTTCCCCAAATTAGGTATCCAACTAGCCCTAATTTCCACAACACAGATCCAAACTCAAACTACACAAATTAATCATACAATTGAGCAATTCTAACCTAAACCGATTAAATCAACAGCTTACCGGCTGGAAGTTGGTGTTATTAACCGTGAGAAGCGAGATCTCATCCACCTTAGGCCGAAACACCGCGAGCTGTGAGCCGGATGACGTAAGCGAAAGCTGTCGATCACACGGAGACAACTGCACCGTGCTGTTGAAGAAGAATGCAGTCCTCGCGGCAAAAGCGATGCCGAAAGTGAAACCGTCGGAGCGCTGGACGGTGGTGTCGGAGCACGGGGAAAAGACGTGGTTGTTGTCGGTGCTGGAGTGGACGAGATAGGGCGTGGTTGAGAGGATTATGGCCACGGCGATTAGTAGGAGTGTTGGAGTAGCCGGAATCGCCATTGCCGGAGAGAAGATGTTGACTGTGGTTACTTTTGAATATTGGGTGCTTTGTATACAAGCCGTTGGATGTGATGAGGGTCCATTGGATTACAGCTATCATGCGATGCGTTGGATTTTAAGGGATTTTTTTTCGTTTTATGCTTTATTAGGCTGAGAAAAATCGAACCACAATCGAAAACTGAACGGTTATTAGGCTGAGAAAAACCGAACCATAATCGAAACTGAACGGTTATGTTTATGGTTAATGCGTTTCGTTAATCGAAACTGAACTCAATGTTGTTTGTATATAATTATAATTTTAGTTTTCCAAATTTTACGGTCTAATTTTAGTTTTGAGCTTTTAAATTTATGTTGCAATTGTCTATAACATAGCTTGAAACATCATAACCAGGTTTGGAACTAACGTATTTTAGCTTCGAAAATACATTGGACAGTTAACCGAACTTAATCGTAACCAATGGTTAATCGACCATTTTTCGATTATGATTATAATGAAGCTTTTCATAACCGAACATCAGTTATGGTTATAGTTAAGTTTCCAACTTTCCATAACCGAACTGACTTGTAAGTCCAGAAAATTGGTAAATAAGATTTTAATAAGCAATGACCAAACTGTTAGATTCGTTATAATTCATACCCTTAATTTCATGATTACACTCTTAATTTCAAAAGAGGGTTGCGGCACAGCTTGTTGTCCGTTTGCCTGTCACTTTATTATAATCGTTTTGATTTTAATGATAAATTAATTTGATTACACTCCTAAATGGGTATATTATTTTTGTTTCACGCGTCTTTGTTATTTACGGTAGGGTTTTTACAATTCACAAAAACAAAAGGTAAAAATTATATTATTGTACTTGACATGCCTTTAAAATTAAATTATTGGACTTAAAAGTTAAAACTATTAAATTCTTACTTTTGCAAGTGAAACTATATTAGGCCTTACACTTATAGAGGGCATGTGCCCACCATACCAATACCAATACATTGTATCCGTCCCAAGAATGTCCCATGACTCCATGACTCGTCCATTCACCACACCTACAGAGATCATTAATGTTACGTTTTGATATAGCTTGATTTAAGCATGTAATTTTCAAACTTAGAAGGTGATTTAAACAAACCACGTAGATCATGTGTGTTGTTTAATCCAACATGCATATTTTACTAATGAAGAAACAATATTCTATTGGAAAGATAGATCTAGGGGCTTTTTCTAGTGGGTTCGTGGCAAACCAGTTATCCCCTTGTGAAGAAACACCAGTCGAACCCCGACAGATTACGAGTAACCTGAGGGTTAGATAGACGTTTCCCACGAGGGGTTAATTCCGGCAAGATGGTTCTTCCGATAACCTGCAAAACAGACACCGTGAGCTCGTCACTAAGAAAGGGGGGTTCCTCCTTGTGACCACCCTCCGGCGTGAGAATCAGTCTATATTACTCTTTGAATATAAAAGTATATTATTAATACTAGAGCAGTTATCAGGTAAATTATACAAGATATTAGATGATGAAATGATATTACCATTTGATGTCTTTTATAGCCGAATGTGGGTTTCCAAGGAGGTTTAGCCGGCCTACTACTCTGCCAACTGTGGCCTACGCACGTGCTCTGCTGGTAATTGGTGGATAGGTAGCGGCTGACAGTGGCCAGGCGTGCTGTTCACTTTTCCTTTTCCACCAACTACAGGCTAGGCACGTGATATGGCAGGAGTTGGTGAGCAGGCGGCGGCTATTGGTCACAGTGCTGTGGCGTGTTGTCTGCCATGCTGCTGTCAGTGAGCTGTCGTATCGTTGGTCAGATCTTTTGTCCATACCTCGTCAGGTATCACACAAAAGATCCTCCATTATTATACGGACTGGCTCATTTAGGCGGGAGTTTTCCCCCTCCCGCCTTTATGCGGGAATGTTCCCGGCTTTGCTCATTCCTTCTTCAGGTGACTACTGAATTATTATTGAGTCTGAGCCTTATGCGTGTAGCCATGCTGCGCGGGTGGCCAGTCCCTAATGGCGGGTATCCACTCCTGCGGGAACAGGCGGATACTTGGAAACCATAGGGAGGCATTTCCTGCGGGACCAGCTTGCGTACCGCATGTGAGGTCGTCACAACTCTGAGCGTGGTGGGTCCTGCGGGTTTGGTAGGTCGCGGCGCAGACGTCCCTATGGTGAAGTCTGCGGGTTCAACTGCGCAGACGTCCGTTTAAGGAGTCTTGCGTGTTCAACTGCGCAGACGTCTCCTTTTAAGGAAGTCTTGCGGGTCCTAACCACCTCTGCTGGGACCTACCTCTTCAAGTCCCCCCAGTCCAATGTTCTGCTCATGAATGTTTAATAAAGTGAGGTGAACTTTTGGACTTTAAGCAAGGGGTTTTTGAAAAGGGTTTAGTTTTATGGGTTTCCTTCGGGAAGTCTTACCCACGGGTTTCCCAATGTCACGCAGAATTTCCCAATGTTCTGCTTGATCTCTGGGATGATGCGGATAGGTCTGTAACCTCCCCGCAAGTCAGGAGCGTTTAGAACCTTTTGTGTAGATTCTCCATGAGGTCTTGGTGGTTTTGAACATAGTGATCAATCATGTTATAACCACCAATTCCATCCTGAAGTTTCAAACAATCTAGTTCTTGACGTTCCCGCTATGCGGGGATGTTAATCCCGTTTCTGCAAGCATGGCCCAGAAGATCCTTCTTGGTTTCAATTCCCATGGAGTGCTCGGTATGCGAAGGGTTTTGCCTTGACGTTGTACCCGCACTTCGTCTTATTAGTTACTTTACTCCCAAGGTATCCCTGGCGTTAAATCCCTGCAGGGCTAGGTGCGTGAAGGGTTTTGCCTTAACACTGTACCCGCACCTGACTTATGGTTGCCGAGGTGTTCCTGGCGTTTAATCCCCTGCGGGCGCTAGGTATGTGAAGGGTTTTGCCTTAACACTGTACCCGCGCCCGACTTACAATTGGGTGCCGAGGTATGACTTTTTACGGGTGTTAGGTATGTGGAGGGTTTTGCCTTAACACTGTACCTGTGCCCGTTTTGTAGTTGGGTGGAATGCCAAGATTTTCTCGGCTTCACTTCCCTGTGGGTGCTAGGTATGTGAAGGGTTTTGCCTTAACACTGTACCCGCACCCGGCTTCATAATTGGGTTTTTCCGGTTTCCGTGCCCTGCGGGTGCTAGGTATGTGAAGGGTTTTGCCTTAACACTGTACCCGCACCCGGCTTCATAATTGGGTTTTTACGGTTTCCGTGCCCTGCGGGTGCTAGGTATGTGAAGGGTTTTGCCTTAACACTGTACCCGCACCCGGCTTCATAGTTGGGTTTTTCCGGTTTCCGTTCCCTGCGGGTGCTAGGTATGTGAAGGGTTTTGCCTTAACACTGTACCCGCACCCGGCTTCATAGTTGGGTTTTTCCGGTTTCCGTGCCCTGCGGGTGCTAGGTATGTGAAGGGTTTTGCCTTAACACTGTACCCGCACCCGGCTTCATAGTTGGGTTTTTCCGGTTTCCGTTCCCTGCGGGTGCTAGGTATGTGAAGGGTTTTGCCTTAACACTGTACCCGCACCCGGCTTCATAGTTGGGTTTTTCCGGTTTCCGTTCCCTGCGGGTGCTAGGTATGTGAAGGGTTTTGCCTTAACACTGTACCCGCACCTGGCTTCATAATTGGGTTTTTCCGGTTTCCGTGCCCTGCGGGTGCTAGGTATGTGAAGGGTTTTGCCTTAACACTGTACCCGCACCCGACTTCATAGTTGGGTATTCTTGGCCTCTGTTCCCCGCGGGTGCTAGGTATGTGAAGGGTTTTGCCTTAACACTATACCCGCAACCGTCTTACGGTCAACTGGATAGCCAGGGTAAGGGGTTTTTCCCGCTTACTTTTCGAATCTTTTTGAATTTTTGAAATTTGAAAAGTTGGTGAAAGGATAAGAACAGTCGTCGTGCGACGGTTTCTTCTGACTGTGTCAGGACGTGCTGGAAGTTATGGCGACGTGACATTATATGGTCATTCCAGACGCTCTTTACGGCGCGTGGGCGCAATTTTTCGGGCGCGTGGCCGCTAAATTAAATTCACTCGTCCTTTCAACAGCTGTTGCCAGCTTGCCTGGTGCCACATGTCACGGTTTCATTGCACCTTTAATTTCTCTCTCCTCCGCATTAAATTCATCGCATTAATTGCGATCACTATATAAAGGGGAAGAGGGTCCTTTGTAATTCACATCTTCACTTCTTCTCTTCATCTCTAAGGCGATTTCTGGTGAATACTCTCTTATTTAGTTGAGCATTCCTCAGAAATCGTTTCTTCTTCCTCTGCAATATGTCTTCTCATGATGCTGAAGCTGTAGCCGACGATAGGAGTACTGCTGGCGAGTGCCAGTGTGCTCTGCCTATCGATCTGTACCAATATGTTGTCAGGAAATTCATGCTTGAGTCTCTTGAGCCTGAGTTTCCTGAACCTCAGCAGACTGTGTACGATGCCCCCAGTGGCAAGATCGGGGTATATGCTGCATTCTTTGTTTATGGGAACCTTAGGTTCCCATTGACAAAGTTTGTGTACCGTGTCCTGGAGAGGCACGGTGTGCACCTGACCGAGGTGCATCCGATGGCGATTGCCAAGATTCGGCACTTCGAGTGGGTGTGCCGAATTTTAGGCATTGAGCCCTATGTGGACCGCCTGATGACCTTCTATACTTGGAGGTGCATCCAGGGGTGGTACACCCTGACAACCCGGATCAAGGGTTTGAAGATTTGCGCGACCGAGCGCAGTCTCCGATCGTGGAAGCGGGAGTTCTTCTACATTTCTGCCCGCGCCATCCCCATTGCCATGAAGTTTAAGAAGGGGCAAGCGCTTCCGAGCCTTCACGCTTCCAACTACCAGGAGGCGGAATGGTTCGCGAAGATATCTCGGGTCCAATCTCCGGTTTACCGGTTTCCGGAGTCCGGGATGGTGATGCTGGGGATGAGCCGGGTATGGAAGGAGGCGTCTCGGTTTCCCATCCTTCTCGAATACGGTTTGAATTCTATTCCTTATGGTATGTCTTGTCTTTCTTGCTGATATGAGTTTGTCTTCTAACTGTTTCTTTTCTTTCAGAGGGGAACGATTTGGAGTCGCTCCTGTACCCGCGGGAAGCTGACGGTCCCGTGCGGGTGGGTACTCGTGCTCTAGACGAGCACGAGTTGCCCATCCTGGAACAAACAGCGGATCGGTTTGTGGAGGTCTATCCGCTGGGCCACGAGATCCTGAGCCACCGGCGGCCAGGTAAGGCGTTATTCTCTCCTCCACCCCTCAATGCTGTACCCGCTGCTGGAATTCCTGACATCCTGTCTTCTTCTGAGGAATCCGCAGATGGTCCTCCGCTGGTGCGGAAGAAGAGGGCTGCCGGCGGGAAAGGGAAGGAGAAAGCGGCCTCCACAGCCGATCCAGTGCTCCTATCTGACACCGAGTCAGATAATGAAGAGGTGGCGGGGAACCCCGGTGGTGAGAAGACCACTGCTCCGGAGGCTACGACTGTTACCTCCGGAGAACCAATGACGACGACGGTGACCGGCATCAAGAGACCGGCTCCATCGGGTTCGTCCCCGCCCGTCCGTACGTTCAAGCTCAAGAAAACCCGTAAGTACAAACATCCTTCTTATCTTTGTAGATTTATCGCTTTATAAATTTATTGAAACACTTATCTTCTTGTGCAGGCGTGGATGTTGACGCATTCCAGGGTGGAGCGCAGAGGAGTACCTCTCCGCCGATGACGGTAGGCTCGGTCAGCCTACCTGAGGCGACGACCCAGGCGCCTGCGCCTGCTCCCGCTGGATCAGTTGCTCACTCCTTTGAGCCGACTGTTCCAGCCGAGATGACGTCACCGCCGGTGGTAAGTGCGATTTTTACAGCATCTTTCACCGAGCCGGCGGTTACGATTGCTGCAGATTCTGCGGCGGCGACCGCGGCGGCGACCACGGCGGCCGCTACTATGCCTCCGCCACCGGCAACGATGGCCGGCCCATCAGGTACGCGCAGGGCTTCTCGCCAATCTTTGTCACCTTCCCATCTGCCCGACCTTTTGGATGGATTTCCCTTAGGTTCATGTGATGGGTTCGGTGGCTATCGGCCTGTGATCGACCCTACAGGTGCGTAGGGTTCTTTTAGCATTTATATTTTTTCTTCATCTTTTCCTAACTGCTTTGTTTCTTTTGCAGTGTCGGATTCCAATGAAGTGTATGTTCCGCGATGGAACATCCGCCGAGGAACAACCCTTCGTACCCCTGTGGAGTGCGTGGAATGGGCTCGCCACGCTGCTCCCCATGGTGCGTTGGGGGAAGCCATGGCTAGCTACCAGGAGGGTAGGCTAACCAATGAGCTTCGGGTTCTCCAGGCCCGGATGCAGCCGCGCGTCGAGCTGCTTTGTCGTGAAAACGACAAGTTGAAAGCAGCTCGCGCCAAGGAAGTATCTCAAGCGCGGGCTCTTCGGGAGGAGAACCAACAGTTGGCCGCAGCTGCTGCGGAGAAGGAGAAGGCCTTCAAGGCCCTCGAGGTTGAGGTTCAAGCGCGACTCGAGGCCCGCTCCAAGGCTGCCCAAGCTGTTAACGAACAGCTTCGGCTGGCTAAGGAGACTGCGAGGAACGCAACCAAGAGGGCCACCAAGGCTGAAGCCGTTGCCGAGCCTTTACGCGTGGAGAACGAGGAGCTCAAGGCCAAATTAGAGGCTCTCCAACGTGCTCATGATGCCTTGGCGATGGAGGATGCCAAGAAGCTCCAAGAGATCCTGGACCAGAGGGGCGTGCTTGACCACACCGAGCGGAAGCTTAAGGGTGTTGAAGAGGCTGCTGCAAAGGAAGTGCTACTTGCCAACCTAAACAAAAGCGAAGCCGAACGCACCCGCACTCAAGCTCAAGCCGCCCTTCAAGAAGCTCTGGTTGCCAAGGACTGGCTTCTTCGAGAAGCGTTGACTCAGGTATGTTTAGCTTTATGTCTTCACGCTTTCCTTTGTTCATAGAAAAGGTGTTTGACACTTGTATTTTCTTTGTAGGTTGTGCATCGGGTCTTCTCAGAGACTACTTACGATGATGCCATGAGCGCAGCCCTCAACGCTTCTCATGAGGATGGGGAAAAGGCCGGCTTCCTGCTTGGTCTAGGGTTCGTTGAGAAAGGCGTCCCGCCTTCCCACTTCCCTTTGTTCGATGCGGACACCGAAGCTGCATATGACCAAGCGGTAAACCAATATGCCGCCTTCCCGCATCCGGTGGTGGAGAAGGTGAAGGAAGTCGCTGCTGCTGATGATGGACTTGCTATCCTCAAGGCTTTCCTTGAACCGCCACGCTCCACTGATGGGGCGGGTCCAAGTGGAAGTGGTCCTGAAGCTTGATTCTGAAGATCCCTTCCCGCTGCTAGGATAGACTAGATTTTGTTTTGTAGGCGGGTAGTTACCCAGCCATTCTTGTAATATATCTTTGTGAAATACAAATCTTTTTGTGGATAAGACTGTTATTTCCTTTGGGTTCATTGCTTTATAAACCTTATATGACTTGCATACTTAGTTTAAATTAGCGATTTCCCAAGTGTTTAGAATAAGTTAACCTTGAATGTGGTTGACAGTAGGTTGAAGTTTTGCTTCCCCCTTTGTGAGTGTGCGGATAGGACCGGCACTTGCACTTGGTAGGATGGCTAAACTTTACCTATGTCTGACCTGCGCGTAGGTTTTTCCTTATCCTTTCAGAATGACTTTTAACCGTTCGACGCGCGGATGTTAATGAGTTAGTGTTCAGCTTCCGCTACCAGGATTCATGCGGGTATACCGGCACTTTCACATAGTGGGATGGCTGAACTCTTCCCCTTTAACTGTCCTGCATGAAGGTCTTGTCATTTTCTGGGTTTATGCGGGTTTTGCCGCCTTCCCCACGCAACGATTCTTCACTTGATGCGGTGAATACCGGCATTAGTGTTCGAATCGACCGTTCAACGCGCAGTTGTTAATTGGTTAGTGTTCAGCTTCCTCTACCAGGATTCATGCGGATATACCGGCACTTTCACATAGTGGGATGGCTGAACCTTTCCCCTTTAACTGACCTGCGTGAAGGTTCTGTCGTTTTTTGGGTTTATGCGGGTTTTACCGCCTTCCCCACGCAATGACTCTTCTTGATGCGATGACTACCGGCATTAGTGTTCGAATCGACCGTTCAACGCGTGGTTGTTAATAGGTTAGTGTTCAGCTTCCTCTACCAGGATTCATGCGGATATACCGGCACTTTCACATAGTGGGATGGCTGAACCTTTCCCCATTAACTGACCTACGTGAAGGTTTGATGCTTTTGGGTTTGTGCGGGTTTTGCCGCCTTCCCTGCGCAACGATTCTTCACTTGATGCGGCGGATATCGGCATCTCCATGTGCAAAGTTCATAAAATATAAATGTAAAATCATCAGCTTCAATTTGAAGGAGAATCGTTTCCATTAGAAGTGGCTCTAGGCCTTTTTCTTTACAAATTTGGAATTGATCTACATACAAACTGTGTAATTGAGCTCCCATTAGGCGTGGCTTGGATGGGAGCACCATCGAGCCGACATGTATCTTGTTCGGGATCTCGTTGTTTACGCAGTATGTAGTCTCCGTTGAAGCTGCAATTTTTATTCGTGCGTTTCCCCAGCTGGGGTTCACGCATCAGCCTGCTCGACGCTCACTTCGCCACAAGGTGCGCGAGTGTCCCATCCTTGACAAATGCTTCGACCAAGTCCTTTACGTCTAAGCATTTCTTCAGTATTGTGGCCTTTGGTTTTGTGGAAATCACAATACTTTCTCCGATCAGCGTTGTGGCGATGCCGGATAAACGGAGCCTTTGGCCACGGGAGCTCCTCCGTGGCGAATATCTCGGTTACGCTCTTTGTGAGTGGCGTCCACCTGGAGTTCTTCTCCGGTTTCACGTTATCTCTTCCGCCCAACCGATGTTGGAAACCGGACGGGGTGTCAAAGTTTACCCTTGACTGCCAAATGCCCAGCTTCCGCTTTTTGTTTAATCGGGCGGTAAGGACGTTGTTTTCCCTCGTCTTCTGGGTGTAGAGGTTCGTGCTCTGTGGAAGATCTCTACCCAGTTGCCTCTCGGTTTCCGCAAAGCGTTTAGCTGCGGTCATGATGGCATCCCATGTGGATGGCATGCCATCTTTGCCCGTCAGGGTGCGGATGAGTTCCGGGTCGTTTGCGCCCTGGATGAAAGCGGCGCGAACGAGATCTTCGCTAACGTTGCCCAGGCTTAGCTTCTTCGAGTTGAAGCGAGTGATGAAGTCAGGCAAAGATTCTTCCTCCTCTCGGACGCACTTGAGGATTGTCCACTGCTCCTCCGTGTACTTTCTTTGCTGACTAAAGTGTTGGCTGAACTTCTGTTGGAAGTGTGCCCAATCGTAGATGTGGTGGACCGGCAGACGGTCAAACCACGCTCTAGCTGCCCCGACCAGCGTCATTTGGAACATATAACACCACGTGGGTTCCGTCCAGTTACTGACGGTCGCCCCCGCAATGAATCTGTTCAAGTGATCGTCAAGGTCAGAGATACCATCGTATGTGCCTATGTTGGACATTTGTTTGGCACTTCTTGGGGCGATTGCCTCCGCAATGTCCCTTGCGAATTTGGACGTTCCCGCCCTTGCCGCAGTTGGCGTGAATGATTTGGAGAAGTCTCGTGGGCTGTTGCCCACGTTTATTGGACTGAATGCTTCTCCAAAACGCCTTCTCGGTTGGGAATCCGTTTCTTTACGCTTCCCTTTCGCCCTATGACGAGGGTTCGCGTCTTCCTCGGATTCCTCCGAATCATCGTCGTATTCGAATTCTTCCACTTGTTGGAGTGAACGTAAACGTTCATCCAACTCAGCTTGGAACTCTTTTTGACGTGCTTCGGCCCACGCTTTAACCTCATCGAGTGTTTGGCAGGGGAGCCTCGTCTCTTGATTTTCTAACTGGGTATCGGTGAATCCCAGTGTCTGATTATTTACTTCACTTGCCCCGGCTTGGGTAGCTGGGGTAGTGTTCGTAAAGTTTGTGTACTCGGTATTCCCTCTTATAGCTGGGGTCATAATTACCGGAGTCTCTTGGTTACTCGGTTTTGGGACCGGAGTATCCTTAACCATCTTTTCAGAGGTTTTGAAAAAAACTGGAGAAAAATAAAGTTCTAGCTTTATGCACGGATGGCGCCAATGAAGAAACACCAGTCGAACCCCGACAGATTACGAGTAACCTGAGGGTTAGATAGACTGATTCTCACGCCGGAGGGTGGTCACAAGGAGGAACCCCCCCCCCCTTTCTTAGTGACGAGCTCACGGTGTCTGTTTTGCAGGTTATCGGAAGAACCATCTTGCCGGAATTAACCCCTCGTGGAAAATGTCTATCTAACCCTCAGGTTACTCGTAATCTGTCGGGGTTCGACTGGTGTTTCTTCACCTTGGTTGACTAGCAATTCTACTCCAAAACAATCATTCCATGGAGTTTACATACTTTTTGATTGAAGACACGTTTCAATTTTCAATTTTAATATTTCTTGATGAACAAACTCTTCATTTTTTAACAAAGTGGATAATACTTGGATTAAAAATATTTTTCCCGTGACTTCGCTAAACAAGAGAAAGAGAAAGGAAAGGAAATATTTTCATTCCTTTTATTCTTCTCTTTTCCTTTTTTTTTTCTTTTCCTTCATTTCTTTCCTTTCAATTCCTTCCTATATGAAAGAAAAGAGAACCATTCTAAATTACTCTTTATTCCCCTATCTTTCCATTCATTTCTTTTTTTTCTTTTCTTTAATAAAACTCGAGAACACAAGTTTTGAGCTTTACTTCCTTTAATGAAACTCAGAAACACAATAATTTCTTTCCTTTTCTCTCCCTTCTTAAATGAAACTCGGGAACAGAGAAAGCCACCAACCCCTCTTCTTTTTTGGTCACTATTTTCGGTTATCAGCTTCGTTGACCATTTTTAGTTATCGTCCACATTTAACACTAAAATCAAGATAACATAAACTCATTTCAATAACAATGAACTAAATCAAATTCAAAAACCATTGAATTGCATCTCATCTAAAAATCAATAACCAAACCAAATTTCAGTTCCATCAAGGCATCATCTTCACATGCTGTGACTATATGATCATATGAACAATCTACTCGATGGTTATCGAGGTCAAACCCAATAAGCAAATAGGAGCCCCAATGCATTCACTTGGTATCTAATTTTAAAATGGGCAGAGAAAGTGTGCTGTTGAAAACTAACAAAGCATATTTAAAGTGACCAACATTCTTGGTGGTTTCACTCATGTTACATCAAATTTCTTCATAGGTCTTCCTGTTGGCCAAACTTTTCACTGACAATGATCTACGGACTACGATGATTGATTAAGACATGGGAAGGGGGTCGACATGATGGTGGTCTACCCTGAGATCCGTAATATGAAGCAACCCGTTAGTGAATGATGTAGATCGATAGCAAAAGTTAGCGGAAACATGCAATGGGGTTTTTACATATTTATCTCTCTTTAGTGTAAATTTAAAATACAAAATGAGACAAAAATGAGAATTGTGAGAAAATTTGTAGCCACACAAAAAACCCCCTAAAAATAACAAAAAAATAATAACTCAAAATATAAATAAAAAAAAAACATTTAAAAAGCCAAAATGTTTCCCCCGTCATTTTCGTTCAAAAAAAATGACGAAAAGACACAATGCCAAGAAAAAAGACACAATGCCAAAAATGAACAAGCAACACAATGATAAATAAAAAAACACAACAGGTCGCAAAAATTTACACAATGCCGAACAAAATATAGCACAGTATCGAGCAATATAACACAATATAAAAAAAACATAATGTCAAAGAAAAAATACACAGTCAATGACGAAAATAAACACAAAACACAATGATAAATAAAAAGACACAATGATGTTTTTTCATCAACATTGTGTCTTTTTCGAGAGGGGTTTTTTTTAGAACGAAAAAGACGGTGGAAACATTTTTGCGTTTTTACATTTTTCTTTTTTTATTAAATTTTGAGTCATGATTTTTTTTAATTAATTTTTCATTATTTTTTTAAAAGTTTTTTTTATAGCTAGAAATATTTCTCATTCTTCTCATTTTTGTCACTTTTATAGAATAACTTGACCTTTTTTTTTCTTGAATATAAGCCTTAAAATAAAAAGAATAACTTTCCATTATTTTGATAAACCTTTTATGAACATCCATTTTAATACCACGCATGAGTCGTGACGCTTTTACAAAGCTTAAAACTCAAAATAAAAAAACGTGTAGCCACATGGTTAATTACTTAATTTAGTCCAATATTTAACAAAATAAAACTTATATTATAACTCTCATCCAACTCAAAAGTCTAAACAAATGCCAAACCGCCTTGAAATTTCTTAGCCGTGCGATCCCGCCATCTTCAACGACCAGACCTAGTCTAGTCAAAACAACCTCCCGTGTTTTTCAATCCAAATCCTTAACACTTTATTTATTCGTTCATTCATTTACCCTCTCAAATGAGATCCATTCTTTTCGTTTTTGTTTCTTCAACTTTTATTATTTTTGTAAAAAGATGAACGACCTGTTATCTCGCTCGTTTTCCGGCGGCCGGACCGGCGACATCGAGATGGGTAACACTAACGCCGGTTCGAATCTGGACAAGTTCTTTCACGACGTGGATGCAATCAAAGAAGAACTCAAGGGTCTTGAATCACTCCAATCTTCAAACGAACAGAGCAAAACCCTGCATAACGCTAACTCGATTAAAAGTTTAAGGTCTAAGATAGACAACGACGTTGCTTTGTCGCTTAAGAAGGCTAAGTTTATTAAGAATAGTCTTGAAGCATTGGACCGGTCTAACGCGACCAACCGGAGTCTCCCGGACTGCGGTCCGGGAAGCTCGACTGACCGGACACGAACGTCAGTTGTTAATGGTCTTCGTAAGCAGCTACAGACGTCGATGAAGTCGTTTAACGAGCTTCGGTAGCGAATGGCGGCGGAGCACCGGGAAACTGTTCAGCGAAGGTATTATTGGATATTAGGTTTGTTATTATGAGCTGACGGGCCGTAACGTGAAATTCACGGGTTTGGGTTAGGTATGAATAAGTTTGGCTTAGTTTTAGGTCGAACCCCCTAACCAATTTAGATAAATGAGTCGAGTTTGGTTCAACCCGACCGGCTAATGAGTTAAGTATCTTACGTCAAAATTGAAAACTAAGAAAAGTGACATAATATACAATAATTAAAATTTAATTGTTTAATATAAATTGATACCTTTTGCTTTAAAAATATAAAAAATTGACTATAAATTTATTTAATATATGCACACAACAAAAAAGAATAAATTTTTTTGTAATTTAATTGTTTAATATAAATTGATACCTTTTGCTTTAAAAATATAAAAAAATTACTATAAATTTATCTAATATATGCACACAACAAAAAAGTAAAAAATTTTCTGTCATGCTCGGGCTCGGGTTGATCTGCGAATATGTTGGTCATGTTTAGGTTCACGTGTCTTACATGATTTTCAGGTTCGTGTCAGGTTGGACCGGAAAACACGCGATCACAATCTTTTTAACCCTCTATATTTTGTAATGCATCATTCAATAATAATCAACTAAGCATTTTACTATCTTATAGGTATTACACCGTGACAGGCGAAAACGCTGATGAAGCCACCGTCGATAAGCTAATCTCAACTGGAGAAAGCGAGACGTTTTTACAGAAGGCGATTCAACAGCAAGGGAGAGGGCAGGTGATGGATACAATACTTGAAATTCAGGAACGACACGACGCAGTTACAGTGATCGAGAGGAACTTGAAGGAGCTGCATCAGGTGTTTATGGATATGGCGGTTTTGGTGGAGCATCAAGGGGAGCAGCTTGATAATATCGAGAGTCATGTGAACCAGGCTAACTCGTTTGTGACTCGAGGGGCACAACAGTTGAATCAGGCGAGAAAGAAGCAGAAGAATACGCGAAAATGGACTTGTTTTGGGATCCTTTTGCTGCTGATCATAATTACCATTATTGTCTTGTCCATTAGACCCTGGAAGTAGCAAGCTTTGTTAAAAAATTGGTTTGTTATTTGTTTTTTTTGTTTTTTTTTTGTTTTTTGTTTATAGAAAATTGATTTTGGGTGAGAGTTTTATGCTATACTTTGTTATTGTAATTCAAGAGTAGATGGAGCCTGCTATTCTGTTTTTATTTTTTCAAGATTTGGATTCTTGATTGGGAGATATGTCTATGCTTGCTATATTTGGCTACAGCTTCAATACATCTAAATTCATTTTCATTGTCGATGTTAAGGTTCAATTCATTGCTCTAACATTGTTAAATGCATCTAAACATGACATAGCATAATATCATATCTTTATTCTTAAAACATTTATTTTATGTTAGGGCCCCTTTCAAACACATTTAGAAATAATAATACATAATAAATATATTGTTTGTGTGAGAGAGGGGCGTTCCTTCACTCCATCCGATACGGAGTTTGGAATCTCGAACGCAACAAGAACGAATAAGGCCCTTCAACAAAGGCGTTAGGCAACCTAAAAACCATGTTATATGGGCGTCTGCTGCCGGGAATGCATATCATTGTAGATATAACGTTGTGTTTCCGAGTCTAGTTTAACAAGGGGAAGGGAAGAAAAACAGAGGTAAAAATAAAAAAAACCATGTTCTAAAGATTTTTTAAGAAGAGAAGGGCAAGGGAGATGAGGGAAAAGACCAGAAAATTTTAGCATATGTTCATCCTTTCTGATTGGAGAAATTAAAAGAGAAAATATTTGTATTATAGTTTACTTAGAGGGTATAATAAGAAAATTGTATCTTCCTTTTCTTTTCCTCCTAACTCGGGAACACCTAAAGTGTTCTATTTCTTCTTTTTCCTTTCATTTTCGTTAAACTCAAGAACACTAAATAAAATCGCACGTTTTCTTTCCACTAGCTTTATTTCATGTCCTAATTCCCCCTCCTTCCACTCCCCTCGTTAAATGAGACTCGGAATAGAGCGTTTCTTACCCCCCAAATACCAAACGGGCTAAAATGGGTCCGTCCTACAATAACTATGACTACTTTTATCGGTGACCTCTTAAGAGGTCATGACACTATTTAAGGAATAAATAAAAAGATTAAATCCTTTTCACACTACAACCCGGGTTGCAACCCCAACCTAGGTCACAACCCACTTTTTAATTAAATATTAATTTGTTTTTTTCTTTTAAACAATTTGTTTTTTTATATAATTTGAGTTTTATTTAATAATTTATATTATTTGACGGATTTCAAAAATCTAAAAACATAGTCTTGTTTAGTTTATTTTTATGAATATTTCGATATCAATTTTATTAGAAACGGAGCATTTTTAAAAATATGTATTGTTTAATATTATTATGTATAAAATTTTGTTTTTTTAATAGTTGTAAAAATTCAAGATTTTTTTAATAGAATTATGATATTATCTTTTCTAATGATTTTTATACTTAAAATAATATTGTTTAAAAAATAAATATTTTTATTAATTTTACTAAATTTTATAGAATAAATTCAAAACTAATAAGATATATGTATTAGAATAATTTGTTTAGGTTAGGTTGGATCGTGAATAAAAGTGAAAAGTTGGGTTGGGTTGGGTTATGTAGGTGAAAGAGAGAAAATTAACTTTATTGGGTTGGGTTGGGTTGGGTTGTAAATAAGAAGGCCAAGGCTTAGTTAGGTATTTACTATCTAGCCAAGATCAACTCTTCTAGAAGGGATGAGATAACTAGACTTTGGAAACTTGGTTTCTTCTACAATCTTAATTCCTTAACAAAATTTGAAGTATTCACTTGTATCCGTATACTAGCTTTAGAAACCCGTGTATTACATGGTATAAGGTAATGTTATTTTATAAATTATAATAAATAATTTAATACAAATAAAAAAAAGATAATTAAGTCTCTTTATATTATGTAAAAAATATATTACAAATATAATCGCTTTATATCATTAAATGTATTTGAATTTTAAATCGAGAATGGGTTGTTCTAACATCGGTATACAATAATGAAACAATGCCACCGGAAGCACCATTTAAAACAATGAGACCTTTAGATCTGAAAGATGTAGTTAAAGTCTTTCACAAAAATGTTTTTCACTTCACACCCTAAACACTAAACAATAAACCAAAAAAGACACCAGATTTTCCTTTTAAACAGCTTTCATGATGTCCTTATAAACACATTGTTGTTCAACTGTCACAATAGTCTTATACTAAATATAAAAAAATTGAAAAATTTGTCTATGATTTTTAAGACTTATTAAAATTGAATATTTGTAAAAAGTAAACAAAATTATTATAGTTTTCTTTAATATGAAGATGTCTCGAAAATTAAATGTTAGTATACTCTTTAAACATAAACTCTTTTATATACATTTTAATTTTAAAGAAAATATACGTATCACACGTAATTATCGTATATATTAATATTTTTTTATATTAAGCATGTTTACAATTGAATTTATAACATTAATAATTCCATCAATGGAGATTGGCCAATTAATACGGTATGTTGAATTTATAATCAATACTATAATTAGAACCAATATATTTTTTTTCCCATCAATAGAAGAGAAATGATTTTTGCGAAAATTTAATGATGAGAGTTAACCTCAGAATGCCATGTGTCTTTTATTAGTATACTAGTTATAAAGCCCGTGTCACACACGGGATAATTCAAATTATAAAATTATAAGGAAAACAAATAATTACATAGCATATATGAAAAAAATGTATTATATCTATACAATATGTACATAAATTGATTTTATTTATATATATCATAAAGTGATTTTTTTAAACGAACTTAATAAAAAAAATGTTCGTGCAAAAGCGTACCCGATAATGCTTCTTTCTATTGAAAAATTCATTCTCGGTGCCATATATGTATAATTGAAAGACTTTTGGTTATGAACCAATTTCGGAGATAAAGCTTCTCATACGATATTAGTTCTAACCACTCAGCCTAAATACAAAAGGAGCGTTACCTTTATTGATATATTTATCAATTTACCACTCATCAAAGGAAAGTAGAACATTAACTTGTAACAATGGATGTTCTTCAAGAGCTATATTTTTCTGAGCTACACCTTGAAAAAGATTTTTATAAGTTTCAGAGGGCTTCTCGACTTTGTCATAATGACAACATAAAAAATAACATGTTAACCCATTCAGTTTTGTGAATATTCATTTGAGCATAGTTTTGCATGACATGCTTCTCATACAACGTTCTAATCACCATTGAAGAAAAAATTAACGTTGACATAAATATTTTAATTTGATAAAAGTTAGAAGCATTGATAGGCATGGGGTGGCACGTCGAAAGTGTTCGCGTCACACCCCGACCAAAGGCGGCGGAACATGCCGAGGTGTAACGATTGTCCATAAGCACATGACACTAATTAAAGTGACAGTATTTAATAAACTCATTTCATTTCACAACATCGAAAATGTCACATAACAATTATCCATAAAATAACCATAAACAAGATATCACAAAATATGGCAAATTGATATTGTTCATTTTTACTAATATCCTAAGGTCTTTGATGTCGTTTTCTTCACAATCATAAATCAACCAAGACGCAAACCTGCAACATTTCATAAAATAAAGTTTGTCAACACGAAGGTCGGTGAGCAATTCATAAGTTTAATCATATTAGTATATAATAAAGATTGCCACAAAACTTGCATACGAAACGATAAATAAAAGTGGTAATTTGGATAAAGATATCGCTAAACACATTAGCGACACCTAGCTATAAGGGGATGCCAAATAGTCTAGGATTTTATAGTTATCGTTAATTGCATTACGTTAACGACACCTTGCTATAAGGGGATGCCAAATAGTCTAGGATTTTATAGTTCCACTAACCAAAAGCGATAAACACATAGGCATATGAGCATAGAACACCAAATCGAGCTATTATTTAGGTCAAGTATACAACTACGTTTGTGGTTTAAGATTCAAATATAAAGCATTTTGTTGAATAAGTATGAAATGTCACCCCCAAAATAAAAGATGGAAAATGGGGTATGAAGTACTCACCTTCAAGTAGAAAACTTGAAAGATGATAATTTGGAGATTTGTCGGAACGACGAGTTTAACGCACAATGCCTAAAAAGAAAAGAAGTCTTGAATTTAGAAAGGTTGTCTTGAAGGTCTTTAAACAAAATAAATGTTGAGAAATGTAAATAATTAAAGTTCAATGTTTAAAATGTGACTATTTAAGAATTTATAATAATAACCCTTTAAAAATGTAAGTTTGCTCGAAACCGGGTTAAAGTATCTAACCTTAATATTTACTCAACCTATGTTAAGTAATAAGGTGGGTAAAATGTAAGAATGCAAATCCCTTTGGAATAAGGATACTAAAACGGGTTTTTTTTATCGAGTGTTCGGGTTGTCGGTTCAGGTCTTGATAATTGGTCAAACCCAAAGTCAACTTTCCAAAATATTGAATGTTATGAGATAACTCAATAAAATTTACTAAGACTTAACCAAGTATGTAGTTCCATTGTTTTAGAACTAACAACGCACGTTAAGCGAGTGTTCGGTTTTGTCGGTCCAAACTTTGTTATGAGATCAAGTTAGATCAAACATTTCCAAGTACTTAAGAAAATATTTAAAAATCAATTTGTAACTATTTTTAAATAAATATACAAGTCTTTATGGCTAAAAAAAACACACTTGTGTGTCTTAAGCGAGCAAGAATCGGTTTGGTTCGGTTTCCATCTCACAACAAGTTCATAGATGGTTTCCACATATCCAAACACTAAAGAACTTGTATAATAATGTACAAATAGAAAAAAAATACCAAAAGTTAACAATAAAGTCTTTAAACAAAAGTTCGGTTTTCAGTTCGGATCGTGTTTCGGGTTAAAACCGAGGTAAGATTCTACAAACCCATAACCATAAAATTTGTAAAAATGAGTTTAAGATCTAACACTAAGTATGTTTAAACAAACAAAAACTAGTAACAAAGTTCGGTTTACGGTTTAGAGCTATTTACGGTTAAACCGAAGCATAGACTCTTAAAAACCCATAACCATGGAACTTGTAAACATGACCAACAAACTAAAATAAGCAAGATTAATATGTATGAATAAGTTATATAGATGTATATATATCAGGACACGAAGTCCTCCATGAAGCCTTGCCTTATGGGGTCCGAAACCTCACCGACCGGAATCAGATAAGTAACTACCAAAGGTAAACAAGGGGTGTATATTATATATATGCTGCACAACCATAAACAAGTATTAATAAGGATACATAAACTAATTAAGATGAAAGACCAAAATCCTTCAATAACACTTAAGAAAATAACCTTGAATCTTTGATGTTTGAGAGAGTTTTTTTTTTTTTGAGTTGTAGCAAGGGAAAATGAAGAGGAAAAGTGGTGTATATATAGGGTAATGTTGATGGTCAAATATGGGTGTGAGACACAAGAGTTTTCATGCAAAATGGATCAAGACAAAAACACAAAACAAAAAAAAAAAAATAATAATAAATAATAAATAAATAAATAAAAATAAAAATAAAAATAGGATGTTTTCAAGACCCAACAAGTGTGAAACAATATTGTAACATAAATCCATCATTTTGATTATAACATAAGCTTCGGTTTACAAATCGGGTCGGTTTACATAATAAACAAATACAAAAACGAATACAAACAAGACCCGAAATTGACGAATGTCACAGTTCGCAATCTTTTATTATATTTTAATAGTTGAGGAAAAAATAGTCAGTTTGCCAAATCCCGAATCTTTTGATTATTTCAAAAAATGTCTTTAAAATAAATTTGAAACCCGAATCATGTTTAAACTTCTAACTTTCATACTTTTGACATTTTAAAGTCAACACTTTGAGCCCATAACAAATTTGACAATAAATCTATTTTGCATTTTCAAACTTTTAAAAATACTAAAAATTTTCATTTTTTATCCGTTACAAATTTTAACCTAAATGCAGTTAACTTGTACCAAACAATGTATTTACCAACTTTTGATCCATTAATCAAATTTAAGTTACACAAAAAAACCCGAAACAAATTTTCATTTGAGAAACATGATTTATTGTTGATTTTTGAAATTCACCAAGTATTGTGAAATATATAGTAAAATAATATGTTAATATTTATATTTATATATATATATATATATATAATATAATATAAATATAGTGTAAAAAGAAAGTGAATCATTATTGATTTATTACATATATTAGGGTATATTAGTTTTGGAGGAAAAAAAATTACGAGAATTAACCAAAACATGACAAATGTCCACATTTATTTTACTTTATTAGAATATGTAGACTAGCTTTAGAAACCCATGTATTACACGGTATAAGTTAATGTATAAATTACAATAAATAATTTAATACAAATAAAATAAAAGATAGTTAAGTCTCTTTATATCATGTAAAAAATTTATTACAAATATAGTCGTTTTATATCATCAAATGTATTTGAATTTTAAATCGAGAATGAGTTGTTCTACCATCGGTATACAATAATGAAGCAATGCCACTGAAGTAACATTTAAAACAATGAGGCATTTAGATATGAAAGATGCAGTTAAAGTATTTCATAAAAAGTGCTTCACTCCATACCATAAACCCTAAATCATAAACAAAAAAATACACTGGATTTTTTTTTTTTGAGCAGCTTTCATTAAGTATCTTATACTAAATATAAAAAATTTGTTTATGATTTTTAGGACTTATTAAACATTGAATATATGTAAAAAGTAAATGAAATTATTATAGTTTTCTTCAATATGAAAATGTCTCAAAAACTAAATATTAGTGTACTCTTTAAACATAAACTCTTTTATATGCATTTTAATTTTAAAGAAAATATCTTTATGACACGTAATTATAATATATATTAATATTTGTTTTATATTAAGTATGTTTACAATATAATTTATAGCATAATAATTCAGTCAATGGAGGTTGGCCAATTAATACGGTATGTTGAATTTATAATCAATACTATATTTAGAACCAAGATATATTTTTTTTTCTTTTCCATCAATAGAAGAGAAGTGATTTTGACGAGAATTTGATAGTAAGAATTAACCTCAGAATGCCATGTGTCCAGAATTATTTTCTTTTATTAGTATGGGTAGATATGGTAGATCATTGTATATTTCTTAGAAGTATACATCACAAAAACAGATACACTAAAAAAAGTATTTGAGAGAGAACTTTTTACACAATATAAAAAGTAAAAGTTATCTTAATGCATGCTAGGAAAAATAGCAGACGAGTTATTATTGAATTGAAAATATAAGGCCTAATTCAAGAGGGGCGGTCTCCTATTAAAGAACTGAGTATGTGATTTAAAAAAACAACATAACAATTAAAATGACAATGCCCGCTACTTATAAAATTTGCAACACACATTTAACTAACCGCTCATAAAATGAATTTTTTAACGATACATAAATAAACACATATGCATAACTTCTTCTAACACCTATACGTAAAACCAAGGTTTTAGTATATGGACCAGACTTGTCTGATCGAAATTGTCCATTTTGCTTAAGTTGTTTCGATTATTTTGTTTATGGTTACGTCGATTATGCTATACTTTTTTTTGACTGTCAATTTTGGCTATGGCTTCGATTATTCGATTCTTCTTATCAATGTAAACAAAATTGTGTTTGAACAATAAAAAATCTCTTTTTAGTCAATGGTTCTTCACCTCTTGCCCACTTTGTAAACTTATAAATAGTTGATTTGTAATATTTGTTTATGGGTTAGTAGTTCTAGGTTTATTTTATTTTTTTATGGCTTTGAATTTCTTATTAAACTTATTTAGGTGATTAACTATTCTTGACGAATTTTTAATTCGGATCACTCGTTTTGGTTCTATGATGATGAAACTATGAACAATGTTAGTTTTATGATTTGATAAAATATTTTATGAAATTTACTTTTTATAATTATAAACGAGTAGATGGTAACTATCTATTTCATAACTTGATAGACCTTTACATAATTTAAAATCTATACATCTTTCAATTTAACAAAAAAACATTTAAAGTTAGTCACTATCATAGAAATGTGTTCTTTGCTCTCATTAGATAGCCCATGATGCTACGTCACCAATCACCTTAAAACATGTATTAAAATGGGTCAAAAAACATTTTACACATGGAGGTGGTGTGGTCAGAGGCGGATCTACACCAAAGCTACGCGGGTCGGCCGTCCCTTATAAATTTTTTTCTAGTGTTATGTATACTATAAATTCCCGAACGAGCCCTGTGAAATTTCAACTCCGACCCCTATAAAATATTGAAAAATGGAGAAAGAAAGAAGATTATAAAGAAAGATCGTTAGAATTTGCTTTCAGGCAAGTTTATCATAGTTGCAGGTACACAACAATGGAAGAAGATGATGGAAAGAAGATATCATTATTTTGTTTTATCTTGTAGACTAGCATAGGTAGGCACAACAAGTTTCTTTTTTCTTGGTCATTTAAATTATTGAAATATGTGAAAAACATTAAAATATTTAATATATAATAATAGAAAAAAAATGGTGGCTGTTTTGTTTTATTGTTTTTTAAGTATATACCCAAACAAAATTAATATTCTTAAACTACATAAACTTTTGTGTGATTTAAGTATAATCAAAGTTCAACGTCATTTTAATTCTAGCGTATAAGTATTAACTTTGTAAATCATTGTAGTTTTTCTCTTTTGCATGGCCCTATATCCTAGGAATGTCAAACTTGGTGATGTTATAATTAGATTTTATATAATGAAAATACTTGGAAAACAATTTTAAATATATTTTATTTTAATTATATACTTTTAGTGACGTTTCATGTGTATTTTTTGTTTGCATGGTATTTTGTTTGATAGTCTTTTTTTATATGGCCCGACCAGAGATGTCGAACCGGACCCCAAAAATTTTTTTTTAACCCGATAATCAACTGAGCATTGACCCAAAATTTCCGACACCTGTGAAAAAATTTTCTGGATCCGTCACTGGGTGTGGTTAGCTGACGGTGAAGATAACAGGGGGGGGTCGGGAGGGGGTGTGGATGAAGGAAATTAGAAACCTTTCCTACGCGTTTTAATTCTTTTTAAAACATTCACGCGATTTAACTGTTACTAGTGTAAGTGTTCAAGAAGTGGTTTATGTTTGTAACATGACCAACTCAACTTCTCAAAATCGATATACATTATTCTCTTTTGTTAAGTTACACAAAGCAAAATACATTACACAACATTTTTTATTTTTTTTTTAGTTCGTGCACGCTCACACTCAACTGTCCACCACCGCCATTAATAATATAAGTGCGATGCGAGTGCATTTTACCTCACTTTCACTTTCTCCGCGTTTCATCACTACTCATTACTACTCTTACTTCCGAACCACTTTTCATCTCTCAACCGCTTCCATGTCTTACCGCCCTAATTCTCAAGGCGGCCGTCGCGGCGGCGGTCGTGGCGGCGGTGGCCGTGGCGGTGGTCGTGGCGGAGGCGGCGGAAGAGGCGAGCAACGATGGTGGGACCCTGTTTGGCGAGCTGAACGGCTTAAGCAAATGCAAGGAGAGGTTAATTTCGTTCAATTCGTTGTTTCTGTTTTACGTATGAAGTTAGTTTTATTCCTAGGGTTTTACATTTCAAATGAATCGCTAATAAGTTTATGCTTGTAAGTTGTAAAATATACATTGCTCCACTTGTTAAAATCAGTTAATGATTGATGGAGGTATAAATTTGAAGTTGTTGAAGAAAAATTAGGGCTGGAATCGAACCGAGCCTTGTTCATGCTTGTCGGTTAAGCTTTTATCGTATAAGCGGATGGTTCACAAACAGCTAACCGGACAAAATTTCTTATTCGTGAACGGTCACAAACCAAATGGATGAACACAAACAATATTATATTTGATTTGGCTAACCGAGAATGGTAAATGTCAACCGGTCCATCCGGCTACCAAGTTTGTGACTTTGTGTTGGTGTTTTTTTTTTTAAATATATATTCATATGTCAACTTTACATATAAATTATTACATAATACTCAAATATATTTTTGTTTTATAGTTAATTTTTTTCTTAAATCTATATGATAAGATTAGAAAAGTCATTAAAAAGTATTAAAAACCTTTAATGAACATACATTAACGATCATAAAGGAACTCGTTATCGAACGCTCACAACATGATTGAACAAACTTGGCCTTTGTTCGTGTTAGTTCATTTAGTTAATCAAATGAAATTCTTTGTTCATGTTCGCTTATTTATTAAAGTAATTTCCCGCCGAATGTTTGGTTCATTTACAGCCCTAAGGAAAATGATTCTGAAATCTGAATGATGATTCTCAGGTTGAGGCTTTTGATAAGAACCACTGGTGGGGAAAAATGGAGGAAATGAAGAGGGGAGGAGATACAGAACTGATAATAAAGCATTTCTTCAGTAGAAATGATCAACAAACTGTTTCTGATATGGCATATCAGCTGGGGCTTTATTTGTAAGTGCCACATTTATTTTCTTCAAATGATCAACAAACTGTTTTACCATTGATGCATTTATATTCTCTTTGTGGAAAGAAAGCCATGCATATAATAAAGGGAAGGCACTTGTGGTGAGCAAAGTTCTATTGCCAAGTTACCGAGCAGATCTTGATGATCGTCATGGATCTGCACAAAAAGAGGTACATTTTGGTGTTTTGACTAATGCAAGTTTACATGTTATTCTTATTTGTGAATACATATCTTGTTTTGTAGATACATATGTCCTCGGAAACTGAGAGAAGAGTTGAGAATCTGTTAGATAGTTCATCAGGGGCTCAAAGTGTTGACAGATTTTCTGGTACATCTGTTCAGAGTGCTAAACAAGTGCCTCAAGAATCAGATAAGACAGCTGGCATGTCGGTAATGGAGACGGATAGTGCCAAGAAGGCACTTAGTGTTGAGCTAAAAGAAAGGCAGGATAAGCAAAAGGTAACCTATTTTGTAGAGGCGATAAGATTGCCAGATTGGGTGGGTCAGGCAACGGTTTAAAATGGGTTCAGGTTAATACGGGCCATTTCTAAGGCCTGTAAACGAACCGAATGCTCAATGAGCAGTTCGTGAACTGTTTAGTGGGAAGTTTGTTTATTTTATAAACAAACGGACATGAACAACTTTTTTTGTTCTTAGTTAAACGAACAGACATGAACACATGTCTCATTTGTTTGTTTACGCTCGTTGTCATTACAACTTAAGTCTAGTTTTAATAACTTTTAAGGCCCAGTACATTGCTTTTCACATTATCTTCAACTGGCTTTAGCTCGGTTATGCTCGTTCATTTATGTTCAGTCATGTTCATTCATTTACGCTCATGAACACTCCTTTGTACTGTTAAGAAACGAACATAACACGAGCTTAATGGACGAAGATGGACAAGAAAAACATGTTCGTTATTTTTCACGTTTGATCATTTGTTCGGTCGAAGTTAGATAAACATGCTCTGATCGTGTTCATACGGTTCGTTTACAAGCGTACATTTCTTAATATGTGCCAAAACGAGTCAGGTCCAGTTGACCTGACCTGTAAACACTTATTGGGTTTTTATTTTATTTTTCCTAAATAATCAGTGCTCTTGTTAAAATTACAAAAACTATATTTTTACCAATAATAATTTGTGTACACTGTACACAATAACAATTAAGGAAACTAGACTTTGGAGATGAATACCCATCTGACCCATATTGTGATTTGACCCATCTGATTAGCCCATTCAGAATTTATCACTAATGCTATATTGTATCGTGTTCTCAACATTCTGGTTGCGTTTAATAATTTACAACCTTGTAGGAATCTGATGCTGTTAAGGCCATGTGCTCGTTTAGAGAGAAGCTTCCTGCACACAAAATGAAATCTGAGTTTTTAAAAGCTGTTGCTGCTAACCAGGTTCTTATAATCTTATCAACTTGTTGGCTTCCATTATTATTCAAGAAAATAACAATCTATTGAAGCTGCTTATATTTTTGGAAATAACGATACAGGTATTAGTGGTTTCTGGCGAAACAGGGTGTGGCAAAACTACACAGCTTCCTCAGTTCATATTAGAGGAAGAGATATCATCTTTACGTGGGTCCCACTGCAATATTACATGTACCCAACCCCGCCGTATATCTGCAATATCTGTTGCTGCTCGTATATCTAATGAAAGGGGAGAAAACCTTGGCGAGACTGTCGGTTATCAGATCCGTTTGGAATCAAAACGATCCGAACAAACACGATTATTGTTCTGCACAACTGGAGTGTTGCTTCGAAAACTGGTATTTTTTGTTTATTATCATTAATAAGATTTTATTTCTCAAATATGAATATATGGTTCTCTCGCAAAAGAACCCTAAAGTCCAGTGAAATGTTCATGAACCATTTGGCTAGAAGTTTGTCTTTTGATTAAATGAACACGAAAACACGTCTTGTTCGTTCATTTATGTTCGTTAACACTCGTTTACGCCCATTTTTATAACTATATATATTTTTTTGTAAAGTTTTAGGTCCATCACAATTTAGTATAGTTCTATGGATTTTAAATATCATGCATTAGAATTTGGTCTAGTTATATAAACCTTTTAAGCCCAACAAACAAATGTTTGTTATTTTGTTTTCTGTCAATTTATTTTTGGTTCTTCTATGTTCGGTTATGTTTGTGACTTTGTTCATTTACATTCTTGAACCGTTTGTTTATACTGTAGATGAATGAACATGAACACATCCATTTCTTAACGAACTAACACAAACAAGAAAAGCCCATTTATTCATGTTTGATCGTTTGTTTGGGTAAAGTTAAACAAGCTTGTTGGATCGTTTACAAGTTCTCTCTAATTATATTTTCAGGTTCAAGATCCGAGTTTAACAGGTGTCAGTCATTTGTTGGTTGATGAAATCCATGAAAGAGGAATGAACGAGGACTTTCTTTTAATTATTTTGCGTGATCTTCTTCCTAAACGTCCCGATTTGCGATTAATATTAATGAGTGCTACAATTAACGCTGACTTGTTCTCCAAATACTTTGAAAACGCCCCAACTATTCATATCCTGGTACTACTTTTGTCATGCCGTGAAATATATTTAACATTTGTTATTTGGTTAATAGTAAGTATTATATTTATATTACCAGGGCTTGACTTTTCCTGTGCAAGAGATGTTTCTGGAAGATGTGCTCGAGAAGACTCGCTATGCAATAAAATCCGAGGCTGATAATTTTCAGGGTTATTCAAGGAGGAAGAGGAGACAACAGGAAACTAAAATTGACCCCATAACTGAGAACTTTGAGGTATTATTTATTTATACATATTATCTTATTAGTGTTAAGACTGATATCGAGCTAATTTTGGTATTGCAGGATGCTGACATCAGCTCAGTATACAAAAACTATAGTGCAAGTACCAAACAGTCACTTGAAGCTTGGTCCGGTTCAGAAACAGACTTGGGCCTTGTATGTGTTATGCAAATACATGCGCTTATACTTTATAGATAGATACACATATTGATGTATGCATATAGATGGACATATATTAGTGAACCATTAGGGTTTAAAACCAGTTCAGCTCAAACATTAACCAAATGAGTTCAATATATTGAAGCTTTTGTTTTTTCAAAACTTTATACAGGTAGAAGCAACTATTGAGTATATCTGTCGTCACGAAGGTCCAGGGGCGATTCTGGTGTTTCTTACAGGATGGGATGAAATTTCAAAGCTGCTTGACAATGTCAAAACCAACAATTTTATTGGTGATCCTACAAAATTTCTTGTTCTTCCTCTTCATGGTTCAATGCCTACTATCAACCAACGTGAAATCTTTGACCGACCTCCTGCTGGCATGAGGTTTGACTTTTCTACCATTAGGATTATTTTATAAATAACTTTTTAAACTAAATTATATATCATTCACTTAAAATATCTTTTCTTTTTTTTCTTGATAGGAAAATTGTTTTGGCGACTAATATTGCTGAGAGTAGTATAACCATAGATGATGTGGTGTATGTGATTGATTGTGGGAAAGCCAAGGAGACTAGTTATGATGCTTTAAACAACCTTGCGTGTTTGCTACCATCATGGATATCAAAAGCTTCAGCACATCAGGTATCCACCTGTAAATGAACCGACTGTTTGGTGAACCGTTCGGCGTGTTCATTTATTTAATAAACGGACATGAACAAAACTTCACACGTGTTTGCTCATTAAAATTTGTTTATGTTTGCTAGTTTACGTTTGTTTAGTTCGTTGTTTTTGTATATTTATTTTGGTTTTTTAGGCTCATATTTTAGTATAGTTTAATGAAATAACGATATCACTCTCAATTTAGTTTAGTTATGTTGATTATTTTGGCTCAACAGATTGATGCTCTTGTTTACTTATAATTTGTGTTTGCTCAGTTTATGTTCGTGAGCGAAAATAAACGAGATTGTCACTCTTGTTTCTCATGTTATTATCTGGTGGTGTTGACAGAGACGGGGCCGTGCCGGTCGGGTACAACCTGGCGTTTGTTATAGATTATATCCAAGAACGGTTCATGATGCTATGCTTCAATATCAGCTACCTGAAATTCTTAGAACACCTTTGCAAGAACTGTGCTTGCAGATTAAAAGCTTGCAACTTGGAGCCATTGGGTCCTTCTTGTCCAAAGCACTTCAGCCCCCGGATGCACTCTCGGTTCAAAATGCCGTTGAACTTCTTAAAACCATTGGAGCTCTAGATGACGCAGAAGAGCTCACTCCACTTGGTATGATGCTCAGTGTTTGTCATACTCATTTGTCACCACCGATGGTGGTAAATTCATCGGGTTGGGTAACAGGTCAAACTTTAAATTCATCAGGTTGGGTAACAGGTCAAACCGGTAATATCTGATGTCTGTCTGAATTGACCCGGAACACATTTTATCTGAAGTTTCTATGCACATAGCACAAAGTCCTAACAATCTAAACATTTACCCTTTCTAGTAGTTTCTTTTCTGAGCAAATTTTTTTTAATTAACCTGTTTTACTTGTTCAAAGATAAAAACAACCCAGTTTGACCTATTTCTAGTAAATGGGTCGAAATTGCCACACCAAGGTATTTGATTATTAATTTAAAAAGTTATGTAAATGAACAGGACGCCATTTGTGCACTCTGCCAGTGGAGCCCAATATCGGAAAAATGCTTCTTATGGGTTCGATTTTCCAATGCGTTAATCCCGCTTTAACAATCGCTGCCGCACTTGCATCTCGCAGCCCTTTTGTTCTTCCAATTAACCGGAAAGAGGAAGCTGATGAAGCAAAAAGACTCTTTGCTGGTGATTCATGCAGGTAAGAATCTTCTGGAACCATCTAATTGTACAAGTCCTCATCATTCTGGAACATTCAGTTTCATTTTGTGCGGTTTATGCAGTGACCATATTGCCCTTCTTAAAGCATTTGAAGGGTGGAAGGAAGCAAAACGGGCCGGAAATGAAAAATCATTTTGTTGGGAAAATTTTTTTGTCAATTCAAACTTTGAAAATGATAAGCGACATGCGGCTTCAATTTCTTGATCTTTTATCTGATATTGGCTTTGTGGATAAGTCAAAGGGTGCAAATGTAAGTTTCTAATTCAGATTTTGTTTTCTAACGGGTCAAACTGGTCAAGTGGGTCAAAATGGTCCATCAAAGCGTTTTATTCACACATAAAGATAAAGATACAAGTCTAGGCTTGTAAACAAAGATAAAGATACAAGTCTAGGCTTGTAAACAAACTGAACGGACATGAGCGGAGCATGTTATTTTTCGATCATTTAACTTAATGCAAACAAACGAACAAACAAAGACAGTTAAGCGAACGAGGTTTTCATGTTCGTTCGTTAATAACATGAGTGCATGACCATGTTTGTGTTCGTTTATGTTCTTTCATTAACGGTATAAACGAACGTGTCAGGAAGGTTCGTTTACAGGAACGAACATAACTAAACGCAGATGAATGAACTTAACTGAGCTAAGATTAGTTAAAAGTAATGTGAAGATCAAGTTATGTATTTTTAATAAATATATAAATGAGCGTAAACTATCGGCCTAAAAAGCGTAAACTAATAGACATAAATGAACAAACATAAAAAATTTAAATGAGTGAATGAGACATGCATTCATGTTTGTTTAACTAAACCAACAATTCTTTTGTTCATGACTTCATGTTCGTCCGTTTATTACATAAACGAGAACAAAAACAAATTTAACTGAAACGTTCACAAATATAAAAGAATTGAAATGAGCGAATGTGACATTGCTCGTGTTTGACATAAACTAACTTGTTGAATGATTCACGAATTTGTTTATAGGCCTATGAAATTTGGTCAACGGTTGACCCAATACGTACGCTTATTCACCCTTTTGGTCTGTTACCTCTCAGTATCTTTTAAATTGCATTTTTTATTTTTATTCTTTTATGTGCTTTCAGGTTTATAACCAATATAGTGATGACATGGAAATGGTATGTGCAATACTATGTGCCGGGTTGTACCCAAACGTGGTGCAATGCAAACGAAGAGGAAAACGAACCGCTTTGTACACGAAAGAAGTTGGAAAAGTTGATATTCATCCCGCATCTGTGAATGCGGGTGTTCATATTTTCCCGCTTCCTTATTTGGTTTATAGTGAAAAGGTGAAAACAAGCAGTGTATACATTCGGGACTCGACAAATATATCAGATTATGCTTTGTTAATGTTTGGTGGGAATCTAATTCCAAGCAAAAACGGAGATGGAATTGAGATGCTCGATGGGTATCTTCAGTTTTCTGCTTCCAAGAGTGTGTTGGGATTGATAAAGGTAAGTATTTTGTTAGATGTGACAATATGTGGTGGGTTGAGTAACGGGTCCAATTTTTTTGGGTCAAATCATGTTGGGTTGGTGTGAAACATAGATATGCTACAAGCTGAAAACCATAGATATCAAACATGTTTATGTTTCAAAATTAGATCCCAAAGATGTTACGCTTCCAAGTGTTATCTTATATTAGGTGTCAAAATGAGTAGGTTGGATCGTATTGGTACGGGCCTTCCTAGATTGGGTTAATCTCCGAACACTTTTTGTCTAAAGATTTTAATCTAAGTTTCATATATTACTAGTAACACCTTAAAATTCTTGGAATAAATTGATTTATGTTTTATGAATTTAAATACATTTTGTGGTACAAATTCCACCCATTTGACAATTGTACTATATTTATTATTTACTTTTAATGATAAACATCTTCAATGTTGAGCAATGGTACCATAGTTATAATATCTTTAATGTTGATTGTTGCAGAAACTAAGAGGGGAAGTAGATAGATTATTGAAAAGGAAGATTGAAGACCCTAAGTTGGATGTTAATGTTGAAGGTAAAGGAGTTGTTGCAGCTCTTGTTGAGTTGCTGCACAACCAGAATGTTCGTTATTAAACATTTGTTTTTGTTATTGTTTTTGTAATCAATTTTGGATCTCAATATGGATAATAGACAAATGAAGCAAGTTATTTATGGTTCTTTATTAGTAGGCCCTCTTTAGTTTCTTTGTTAGATTTTATGTTACAAATAGATGCTACTTGTATTGACTGAAGCCCGATTGCTACAATTGATAGATGATTTGTTGATAAGAAGAATCGATTCTCTAAACAGTATTTGTTTTTAAATGTTTTGGGAGCATTGTTCTCAAAATGTATTCTACAAATTTTTATATACATGTCACTGATTTGAAGAATAACTGTTATTTGTAGAATACATTTGGGGATGAAAAAGAAATTTCAAGATTTCAGATTGGTTAGTTTATTTTAGGATGACAATATCTAATTTATTTAGCCTATATAATATGTTAAAATTTATTATGTATTATGTATTTACAGAAAAGTTTTAACTAGTTGGCTTTATGGTTATGAAAATAATGGTAATTTTGTGATTTGTCAAATACTATAACAGCAACAATATCTTTTTTCACCTTATTTTTGCACAGTGTTATGTAATTCTTTAAAAAGTCAAAAGTAGGTTAGGTTTACACTTTACACACTTAAAGCCGATTGCGGTAATATGTGAAACATGTTTCTTTTTAATGAAGTTGTCAAGGTAAATAACTTAGCTTAAATGTAACATCTAGGTTGGTTTTTCCGGTATTTTTCTTGAAGAGGTAAGGGAGTTGTGTATTCTTTTATTTTCTTTAGTGAAGTTTGCCGGATAATGCCTCTTTTAGCTAATAAAGAATTAAATAAGAATTAAGCTTGCATTTATTATTACTTAAATCTAGATATCTTATTATCAATCCATTTGGTTGATAAATAAGTTGTTACTAATCAAAGGGACTTTAGAGTAGTCGTATCTAGGAATTAGACAAAGCTTTGAAGGGTGAAGCTTCAAAGCTCATAGGCGACAAAAGAATTGCCGTTAGAAAAAAATGTCGTTACTAACGCGTATAAGATAGGGTTGATTGTGTTTATTAGTTTGAATAATGAATTAACTTCTATTGATTACATCTACGTCATGTTTAATTACCATTGGACTTGGGCCATTTCATGTTTATATTAATTTTATAACCAAGTCACGAATCCAATCTTTTTGTAACAGGGTCAGTCTTAAGGAACGAAGCTCGGTCTTAATTGGACCCACTCTGAACACCGGCGTGGACCTACAAGATGGGCTAGCTAGGTCTGATTGCTACCGGCTTGGACCAATTCTTAACTTTTCAAAATACATCAAATTATTTATGGGAACAGTTGGGAAGTAGCATATAAACTAAGAGAATAAATATTATTGGTATTTTTTATGTATTTATTTCAAATGGTTGAATCCAACAACTCAAACTCAAACTCAAACCTAACCGGCTAACATCAATTGGCTCAAGTGCTCAACCTATCTCGACAACTCAAGCCAGAATTTTAGATTGGTGAATAAGAATAAGAATCCATAATATATATAAATAAAACCCTTAAAATCCTACGTGTCGCGATGTGGTCGTTCCCTCCTTTTATGGAAGTCACTAGATTGCTTGATTTTTAAATGGAGGTCTCTCATTGATTTAACCCAAATTCATGGGTATGGTCTTACCAAAACCAGATAGCTCTTAAATGAGTTATAACATTTCATTAAATTTAAAATTAATCTTACCAATTATTTGATATGAAAATCCTATAAAATAGAGATATACTAAAATTTAATATCCAATTTAAAAAAAAAAGATATTATTTATAATTAATAAACAATTTTATAGTAAAAAACATAAGCGGGTTATGGGTCACCAAATCCAGATAACTTTTAAACGGGTTATAACATATCATTTATTTTTGAAACCCTGCCATCATCAAGCCCTAAGTATATTATTAACTTTTTTACAATAAAGAAAATTAAAATCCAAAAAATAAATATTAAAAAACGAAAAATGTAAAACAATTATTCTCTCAAGCCATCAGATTGCTTTATTTGTAAATCAAGGCTTCTCACGCATTTGACCCGAATTCACGGGTAAAGGTCTTACAAACCTCAGATAGCTCTTAAATGGATTATAACATCTTATTATATTAAAAATTAATCTTATCATATATTTGATATGAAAAACCTATAAAATAGGGATATACTAAAAATTAATATCCTATTTTATTTAAAAAAGGTATTATTTATATAATTAAGAAACAATTTTATAATAAAGAAAATAAACGGGTAATGAGTATCACCAAACCCAGATAGATTTTAAACCGGATTATAACATCATTTATCTGTGAAACCATTTTATCATCAAATCTTAAGTATATTAGTTACTAACTTTTTTACAATAAATAAAATTAAAATCCAAATATATATATATATATATAATAAAAAAACCACAGTTTTCTAAAAAACTAGTTAAATCAATCCAAACCATCCATTTTTTAGATCAATGGTTAATATACATAGTGGCAATTAGGTAATTAAATGAAAACTAAAGAAGATTAATTAAGAAGATTAAGGATAAAATTGGTAAACTGGAAAAATATTAATTCTTAGTTTCCTAAAAATTCTCACTCTCTCTCATAACCTTTTTAGTTTTTTATTATCCTACTTTATTTAATATTTGTTGGCAGAAAAAAATACTTATTGCCTTCCAAAAAACAATACATAGAACTATCAACAATAAAAAAGTTGGAAAATCTAAACACAAAATTCAAATAAAGAATTTCCAGCTTTATCTTGATTCATTGTATATTATTGGATTTTCCAATTTTCTAGTTTTATGATTTCAATTTCCAGAGATTTTATGCTTTCGTCTTATCTAAAATGTCCAACAATTTTTAATTTTATTCTAATTTCCTATTATTAGAATAAATGAACCTTTATTTTTATTGTTATTTTTATCGCACATGCTAAAACAAAGTTAGCCCTAATGATACATATATGTAACAACATATATACACATATGTTATTATACTAAAACTATATACTTTCATGTTTGTATCTGTTTATACATATGTAGCTCTAGTATATACATAGTTATATATATATGTAACAACATGTATACACATATGTTATTATATCAAAACTAAATACTCTTGTGTTCATATACGTTTACACATATGTAGCTCTATTATTTTTGCATTTTGAAAGGGGTCATACTAAAATACATATATGTAACTTAATCATATACATATATGTAAAAATAAATTATGAAGTTACATATATGTAAACTAACGTGTTCATGCTTTTTTTTGTAACAAATAGTTAAATACATGTAAATCAAACGGGCTCTTTGTGTAATTATAGAGTTACATGCATAACAACAATGTTCTTATTTGTCATATATTTATAGTGAAATGAGTGTACTCAAAATCGCTAAAAACGTTAAAAAAAATTAATCATAAAAATGTGTATTCTTTTCTGAAACCACACAAAATATCTACGCTAAATTCAATTTAAATAGAATAAGTGGATAGTAAAACAAAAATACAAACGCATATTAATATTTTTAATACAAACGATAAAATAAAATAAAATAAAACAAAGACATTGGAAATTGATGGTTGAATGCCATTCCAACATATTTATAAATGATAAGATCTAAATTGTCTTGGTGTATCATGTATGCATAGACGATTCCTTAGGTAATTTATTAAATATGTAAAGTATATTATATTTGAAAAAAAAGATCCACTTCAACAATTACGGGAGATAAATTAGGGATTGTGCTTAAATACAGTAAAACCAAATTACTATAATATCCTTACAATAAGAAATATAAAAAAGAAAATTTGTGATTGGCCCATTAGAGTTCTCATGGTTTTTAAGTTAAGGAGTGGTTTTCATTTGAACTCTCCTATATATATATATATAGAATCAGGATCATGTGAGAACTTTTTAGGAATTAAGAACTATGAGAACCATTTTGGACCACAAAAAAACCCAAAAATAAAAAAAAATCATAAAAAAAAAACACACAAAAATAAAAAAAGTAAAAAAACCAAAGTTCTTATTTATCATCCCGATTTCTAAAAAAAAAAAGTAAAAAAAAATTCTCGGTTTAGCAAAATTATACATATACATATATGTATAATATGTACATATATGTACACACATGTTTTTTTCCTATGCACATATGTATAATTTAAGGTAAATGATAATGTACATATGTGTACATTACATAACTAAAGATTAAATGAAAGTATACAAATGTGTATAGGTATAATACGAATTAAAAAGAAAAAAAATCGGTTTTTTTTATTATACATATATGTATAATATGTACACACATGTTTTTTCCTATACACATATGTATAATTTAAGGTAAATGATAATGTACATATGTGTATATTACGTAACTAAAGATTAAATGAAAGTATACATATGTGTATAGGTATAATACGAATTAAAAAGAAAAAAAGTTTTTCGGTTTTTTTTAATGAAATCGGAATGAAATATAAGAATTTTGGTTTTTTTACTTTTTTAAAATTTTTGGTTTTGTTTGTTTCATAATTTTTTTAATATTTTTTTAGTTGTCCAAAATGGTTCTCAAAGTTCTTAATTTGCCAATGGTTCTCTTAGGATCCTTACCCTATATATATATATATATATATATATATATATATATATATATATAAAAGGGTTCAAATAAAAATAAAGAGCTTTATATGAATGGTAAGAACTAATAGATTTTTGACATTTGGCATTAAAACCTTGGTAAAAGAATAATTTTAGGAAACTATGTCGGTTATAATGGTGAAAGAGTTATTCTAGGAAACTATGTCGGTTTTTGGTAATTTTAAATCTCAACAATTAATTAACATGATACAAAGGCTATGATTTATTCCTAGTCTTCTTAGAAAACTATCTCTTTTTATTTAAACTCATCCCTAGGATCCTAAGAGAACCATTGGCAAATTGAGAACTTTGAGAACCATTTTGGACCACAAAAAAAAGCGTCTAAAAATATTTAAAAAATTATAAAACAAAAAAAAAACAAAAAATTTAAAAATGTAAAAAAATCAAAATTCTTATATTTCATTGCGGTTTCATTTAAAAAAAAAACCGACTTTTTTTTTCTTTTTAATTCGTGTTATACCTATACACATATGTATACTTTCATTTAATCTCTAGTTACGTAATGTACGCATATGTACATTATCATTTACCTTAAATTATACATATGTGTATAGGAAAAAACATGTGTGTACATTTTATACATATATGTATAATAAAAAAAACTGATTTTTTTTCTTTTTAATTCGTATTATACCTATATATATGTATACTTTTATTTAATCTCTAGTTACGTAATGTACACATATGTACATTATCATTTACCTTAAATTATACATATGTGTATAGGAAAAAAACATGTGTGTACATATATGTACATATTATACATATATGTATAATTTAGCTAAACCGAGAATTTTTTTTACGTTTTTTTAGAAACCGTGATGATAAATAAGAACTTTGGTTTTTTTACTTTTTTTATTTTTGTGTTTTTTTTTATGATTTTTTTTATTTTTGGGTTTTTTTGTGGTCCAAAATGGTTCTCAAAGTTCTTAATTCCCAAAAAGTTCTCACATGATCCTGATCCTATATATATATATATATATATATAAGGGAGGGATATTTTGATAACCATGTTGAATTTTAAGAACTTAAGAACTCAATTCTAGGCCACACATTTAATTAAATAGATTGGAATATGTGGTTGAGATTAAATCTGGCAAAAAAGTCAAAGTAGGAGAGAAAATAAATATATAAGTGATTACACTAACTTTTACGTCCGTTACACATGTGTAAAAAGTCGACTCGGTCCGTAAAAAATTCTGTAATTTTTTTACGTGTATGTTACTTACATATATTACGCATGTGTAAATAAAAATTCAAAAAAAAAAAAAAATCGTTCACTGAGTTCGTAAAACTCAAAGGGGTTCTTAATTGAAATCTCCCCTATATATATATACATATAAGAATATTAAAACATATCTTAAACAAGCACCCTATAATCCCGATCGCTAAGTTAAGAAAAATAATAAAAGAGTCCCATACGAGCGGAATGTCCTTTGTGATGTGTTAAAACGAGCGGAGATCTTGGCAAAAAAAAAAAAAAAAGCTTCTATGAATTTCCTGACAGATCCACTTGAAGGGAGGCTTACTCTCCGGCCAACAAACATTCTTGTGTTTGGATGGGCAGGAGGAAACACGCTTGTATAGACCTTAGTGTACCATCCCACCTTGTAGGGTTTAGGGATACCGAGTTTGTTGTTAGGCAGACCGTGCTAAGTATGAGAAAGCATGTGCCGAGAATCAACGCGTCTCAATTTCTTTTGTTTTTGATACATTTGGGTCTCTTGCCCCTGAAGCTATTACGCTTCTGAAAAGAGTTTAGTGGGTCATGCACAGTAACTTATCGACGCAAAAAACTATAACTTTGTTTTCAGTATGATTTGTTTTGTCATTCAAAAGGGGGTGGTGGCGCAGTTTGTTATCCGCTTATCTATCTCTCTATTACAATTGAATCCTTTTGTTCAGTTATGAATGAATATCATAATGTCCCATACCCAAACTTTTAAAACGTTTTAAGTTTAAGGGTGTTTTCACATTTAATGAGACTAGAATAATGATGGATTATTATATCGATGGAGATGCGTTCTAAAATATAGGCCAATGTAACACGTTTATAAACATTTGAAAGAGAATGAATCGGAAATGCTCAACGTTGTCAACTAACAATAATGATTGATGGTATAACTCAGCTGTATCACACAAATTATGTTAGTTATAGCACCCGAGTTTTGAAAAAATATATAAAATATTTATTTTATATATTGAAATTTGGTGGATGTTTTTAAATAATAAATGATCTATCTTTATTTCATTGAAAGTTCCTTAGTTCAATGCTTCGTCTAGGCGTACCCCACTTGGGTGCTACTGATCATGCTACATTCAACAACTTGTTTCTTTTTGTTTTTTAGCATTTCACTGAAAGCATACGTACATATGCACATAAAATATATGAAAACAAATTAAGCCAGTTAAACCTATAATATAAAACATTTTCTTAAAGCTATAGCGGGTGCTGCGGTTCATGCATAGCAGTGCAAAAGTGGCAAGTTGCTTAAGAACATGACATCGATCGTTGGCGGTTGAAAGATTTGGATTTAATTAATTTATGACAGAATTACAAATTTTGTCCTTTAAAAAAAGCCAAAAACCGGTTCGTGTCCTTTTCTAAGTTTCCTTGCAGGCGGTGTCCTTTAAACTTTTTTTTTCTACACGTTATGTCCTTTACGCTAACTGGGTTAGAAAAACTCAGTTAAATGCCCTCACGTGAGACGCATGTGAGGGCATTTTTGTCTTTTTGCCTACCCTTCTTCTTCTTCTTCTTCAGATATGAACACCTCTAAATAAACCCAGATTCCGGTCAAACTCGCCAAGGGATCACCACCGCCACCATAGCTCCGCCACCAGCCACCGCCGGAGAACCCATAAACCCAGATTCCGGTCAAACTCGCCGGAGAAGACACAAACCCATCTCCGGAGAAGACACAAACCCAGATTCCACTCTTTATCCCCATCTCTTTCTCTCATCTCTCTTTCTCTCATCCCCATCTCTTCCAGATCCAACATCAGGGCAGCCACAAAACCACAAAACCTAATTAACCTACAACAACAATTCAACATAATCGAAGCAGCCACTTGCACACCATACCACCAAACAACCATAATAACACCATCGCACTTAATATCTAAAATTAGTGTTCTAAATAGCTTATTAGGTATGAAATTAGGGTTTCCGACGGACAACAACCACATCGCCGTTAAGATCTAAAATAAGGGTTTCCGGCGGAACACTAATCGAGGTCTTGGTACACTTACCGTCCCTTTATTCATTTGGTCACTAGTCCGATTGGACTTCTAATCATCGTCTAATGCTTCAATCACCACCAATCGCTACAAAGGGAGCTTCTTTTGGTCGCCGGAAACGAGAAGGCTTGTACCCTCTACTGTCGTCGCAAACAAGCAACCTCGTGATGCCCAAACCATGTTAGTATACACCGGTTTTGTGGCTGCCCTGATGGTGGTGGTGTTAGTAACGGTGGCAGGTGGAGGTCATGGTGGCTAGGAGAGAGAGAGATGAGAGAAAGAGATGGGGATAAAGAGTGGAGGTCATGGGAATACCGTAATTGTTACCGGATCTGTGTGTTAATAGATACAGAAGAAGAAGAAGAAGAAGAAGGGTAGGCAAAAAGACAAAAATGCCCTCACATGCGTCTCACGTGAGGGCATTTAACTGAGTTTTTCTAACCCAGTTAGCGTAAAGGACATAACGTGTAGAAAAAAAAAGTTTAAAGGACACCGCCTGCAAGGAAAGGACACGAACCGTAATTTGGCTTTTTTTAAAGGACAAAATTTGTAATTGGGTCTTAATTTATTGAATTTTAACCAAATAATTTAACCATTAGCGTGATGAGTGATCCTCCAAAAAGAAAAAGTGTATTTTTATTTCTTTCAAATTTAATACACAAATTTACTTATGTACAAGTAAACATCCTGCAGCATTTTATGTGATAACATATTAATTATATTACGGGTAATATTTGATGACAATCCATCGAGGTAATTAACATCGTCTATTACAACACTACCTATCCAATTAATGCAATGCTCATAGATATATAATGTTAAGGCTGCCTTGCAGGACGATTTCAATATGGATAGACGCTAATGGTCAGAGATCACGGGAGCCAACCAAGCAGGAATGTACTACCTTCGCCTAGGTGCTGTAAATCAGTCACCAAAGGGGCCCACTAGATGCGTACCATTTCTATCTAGGTGTTGAACGTCAAGCACCTTCGCAACCTAACTGGTTAGGCAATGCTATACCCGTCAAGAATTAATGAATTGATATCTCACTGAAATGTAAACACACAATAATTAATATCGAATAACTCTCAATATTATATAGATGAAATATAATTCAAAATTTCCTATTACATATAACTCGTGTTTCTATAGATGAACCCTAAATCGGTTGCATCCCACGTTCTATAATGTCTAACCATGACTTGATTTATATAGATTAACATAACTTGCTAGTCAAGACATTACCTATTGTAATTATAAAACAATTAGGAAACATCACAAACTATGACCTATTTTTCAATATTGTCCCCTCAAGTTCACCAACTTGTGACTTGAAGTCTGAAATTACATCCAACCAGCCCAACCAACTTCGTTAGGCACCATAGCCTAGTCGTCGTATTTGGAGTCAGCTTGGAAAGTTGGCTTGCTACGCAAGTAAGGTGCATGGCAGGGCCTGTTGGGTACCTCTGGAGCTTTGCCAGACAAGAAATTGTCTTAGCATGCTTATCTACGTTTTGACAATTCTGTAACCCAGTTGAGAAACATTGTCTAATAAGAGAGGTGCCAAATCTTTTTGAATGGAAAACGTGAAGAGCCTCTTGTTGAAATCCTAATCGCTACGCCTATTTTGTAACGCTTCGAATCAAACATGCTTATTTCGGAAATTTTCCCTTTTAAATGGGGGTATGTTTTGCTTTTTAGGGTTTTCAACACCTTACATTCCATGAAATCACTCAACTATGGATATGATGAAACCAAATTACAAGGTATACAATTCGAACCCTTCCAAACCCTAGAATGCATCTTCAAAATCTCCCTTGCTTTCTCCTTCATCTTCTTCCCACAATCCACATTCATCACCAAACAAAGCTTTCCCACCACCCCCAACTGCAACATCTCATGCACCGCATTTCTATCACCCGAAAACATCACCACCGAATACAATATCCTCACCGCACTCTCACTCGCCAACGAAGACACCCGGAATATCTTCTTCGACACCACCGCCAAACCACCACCATGTTTTAACAACTCCGCACGTCCTTCAGCACATTGACAAATACTGTCCAAGAGAATAATAATCAACTCGGACACTCTCTTTTCTGTAGTGTTTAGTAGGGTTTCTATCAACACCGCCACCACGCCCACCTCGGCTCCCTTTATCCGGTTCCTGCCGTATGAACATACATTGATGAGTAGCTCTAGTGTTGGTTTGGTGGCTTTTTGAGATACTTGACTTGTCAAGATGTTTACGAGGCATGCAAAGAATGTAGTGCTCAACGACGTTGTTTGCATGGGCTCCGCAACTTCAAACATAGATTTAAGTAACATGACGGCGTATGCTCGTGACTCGGGAATGTTGACGCGTTGGATCACGTGCGCCAACGTGTCAACGAAGTTTTCGGTCTTTTCCAATAAGGATTTGATGCTTGTTGGTGAAAGTTGAAGGTGGTAGAGAATAGTCAACGCCTCCTCAGAAATACTCATTTGTTCAGTAGTGCATTTAAGTGATGATAAAGTAATCACGTTATTTAAGTTATATACTAGATGATCAACTGCTCCGATGGATTCCAACAACCGTTTGTTCCTATCGTTCTCGCAAACGATCGTTTTTAACCTCTTTAAACTCTCTACTCTAAGGTGAGGAGACTTTGAATCTTTAAGGAGTTTTATGATTTCGGTTTTTGTTATCAGAAGTTGTGGTTCGGGATACCTTTGGACACCAAATGATGAGTTAAGGGTGCACCAAGATTGGATTAACCGACGAAGGGTAAGGTTTGGGGTGAGCTCGATGTCAAGAACGACTTGTTTCGAAACGGGGCATACTTTCTTGTTTTGAGAAAACAACCATTTTTCGATGCTGTCTCGATCGTATGTGATCCCCGTGGAGAGTGTTACGGGGTCTTTCATGATCTCGAATGAAATTGGGCACATGAAATAGGTAGGAACTTGAACATCACACATTATTGAATCAAATGAAGTTGAAGAAAACCTTAGAAGATGTTGAAATGCTATTGAAGGATTGGTGAATGTTGGGTATGAATAAATTGCAAAGAGAGGACTTGATTTTATACTAAGGGGTTTAGAAATATATATTTATAAAAAAGTCAAAGACGTAATCTATTTGACTTTTTAAATAGAAATGAAGTGCACAAAGATGGGAAAAGTGTGTTTGTGGAGAGTAGAAAACAACAAGTATCAATCAAGACATTCTTTTGACTTATTATGATGCATGCAGTTTTGGTCCTTTATCTTCTATCACTTTTGCAATAGAGGTCCTTATGATTAAGAAAATTTGAAAATAGAAAGTAAATATGATCTTCAAAATCTCTATTTCTTATACCCAAGTGCACGTGTCTTAGCATCTTGCGATATATGTGTTTTTTTTATGTGGTTGCGGGTTTAAGTTGAAATGTTTGAATTTAAAAGTAGAATCAGATAATTGTTAACGAACGGTAAGTGACATGATTTCACATATGTTTTTCTTAAAGGAACAAGTTTCTTACATAGCAAATTTTTGTCATGCTCAACAAGAAAAAGATAGAGGGCTGTCTTTCAACCGTTGATCATCGATATTCGCTCGACTCATGTGATGCTCTTCTTCATGTACGGAACAATAATAAAGCAAACCTTAAGTTTCATGATGATATGAATGTTTGTATTTGAGTATGATGGGTGAACTATGTAAATACTTAGAAGTCTTGTGGGTGATTTGAAAGTGTGTAAACTAAAGGCGTAGAATTCTTAATAAGTTTCTTCTTGGTAATGGGGTAGTGGTAGTGCTGTTAGATAGAACCTGGCTGTCCCACTTGACTGCCAAGTGCCAATAGTTTCTTTTGACTTTTTATTCCCTTAAATGTCAACTACTCTTTTAAAAATATACATGCAGCCTTCCTATTTAGAGGTTTTAATTTTGAGAAAAATGACTAAAATAACCCAATTGATCAATAAAATTTTAAAAACATAAACTTAACCTTTTATAATTATCAAAATAGTCTTGCCTAATGGTTTCTACACCAACCCGTTATTTTCCTTCTCTACGTGATATGGTACAACACATCAATCATCACCTCCTGCTCTAATATAGGTTGCCAACGAAAATTATTTGCATTAGCGTTAATATCATGGCACATGCGCCATCGTTTCTCCTATGCCATTTTTTATCCTTCCACGTCGAAGGAATTAAATCGTAATCCAACAAATTTCATGCTTTTTTGATAATATTTATTGTCAAAATGATTATTCTGATGATTTTCATTTAACTTTCCATGAACTTTTCTATTATTGCTATTATTATTACACTATTATTATAATTACTATTATCGTTCTATAATTCCTTGTACAAAAGATATATTAATGCTAAATAAAATGTCCATTGATTTAGTAATGTGTAGGTTGTAGCTATTGATAATAAAATGTCCATTATTTTTTTAAACATTTCAAATAAAATAAATGAGTGGTACATACTTCATATTGGTTTTTTCCACTTTTGTGGTAATTTGATTTCTCGCATAATCCTCCTAACACGTATATATAAAAAAGCTCAATCATTTAACTACATTATGGTGTAATTTTAATTCTATGTAAAAAAGTTGGGTTTTGATACAATTGTAAGAATAATGTATGCTTTCTCCACGTTGTTTCCGAAATCAATGAATAAAAAATTTCAATGATTGGTCTTATATATAATGGAATTATTATTGTAATCTAAAATGCAACTCCTTTGAATAAAAGACACTATTTGCAATAGGGCAACTTGTTGGTTAAGATTTGGTTTCCACGACTAGGCCTCGATTGCTATTTCTTTCTACTTTCGATTACTTTTTTATTTTATAATCATCTTATATTATATACAGCATACATAATCTACTTTTGAATCTAAATGTCGAGATCTAATTAGGTGATCTTCCTCATTATTATTTCACGTGTTGAGATATAATTATTATTTTGTTAAATCTAAATGTTGAAATCTCACCTAATCACTTTATAGAATGGATATAAATTTTTAACTCCCTAAAAGATAATACAAGCTTTTTGAATAAAAGAAACGCCATAAATTTTGTAGGAGAGACTTTTATTACATGTCGATCAATTATGTGATATGATAATGGAGAACAAATAATATTGAATCCGTATACCTTTTAATTCTACAAGCATAGAGACAGAAGAGGACATGATTATGATATGATCGAGTTCCAGTTTAGAACGTATCATAAGGATAGTTAAGTTGAGGAGGCTCACGAATTAGTATTTATTATGAGAATCAAATTCATTCATATTAATAAATATTAATCTCGCATCAATGCATCAAAAATTCACAATTCATAAGTAAGATGTTCGAATTTCATAAACAGTGTGCAAATAATTGTAAAACATATTATAAAAAATTTGAAGACGTGAATGGAAGTAATGGGTGATCACATGATCGCCAATTAAGGTCCGACCCCAACCAAGGGATTACGAGAATACTTCTATAAACATTAAATGTCAATTGATGTACGTGGGTATCCCGTTTTGACTATCTCCTTTTTAATGGAAAAAAAAATGTTTTTGACTTTTGTGAAAGTCTTGGCACACGACCGACAACCGCCAAAGTATACACATAATAAAAGAAGCCGGCCAATGGCATTCACTTTACGTACGACTTGGTCTCTTTCAATTCATTCATCTCTCAACTGATTTGATGATTTCCATTTAAGTTAAAAGCGGATCAATCGGTATCCATTTAAACAAGTCAAAACATTCATGAATTATTTAATATCGATTTGCTAAAAGTTTATATTAAACCCATTAATAATTTAATATTGACTCGCTAAAAGGTTAAATTGAACTGGACTTTTGTCTAAAATAGAATTTTTTTAATAACCAAGCTCTAGATCGAGGTTGATATACTGACATGACTAGTCTCACGCATTTGTTATTCATGTGGAACTGATCGGTTATCAGGCTTCACGTGTGCGCGCTCAATTCTTAAACTGACTAGGTTTGAGAAGGAAGAATCATGATGAATACATAAAATAGCGAAATTGAATTTTACTTAAAAACCCATCAAAGAAACTAAAATAAAAATATGTTTACAAAATAAAAATAAGTTTACAATTATGTGATTGGTTTTCTTGTAACTTCGTGAAATTTAACCGAAAGGTAGGTAGTATAACGATATCAATGAGTGTAATAAAGTGTTCCTCCCAAAATGGTTGAGAATGTTAGTTTTATAGTGAGCGCTCGTGTATTTAAGAGTTTATTATTTAGTAGGATTGTGAGTTGGTCGTTAAAACAATGGTATTGACAAGTAATTCATGTTATATTATAAAACTAAAATTGCCATTCATGATTCAACCATATAACCTATTTAGTTTTGTTTGGCATTCAACACGTTACTCTAACCTTTTCATCTTCTCTTTAATTGATAATATTCTAACTCTATTCATGATTGACACTCTCAATCTTCCATAATCCATATATGAGCAAATTCAGCGGGTTTTGAGTTGTGATCGAGTGCAAGCTAGATTAGTAATCGCCATGATGTACAAATTTATGTGAATGGCCTATGCGACTGATCTCGGCTTCAAAACGAGAGTAATTACTATTGATTTCAACAGCATGATTCACTTGATCTGGATAGCGTTTATTTCTAGTATCAATAAAAAAAAAGATGAGAGCAAACTTTTAGCATGTATGATTTTTGCTTAGTTTTGTAATGACCTCAACAATAAAACTATACCATTTATCTTTTTTTTTAATAACTCTTAAAACTATTCCTAATACTTGGGTGATTCTTTTTATAAGACGAGATGCCAACCGTTTATACCGATTTTATGCTCCATACCTGAGTCATTTAAGAACAACATCAAGGGGGAAAACCCATCATTATAAGAAAACCACCTTAAATTAAGTTTCAAACCTAAAACCTTAAGATTTCAAACATTACCATCATCCCATACAAACCTTAAATTTATCTCACAATAATAATAACTCATCATAAGCATATTTAACAACAATTACTTGATTCTTAAATATAAAACTATCATCAATAAAAGCATATCTACAATTTCTTTTTTCTTTTCCCTAAAATGAGTTTTTCTTTCTTCTCAATATTTAACTTTCATTTTTCTTACTAACTAAAATCAAAAGTGACACAAGTAGACTTGTTCCAAACCCTAGAATGCACCTTCAACATCTCCCTTGCTTTGTCCTTCATCTTCCTTCCACAATCCACTTGCAACACCAACATCAGCTTCTCAACCACCCCCACCTCCACCATCTCTTGCAACACCCTTGAGTTACCCGAATACATCGCCACCGAGTACAACACCCTCACCGCCCTCTCACTCGCCACCGGAGACACCCCAAACACCATCTTCGATACCACCGCTAACCCACCGCCATGTCTCAACAACTCTGCTCGCCCGTCCGCACATTGACACGTCTGAACCAAAACCATCATAATCATCTCGGACACTCTCTTCTCCGAACAATCCAAAAGCGTGTTGATTAAAACCGCAACCACTCCAGCCTCCACTGCCTTTATTCGGTTCCGGCCCCATGGACAAACGCTTATTAGTAACTTTAGTGTTGCCTTTGTAGCCTTTTCGGATATTTGATCCATCAAGATGTTTACAAGCTCTTTGAAGAAATTAGGGTTTAATGACGTCACGTGCATGGGCTCCGCCACCTCAAACATGGACTTTAATAGCATGACCGCGTAAGCACGCGATTCATAGCTTGACGCGCGTTGCATCATGCGCGTCAGCTTCTCAACGAAATCACCCGTCTTTCCAAATAATGTTTTAAGACTGGTTGGTGATAGTTTAAGGTTGTAAAGAATACATAACGCCTGTTCATTAGATGAAGTGATCATGCTAGTGTTTACGTTACTTATGATGCTTGATAAGTACTCAGCTGCTCCAACCGATTCCATCAACCGCTTGTTCTTTTCATTCTCTAGAACAATAGATTTTAATCTTTGCAAACTCTTGGTTTGATGTTGTGGAGACTTTGAATCTTTGAGGAGTTTAATGATTTCGGTTCTGGAGATTTGAGGTCGTGGTGTCGGGAACCTTTGTATTTCGGATGAGGCGTTGAGGGTGCACCAAGACTGGATTAACCGGCGAAGCGTGTGGTTAGGGATGAGCTCGATATCGTGAACGACTTGTTTGGTTACCGGACAAACGTTATTTTTTCTTGAAAACAACCAGTTTTCGATGCTTTCTCGATCGTAAGTGATTCCAGTTGAGAGAGTTACAGGATCTTTCATGATCTCGAGCGAAATCGGGCATACGAAAAACCGAGGAACTTCAACTTCATTTTGTGGATCGGCCATTATTGAAATAAGATAGAAAATTGATTAGAAAGTTGAGAGTTTTTTGAGTTTTTGAAACGGTGAATATTGGTTTATGAATGATTTGGTCATTTGTAATATATATATATATAGGCGGAAATTAATATTGAATAAGAGAAAGTCAAAACACGTAAAAGTTTGACTTTACAAAAGGAGGCATTTGGTCTTAAATGAATTAATTAGGGGATAAGCTAGCCAACTGGCGATTGTGTGGGCAAGTTGTGTTGGAGTGTGTCAAGGTTCATGAATAAGCAATTTCTTAGTTAAAAAAATATGAGATTTGACCGTGGTCATTTAAAAATCTAACCTTCTAGGAAATGGAGCTTTAGGCTTCTCAAAGTGAGTTATTTTATGTATATATTAGTTGTATATTTCCAAGTTCAGATAGTTAAAAAAAAAAACTACTATACAGTCACGTTTTAAAATTGATGGTAAACTTATGTGTATGTCTTAACGTGGGTGGATCTAACAATAATCTTGGATCAACCGAGCTTAGTGCTAGCGGAAATCACACTAAGCCATCTAAACGGTCTCGGATCTTGAGAGGTTATTTTCGGTTGGTTTGAGAGAAAGAGAGAAAGCCGAGAGAGAATGAGAGTTTGGCAAAAAGGTTTCTTTTTATTAACAATGAACAACCAACCAACAACTATCTCTCATGGCATGCTTCCTATTTATAGGAAAGCATGCATGAAAAGTAAGTCACATCAAATGCCCAATAGGCTTTACAACATTATTTCTCTTGGGCCTATACATTCAAATCTAACAACTAAAGCCCAAAACATATAATTACAATACAAAAGACTAATACAAAATGGGACTAACTATCTCCCTCTAGTCTTTAGTATTGGAACCCGTCGGTGTCGTAATCCAGCCAGCCGTCCTCGGGTAGTGGAAGTTCAAAAACTCTTTTAACAAACTTTTTGAAGGCTTCAACTATCCGGTCTGTATTCTGACGACCGATATCCCCGACGGTTCCCAGGGGAGAGTTGTAGATCCTCTTGATATCTTCTATATGCAGCCCCATTAGCTCGTGCTCGTCAAATACGCGAATCTCAGGCAGATCTTTGCAGCGTATGACGGCCTCCCATGTCGTATAGTCGAATTCCCAGCCAATGAAGTCTCAGAGGATGTTAGGAATAAAGGGCTCACCATGGTAGATGATATGACAGTTCTTTGGTGCCCTGTATCTCCACATTGTTCGTGGCTCTCCGGTGGCTGGGTCTATCTCCCTTGGGTTCTTGTACTTCCGACCCTTATTCGGCTCAAAATCTTTGTAGTCGAATTTCGATTGACGATGAAGATAATCCGGGATCCAACTTTCCAACGTACTCCCAACCGCACCATGACCTAGAGCCTTTCGAAGATAATTAATGTCAAGCTCTGGTAACGACTTCAGCTCATGGTGGTTGAGATAAATTAGATCACCACTATATCGTCTGGTGGCCCAACACGCGTTCTCCTTATTGTATTTCGCATAGACAATCAACGAATCATCGTGGTAAGGGTAGATGAGCTCGTGTGCGCATGCACGACTTGACACAATATGATTATTTCTCTCATTCTTTGGTGGTTCCTGTGTCAAGTCGTCAGTTGGATTGGAGACGGGATCAGCGGCAGGTGTCTTTGAAGCTTGGACTTGAGCTGGAGGTGTATCTGGATTTGGCGAGTAGTTGATGTCGTTTTCTACTGCCCCCTCCGTGTCAGCTGTAATGAGTTTTTCCAAGTTCATTCCAGCCTCTATGAAATCATCCATGACACCTGCAAAATCCTCAGGAAACAGTTCTTTATACATGTCAGTTATTTGATAATCATGCACCTTGACTTTGCCAGCCGAGTCGTAAGCAGCAGGGTCTTGAACGTCATGTTGAGTGTGTGGAGGTGATTGAGTGTTATCTCTACCTCCACCTCCTACTGCCCTGGCTCCTCCATCTCCACCGTTCCCACCATCATCATCCTCATCAAAGCTATCATGAACGTCATCATCGTCATCATCTTCTTCATCATCATCATCCTCATTCTCATCTTCGTCATCACCATCATCACCGGCTTGGTCCTGAGGTTGTGCTTGTTGTTCAGGACCCAAGCTTGTACTGACTCCATTAGCGGCTTGGCCACCTTGTTGTACCACACGACCAACAGTTGCCTCACCTTCAGATGCCACAAATCTAACTCCTCGCAAGTCCACACTCGAACCTGCGGTGGGCTATGAACCACCAGCCTGAGAAGTCTCACCAGACCTTCTCCAACTTTTGAAAATTGTATCAAGTCGATCCTCTAGACCGTGAAAGTCATCTTCATGAATACCCATAAGGTCTGAGGCCGCTTGATATTTGCTCACCAACTCTTCGTTTGTCTTCAGTTGGAGCTCATTAAAACGATCATGTTCCATCACCTTTTCTTGAATAGCCTGCATTTCGGACCTGAGTGTATCGAGGGAAGCGGATGAAGCGAGCTGGTTCTCTAAATTTGTGACTCTGAAGTTTGTAGCTTCTTTCTCAACATCCCATCTTCGAGTGGCATCCTCAATCTTCTTGTTGACACTTGTTCTGAGAGCACTTGCACTTGGTAGGTTTCTTTCAAGAGTGGCCAATCTGTCAGCAAGTCTGGAATGGTCTGCTCTCAGGTTTTCGTTTTCCGAGGCTTCTCGGTTCATCAGCGCTTGAACATTCTGGATTCAGGTATGGAAGGTGTTGGTCAATAATCTTTGATTTTCAGCAAGCGCATCGCTTTTTTCCTTCTGTTCTTCCAATACCCTTATCTGCTCCTTCAGAGCATCCTTCTCTTTTTCATTCTCAATCGCTCTCTGCTTCATTTCTTTGATGAACTTGAGGAGCACCATCTCTCGTTCCGCCCTTTTAGCATTGGATTCCTCCAGTGCGACGATCCTATCGAGGATAGGATTGGCGTATACTGGAGGTGTCGACGATTTCCCTCGGGCAATGGGTTTGGGTGAAATGATGGTGGTTGGTGGTGTGATGGACATTACGGGTGGTGAGGTTGTTTGCAAAGGCAGGGTGATGGGTTGAGTAATGATTGGTGAAGATGTAGTGGTGGGTGGTGTTGATTGTGAGACAGGTGGTGTTATGGTTTGGGTTGGGGAAGTTATAATGGTTTGGCTCCATAAGTTTGTTGTTTGGATTGGTGAGCTGAAGACAGATGATGTGAAAATGGAGGAAGTTGTTGTTTTGGTGAATGGTTGAGTGGGTGGTGTTGTGATTTGGGAGGGTTTGGGTTGGTTGTGTGACTGGAGTTGTGGGTTGGTCTTGAGGTGGTGAGGGTGGTATTTGGGTTAGGAAGGTAGATATTGGTTGGTCTGTTGGAGTGGGTTCAGGTGAGGATTCAGGTGAGTCGTGGAGTAAGGTTTTGGTTTTCTTGGATTTGGATTTCTTTCTGGTCTTTGGCTTCTTGTAGGTAGGGATTTGGATTTTTGTTACATCTAATGTTTTGAGGGCTTGGGCTAGGGCTTCTTTGGTGATTTTGGGTTGGTTAGATGGTTTGTCTTGTGAGGGAATCTTAACAAGAAACTTGGATGACTTCTGGGAGTCCCCAAGTTTCCTCAGACGCTTCAAGGGCGGTTGGTCTTCCTCTTCCTCCTCTAGCTCAATAAACTTGCCCTTCTCAGCAGCCTTCCTTTTTAAATCAAGCTTGGCTTTAGTGCGGTCCTCGGCCGGCTCATCACTAGAATCAGCCTCAATCTCAGCATCCAACTCCTCAATATCTTCACTTTCAACATCTTCATCACCCGCAGTTTCAGTCTCCTCAAACAAATCAAACTTAGGACCTAGCCTTGGTCCTTCATACTGATGTCCCCTTCCTTTGGTGCTCAGCAATACACCAAAGATTGACGTCTTGATTTCATTCACATGATAGGGCTCGAGATGAGATTTCTTGTCTTTAGCCTTCTTTGACCCCGGCCTCGGAACATTTGGGATCAAATCATCCAGGAGCATCTGTACCATGTGGCTCCATTCCTGATGTTCCCCAACATGCACAGGAATATTCTTCGAGAGTAATTGAACTTCTCTCGAGTCGTTAATGCAAACATGATCCTGACCCAGTCCACACTCATGCTATCAAATCCTCCACAAATATCAGCAAAGCAATGAGTGATTATGTGGAATAGAAATCTCCAGTATGGTGGGAGATGTTTCTTCTCAAGGCTCTTCCACTTTGTATCATATCCCATACTCGCCACAAAGTCTTCTAACTTCTTCCTGTCTCCTTTCTCATATTTGTAATCTGGCTCGTCAGCAATCCTTAACACCCGTCTAATATCTGCTTCAGTAATCGTTAACTCCTTTCTTGCAACCTTTGTTGTGAATGATAGGGAATCATCGGCAACCTTGGCAAATGCCCAGAAATCCAAGACCCACTTGTAGTAAATAGCTGGATCAGCAGATATAGCATGTGCAAGGGGTGTTTGCTTAAGTCCCTTGACCATCGATGTGAACGCTTTGTCCTTTCTAGACTTTGGAAGCTCAAGAGCACAAAATTGATTATGTCCCTGAAATTAATACCACAAGAATATGAGAATCATCAATAGATAAAAGCAAAACAAGATAGGTTATATACGTATGCCTTAAGCATTTACATAGTTAAATTTTACAATAAATTAATCATGTACATTTTAGATTTTATAATTAATAAGTTAGTTAATAATCTATTAAGTCCAATATGTACAAGGTTCCAGTCCAAAACAGTCTGTGAGTTCAAACAGTTTATTAGTTCAATATAGTCCAGTGGATATTAGTCTGAAAAACCAAAAAAAATTGCCAAGTTAGAGTTTTTCGCATGGATTTATTTCGCTTCGCATGAACCCAAGCGAAGCGAAACAGATTTGTTTCGCTTCGCATGATCCCAAGCGAAGCGAAATAGATACTTCATTTCGCTTCTCATGAGCCCAAGCGAAGCGAAACAGATTTGTTTCGCTTCGCATGATCCCAAGCGAAGCGAAATAGATACTTCATTTCGCTTCGCATGAGCCCAAGCGAAGCGAAACAGATTTGTTTCGCTTCGCATGATCTCAAGCGAAGCGAAGCAGAAACTTATTTCGCTTCGCATGAACCCAAGCGAAGCGAAACCGAAATCCCATTCGCTTCGCATGAGATCAAGCGAAGCGAAACAGTGAATTTATTTCGCTTCGCATGAACCCAAGCGAAGCAAAAAAGCCTTTTCATGCGAAAAAGTTTCACTTTACCCTTTTTGATCTTTTGTTCATTTCGCGTGTGTCGCCAAGACTCGAACTTGAGTTTCTGGAAAGTTTGAACCTGAAACACTTTGGTTTACTTAGTCAATTGAACCTCAGAACCCATGAACAAACCTTATAACTACAAACTGTACAAAATCAAATCTAAAACTAACAAATAATGATGATAAACATAAATCTAAGGTCCTAAGAATATATTATGACCATGAGAACATCAAAAATCATGAGATCTGTCTTTAGATCTAGCCGACGGTTCATAAGAACCGCCATCTTGATCCAAGAGAACCCAGAAACACAGATGAAAGGATGAATTTAGATGTTTATGATGTTATACCGAAGGAGCATGATCTGGATTCAAAGGCATATTTGATAATGAGGGTCGGATCGTTGAAGAATTTGAAAGGTTAAGGGTTTGAAGGTTTGAAGATGAGAGAGAATAGAGAGAGTGAAAAGTAAGAGTGTTTGGTGAACAGTGAAAGATATTTTAGATTTCCCTCTTATATAGGGTCAGCCTATCTCGCGATAAGGTCAAAACATCGCGAGTATTCACCGAAAATACACTCTCAGTCCTCGTTCTTTAAAAATATTTGCATTTTCAAACCCGAAAAATATTTTACTCACCGAATCCAAACACTTGTTTAATTTTTATAGTTTTTCTTTTGTCGGTCCGTTACTGTTAATCTTTGTACTAACGATCTCTTAAACATAAGAATAAAAATGAAATAAAAATAAAATAAAATAAAAATAAAAATAAACCAAAAATAAAATTAAAATAAAATTAAAAATTAAAATTAAAACTTAAAATATTTAAATGTGCAAGTACTTAAAAAATTTTAGAAAACAAAAACAAAAACAAAATAAACAAAAACTTTAGATGAAGATAATATTAAATTAATTTACATAGTTCTTTTCTTTATTTAATTTACAAAGAACGATCTTGAGATGGAATCATATTGATTTGCAATGCCCTAGATCACGTCTCCATTTTGAAGTTTTTGTGACACAAATTCATCATTGACTGTAGATATTGTCCACCTGTTTAACTTGACAAGTGTTTTGATGTCAAAATGATATATTTGAAGTTCAATTAGGCTCGATGCTCATGTGGTCCCCACTTAATTAGACATGTTACTGATTCCATCATATCTCGAGTTTACTTTGTGTTAACATATCACCTCAACTTGGCTTAAACCTTTCTTAGTTGATCACAGTACTCTTATTAACATACTTGACTTTGTACACTGTACACGTGAAACTTTGTGCTTTGCACACTTGACTCGATCTAGAAAGATTAAAATAAAGCAAAACTTCAGGCCATAACAATCAGGTTGGATAATACCATATTATCGCGCAGAGAAAGTCCAAGGCTTGAACAAAAGAAAGAAAATAAAACAAAGCAGAAGACTCAGGGCCTTAACAATCAGATCTTGTATGACTACAAACGTAGAAAGTCCAAGGCTTGAGTCGAAAATAAATGAAGAAATAAAGCAGAAGTTAAAATTCCTAGGACTGACTCTTTTTCTTTTGTTTTTCTGACTCTTTTGTTTTTCTTTTTCTTGCTTTTCTTGACGTTTTACTTGACTCAATGAAAATTAAAATTGACACTGACTTTCTGTGATCAGGTAAAGAGAGGCTTGGGTATGACATGTGTAATTACGTTTCATCCTTCATTGATATGACTTAAATGGAATCATGCAACCGCTTCTTAAACGTGTAGCCACTAGCAACGGTAGAAATTTAAGTTTATATCGCCCAACACTTACTTGCTTGTTAAGCCTATCTACACATCAATGAATGACTTTGTAGCCTTTTGTTCTATTCTTTTAACTTGCTAGGATCAATACACACCAATGTACTATCATTTTCCATATGGTCGGATCAAGTTCTTAAATGAAAATTTTAAATTTAGCCGACTCCCTCTACAAAGGAGCTCCCTCTAAGCGGGACACCACTTTTTAGAGTTTTCTTAAGATTTTCTTAGATAGGAGTAAAGATGAAATTAATGTTATAAAAAATTAAAATCTTTTTGTTAAGTCAAATGACTTGATTTTTGTTTTGCTAAAAGTAAATTTAAAATCTTTTTGGTAAGTTAAAGTTAACTCATTTTCTCCCTCTAAAATTGTGACATATTTGAAAAATATTTACTATTTTAAAAAGAAAGATAAAATTTACTCAAAAGAAATCATGCCCAATGACTCAACGAGAAACAAAAATCGGGCACGACTAAAAGCTTTAGTAAAGAGATCTGCAAAGTTATAGTCAGTATGGACCCTTTTTATATCGACAAGCTTACGATCATAACAATCACGAATAAAGTGTATTCGGATGTCGATGTGCTTGGTCTTTGAGTGCTGGACCGGGTTTTTAACAATTGCAACGGCCGACTCATTATCACATTTGATCGTGGCCATAGAAATTCAAACCGTAATCCAGCAGTTGATGCTGGATCCATATCACTTGAGAGCAGCAGCTGGATGCGGCGAAGTACTCGGCTTCTGCTGTGGAAGTGGACACGGTGACTTGTTTCTTGCACTGGCATGAGATCAACCGATCTCCCAGGAATTGACATCCATCAGATGTTGACTTTCTGTTCAAGTTGCATCCCCCATAATCACTATCGGTGTAAGCATGAAGTTCCAAGGGTGACTCCTTTGGATACCAAAGACGCAAACGTGGTCTACCCTTCAAGTATCTGAAAATACGCTTGACAGCCGTCATGTGGAATTCTCTTGGTTCAGACTGATATCTGGCACATTAACAAACAGGGAACATAATGTCCGGTCTGCTTGCAGTGAGATACATCAAGGAACCAATCATTGACCTGTAAAGGTGTTGATCGACTGGTTTTCCCGATGGATCAGGAGCGAGAACAGGTCACGTAGCGATTGGAGTCATGAAAGATGTTGAGTCCTTGAAACCAAATTTCTGAACAATGTCGTGAACGTACTTTTCTTGGTGAATCAAAGTCCCGTCCTTCTTTTGCGCAAATTGTAAGCCCAGGAAGAAAGTCATCTCCCCTAAGGAGCTCATTTCAAATCGCTGTTGCATAACCTTAGAGAACTCCTTGCACAGATTCTCATTCGTGGACCCGAGGATGATGTCATCATCATAAACTTGTACCAGAATCAGATCACCCTTGACCTTCTTGACAAAGAGAGTTTGATCAACGATTCCGCTCCCGTATCCATTCTTCACTAAATGATCGGCCAGTGTGGCATACCATGCACGAGGTGATTGGTGAAGACCATAAAGTGCTTTGTCAAGGCGGTAAATGTGATCAGGATGAGATGGATCTTCAAAGCCGGGTGGTTTACTGACGTAGATCTCTTCCTTTACTTTCCCGTACAAGAAAGCAGTCTTCACATCCATTTGATACACTTTGAAGTTCATGTACGAAGCGTATGCTAGAAAGATACGAATTGCTTCTAATCTAGCTACCGGTGCATAGACTTCATCGTAATCAAGACCTTCACGTTGCCAAAAACCTTGCACAACAAGTCGGGCTTTGTTTCTAATGATCACTCCATTGTCATCTTTCTTATTTCGGAACACCCACTTCGTTCCAGTCGGTTTCTTATTTTCTGGTTTCTTCACTAGCCTCCAAACATTCAGCTTCTTGAACTGTAACAGCTCTTCTTGCATGGCCTCTACCCAAGAGTTCTCCTTCAAAGCAACTCTGTAGTCCTTGGGTTCCACCTGTGAAATAAAACAAGCAAAAAGACATCTGTTAATGTTACCAGAAGTACTGCGTGTCTGAATGCCAGCGGACGGATCTCCAATGATGTTCTCAGTCGGATGTCGACGATATATTGGTAGCTGTGGAATCTGGTCGACATGCTCGACTGGTGTGGCCTCAAGCTGGATAGTCAGGCTCTCTATGGGATGAGAAATAGTGGTCGCAGGGACGGAAGCACTTGGTTGAGGATCAAATTCACCTTCTTGTTGTTCGACCAAGTGTTCTGGAGCAATGGGACCTTCCCATAGGTTGTCATAGAATGGGACAACTACTGCTGGAACAGATGTTGTGTTGGTGTTATCAGAAGCTTCATTTGGACTTGGTTCAACCTGCACATTTGATACATTGACCTCCATTGCAGGTCCTTGATTGTCTTCTTCTGAGGGAGGTGTGAGGACAGATTCCACCACACTTGGTTTTGCAGGAGGTGGTGATGTGCTAAAATTAGTTTAATATTATTAACTAAAATTACGCTAATCTAGACACTAAGTAATAAATTCTAGACTCCTAAAATTAACTAAACTACTAACCGGCAAGTGAACCCGGTCGACTCTAGTACAGTTAAGTAAGTCCGGATATCGAACCCACGAGACTCTTTAAATTACGTAAACTAGCTAAATTAGACTTAACTACAGACACGACTATTTATTTATTAGTATTGGGGGTTTTACTAAAAACTAATATTAAATTAATCACTAAGACTTAAAGATGACTTAAACCTAGACTTAACTCAAATAATGACAAACAACCACCTAGGCTAGAATCCCTAATGCATCAATTATCAAATAGTAGGAAAAATGCTAAGTTATGGAACCGGTATCTTAAAATAGTCACTTAAAGAAAACCCGAACAGGACCCCTGACCCTTCTCAAGAAGACACCTATGGATTTCTATTAAGTTCTTAAAAACACCAGCTTAATTAGACTCGCTTACGGTCGCTAATTATTTTATGACAAGTACCTCTATAAGAAATCCTACCTTACAGCGTGGAAATCAAAGGTAGTTTAAAGTATTCACTCGACTAGATAAACAAGGCTGAAAAATCAAACCTAGACGGACTCCTTACGAAGAACTAAATCTAGCAATATTAAACAACCAAGACTTATCATATAATCTATCACCTCTCAGCTATTTAGATTAGCAGCACACTTAGGTCTATTTAATTTATTAATATTGTTCCTATGGTTTTAATGCATATCAACCATAACTAGTCAAAAACACATAGTAGATGACCTAACAGAATCCTATTATATGACAGACAATCACCAAGAAACTGTGAAACAATAAAACTCATCAAACAATCCTAAGCACACATATGCATCGAATAAATAACAAGAAACCTCTTACTTAATCATAAACCATAACAAAAGAAAAATCCAAACTAAATACAACGTCAACAAAAGTTCATCATAAAGCCTAGGCGGTCTAAGGGTTTAGCCAACAACTATACTCAAGGACAAACCAAAATAAATAAATTCAAATAATGATTTCATATCGAAAACAATAAATTCGAACCAAATAATAATGATGTTTGGATGAGTAGGCGTTGAACCCAAACGCTCTTTACTCGAACTAGTGGCTTGCTTCTTTTCTTTTCTTCTTTCTTTGCGTGACCCCTTAGATAGCCGTAGGTTTCTCCTTCATCTCTTCCGCTCACGGGTGCCCAGCTTCTGTTAGAATAATAAATATCCTCCTTATATGCGATTTGCCTTTTTTCCTTTTTTATCTTCACGTGGGCTTCACAAATCTTCACATGGGCCATTAAATAAATCAATAATAGAATTTCTCCATGTTTTACTCTTCACGTTATGTTCCTGTATCCAAGAGAATCAAATAAATATCATTCATATTATACCTTAAAATTTGAAATTCATATTTAAACAACTTGTCATTTCCTATAATTAAAAGCAATGGAGAACGATAATAGAAAGTATAAATATATTAAGTTCGACTATTCAGTTGTTGGTCTCAAATCAGTAAATATAATTCATTTTAGCTCGTTGTCTCTTAAAACCTTAAAAACCCGCATATGAGCCAACTAAAAACAATAGTCATAAAAAACCTAGCTCAAAAGTAATAAAAGTATAGGAAACATTTATATAATAATATGTATATTTCAGACCATATCAGGTGGCTCTGCTTGATCGACTTGAACATTTTGATTGTTGTCGGCTGACACATATGAATCAGAATTTGAATCAGTCATGTCTTCAACAACTGGCATTTCAGTGGTGTCGGAAGAGGGCTGCTCATCATTAACCAGGGCTGGTTGATCTGCCACGGGTTGTGCATTAAGTATGGGTGAAGCAGCAGCTATATCAACATGTCCAAGATCTCTTAAAACAGCATGCATCAGGATAGACTGATCATCAGCAGGTTGAACCGGTGGAGAGACAACAGGGGAAACCATTGGCACAGCGGATGTCATGTACATTCCACGAAACTACTTGAACAAACTTTCATAATCAAACATCCAGTCCGGACCATTATGTGCATCAGTAGGGTTCAATTCTTGCCAATCAATGTTGAAAGACTTCTAAGATCACTCTAGTTTTCTTGTTATAGACCCGATAAGCACATTTGTCGGCAGCATAATCAACAAAATAGCACTCATCCGCCTTTTCAGCAAACTTGGAGGTTTCCAGCATTCGTTTGGAGTATGGTACAGGGACATCCAAACGTTCTGAAGAAATTTACCCTTGGCTTCATTCCATAGAAGACTTCATACGGAGTTTTGTTTAGTCTTTCGTTTAGAAGCACACAATTCTGAGTAAAGCAAGCAGCGTTGATGACTTCACCCCAGAAAATCAATGGTAGTTTGGAATATGAGAGCATTGTTCTAGCAGCTTCAACCAACGTACGGTTCCTTCTTTCAGCCACCCCATTTTGTTCGGGAGTGTATGGTGCGCTGAGTTGATGAACAATTCCCTTGTTGTGACAGAATTCATTCACCACCTTGTTGCAGAACACTGTACCATTGTCACTTCTGATACACTTCACCTTATTGTTACTTTGATTCTCAACCAATACGATAAATATGAGCAGAAACTATGATGTCTCGTCCTTGTGCCCTAACAGAAATGTCCAACTGAAACGCAAAAAATCATCAGTAATAACCAGACAATAGGCTTTTCGACCTATTTCCATTGGTTGAATTGGACCGAAAAGATCCATGTGCAACAGCTGAAGAGTGGAATTTACAGAATTGACGATTTTGGGTCTGTGAGGGAGTTTGTGCTGTTTGCATTTAGAGCAAGATAAACATTTTTCAGCATAGTGAAAAGATTTTACTGGTAAACCCCTCACATGGTCACCTTTAACCAACTTATTCAAGTTCTTAAAGTTGACGTGACCCAAACGTCGATGCCATAAAGATGAATCGTTCTCCGAGGCCTTGGACATCAAGCAAGAAGCAGAACGCATGGAATAATTGCTTCTCATGTCCAGAATGTATGCATCGTTGTGCCTCGGAGTACCCAACATGATCCACTCTTCAGGGACCTTAAAACCTGGTTTTAGAATGAGACATTCATTTTCTGTAAATAGGATTGAGAGTTTCTTATCACAAATTTGAGACACGCTGAGCAGGTTGTGGTTGAGTTGTTCCACCAGATTGACCTCATTGAATGTCAAAGTACCATTCGAGACCTTCCCTTGTTTGGTTATTTCTCCTCCAATGTCGCCGGCAAAAGAAAGGTCCGTCGAATGATTTAATGTCGAACAACAAGGACTCATCTCCTGTCATGTGTCGGGTGCAGCCACTGTCCAAGTACCAAATACTGTTGACAGGCCGTCCTGGCTGACCCTATACACACGAACAACCAGTTAGTGGAGGGTTTCCCGAGAGGTACTAGTCTCGGGAAAATTAAACACAAAATCACCAAGTTTAATTTTATGATTTCTGAAAATGTAATCTTTTGGTGAGTCAGAATCTGAAGAGCAATCCCTCGAGGAACTTGAATTATGTTTCCTCGGTTTTGAAATGGTTTTCTTGATTGCCTTCGTTTTGGTTAAGCTTAACCACAAAATCTTCTTGATTAGCCTTCGAGAAAGCCTTTGAAGAGTTCTTGGGCTTTTCAGCTTCAGATCCCTTAGCTAACCTCTTCCTTTCTCTTTGGGTTAGCCGGAAAGGTTTCTTGGGTTTTTCAGTTCTTTTGGGTCTTAAATCTGGCTCACTGGCTAAAGTATAAGTTTGGTTAGGCATTTTCTTATTTTGAGCAGGAAATCTAGAAAATGTCTGACCAAACTTACTGTTTAGATCTCTTTGTTGCTTATGCCAGTTTTTGCAATGTCTTGCAAGATGAGACGGATTCCCACAAACGAAACAACATTTTCTTTCGTTGCATTTATAGATATCTTGGTCACTGAGATATGTGTGATAGGGTGATGTAGTTGGGTTAACATTTCTATAACTTGTATCTGTTTTATAATGATGAACATTTGAAAATTTTGAAGCAAAATAGTTTGAATGTCTAGGTTTCTGTTGAGAATAATAATAGTCAGTATCAATCTGATCATAATATTGAGCACTATTATTTAAAATTGTATATGGGAAAATGAGGTTTTCTTCGGTGGCACGTATTTACAGGAAGTGCTTGGTTTTTCATTTAAAATCTGGATTTCTCTTTTACTAAGTTCTCAACATTATGATCAGTTGATGAGCAACTCTGAGTAGTCTGTTCATTAACCTTGACTTCAATGGTTTCATAAAAAACAGTTTCACATTCTGAATCAAAAGAAGAACATTCACTTTCATTACAAATATTTGTACAACAGTCATCACTAGATGTTTCACAAAACACAGCTTTTGCTCCTGACATTAAGCTTCCTAACATTGATTCACACACTTTATTACAGACAGGATTGTTAATCGTTTTTGTTAGACCCACACAAGATTCAAAACGGGGTTCTAACCCTCCTTTTGGTTTACAACTCTGGTTAACCTTCCCACAATCATCACTTACATCACCTGCTACACAAGACACGTTGACGTTAGACTTATCAGATGATGGAATTTGAGCTTTTGATGGAGAGACAGCAGGAACAAATTTCACTGGTTTTGGTAGTTTACCAATACCATAAGCCATCTCTTTATTAGGAGAAGTATTATAGCTAAAATGGGGTAGGCAAGTGTAATTATCATTCATTGGTGGAGGCACTGCTGAATAATCATAACCTAGCCCCGATTTAACTTTAGCACTTCTCTGAGCTCCAATAAGATCATCTAATTGTTCAGATGATGCTTCAAATCTTTCAACTTGTTTTTCTTTTTCTCGTTTATCAGAAATATCAAGTTTCAACTTTTCAATCTCATCTTTTAAATTATTAATTATGTTCTTATAATAGATGACATTGTGCTCCTTTTGAAAGATTTTAAGTTTAAGATTTCAACATCATCGTGATGAGTTTTAATCTTTTCAACATAGATCTTGTCAGCCTTTACATATTCAGCATTTAGCTGACGAAGTTTTGCATTTTCTTTCAAAACTTCGTCCTGAAGATATCTATAATATGTAAATTTATTCACGCAAGCTTGAGAGAAAAGAATTTTATTTACCTTATTAGAGGGTGACACATCAGAACTTGCAGCAGTAGACGAAGAAGCTTCATTGTTTGTTGTGAAAGCCATGCCAGCCATGTTGAGAGGATTCTGTAGCTCTTGGAATTGATCATCCCAATCCATACCAGTTTGGACCTCTGATTGGGAGACAAGGGCCTTTGAGTTTGTACTTGAATTGCCCTTGTGTGGATGATTCCCAACTCTTTGAGCTGAGCTGCTTGGCTTCTACACCTCATGCCTCTTTCCAGCAACTTTGTTGTTTTCTTCCTCTGTCACCTCGGTCACACGAATATCATTTGCTGGCTTTGAGGGATTCGTGCATTCTCGTGAAAAGTGACCCATCTCACCACAGTTGTAGCATCGTAGCTTCGACTTGTCAAACCCAATCCTTTTCCTGTCAGAGTCATTGAAGTTATCCTTCCCATACGTCTTCATGAAGTTTGTGGCTCTTTGCACAGCCATTGCCATTTGGTACTTGATATCCAACTTTTCAAGATACTTTTGATTGATATCTCTCAAATCCCTAACCTCAAATTGTGGTGGAAATATATTTCCCTGCAATAATTCTTCATGACACGACAGAAAGGCATGAACTAATGAGACATTTGAATCATTCAACAATGGAAGAGCTTCACAGTAACTTGAAGGCTTGCTGGGTTGAGGTTTTGAAGATGAGGAAATCCCGTGAGCTTTTAATGCTTGGGCAACCGCACTGTCGACTGCCTTTTGAAATGAACTTGTACTGGAAGAATCTGATTGATTGCTGGTTGAAATGAAAGCAGTTGGTTGTGAAGGCACACTTGGGGAGTACTTAGAAGTGGTCACAGGATACACATTCTGTTGGGTTTTGCTAATAAAAGCAGTTGGCAATGAAGAAGCAGTACTCACTCCAGCTTGATTCAGAGAACTCAGATGATTATTCATTCTCATTTGTTCATCCATTTCAAATGATTTGATAATAGAAATCAAATCACTGTTTGTCATGGCATTTAGATTTGTAGTTCTCTTGATTGTGATTGTGTTTGTACTCCAACTGTTGGGCAACGAATTCATCAACTTGTGATTGACCTCAGAGTTGGTTATGTTGACACTAGCAGCTCTGACTCTAACCATCAGCTTCTCAAATCTCTTTACCAAATCCAACACAGCTTCACCTTATCGATGGTTGAACATATGGAACTCTTCTTTCAATAGGGCCTTCTTGTTTTCCCTAATTTCAGCATTGCCCTCAATCTTCTCAACAAGTGCTTCCCACAAACCCTTGGCACTTGTGTGTTCACGAAGAGTCTTAGTGATCTCATTTGAAAGACAGACGGTTAAAATGAGACAGGCTTTCTTGTCTTGTGCTAATAAGTCTCTGTCTGCTTGATCATAGTTGTCAACAGTCTTAAGTTGTTCCCCAGCATCAGTGCGAGTCACAGGAATATGAGGACCTTGTTCAAAACATCTCAATAGGTCAGTTTCAGTCAATGAGATGTAGTTCATGAACCTCTATTTGAAGTCGGCAAAGTTGTCATCTAAGGTCATAAACTTAGGAGGCTTCTGAGAGGTTCCCACTTGGTTTTCCAACAGCAAATAACCCTTTAACAACTCAGAATCAGTGCTCGTCATGGTCTTGGCAGTCTCAAACACGTAATAAACAAAAAAAAAAACTTAAATTTTAAGACAGTCAACTTTTTCGCGCGAAACAGCTTTCAAGCGAAGCGAAAAAGTTAAGCAAGTGAAGCAAAAAAAATTAGGCAAGCGAAGCGAAAAAGTGAACGGTAACGCGAAGCGAAAAAGTTCCAAACGAAGCGAAAAGTGAAGCGAAGCGAAACTCCACGCGAAGCGAAAAAGTAGGCGAAGCGAAAAACTTTCTTGAGCGAAAAAGTTCAGTATTCTAGAAGAAATCCTTCTTGGGATCTGTTCCACCAAACTTGTCAGTACTAGGTCAAAGGTTGGTGCACTGATTTTGATGCTATGAGAAGCGAAATTCTTAACTTGTTAATTTTAACACTTTTCAACAACACGTAACACCAAAATTTATCACTTTTAAGCCTAAAACTTTTTAGATCTAGAACTTGAACACTTGTTATCTTCACCAAGAACACTTTCTAAGACATTTTTATGAACTTGAAGCCGAATCTTTTTGTAGTTTTCGTGATTTTTCTTGTCAATAACACTTGTTTTCTTCTTCTCAAAATCAAAATCCAAGGTTATGATCCAAAACCCTCAACTAGTGAGCTGAAGCTCTGATACCAATTGTAGGTCTCAATGTGGGTGGATTTAATAATAATCTTGGATCAACCGAGCTTAGTGCTAGCGAAAATCACACTAAGCCACCTAAGCGGTTTGAATATTGAGAGGTTATTTTCGGTTAGTTTGAGAGAAAGAGAGAAAGCCGAGAGAGAATGAGAGTTTGGCAAAAAGGTTTCTTTTTATTAACAATGAACAACCAACCAACAACTATCTCTCATGGCATGCTTCCTATTTATAGGGAAGCATGCATGAGAAGTAAGTCACATCAAATGTCCAATAGGCTTTAGAATATTATTTCTCTTGGGCCTATACATTCAAATCTAACAACTAAAGCCCAAAACATATAATTACAATACAAAATGGGACTAACATTATGTATTAATATTTGTCATGTGATGAATAATAGTATTCAAATTAAATTAAATTCTAAATTTCATAATAAAACTTAGATACTTCTTAAAGGGTTCGGGTTCTTCTGTAAAAACTCAAGTTTGAATCTAACTTGTATCATATTTGGGTGGATATTTGCAATAAATGATTTAAGTTAGGCCTTGTGTAAAGATTGTCTGTTCAAATCTTGAGCTCACCCGGGTTTTCATTACACCGTGTGTTACACCAGGAGTTTTTGCTCTTGTGGTGGCACGACGGTTGTTAAGTGACAGTTGGCGGTATGGTTTCACGAGAGGACGCCCAAGCCAAACTCTGAAGCCAGTGTGCGCCCGGTTAAGACAACATAGTCTGACCTGAGTGGGGACATCGGGGCTCTTCAAATATAGAGAGTGCGGTAGGCTAAATACAAAAAAGTCATCGTTCAAATAAAATAAAAACAAAGCTTCTTAATTTGAACTGATTTACATTTGTTGTGTATCATTGTCTTGTCATCCGCTACAAGTTTATTTAGTTGCTACATATTTAACATAAAACTAACGTCCAGTTAATAGTAAAAAAATATTTTATTAATGTTATACTAAAATCAAAAATAACAGAAGATTTTGATAAAGTAAATTAAATAAACAAGTTTTTTATTAGTTAATTATCTTTTTCGATAGGTAAAATTAATATATCAGGTGTCGGTTCTAATATATATAAAGGAAGTTTTGTGATAGGGTAGGATGAAATGAGGTTTGAATATTATTATTCATCACGTAAAGTTTATAAATATTAAAGAGTAATTTGTATATCAATATTCTTTTACCAGTTTGATATGCCTCAAACCACATTTCCTAGAAAGTTGGATATTTAATTCACAAGGGTCAAGATCTGGCATTATTTAACAAATAAATTGCTTATTCTTATCTTGACACTCTCCATCCACACAACTTGGCCACACAGTTGCCGGTTGGATTATCCCACATGCGCCTTATGACCAAATGCCTCTTGTTCCAAAGTCAAATTTTTAACGTGTTTTGACTTTCTATTTTTCAAAATTTAATTTCCTATATAAATAAGAAGCTAGGGACCAAATCATATCAATCACAATTCACAAACCAGCATTCACCAATTCAAAAACCTCTCTACTTTTGCAATCATATTATTCAATATCAATGGCTGATCCACAAAATGAAGTTGAAGTTCCTCGGTTTTTCGTATGCCCGATTTCGCTCGAGATCATGAAAGATCCTGTAACTCTCTCAACTGGAATCACTTACGATCGAGAAAGCATCGAAAACTGGTTGTTTTCAAGAAAGAATAACGTTTGTCCGGTAACCAAACAAGTCGTTCACGATATCGAGCTCATCCCTAACCACACGCTTCGCCGGTTAATCCAGTCTTGGTGCACCCTCAACGCCTCATCCGAAATACAAAGGTTCCCGACACCACGACCTCAAATCTCCAGAACCGAAATCATTAAACTCCTCAAAGATTCAAAGTCTCCACAACATCAAACCAAGAGTTTGCAAAGATTAAAATCTATTGTTCTAGAGAATGAAAAGAACAAGCGGTTGATGGAATCTGTTGGAGCAGCTGAATACTTATCAAGCATCATAAGTAACGTAAACACTAGCATGATCACTTCATCTAATGAACAGGCGTTATGTATTCTTTACAACCTTAAACTATCACCAACCAGTCTTAAAACATTATTTGGAAAGATGGGTGATTTCGTTGAGAAGCTGACGCGCATGATGCAACGCGCGTCAAGCTATGAATCGCGTGCTTACGCGGTCATGCTATTAAAGTCCATGTTTGAGGTGGCGGAGCCCATGCACGTGACGTCATTAAACCCTAATTTCTTCAAAGAGCTTGTAAACATCTTGATGGATCAAATATCCGAAAAGGCTACAAAGGCAACACTAAAGTTACTAATAAGCGTTTGTCCATGGGGCCGGAACCGAATAAAGGCGGTGGAGGCTGGAGTGGTTGCGGTTTTAATCAACACGCTTTTGGATTGTTCGGAGAAGAGAGTGTCCGAGATGATTATGATGGTTTTGGTTCAGACGTGTCAATGTGCGGACGGGCGAGCAGAGTTGTTGAGACATGGCGGTGGGTTAGCGGTGGTATCGAAGATGGTGTTTGGGGTGTCTCCGGTGGCGAGTGAGAGGGCGGTGAGGGTGTTGTACTCGGTGGCGATGTATTCGGGTAACTCAAGGGTGTTGCAAGAGATGGTGGAGGTGGGGGTGGTTGAGAAGCTGATGTTGGTGTTGCAAGTGGATTGTGGAAGGAAGATGAAGGACAAAGCAAGGGAGATGTTGAAGGTGCATTCTAGGGTTTGGAACAAGTCTACTTGTGTCACTTTTGATTTTAGTTAGTAAGAAAAATGAAAGTTAAATATTGAGAAGAAAGAAAAACTCATTTTAGGGAAAAGAAAAAAGAAATTGTAGATATGCCCTTATTGATGATAGTTTTATATTTAAGAATCAAGTAATTGTTGTTAAATATGCTTATGATGAGTTATTATTATTGTGAGATAAATTTAAGGTTTGTATGGGATGATGGTAATGTTTGAAATCTTTAAGGTTTTAGGTTTGAAACTTAATTCAAGGTGGTTTTCTTATAACGGTTTACGAGTGAAATACTTTTTTAATTTAAACGGCTTACTCCAACTTCTATAGTTTTATTAAAGTTATTCCTAAATTTATTTGAACTTCTCTTATAATAAACTCTCGTATACGATAATATACTTTTTATACAATAACAAATTCTTCTTTTTTATTAATGTATTAAAGTGACAATATAAAACTGTAAGAAAAATAGAAATATATCGAGACTGCTAGCTGCTTTTTGTGATGAAGCTACTGAAACAGCTGCGCACTTGTTTACTTCTTGTGATTTTACACATCGGATATAGTTCGTTAGCTAATAGTGTAACATCCCACCCCCCCTGTTCGCTTTCTCGGTTTGTGATTTACTCGATATTCATAAAACTACACCTTTATGCAATAAAAAAAGACTTCAAGGGATTATTATGACAACTTGTTTGTGTATTTGAAAATGGAGAAAAGAAGCTTTTTTTTTAAGGAAATAAGATTCTGATCGGTAAAGTGATTGAAGATGTTAAATCTTTAGCATTTCTATGGATAAAAAAAGAGAAAATGACTGTTTTAGTCCCTGTGGTTTTTAGACGGAGTCACTTTGCGTCCCTGATAAAAAATTTGAACTGTTTACATCCCCGTGTTTTAAAAGTTAAACCATATGCGTCCCTCAATCTAACATTTGTTAAGTTTAAGGTTAAAATCAGGGCCATATACGAAAAATCAGGGCCAAAAATTTGAACCGTTTACATCCCGTGTTTTAAAAGTTTTTTACTGGTCTGTAATATTGAAGTTATCCTAGGTAAATATGAGTGTGGTGCAAAATTACATATATGGCCCTGATTTTAACCTTAAACTTAACAGATGTTACATTTAGGGACGCATATGGTTTAAATTTTAAAATACGGGGATGTAAACGGTTCAAATTTTTTATCAGGGATGCAAAATGACTCCGTCTAAAAACCACGGTGACTAAAACAGTCATTTTCTCAAAAAAAAAATAGATGCTCGTTTAAATCTTTAAATTGAAAAGATTCACGTAAATTTTCTTATTCAACTTCCTTGAATTTTTACTGGTCTAACGTCTTGCTAGTCTGTCTTGTTAATTAAAAGTTTGTCGTTCAAGAAGAAGAAAAAAAATAAATAAATAACCCACTTCTAATATACATAAAATTAGAAGGTTAAATGTTAAATTCACGCCGTCTAAAAGGAATAAAGAATATTTGTTTAGTTCATAGGGTCAAAATCGCACATTTTTAACAAAGGAATTGTTTATTCTTGAATCTTCTCACACTCCATCAACGCCACTTGCCCACACACTTGAATCATGCCACATTCATTTATGACCAGATTTAAGTTGCCTTTCTGGATAACCCCATGCCTCTTTTGTAAAGTCAAACCTTTTACGTGTATTTTGACAATTTCGACTTTCTCTATTTTTTTAAATTAATTTCCGCTCACAACTCACTATATATAAATATAAAGGTAGTTGTAAACGAACATGAACACTGATATATTCGTGTTTATTCATTTAATTTTAAACGAATACGATCATTTAATCAGACAGATATTTGTGTTCATGTTTATTCGTTTAAAGAAATGAACATGTTTATGTTTTTCTGTTTAAAATCTAAGGAAATAGCTCACGAACATAAGGGTGCGTTCGTTTCACAGAATGAAATGGAATTGGAATTGGAATTGGAATTGGAAGGAATTGGATTTGGAATCTAAACATTCCAATAGGAATTGGAATTTGAAGGAATTAAAATCACATTCCATTCTTGATGTGTTCTTTTAACAAATGAATTGGAATCGGTTTTTTTTAATGAGGATAACGCCGGAAACATTTTAGTTTTTTTAGTTTTTTTGTTTTCGATTTATATTTTGAGTTATGATTTTTTTATTATTATTTTTTAATATTTTTAATTTGGGGGGTTTTAAAAACCCCTCAAAAAAATATTCAAAATAGTAATAAAAAATTCATAACTCAAAATATAAACCGAAAACAAAAAAAGTAAAAAAAATTAAAATGTTTCCTTCATTGTTCTCGTTAAAAAAAAAACCCTTAAGAAAAGATTCCAATGAATTCACTTGAAATCCTCCACATTTTGGAAGGATTTAAAATCCCTTTATTTAAAGGAATTGAATTCCAATTCTTTGACAACCGAACACACCATTTTAGATTCCCACGAATTAAGATTCTAATTCCAAGGAAATAAACACAAATAGACATAAACAATCATAAATGAATACACTTAAATGAACACAAACGAACAAATATAAAACCATTAAGTAAATAACTCGTCCAGATAATATTTAATTATTTTCTATTAATATATAAACGAGCATAAATAAACGGACATTCAGCAACATAAATGAACGAACAAAACATATGCTCATGTCTCATTTAATTAAAAGAAACCAAACTTTTTGTTCAAGTTCGTTCATTTATTAAATAAGCAAACAAAAACAAATTTTCCGCTGAACGGTTCACTGAACATTCGTTTCATTTGCATGCCTGCATATCATACCATTCATAAACCACCAATTCAAAAAGATCTCTACTTCTGCAATCTGTAAATTCATCTTTTTTTTAGGGTATTTATTCAGAATCTTGATTCCTGGCGGGTCTTCAAAATAAAGTTTATTACAATAATGTTTGATTTAGAAAACAAAAAAAAAAAAAAAACTTGGTTTTCAATATTCATTAGGTTATTAGAGATATCTTTTAAATGGTTTTAGACCTTCATTTACGTCTCTTAACCTATTAACTGTACTATGACTAATTTAAAAGTTAACTCATTCATTCAACTGGGAGCAATAAATACAAATGCCTACCACCAAGAAAGGCATGTCGGCCATTCATCAAACATTATAAACCTAAAACTACAAACACCATTTCTACATCCAAAACACAAACATTACGTGAATGGCATATACATTACGTGAATATGCATAGCAAGAAATCAGATTTGAGGGTGGGCCGGTGTAAGAATTTGATTATGGGCCTGTAGCTCTCCGCCATAGGCTGATTATGGACCCACTTAACAAATTAGGTTCATTCATTAAAAAAAAAAAAGAAAAAAAGAAAACCTCTTCGTTAATCAGCATAACATATAGCTCATTCATGCCAACAAAAATGTACTGGAAACATTTAGCAAACATAACCTAAAATAACAATGAACGTCAACAACAACATTATACTTAGTTTTGACCGGGATGTGATAGACAACGTCAAAAACAGAATTGATCCGCCATGAACTAACGGTACGCCTTGGAAGTTATGTGGACGCCTCCATTTTGGTAGAATCCATGAAGATGTTCTAAAAACGGGTTGCAAATTATACTCATCAGCCCTAGAATTTTGGTTTTGTTTTTTAAAATAAACTATAAAAGCATTCAATATAAACTTTAAATACTAGTAAATTCTAAATGCACCATAACAAATTCACCTAACTTACACAAACAAATATTCGCTTGCCTATTTTGTCTGGTGAATCTCCTCGCTAGTTTTGTTTTCATACAATATCTTTGCGAAGTCCCAACGAAATTCCATTGCAACAGATGTCTTTTTATCGTTAACAAATATGTCTTGTCCCTTAGTCAAACGGTCGAGAAAAATGCATGTCCAAACACCGCAGTCACCAAGATCACCAGATTGAACAGGAACATTTTCCGGGTATATTCTATTGAACGGTGGTTGCCTAAACTTCGGGCCCATGTCATATTTAGCAGCAGCAACCCAAATCGGAAAATTTGAATCGAGAAAAGCCAAAAGTTCTTGTGTTTCAAGTTCGCAGAACGATGGTAAGCTGTTTTAAATTAACACACAAACATTAATAAACACGGAATGGGATAGCATATTTATAGACTCAATGAAAACAATTATATATATACCTGTTGTATAGTGTCATAGTCCAACTACTCATATCAACACATGCAACGAGCCAATGCTGATACGGGATATTAACGGGAATATAAAACTACCAAAAAAGTAAGAAAGACGGTTATAATATATAAAGGTTCCTATTGGAGAAAAACTCAAAATGATAACGGTTATATATATCTTTACCTTTTGAATGCCATGAAGTGATGGATAGGGGTGCGTCGAACCATCAACAAATTCGAATTGCCAGCTACCGTGATTTTTGATGGATGATAACCAATCTGCTGGCAAGATTGTCCAATTCGCATCCGTCGGTCGACCAAGTAACATTATGGTGATCCACAACTGAATATGCTGCCCGAAATTTAATAAAATATATAAATATAAAATATATAATCAGTATTTTGTCATCATAAACAAGTTATAATAAAACTAAAACACTTACCTGAGTCTCTAACCAACCGTTTTTGTCGTCACCAATTAGTACCTCCCAAAAATGACCGTCCAGGCCTAAACAGGACTGAATAGAAGTGTAAACAAACAAATGCTCTTTTTTAATCCAACCGCGAATAATGTCTTTTGAGAACCCCTTTTCATCATCTTTACAACCTTTTATTTTCTTGATCAGAGCTTCGTACTGGCCAACTAACAACTTCGATGGCTTTCAGACTCTCTTCTCACGTTTACTTTTAGGGTTCGCCTATTAATATTTAAAAAGGTTTTGTGATAAAACCGTCCAAAAAAAATTCTACAACATCAGAATATATGCTTACATTTGGCGATACTTCAGTCACCGAACCCACAAGAGGAGAACAGAAAGCCAAATCATCCATATGTATATCACCCTATGAAAATACAAATCATTATCTTTATATATTAAACCAAATTAAGTTAAATATACAAATGACAAAAATACCTAACATGTTACCTCAACATTCTCCATACTTCCAGTTTTCTTTTCCCGAACACAACTTATATCGTTGGCTAAATTCGAGCTTAATTTCTGTGTTATTTAAAAAAATTAATTAAATGAACTTCATCAATTAAACAAACTAATTAATCTAAAAGCTTACCATTAATGATGTGATAATGTCAACTTGATGCTTCTGACTGGTTTTAATAAATGCCTGGTTTAATTTAATAACATATAGCTGATTAGCCTATAATAAGCATATATAGATAAAAATGAGGTCAAAATATCTGAAGTTTTACCGCGTACTCTTTGTGATACTGTTCAGTTTCCCTCTTGTGATCTTCCTGATTTTTAATGATTCTAGCAAGTTGTTCAGAAACATCCTTGAGTGTAGGATTCTGAAACAAGCTGTTCACAGAGTCCTGCTTTCTCTGGCTGGTGTCGAGCTGGTTACCTTGAAGAGCGGGATTATTAAGTTCACATCTACCTTGGTTCTGTAGGAAGGTTGACTGGTTATCATGACGGCCAGTTTGATTGATTTGGTTCATTTGAAATGTGGATTGATTACCTTCGAAACAGGTCTGGTTAACTAGGTTCGATGGAAGGTCGAAAGGGTTTACTTGAATCACAGATTGGGTTTGAATATGTTCATAAGTGCTTTGAGTATTGGGTACGGTTAATGTTTGCTCTCGTTTCATCTTTAACAACAGGAATTTTCTCTCTGACCATTTTTCATCTAAATACTTTAACGTGTCGCGAAACCATGGAGTGTTTTTCTCTTCTTCTGTAAACGACATCAATCTTGGCAGAAACGGAGGCTGTGATGTAAGTAAAATAGAAAAAAAAATAAAATGTCACTCGGATACCATAAAGAATAATAGATGACCCTAATTTAAAAAAAAATTATATTGTATACCTGCGAAGACTCTTCCATAACAGCTGCAACCGTGCCCCATTGTAGCCCACTTGTTTGTGTCCACCCGAAACACCGTGGAATAGTATTAGAATACTGGCAATGCCGCCTTGATAACAAGTACGGTAGAGACTCAAAGATCCATATCTACAATTATAAACAATAACTTTTACTTAACGAACAATAGGTAACTAACAAACTAACATTAAAAGAATGTTAATATCATAATGATTGAGGTATAACAAACAATAAAACAATAAATAACGTTAACACTTAAGTTTAATGAACAATCAAAAACTAACCTTAAAAGCCCAAACAAAGCCGGTCGTGGAATATGAAGTAGATGGCTTTTTTAACTTGTCTTTGTCTCTTCGAAAATAGCACATGTGTATACTCTTTGATAGTCTGTCCCATATCGGCACACCCCAATGATACGCGTTCCACATTTCTAAATTCTCTACTAAATTGAGATGTACAGGCTCAACGACTTTCGTTGACTCGCATCCCAAAAATACCGAATACAGGACTAATAGATTACATAAACGCACAACGTCTTCCTTCTTTAACTTATGGTAATTTACGTCTAAAAACCGCTTCAACTTTTCTCTTGTCATTGTACCGTTAAACTTGATTCTTTTCGAAAACCGGTCACCAGCACCATCGTCGGTAATATCACAATTGTCACCAAATGTTAAACCTGTGATGCATGAGAATTCTCTAGGACCGAAACGAAGCGGACAAGGCCCACCAACATCGTAGTATAAACCGTCGAATTCGATATCGTAACTCATACGTGATTCCAGTTTAAAAAAAGCGTGCATGAGCGGTGTATCGGTTTTCGTGGTTTGAACATCAATCCACTTGCTAAAACATTGTAAGTTCCAAAGGTCGATCAAATCTTGATCACTGTGAAGTATTGCAATCATGTTTTCCAAGTTATTCCAGTCAACCCTTGTATGAAGCGTTAACTACATCATCAAAGAGTATATATATTAGTGATATTACATTACTAAACTCCATTATTTTATTATTATTTATTCATCATAAAATTTAGGAGGGTTTAGGGTAGGGATGAGCTTACAGGCAGGCAAGGGTCTTAACATATTAGAGACGACTCGATAAACACAAGCATTAAACATGAAAACAAATCGTGTAACACTTGACTTGGCTTTGATGATTTAAGCTTATACATTTTATCTAATTTTATGTAGAAAGCCTCTTAATTTTAATTATTTTAAAAAAAAAGTACAAAATTGCATCGTGCACTTTTTTTTGCTAAGCAAGTCATATCCTGTCTAAATAAGCACGTGCCCAATTTCTCAATTTTGATACGGGTACTGAAATATTGGGGTAGCGTGTCATGTTCTACCGAAAACTCAAAACGGTAGCTGTGTCATGTTGTACCAAAAACTCAAAACTTGTTACCGTTCGGTAGCCGTACCCGTGCACAAAAACGAAGCGTACCTCCTTAACTGGCTTGCCCTTCTTATCCACCTTCGAGTCCGGGTTTGTATCAGGATGCATATCCGAATTCGTATCCTGATTCGAATCCATTCTCTTTGAGAGTGAGTGCTGGCTGGGATGAATACAGGCGTGTGGTATTCTTTCCCCAAAATTGTTACCGGAAAGTATGCGTCGCGACGCGCTTAATTGTCAAAATAAGCGTGACTAGGGTTTCGGGGAGTGATTATTTGGGCGTTCACGGGATGTTAAGTTGGACGATCTGGCCTATTATTTCATTTTTATTTTCCCTTTTCTTCTATACTATTTCCCATTTCTTCTTCTTTTATCCTTTTTTTGTGTTTTTTTAAATGTTTTTTTATGTGATCTATTATATGTGATTTGGTATTAACTTTTTTTTTAATCACTTCTAGGTTTTATTATTGTATGTTAAAAAGATGATTTTCAGAAAAAGAAATCCAAGCTTTTTGTTTTGTTTTTTTACTTTTGGAATACCAAATTACAAATATACCGTCATTCCATTATCTATAAAACTAGTAAATATATTAGATTGTTATTTTTGATCATGTTACCTGCTTAATTATTTTTACAATCATAAAAACTAATCCAAACTTTTTTTTAATAAATTATTTTTAAAAAAACCATACACTTTTGTAAAGTCAAATCTTTACCCGTTTGTTGACCTGAACCTGGTAAACAGGCCATGTTAGTCACACAAAACCTGTTTTTTTCATGTCGCGTAAGGGTTTTGTCGGCAATTCTAATTTATAAGTTCACTCATTCATTCATTCATCAGGGAGCAATAATTATAAATTCACCATCAAGAGGCATATTGGCCATTCATCAAACATTATAAACCTAAAACTACAAACACCATTTCTACATCCAAACTATATATTATTATGTTTAAATTTTCCAAGTCTATCTTACAACCCGTAAATCGGGTTTTCTACGTGTGGAGGCAATAAATTAAGATCTTTACAATGTTGTTTATTGTAATCACGTGTTCCCGGTACCGCACCAGTGCACTGCCTCAGAAATTCATTACCCGTCAAACAATAATGTGCAAAAGCCAACCCTCCATCGACCACAGACGTCAAATTTGGGACTGACTTTGACTTTCTCACAATCCCATTGACTTTATCCGATTCCAAACCGGTGGTGCTGTTTAGTATCTTGTCAAGTTCAGAATACTGCATGAACCTTTGGGTAGCTGCTTCCCATGAGAGATTATATCTTTCTTCAGGTGTGAGAGGTTGAGGGTCACGCGACATTGCTTCATTTATTTTGTTTACAAATTCTTCAGGTGTCTTGTAAGTCAACCAATTGGGAAATGATCTGAAGAAGTCGTTTGACGGGTGGTCTGCACACACTACAAATTTCCCCATTGCTAAGGCTTCGGCTGTGGCGGTGCAGAGCACATCACTTACACTCGGGTTTACGAACACTTTGTATCTGCAACCAATCAAGTATTTAGCAAATGTTTTATAATAATGTATGAATCGCGACTAACTTGCAAATTTGGCCTGTTTAATTATCAAATTGTTAAATTGAGTTATATTTAGTTTGTAACAGGTAAATTTTAATGATTTAGTTAACACTGAAATAGGTTAAACAGGTCCCCAATAATATTCGAAGCTTGCTTCTTACAACTTTTCATCAAAGAAAGTCAGATATTATATTCGAATGCTTACTTCTTACATCTTTTCATTAAAGAAAATTAGATTAATATCTATATATAATAAAGATTTTTAATTACATTAATATATTAATTATCGATAGAACTCAAGAACAATGGTACAAAAATAGTTGGTTGGTCAGTCAGACCCGTTTTGGCATATATTATGACAGGTAAACTTTACAAAGCTTGGTTAAAAGTAGGCTTGTAAACGAATCGAACTTTCAATGAACAAATAAATTTGTTTCTTCAGTAATGTTTGTTCATCTGTGTTCAATTATGTTCGTTCGTTAATCATTCATTTGTACTATTAATGGACAAACACGAACAAGAAAACCCCCACTCATTTAATTCTGTGTTTGATCATTTTTTCAGTTAAAATTGAATGAACGAACACGAATAAGAAAACCATTGTCCGTTTAATTGTTCGTGTTTGATTGCTTGCACGGTTGGAGTAAAACAGAAACACGTACATGCTCTGTTCGTGTTCATTAGGCTCGTTTGCAAGCCTAATTAAAAGTGAAACAAGTCGAATATTACTCAGTGTATTAATTGTTTACAACCTCTAAAATCTTTTCATTCAAAATCCTAGATTAGCATATAGATAATATAGTTTTTAATCACATTTAATCCATAAAATAACTATCAACAGAATTCAAGATAAAAATAAAGAAACATTTTTTTCTTGGGGCAAGCTCAACACGTTTTGACACCTTGACTCAATATAATCTGTTTTAACTTATAACCGAAACTCTTTTAACCCCTTGACTCAAAAGTCAAAACAATCTGTTTTTAACTTTTAACCGAAACTCATTTGGTTCATTTACCCAAACCACCCTGCAGTCAGCACCAACAGTAGAAAATAAGGTGCAGAAATCTTACCCGTGAAGCGAATCATCAGCATGGTCTCTGCCCTTCATAAAATTAACATTTAAGTCCAAACTTTTTGCTGCACTTTGTACTTCATGCGCATCTTCTCCATTGCCATAAACATCAAGTTTAAATCCATTAAGATCCTGCTTTTGTTTGGCCAGCAAATCTATTAGCTCCCAATACCCTTTGGCCCAAACCATTTTACCCAAGAAATATGCCCCTTTTGAAAACTTTTGTTCCTCCTTATCTGCAGCCATTTTTTCCCCAATTTCCAAAAACTTAGGGTTCACACCATGAACATTGCATATCACGGATTTGGGTAAATCTTGTGTTGCAGCAGAAAGACGAAGAACCTGAAATGATAACATTAAAGAACTGGGTAAATTACCGATATAATTTCAAGAACAGCAAAACTAATTTCTTGAACAACATGCTTGTGTAAAGTAAAGGTGGCAATTTTGACCAATCCACCAACGAATGTGTTGATGTGGGACAAGGTTGTATTTATCTCTAACGAGTCAAAATGATATAATGAAAGAAGTTAGATAAAAAAAACATTTCAAATGGTTTGGATTAGACTAACGGGTAGATAGTCCTACAAAATATATCGATAATGCATAAAACCCCCTAAATCATTTTATACAACGTCCAGTTTACAACTGAAATTATATTAACTTTTATAATCTTTGAGACACTACAGATTTACATAAGTAAATAATAAGACAAAAAGTGTGCCTGTAGACGAACCGAACGTTCAATGAACCGTTCGCTTATACCAAACATTTTTGTTTCTTTAGTTGAAAAGTCGAACAAACACACCCCTCGTTCGTTCAATTATGCTCGTTTGTTTATGTTTGTTAATATAATCATTTAAATTTGTTAGGCACATTACATTTTAGTCTGGTTTCAATAACTTTTAAGGCTTAACAAATTGTTCTTCACGTTTACTTGTAATTGGTTTTAGCTCAGTTATGTTCCTTCAGGCTTCATCTATGTTCACTAACATTCATTCGTTTACTTAAATGAACCGTTCGTTTATTATTGTTAGCAAACGAACATAAACGAGCACAAACATGTTCATTTTCTTAGCGAAATAACACAAACAAGAAAACCTCGGTCGTTTAATTTTATGTGTTCAGTCTTTTGTTCCATTAAAGTTAAACGAACAAACACAAACAAGCTTTGTTCATGTTCATTCAGTTTGTTAACAAGCATGAAAAAAGTGCTTTCGGTCAACCCAGCACAGCCCATTTGGGCTTGTACAGGAAATTTACCTATTTCAACCCATTACACAGCAGGCTAGGCCCAACCAGTTTGTGTTTGACGCCTTGATTAGTTATTTTAAAAAATACTTTTTTGGACAGGGTTTTTGTTCCATGGTCAACTCAAGGCCCGCTTTTGCTTGTAAAAACAAACTTAACATTGCCAAACAAGCTCCGGTTGCACATTAAAAGTTAAAACGACCATGACCAAAAAATGAAATGTAAGAGTTGTGTACCTTATCACAATAGGCTCGTGTGACCCAATTGTTGATGTGTTTAACAAAGAAAGCTTGCAGAGCTCCATTTTTCTCCCTTTTAATATACTCCAAATAATTTGTGTGAACAACACCAACAACATGATTAAATTTATCAGTCCACCTTTTACCATGATGGTACCAGTTTAAATGTTCTGGTTCTTCAAGAATTGCAATATCTGCATCCTTTGATGAAATAAACTGAGACGTATCTCCAGCAGGTATTATACTACGTCTCTCTTTTTGAAACTGCATATTTTGACCCATTAAAGATAAATTCAATCCCATTTAAATGATTACCTAAAAAATAAACACAGTGGTACCTTTCCAGGGTAAAATGATATTTTAAAATCAGCATTGAAACCAACTCTTTCTTTAAGCCAATCACGTATATAAACTTCTTGTTCTTCTGGTGAGCTGAAAGTAATATTATTTGGATAAACTAATTCTTGATCGGTTCTAGTAAGCCAAGGAACCAATAGTGTGACACTCTGTTTTTGAGATTTTGCCAAATAAGCAGCCCGAAACAATGGATTGACAGCGGTCCCTGTCATCCAAGGAAGACTGGCGGTTGTAACAATGGCTACATGTCTTCTTTCATCAGAGTCCCGTTTAGTGAAATCATCCCATAATCCACCTTCATAATGATGACCTGTACTTTGAAGCACACTCGCTATTCGTATATCTAGCTCATCGGTTATGTTTTCACTTTCAATAATGGATGATTCTCCAGAAGGAAAGGACCTTAATAACAGTTGGTTTTTCTTTTTGCTGCATAAGCTTTTGACTATCTTGTCAGATATACCTGTCACATATGTATTTAACACAATATTTAGTATCACATAATTTTGGACTAAGAAAGAATATAAAGATTTCTGTTACCTTTCTTAACACCAATATGATCTAAAAATGGGCCAGATTGCCTAACCAGGCACGCCAAAAGCTCTTGAAAATCTAAAGGCGGAACTTCCTGCAATATTGATGCAAAACTAAAAAAAATTTAGCATAAAAAACTTCTGTTCTAATACAGCTTTAACCCATTCTACGCAAAAGGTAGATTCAGATTGTATTTCATTTATTAAGAATCACACAAGTCACAGCATAGACATGATTAAAAAGGTCAAAAGGATATTCAATTTGAAAGTTGCATAAAGTGTATCAAAAGCATACAACCTCAAACATCCTGCTATAAAGAATTGGTCAATTCTGTTATAATATAGTAGTTCTTTAATATTAGTACATCAAGTCAACCAACCAATTTTGTGATTTTGTCCCACTTTTAATATGAACATTAGAAATGTTATTCAACTAGTGAATAGATAACAGATTGCTAAATCGAGATATATACCTTTAAGTACTCTGGTTCTTTACAAATTGCTTTCTGCAAAATAAACAAAAACAGTATATAAGTATACGAAAATATAGTTTCCCGTTGCCAATAAACTATGTACATGTTCCAAAAACGTGTTGTTCTGGACACGCAAACCGTATATGTGCCAATAAACTATGTATAACTAGTAGACTAAAAGAGTTCTCAAACGTATAATAGCATCACAAATCACTAAACTAGTAATAACCAATTCGGCAAAATTAAATTAGTAGCAATTACCAGACTAGATTTAACTTTCTCCACTAGCTCACTATTCTTCAGCCCCTCAATAATCTCCGAAGACGAACTCTTCTGCTCGAGCTCCCTCAACCGCGTCTTCAGCGCCCTAATCGGCTCCCAATTCCTCACAACCTGTCCCTCATCACCATCACCAACACCACTAAAATCCCTAACCCTAGTCCTCCTATACCTATCTCTCCCATCAACCTCCTCCACCTCCGACACAATAGCGTTCCGAATCGCCGACAGATCAATCCCAATTTTAGCCCTAGGGCTCCACTTCTCCAACACTCGTTTACTAAAATCCGGTGAGGAGTAAGCTCGCCGGAACTCCGTCAGCTTCGGCTGCAGCTTCTTCTTCACGAAATCAATCTCCGCCGGAGTCAGTGACGACGAGTTTGAGATGGCGGGAACGGGGAACGTGGATCTGGAAGCTGACGTCAGGAAGTTTTCGAACTCACGGTCGAATGATGACGCTAGGTTTTTGAACGATTTCGCTCTGTCTTTCATCAATTGGAGATCTGCTTCCGTTGAGTCCTTCACTTCTCTCCATCCTTTCGATATAAACGAGAACGCCTTCTCAGCCGTCACGGCGGACGTATCCGACGGCCGGAAATTAATCATCTTATTATTAATAATTAAAATTAATAACTGTGTGTGTGTGTGTGTGTGTTTTTAGGTGTGAAAACGTGTGGGTGAGAAATTAACGGCTGAAGGTTAGACGATGGTGGTGATGAATGATGATTTGTTGCGTTTTGGTATCTTATTGTTTCGTTGGGTGGGCCCATATGTAGCCCATGTGGATATTGGATTTTCTGATTGACGGGCGGGTTTGTATAGGTGGCAGTGGGGCCATTTGGATGAAGGAAATGGTGACGTGGTAATGATGATGGGTTTAGAATTTTGTTTTGGGATTGTTCTTGATTCTACCGGAAGATTCGTGGGCATATCCGGATTCTCTAGGTGGTCCTGGGAGATAATTTGGTGCGGAAATTGATAAATGATGACCTTTGGCTTCAAGTGGTTTACGGTTTAAGTTTAGGGTCAGGCTCGTAAGTAAAGGATGGAAATGTCTTAACTGTTATAGACGTTTTATCTTAACTGTCAAATATATAAGGGATAACGTGTATATTTTCTTAAAATTCTGAGTTGTTATAAAGTTGTTTGAATTTTTAGTCCAATCCGGCTAATCCGACCAGAGTATTGGTTGGCTAAGACTGCTTCAATGGCCATTCCGAGTTTTTAGGCATTACCTACAATGATAATATATGTTACAATTTATATTAGAGTATGCGTAGTGGGGCGATAATTTGGTGGTTTTTGGGCGACAACACTACCCCCTTGAGCTATATTTTGGGAGGGGGGGGGGGGGGTTGACCTACTTTTGTCGCCAGTTGAGTTAAAAAGAAAAATATTATTTTATTAAGTAGACCAATGGCAAGCCTTTGGGACAAGTTTTGGGCTATAACAGCATAACACCCCTAAAATAAAGCCGTCTCTCTGTTGATGTAGCGCCACGTATCGAAAATCTACATATTTTATAGCCCTCCAATGTATATGCCCTTACATATATAGTTTTCTGTAGCCACAAAATTTTGACCATGTAGAAACCACACAATTTAAACGTCTATCACCCCACACCTCATATCACATTTTATAGGTGTTGTCACTTTCTAGTTGTAGAGTTGTGATTACCTCACTTTCACATTTTGTAAGTGTTGTCACTTTCTCCTTGTGGGTGTTCTTTAATTATCATAGTATAAACTCAATTTCATTAGATGGTAATTTTGGACTCCCTTTTTTCTAATATACTAATCATTAAGGGCTTTATTTTAACAAACCAAACATGTTTGTATTTGAGCGATTCAGTTATTGACATCTGAATAGAACGATTTAGTCACAAACAAACAACCCCTAAGTAATAGAGTATTATCTTTAGTAAATATTTTTGCTATTTTATTAGCATTAAATAGCTAGAATATTATCTCCAAAATAGGAGATTGCTTTATAATTATATATATGAATTATTGTTAATAATGGAGAGATCATTCAAAAATAATTCCATTCCAAAAAATTATGTCGTCCATCATTAATAGATGTAATGTCTAATTTGACTGAGGTAATTTTAATTGAGATTATTCAATAAAAACTATGATCGGTTGAGTTTAATGGCTTGAATCAAACTTAAACCTAAAGTGATATTTTTTATTTAATTATGCAACTTTATCTCAAGCAGTTGAGCTCGAGATCAACTCGAATCATATCACTTGTTTGTAAAACCACAACCACAACATTTGATTAGTTTACGATGAAATAAGTTTTGTCTGAATTCGTTGATCATATTACAACATTTCTTTCATCTAGTTCAAATCAGCATGCATTAACTTCTACTAACAAGCATTTTCAAGAATTCATAACATAATAAGTAGGATTGCACCTATTAGAAAGTGATCACCTAAGAGAACATGAAAAAAGAAAAACAAAACAAAAACTTTCTTCTAAAAGAGAGCTTAGCACAACAAACATTAGTTTATCTTCCCCCTTAATCTACTCGATTATAATGTTTTCTCTAGTGTTAAAATCTACTGACTAAAATCTTTAAATCAGTTTTGAACTTGCTACAACTTGAAGTCTTGAACTCATTTTGATATGCTTCACCTTTTAGCCCGAATCTATGTTATTTTATCTTACCGCTAGTGACTAGTCACCACCCTTATAGGAAATAACTATTTCCTTACCTCCAACAAAATCAATCTGCTTAACGCTTCCGCCTACATCGTCGCCTTTGATAAGTTCAATGCTTCTTATAGCATTTGACAAGAGTTTTAACATTATATTGTGCGAGTCGATAATGGAGGCCTTGAAATTCTTGCCAGAGGGATCTGTACACACCCATGATTTTAAATTTTGAAGGCTAAATGATGTTTAATTTGTTAATACAAAGAGTGTTTCAGGCATTGCAGATGAATGGTTGATAATGATGTATTTATCGATTCAAACTCCAGCCATGGCCGGAGGCTAAATTGACACTTCAAAATGTGTCGTTCACCGTTCCCATGTTTATCCTTCCAGTTGAAGGCGCTGACGTAATTTTAGGGTTAGCCTGGTTACGCACCCTAGGCCCATTACTTGCGGATTTCTCTATCCACAATTAACATTCAATGTGGGCCACCAAGCCATTACCCTCAATCCTGTTTCACCTGCCTCCTTAAAAACACTTATACATAAAGATAACGTGGCTTCCCTCCATGCACTTTACTTTCGCTACCCCACCCCCTACATCACAACCCATACCCTACCCTCACATCCTGACATAAACGTTGCTCACCTTCTTCAATCATATTCTCATATCTTCCAAACACCCACCCAGTCGAACACAGGATCACCATATTCCAACCCTACCCATGTGTAACCATACCGATACCCACAATACCAAAAGCAAGTCATGACAACTTTGATCCCTGAAATGCTTCGAGATGGCATCATTAAACCAAGCCAGAGCCCTTATTCCTCTCCGGTACTGCTAGTACGCAAAAAAGACGGCTCATGGCGCTTCTGTGTCGACTATCGGGCACTAAACGCCATCACGGTTAAAGATCGTTACCCGATTCCCACAGTGGATGAACTACTTGATGAGCTTCAGGGTGCGACGGTATTTTCAAAACTCGATTTGACGGCAGGTTATCACCAGATTCGGTTAGCCACACAAGACGGCATTTCGAACTATCGACGGGCATTGCGAATTTTTGGTTATGCCTTTCGGCTTAACCAACGCCCCGTCTATGTTTCAAGCTACGATGAATGATTTATTTCGGGATGTCTTAACGTAGGTATGTCCTCGTGTTTTTCGATGATATCCTGGTTTATAGCCCAACTGTTGAGCAACATTACTATCACCTTAAACAAGTTTTTGAAACCTTAGCCAACAACCACTTTTTTGCTAAGCCCTCTAAGTGTACTTTTGCTGCTCACTCCGTTGGATATCTGGGACACATTATATCTGCCAAAGGAGTCGAGGCCGATCCCAAGAAATTACAGGCAATACAAGATTGGCCTACACTAACATCTTTTACCACACTTCGAGGCTTTTTAGGCCTTACCGGGTTTGTTCCTCACTATGCTCAAATAGCTACACCACTCACCGATATCCTCCGCAAACCGACCTTCCTTTGGAAAAACAGTAGTACCGATGCTTTCAACCAACTCAAACAGGCCATGATCACTCTACTAACCCCCACTTTGCCTAATTTTTCCAAACCCTTTGACATCACCACTGATGCATCAAACATTGCTATTGGCGCCGTTTTATCCCAATCTGATCGTCCCATCGCCTTTTTCAGTAAGCGAAGGTGCCCGCGTATGCAGGTTGCCTCGGCTTATGTTCGAGAGCTTTTTGCTATCACCGAATCCGTTAAAAAATGGCGCCAATATTTGTTGGGACAAAAATTCCGTATATTTACCGACCAACGGAGTTTAAAACATTTATTGTCTCAAGTGGTTCAAACCCCGGAACAATACAAATGGGCTACTAAATTATTGGGGTTCGATTCTGAAATTATTTATAAACCAGGAAAAGAGAACAAAGTTGCAGATGCTCTCAATCGAGTGAATCCACCTCAACTTGTAGCTGTTTCCATTATGAAACCCAAGTGGGTGGATGAGTTGAAGTCCTTCTATAAGACAACCATGGGTAAAACCTTGCTAACTAAGCTGTTAAAGAAATCACTGTCTTCTGTTCCTTTTGTCATGAAAGAGGGGCTGCTCTATCACCATAACAGGTTATTTATTCCAGAACATACACCGATTCGGCAGCAACTTTTACATGAATTTCATGCATCTAAAGCAGGTGGTCACTCAGGAATTCGCCCCGCTATCAAACGGTTAGCCGCTACCTTCAGTTTTTCGAAACTGAAAACGGACGTGACAGCCTTTGTGAGTAGTTGTCAGGTGTGCCAGCAGGTCAAGTATCCAACACACAAGCCGTATGGTCTTCTTCAACCATTACCAATTCCATCTAACGTGTGGCAGGACGTTTCTATGGATTTTATCACCCATTTGCCACTTTCAAATGGGAAGAGTGCAATATGGGTCATTGTTGACCAGTTTTCAAAGTTCGCCCATTTCATTGCTCTTCCACCATGATATGGCGCAGTTACATTAGCCACACTCTTCTTGCAAAATGTGTATCGGCTATATGGTCTTCCACAAAGTATCGTTACAGATCGGGATCCCATTTTCCTTAGTAAGTTTTGGCAAGAGTTGTTCAAGCAAGTTGGTACTAAGCTAAAATACTCCACTGCCTATCACCCACAGTCCGACGGACAAACCGAAGTCGTCAACCGTTGTTTACAAACCTATTTACGTGCTTTTACGGGGGACGAACCGAATACCTGGAACAAGTACTTGTATTTGGCGGAGTATTGGTACAATACCGCTCATCATAGCTCATTTAACATGAGCCCATTCCAGGCTCTCTATGGTCAGCCGGTTCCCGACACTCTTAACTACTAACCAGGTAACTCTGACAATCCCTCCATCAATAACACCCTTCTGAAATTGCAGCATCTTAGGTCCATGCTGAAAGAAAATCTTAAGCGAGCACAGCAGTGTATGTCCTCACTGGCCAATGAACATCAACTTGATAAGCATTTCAGTGTGGGCGACATGGTGTTTTTGCGACTACAAAACTATTGGCAGCATTCGGTGGAACTAAGAAGGAACAAAAAGTTGTCAAAACTGTTTTACGGACCATTCAAGATTATCAAAAAAATAGGGGCAGTGGCGTACCGTCTTGAGCTTCCACCAGGGGCAAGAATCCATCCGGTTTTTCACGTATCACTTTTAAGAGAAGCGAAAGGCAAACCGGAGCCGATACCGCTGCCAGTTTTGGAAGACCAACAACAAATCCAGCCAAGTCGAGTTCTGGATTACCGCGGCACAGGAAACAGTCGTCAAGTGTTAATCGAGTGGCAGAACCTACATCAAGCCGAAGCGACGTGGGAACCTTATGATGAGGTAAAAGCAAGGTTTCCAGAGCTACAGCTCGAGGACGAGCTGAGTGTTAAGGGAGGGGCAGTTGATACGGCACCCTTACATGTCCAAAGTGAAGACCGGGCCATGCCCGAAAGAACCATTCGCAAGCCCAAACGTTTTCAAGAATGATCAATCTAGTTGAAGAGTCCAATTGCATTGTAATTCAAGGGTCTGCACATGTTTATTTTTATATTTTCATGTGTTTTATTTGCATATAGTTGTTAGTGGGAAAAGTCAATAAAGTGCATATAGTTAGGAGATAGTGGAGTCATGCTAGTAGTTGCTAAGATCGTGGAGTTTGTTGGGAAGTCTGCATATTTATATTCATGTACTTGCATTGGAAAATTATTCAGAAAATTTGCCCCAAAGACTCTCTTCTTCTCTAAATTATTCTTGGAGCTTGACCCCCTCTAAGGGTTGCTTATCAACTGGCGACCACATGATCCGTCGACAAAGACAAAACACAATCTATGTTCTGTTTTCTGATGTTGGATGTCGGCGTTGCTGATTTAGGCGGCCATCTGGTGTCATCTCTTCGTATCGATAACCACAAGCAAAAAGGTTGTGGAAGCTAAACTTTGATCAGGATTTACCAAAACTGGCGAAAGGTACGATTCACGTTTTACCAGCCTTCTTTACTGTTTGCCCAATCAATTGATGAAATGCTATACAATTACCTATTTCTTTACATTGCATGAAGTTGCACTAGCAGACAATGAAACTCATGAGAACTGTATTCAACAATGAGTGGTCTAACCTATGAACCCAGTTCAATGGAACCGGTAATATATAGTGAAAGAGTCAAAAGGTTGTTTATTCACTTTTACAATACATCCATATATACACAAGAGATGCCAAATTAATAGGAGTAATTTACTCCTTTACTAAAATATAGAAACTAACTAAATGAACTAGTCAACAACATTTGAATTTTAAATCCAACACATGTTCAGATCGTTTATTATTTTCAATAAAAGGTAAACGATGTGCCTTAGAGAGTTCACACGAAGAGCATAAACCCGATTTGGGTAATAAAGATGTAACAAAAACTTGTCCAAGTTTATTCAAAATAGAAATAACATCAAACGAGACCTGGCCTAAACGGCGATGCCATTTATCAAAAGAAGCACGAAGATGCGGGGCGGCAAGAGCAGCTACAAGAGACTTGTGACCGTGAGACAGAATGTAAAAACCATTCTCACAAGTGCCTTTAGCGAGGACCTTCGTTGTTTTCGATCCTGAATGTGAAAAAATGTATTAGAAAATAGAACATCAACCGGTGAATCATTTGTTAATCTACTTACGGATAGTAGATTTTTAGTAATATTAGGCACCACAGGCACATTATTTAAAGGAATGTGATTAATTGTAGTGCCGCCGATTTGGGTAACCGGTAACGATTGACCGTTACCGAAAGTGACATAATTATTACCCGTGTTGGTGTGAGATTCATCAAGACCATCGGTAGAGCGGAGCATATGGGCGTTGGCACCGGAATCAGCGATCCAATCCAGATTGACATTGCATTGAGCATGGAAGGCTTGAGCGAGATTTGCATCTAGGGGTGTGACCCGTTGAGCATAGGAGGCAAGATCTGGGCAAGAGCTTGCATAGTGACCATCTTTTCTCCACAACTGGTAGTGAGGTGGTCGCCTATTAGTGGTGGATCGGCCACTTCCGTATGAAGAGCCACGAAACCGACCGGATGACGAGCCACGAGAGGATTTGGGATGCTGAGAGAATCGGTTGGACTGGGCTGAGAAAGCAGCCGGGGGTGGTGACTGAGTATTTAGAGTCTGTAGGAAAAGTTCATGATTTTCGGCTTGGTCTAGAAGATCGCGAAAGGGAGGAGCGGGACGAACCATCCGTTGAGCGGTAGAGAACATTTCAAACGAAGAACCAAGGCCACAAAGAAAAGAGTGACGCTTGTCCTCATCAGAAAAGAAGTATCTGATGGCAGCGAGTTGATCAGTTATGGATTTGAACTTCTTGCCAAATTCGGAAACAGAGGAAGTACCCTTCTGTAATTGACGAAGCGAGTCTAGGAGGGTATGCATACGCTCAATAGAGTTGTGACTATAGGCGCGTTCAAGAGCACGCCACACCTGATGAGCAGTGGTATGTCCGATGACTTCAGACATTGCTTCTTCAGTGAGAGTGGAGTGGATTGAAGGAGTAGAATAACCCGTTGTCCTCCTCCTTCCAGGTAATGAAGGCTGGGTTCGGATGTGATTTACCATCAGCGATGGTGTATTCAGACGGAGCAGAAGTCGAACCATCAATATGATAAAGAAGATTCATGTAAGAGAGGACCGGGTACACTTGATTTTTCCATGGGAGAAAGTTATTAGAGGAAAGCTTGATTGTTATTAGGTGGAGAAGAGTATGTATAGGGGTGATTATGGAGTCAGTGGAGGAGTTTGTTGGTCCGTCCATTTGATAATGAAGGAAAAAATTTCTGCAATAGTGAAAGAGAAAGGGCTAGGGTTTAAGGACTCTGGCTGATACCATGAAAGAGTCAAAAGGTTGTTTATTCACTTTTACAATACATCCATATATACACAAGAGATGCCAAATTAATAGGAGTCATTTACTCATTTACTAAAATATAGAAACTAACTAAATGAACTAGTCAACAACATTTGAATTTTAAACTTTATCTTTTAACTCCTATTATAAAGCATGTGCGGTTCCGGTTGTTCTGCATTCCATCGCTAACCGTCGGTTCGGTCCGGGTTTGAAACCAGCGGAACATGGCGCACCTATGAAACCCGTGAAGTTTAATCGGCGCATAATATCCCTAAAGCAACAAAGTATGTTCATTCTTTAAAGCAGTTAATCAGTTAATTGCTCTATAATATAATGTGTCTTGGGTAAAGTATAGTTCTTTTACGGAGCTTTATATAATCTCTTCGTGTGACTATATTAAGTTGGAGATTTTACCTTTTTTTTTCTTTGTTCCAAATCATTTAAAGTTTTAGAATACGAAAATGGCACATGGTCCACGAGTTGACAAGGTGGCACATTATTTGATCTTTTACTCTTTCAAGACCATTAGTTCAATTTTTATTTTTAAGTGTGTTTTAATTTGATGAAATACCAGCAATTACACACATTACTAAGCTGCTACAAGCCAGCAAATGCTCATAAATTGCTGCAAACTGAACCTTTTGAAGAAACCCGCTAACATGTGCACGTACCCACAAAACCCATTTGAATATCCGGACCAACTCATTTGTGATATGTCTGGTTCCCAATTCCTGCTCGTTGCACAGTTTTCTGTTTCACTAGCACTCTAGTAGATGGGCCATTCCATATTTTTTAGTGCCTTGCAATTGTAGCATTCGTTATTTTTAAAACCCGACCCATTTTTTTCTATTATTTGGATCTACGCGTATTTCATAAAACGACGAATTATTATGACTTATATTATCTTCTTTATGTCTAATTCCATTTAAAGTATCAATTATGCTCATTTACCCCCTACACTTTAGTTAGTTCATATTTTGATCAATACGCCAAAGGCCAAAGACTAGGTTGCAAATATTTAAAAATTATCTCCTCCTCCTTTCCTTTCCTTCTCGCCACCGACAGCCCCCCCTGTAAGTTGGCCTTCAATTGAGCCGTAATATCCAGGATATGATGTAATTATTTGATCCTTAACATTCACGTATCATTTCAATATGGTAAAAACACGTAATTGATAGCTAGAACTTTGCAAATATGTTCAATTTCACATTAACTCACCGCGGACTGATCTTGACCTCGTAACCCTATAAATACATGACCATAATTCAATTAAACAGCACCACACCATCCTTACAACATTCCGAACATAAGCCCTAAACTAATTGTTGTCTGCAAAGTTGTCCAAGTCAGTTCGCATATCAAACGGAAGCCGTGGACCCATTCTCCCTCGATTCAGCACCATTTTTGGTAATTCGTACATGATTCTGGTTCGTTTTTGTCTAATAAACATTAACCCTAAACCAATTTCAGCAAACGATGATCGATTAAACAAGATAGAAATCTAGGGTTTATAATTGGGAAGGACTTTGATCTTGCTTGTGTTTATAATATATTGGTTTCATTCTTTAACTGTGTTAGACACCTGCCAATTCATTGAACCGCCTGGGGGCGCGGGTTCGAGTCCCCCCAGGCGCGTTTTCCTTGTTTTTATTTTCAAATGCATTTTTAATCAATTTTAATTTAATTATTTACAATTATAACACTAGATAACCAGTTTTTCTTATAATACCGAACCTCGAGGTATCATTTCTCTTGTTGATAAATTTCAAGGAAATCGACCGTGTTTATCTTAATTTTATCGTCAACTCATCTTCGTTAATCCACTCGTCAAGGTGAGTTTACATACCCCTTTTTTCCATCTTTTATGTTTTGGGGGGTAGCATGTATACCGTATTAACTTTACTCATGTTTTATTTCCTCATCTATTCAAAACACAATTCAATTTATGTTTATGTGTGATTATTGCATGCTTTATGACTATGCTCTATGTGCCTTAAGTGTTTATTTTATGTTTGATGGTTGGTATTTCATCGATCCTCATCTATTCTCATATAGTATGATCATACATTTACCCAAGTACATTGATTTTGTATCAATATGAACGGGTCCACGTCTATTTAGTTGTTTACATTTTCATAAGTGTTGTGATGCTCACCATTTACATATGAATTGTGATTTACCTATATATATATACAACTAAAACTTATGTATTCTCACCAACATTCGTGTTGACAAACTCTATTTTTATACATGTTATAGGTTCAAGTATTTGATATATTCAAGATCGAAGATAGTTAGTTGACCTTCGGATATTTATTCAAATTACAAGTTATGATGTACTTATTGAATTTGTGTACTTGCTTAATGTTAATGAAGTTAAATAATTATTGTCGCTTTAATTAGTGTCTTTTGAGCTACTGTCCAATCAATACGTTACGCCCCGGCATATTCCGCCTTTGGTCGGGGGTGACGGCAATTATGCAGCTCCCAAAAAGTTATTACGCATGCCATGTGCTTTGTACTTATGACACAAATCAAGCGGTCACTAACGCTTGCAAAATTCTTACGGATCCTGAGCCAATAAACAGAAGATTATTACATGAACAACCACCACAGAATTATCGGCAACAACTACCCTCATCAGTTAAGATGCTACTTAAACACAAAATACCACATAGTAGCATGCAACACATTGAAATAGGTTTAACACGTTGTTATAGCACATTGAAAACTACTACTTTTGCCATGACAAACATGTCTCTTGGACACAAAAAATAGTAGAACAAAACGACCATCTTATATGATGTAGTATAGAACAAAAAAACATGTACGCCACAAACGTGTAACAACATTTCTTAATTATTGTCAAAAACCTACTAGTTATTTTTTAATACTAAGAGGGTAGGTTTGTCATTTTAAAAGTAGTTTTTTAAACGCATATTTTCCCGACCCATGAATAACAAGGAAAAAACTTTTGAATGGAAATAGCAAACCACACGTAGTCACTAGTCACGCACGCCAATAAGGAATACCTTCCATATACACACACATAATAATAATAATAATAAAACTTTTTAGGGATGTATTGGAAACGAATACGGATGAGTTGGATTATTATTATAAATAAATTATTATCTACCTATTCTAATAAAGTAAAATAATTGTGGACACTTGTTATGTTTTGGTTAATTCTCATAATTTTTTTCCCTCCAAAACTAATATACCCTAATATATGTTATAAATCAATAATTATTCACTTTTCTTTTATAAAAATATACAGTGTAAAAGGAAAGTGAATAATTATTGATCTATTACATATATTAGGATTAATTAAGTTAGTTTTGGAGGGAAAAGAATGATGAGAATTAACCAAAACATAACAATTGTCCACAATTATTTTACTTTATTAGAATATAGGTAGATTATTATTATTATTATTATAAATTGTCATATAAATTTATAAATTATAATCTATGCTTTAAATCTATTCATTTATTTTTCGATTAATTTAGTAAACTATATATATGTTAAAACGTAAAGATAGTATATACTAATCACTTTCGGACATAACAAGGTTTATCATATTTTATTTCTTAGTATTGTTATCTAGGATTGTTCCGGGTTTTTTTGTGGAACTTAAATTTGATTTTTATGGGTCAAAAGTTGGTAAATAGATTGTTTGGTACAAGTTAACTACATTTAGGATCAAAATTTGTTATAGGTAAAAAATGAGAAATCTGAGTATTTTTAAAAGTTTGAGAATGCAAATAGATTTATCATCAAATTTGTTATGGGTTCAAAGTGTTGGCTTAAAATGTCAAACGGATGAAAGTTAGAATTTGTATGTGCATTTTTTTTATTAAGTTAATTTAAAAAAATCATTTTGTGATATAAATAAAATTAATTTATGTATAACTATTATAGATTCGGACATATATGTAATATATTTTTTCAAATACGTTATGTAATTATTTACTTTACTTGTAATTTTTTAATTTGGATAATCACGTGTGTGACACGGGCTCTAAAACTAGTTATCTATAATATATATAAACGAAACCCCTAAGATCCTACGTGTCGCGATGTAGTCTCTCCCTCATTTTATGGAAGCCACCAGATTGCTTGATTTTTAAATTGAGGTCTCTCATTTATTAAACCCAAATTCATGGGTATGGGTCTTACCAAAACCAGATAACTCTTAAACGAGTTATAACATCTCATTAAATTAAAAATTTATCTTATCAATTATTTGATATGAAAATCCTATAAAATAGGGATATACTAAAATTTAATATCCAATTTAAAAAGAAAAGATATTATTTATAATTAATAAGCAATTTTGTAGTAAAAATATTGTGCTTATAAAATAAACAAATATTTGCGTGGCACGTCCAAGTACAACATCCCTTTATTATTTTCATACTATCGGAATTACTTTTTAGCTCTCCTTTTTTTATTCATTTTATAATGAGCGGTGGCAATTCATCAATTCATCAATTTTATATAAAAGCTATTGTAACATTAGTAATTTTGACATTTTGTATCAATGAACATTGTCAACTTAGTATAAAAGTTCTCGTATTTGTTTTCAGTTGTCACAAAGTTAACATCTTGAGTTTGCTACTACTTAAAAACGCTTCCTACATTCTCTCAAGACACCAGATTCTTTTATTTGTAAATGGAGGCTTCTCAATGATTTGATCCGAATTTATGGGTATGGGTTTCACCAAACCCAGATAACCCTTAAACTGGTTATAACATCTCATTATATTAAAATTAATCTTATCAGATATTTGATACGAAAATCCTACAAAATAGAGATATACTAAAATTAATGTCTAATTTTAATTAAAAAATATATCATTTATAATGAAGAAACAATTTGATAGTAAAAAAATAGGCGGGTCATGGGTCTCACCAAACCCAGATAGTTTTTAAATGAGTTAAAACATCTCATTTGTTTCTGAAACAATTTAATAATCAAACCTAAGTATATTATTAACTTTCTAACGATAAATAAAATTAAAATCTAAAAAATATATAAATATTATAAACGAAAAATGAAAACAACCCCGTAATACGGGGATAAAACCTATCTAACATATTAAAGCAACACAATTTTGTCTACATGTCATTCACCTAAGTTGTCCACATAGGCTTCCATGTCATCAACCTTCCATAAATCTATTTTTCACATATTCACAACATAATTTTAATCAATGGTATTGACTTTTATATTTTTGTAACTTATTATTGTAATTATGATATTAATTATTCTAATTATTGTTAGAATTATGAAACTTATTAAATTTACTAGGTTTAAATTATTCATCGTTTCTTCTTTAAAAGGTACATGCTTCGTTTAAAAATCATAACGCTCCCCATCGTTTTAACCAGATTCTTCGCCTCATCCATAACCGGTTCTTCATGATTGGTTGTTTTCATAATCCAAACAACATCAAATATGTTCATCGTTTGCAATTATCAAACATGATTTATATTTTAGTGTTTAATTGATTTTTGTGAAGAACAACATCTAATCTAATCAAATCTAACTAATATATTAAAGCAACACAATTTTGTCCACAATGTCCTTCACCTAAGTTGTCCACATAGGGTCTTTCATGTCATCAACCTTCCATAAATTTATTTTCCACATATTCACAATAAAATTTTAATCAATGTTATTGATTTTTATATTTTTGTAACTTTTAATGTAATTATGATATTAATTATTCTAATTATTGTTATAATTATAAAACTTATTAAATTTACTAGGTTTAAATTTTTCATCGTTTCTTCTTTAAAAGACACATGCTTCGTTCAAAATCATAACGCTCCCCATCGTTTGTAACCGGATTCTTCACCTCATCTATAACCGGTTCTTCATGATTCGTTGGTTTCATAATCCAAACAACATCAAATATGTTCATCGTTTGCAATTATCAGGTATGATTTATATTTTAGTGTTTAATCAATTTTTGTGAAGAACAACATCAACTTGATTCGCTGTTATTGGATTTAGCGTTTAACTGCATGATTTTTTATACTAACGATTAATAGATTTGATATTTTAATATTCCTATTAATCGATTTATGTTTTAATCTATTTAGGGTTTAAAGGTATGATTTTTTTAAATTATCGGTTAATTGATATGATTTTTAATATGTTTGTTACTTAAAATTATGTTTATATATTGTGATTTTTTGTTTCTAATACGCCTTTTTCCAAGTTTCACTAATATTAATTTAGTTTTATGACCTATCAATTTAAAATTTGAAAATCTTATTATGTATGAATAAGAACCTAACTGTTATAATAATTAAAATATTAGTTTATTATATTTAAAACACTCTTTTATTTGGTATAATATTAGTCAAACAGTAGTAATTGATCTAACGAGCATATAATCTAACTAATATATTAAACCAACATAATTTTGTTCACATGTGCTTCACCTAGGTTGTCCATATAGGCTTCCATGTCATCAAAGTTCCATAAATCTAATTTCAACATATTCACCATAAATTTTAATCAATGGTACTGACTTTTATAATTTTGTAACTTATTAATGTAATTATGATATTAATTATTCTAATTATTGTTAGAATTAAAAAACTTATTAAATTCACTAGGTTTAAATTGTTCATCATTTATTCTTAAAAACGCACATGCTTCGTTCAAAAATCATAACGCTCCCCATCGTTTGTAACCAGATTCTTCGCCTAATCAACAACCTACATTTTTTGTTTCAAAAGGTTTGTGCACGAAAACTCTACACGGTTGAAAATATAAGGTTAAACCTGGCATGTATTTGTAAGCTTAGTTTTCAAATAATATTACCAAATCTGTTACTAATGTGTTTTTTCTTATTTTTTTTCAAGTATAATGGTTCATTTATGTTATATTATTCATTGTTTACTGAATTATTTATTTATAAAATATTTTATTTTTATGTTATAGACATAGTTTAACATCTTTTGTAATATCTGCTGGTAAAAAACTTATGTCAAATATTCGTGTTGATTGAATATGTTTTTTACATTTTATATTGTTTCTTGATATGTTTTCCACCCTCGTGTAACACGGGTGGCAGAGAAAGTGTGTTCAATTGAAGATCTCCTGAGTGAAATCTTAGCCGGATTACCTCCGTGCTCCCTACGCCTGCTCAAATCGGTGTGCAAGCTATGGCTGTCGATAATCACCGATCCTACGTTCAACGCCCTCCGTAGCAGAAATAGCCCGAAAGGCCTGTTATTCCAACTACAATCGGCCTCTATATATGTCCCATTGAACTCTAATAATCCTCCTTCAATACCAACACCAATAAGCTTCCCTGATGAATCCCCTATACAAATTGGAGGTTTTGCACTCATGTAACGGATGCCCGATATATATAAGTTATATGTATTCAATCCAACCATCAATCAGTGTAGGTTGCTTCCACCGCCCCATGTCAGATAGACTCATCAAAGTTCTCGCCTTGGCTTTTGACCCCCACTACAAAATCCTCTACGCTTGCGAAGATGTCACTAGGCCCGGGTTCCGTGTTCGAGTAGAGATTTACTCCTCAGAAACAGGCACTTGGAGAGCTTATTTCGTCTCGGACCTTTTTTAGCATTTGATAAAAGGGTTGTTTACTGGCGTGGCGCCATCCATTGGCTCTCCCGTCTTAACGTTTGCCATTTCAGTTTAGACGGAGAGGAGACTTTATGCATGTCGAAGACCATAGAGCCTTGTATGGGGTTACACACGTTATTCATGATAGGCTACTCGTCTCACGTGCTCCAGCCCGACCCTCCTCTGCAGCAGATTAATATTTATGAGATGAAGGTTCCCCGCTGGTCTCTCAAGTACCATCTTAATCTTCGGTCCCCTCCCGCTGATCCCGCTCCCATTCCCAATGTGCTTTCGGTTATGCTTGGGGACGAAGGACGGGAAAGGATTCCTTTCTTGTCTTGGAAGCTACCGGGGGGACTACGCTCTTACGCTATAACATCGCCTCAAACACTTTTCATCGACTCTGTGATTTGACCCGCTTTCAACTTTGTGGAACAGCTTCTTCTTCACCTCGTCTCTTTTTCCTGTCTGAACTGTATTATATTATATTATGTATCATGCTTTTCACCTCCTGTCTTAATTAAGTTTATTTATCATTCACTCTTCTTTTACTTGATAATAATTTGCTTTCTATAATGCAATGCTTATTGTCAAGTATCATTATGTATGATATTGTTTCATGTAACCAGCTGATCTGAATTGAATTCAAATGGAGTTTTGTTTTGTTTTGTTTTTGGGAAGGAGGCTGTAACATGTTTGTACTGTTTTTGGGAAGGAGGCTGTAACATGTAGTTGTAATTTGTTTTATTTAAATGAGGTGGAGATAATGTTGGTAATAATTATAATATTGAATTTTTAATTTATTTAAATAGGAATTTGCTGGAGATAAAATATGATTTAAGGTTAAAAATAAAAAAAGCGTTGCGAAAACTTCTGCCTGTGTGTGATTCGAACACTGATGAAGCAAATATGCTAAGGGTTGAAGAAACTGCAAGAACCACTGGCTAATACAACAAATTGGTGTAAATTTTTTTATTCTTTTAATATATATTTATAGGTACAAAAATATAAACAGGGGCTCAAAATTTGGTGGCCCTAAGCTAGATCTTGGGCTTATTATACGGGCCGGCCCTGACTAGCAATTGTTTGGACTTTGGTTGAATGGGTAGAGCTTCTTAAGGTTCTGCTTGGTGCAATTGTGATTGCACATTGCATTGGGCCACTGGGCAAGCTCTTGTTGGGCCGACGTTGTTATGCGTATTGTATTTCTTGTCCAGTTTAAAATGGGCTTAGGTACAAATGCACAATGAACCATTTACATCAAACAAAATTAAGATTAAGGCTCGTGGACTGTGGCTCACCAGTTTTGGTTATAGCTGTAAACTACTTTTAAACCCGTGTATTACATGGGATTTGTTAAATAATAAAAAATAAGGTTTGCTACTTGAAATAAATGAATAAAATTAAAAGTAAAAAAGAAATAAAGAATATTGTATTAATAATAAGAAGTCTGGAATCTTAAATTTATAAATTTGATAAAATCTTTTTATATACAACACTTGTTTTTTTTTTTATCACAAATATTCAAATCCATCCAATATAAACAAATTTGGGCCATGTCTATTGTTACCCTAAATAACGCAACATATAATGTTCATGACAAAAAACTGGACATCGAATGAACAAAACAACCTTAAAAAAATATTGTTCTTTATTTTTTTTCTACTTGTTTTCATATTTCTACTTGTCTGACATTCGATCAATATTTTACTTTCAATTTTGTGACTATTTTATAACACAATTGTCAAAATTGTTTTGGTCCATGACTCATTGAAAGTTAGTATGAATGAAATGGAATATTAGAATATTATAATGGTAAATTGACTATTTTATAACCCAACTGTCAAAATGATTTCAACTCATAACATAGAGATAACGTGGATTAAGGAGAATAGAGATCAGAAATTAGGATTTAATTTGATTATTACACATTATCATAATTATTTTTGTTTATTAATAGAGTAAGTTAAAATAAGATGTTTATTGTCGTTAATCATCTATTTTATTGGCCTTTTCTTCATCTGTTCTTATGCGCTATTTTAAGAAAGATAAGTTATTCATATTTATAGAAGATTTCTATAATGCAAACTACTGCTTATCTATTCTATTATTCTTAAAAAGCATAATAGTTTATTTATAAAACCAATACATATACAAATCATGTGTAGGCTCTTTCCTACACATGCATAGGTTATAAATCATGAACAATTTAGTTTAACGTTTTTCTATATAGGTAACATAGACATTTGTATTTAATAAGTACATGTTTTAAAAATATGAACCATTGTACGAGAAATTAAACGGCGTAACAAAACTCTCCCTGCTAATTTGATATTTATGTGATTTAACGAAAAAATTATGGGTATATTCAAATGTAACATCCTGACTACTCACGAGTCTAAATGCAGTTTAGAGATAGAGCTTGAAACGAGCCGAGTTCGTGCTCTCGTAAATTGAACTAGCTGAGCTCGGCGAGGCTTGAACTTGACTCGGCTCGTTTGCACCCGTGAATAAGAGGCCTAGTCCTCTAAGTTGGGATTCGTAAAACGGTAGAAGTACAACACCCTATCACATTTAACGATGTTGGCCTTTATATTACTTTGTTTTCATTTGCAATGGACCATGTCCTAATGTTATGCACAAAATGTGCGTATTGTTCTTTTTAATATTGTGCCTTCAGAATGTTTATGGGTGTGCATCAGACCTTCATGTTTAATTCAGATGCATCATACTTTCGTTATTGATTTCCGTGTATAAGGCAATTTAGCCTTTTAGTCTGCACATCTAATGTGGTGCATTTAGCATGTATATTGATTTGTATCAAACATGTGTATTGTCAACATCAAACCTAAGTTAATCTTTTAACTGATGCCGCGAGTGATGCGCATCAAAATAAAGGGTACTTCGTATCATAGTTAAACCCCACTAAAAATCTAAAATATGTTTTTTTTTTTTACTAAATAATAAGTAAGAACGATTTTTAGTTAAAGTCTTAAAGATAATAATTACAATTTTATATAATCTATTTAACAAGAAAAGGTTCGTGTGCTAACCAAATTTGTGATTATTATATGTTTAAAAAATCGAAAAAGCTGAAAAAAATCAAAACAATTGACAAGTGGCTATCAACAAACCAAATTTCTATTTTCCGTTATGATTAAAAAGCTATCATTCTAAGAAAAATGGTCATGATTTTGGTTAAGTATCATAACTTAGTTTAACTTTACTTGCCATGTGTTTATATTACGTAATTAGTTTACCATTAAGAATTATGAGTACCGTATTATCTATCACTCATAAGTGATGAAAGATAGAAAAAAAGGTGGTTATATATAGCCGTATAATGTATCATATTTGAATCTAAATTTACAAGTATTTATATGATTTTATATGTCTAATGTATCATACCTAAAACACTATTTATACATTTTTTTTTCAAAAAACACTATTTATACATGATTATTCTTATGTGTTCTTTACAGTGCTCAAGATCAAATTTGATTATGTATTTGAACTTCCTCCTATTCCTGATTACGTCAAATAAATAAAAACTATAATTATAATTTTTGAATCACGATTACGTCAAATAGTTATAATTTTTTATTGTAAGGTGACCCGCGATTTTTTAATTTATAACTCATTTAAAACTCGTCAATTTGTATAGTCATATGCTAGTTAAAAGTAACAAAAAAAAGAATATTTATAGTTTTTATCCTTTTATAGTTGGTAAAAATAAAATATGTCAAGTGATAAATAAAAAAGGCACGGTTGATTTTCAAAAAAAAATCTGCATTTCAGTTCTTAACCTGTGAAATTCGAACATACGTTGCGGTAGGAAGGACCAAATGTTGCAGCGGGAAGGTACAAACGTACATAGTAAATCTTATAAATAGCAAAAGTTATTGGTTGGAGCAGGTATAATTTAGAGAGACCGCTTTTAAAAAGAGTTCCGGCTTCAAAGCAATCAACATACATGCACCAATAACAAAACAAATATAAACAAGTGGTATATTAAAATAAAAACATATTTGACATCAAGAAACCCAAACAGACAAAAAAATAAAAATAGAAAACATGAAGACAATGCATAGTCCACGTAAATGAATTTAAAGTTGTGCAAACACAATTACACAAAAATAAACTTTTAGGCTACAGCAATACGTTGTTGACACAAAATTGAATTTAAAAAAAATAATAATAATAAACATTCGTAATTCATTTTTTGAATTAAGCGTATATTAAGAACTTAAAAATAAAAATGTAAACTATACATTTTAAAATATGAAAATAATTATAATTATAAATTATAAGTATGTCACACCCCGACTAGCACAATGCGGAAACGTAAAACGGGAATGTAACAGACACCTCTGGTATCAACACACTGTTTATAAAGAAACATTACAAACTAAATTACAATATATTATATTTCTTTGTTTTGTCATCGTTTTACAGTCTAGGTGATACAAACCAAACTAGTTCGTTAACTTTACGATCTTACTACTAACTTCCTTGCTTCTATTCACATAGCATAAACCACACACCTTGGGTAAGTAACAGATCACCAAATCATTCCGATTTAGGTATACCTGAAAAGCAGTTTAAAACGGGTCAACTACTAGAGTTTGTAAGTTTTACGAGTTTCAAGAAAACAGTAATGAGTATTCACAAGTTAACACTTGTAATCATGAAATAAGTATGTATGTATGTAAATGATGTAATTATGCTAAGCTACAGTGAAGCCTTGACTGTATGTGCTGCATGCATCCATTTCCCACGCTCAATCAACCTGTAACACCCCGACCGATGGCGGATTATACATCGGGGCGCCACGTATTGTTTCATTACTCGCGACACTATTTGGGTGTCAATATTTAATAAATACATTTCATTGCGCACGCGCAGAACATGACATAAAGTAACATAAATCATATCATAACTTAAAATATTCAAATAACATAATTTGTCTTGTTACATTTTAATCTAGGTCCAAACAAAAAGAAAGCATCTTACGCGTCCAAGAGATTCCCAAAAGCAGCTACAGCAAACCTGAACATGTGTTAAAATAAAACGTCAACACTTGCTTGTCGGTGAGAAATCAAGTTTAATAGATATAAATAGATAATACAAACACTGCGCGCAACATGTGCATAACTGGGGTTTAACATAGGGTGTAATCAGATTGTGATCAAGCCTTAGATCATAGCTCATAGTTCAATCCGTGCTCCCAATTGAGCACAAAAACAAGAAAACATTCGTGCATGTGTAATAAAACAAGAAAACCGTAAACGATAGGTCTCCCGTGTTCATCTAATGGATCCATGAAAACTTCGGAATAGGCCGAACAAAGCGGTTAATGATTCACACATACAAATAAACAGCCAAGTAAACGTCCATATCACATGGGGTTTTGCGCACATAAAGTTCATAAACAAGTTTAAGACTCAAGTTGTACGAACACATGAACATCCCAAAACGTTAAAAATAAAAGGGGATTAGGTACGAGATTACTCACCTGTAAAAAGGTGTGCTGAAAGATAATGCAAGAACCAACTTTTAACAAGCACAAGTTAACCTATAAATAAAAGGTTTATTGGTTTAACGATTGGTTTTTATGTCTTGAATATATGCAGTAAGTATCGATTTTATGTTAGTTAAACAAATTAAAAATATATATATTTATATTTACCGGGATTCTGGGCAGAACAGAAGAGAAGACGGAGGCAAAGAGAGGAGCTGAGGATCTTCGGCAGAGAGCAAAGGGAGAGGGATTTGGGGAGATGTTTTAGTGTAGTGTGTGTAGTGATAATAAACAAGAAAATAGTTTTATTTATAGGAAAACCCTAGGGAACACAATCCCTAAAAAGGAGGAAAAGATCTTCTCAAATCAAGCAAAAGATATTAAAAAGCACAAGAAAACAAAAGCAAAAGATATCAAAAGATATGCCGGCAGCTGCAGGGGATGGAAAAGCTGACAGGATACAGGTCAAAGCATGGGAGGCGTCAGAGAAAACACTGTTCAAGACATGCAAAATAAGATTTCAAAAGATTATGTCAGTCACTTTTTCTGTCAACCAATAGGATTGGTGCGCATGCTGCGCCGAAAGTGGCTTTTCGGACAGATTTTGGAACTGACCTAAAGAGCTCAAAAGATAAGATCTCAAAAGAATACAGGCTGACCTAAACAGAAGAAAAGACTTAAGGTCTAGCGCGAGAAGATACGAGCGCACGCGCGAGGGCGAAGGCAGACAGAGAACAATCCTTAGCGCGCCGCGGGAAGAATTATAATCCTTAGCGCGCCGCGGGAAGAACTATAATCCTTAGCGCGTCGCGGGAAGAACTACCATTCTTAGTGCGCTGCGAGAAGAACTACAATTCTTAGCGCGTCGCGGGAAGAACTACCGTTCTTAGCGCGCTGCGAGAAGAACTACAATTCTTAGCGCGCTGCGAGAACAGTTCGCCTCGCGTATCGCAGGAACAACTGGTCTTCACGCAGGCTTCCTTGTAAGGAGTCTGGCGCGTGGAGCTGCGCAGACATCCTTAGGCGGGAAGAACCAAAGGACAAGCAAAGAGTTAAGAGAAAAAGGGAGGGTTCAAGGCGTAAAGGTTAAGCAGAGGGGCGGGACGGCGACAAGAGAGAAAGAGAGGCGGGAAGGAATTTATTATTATTAGTAAGTAATATAAAAATATATATATATATATATATAATTTATTAAATGTTAAATTTACAAAGGTTAATAATCAAATTTTAAATCATAAAAAGAATCGGATTCGAAAACGGGTACCTGGGTCGGGTCGGATTGGGCAGATGTCACAGTCTCCCCTACTTTAAGAAATTTCGTCCCGAAATTTATCTCGAAGTAGGTTGCGCAGAGAAAAGGTGCGGGTACTTGATCTTCATCTGATCTTCCCTTTCCCAAGTGAACTCGGCTCCGCGCTTGGACTGCCAACGAACTTTAACAATAGGGATGCGACTGCGCTTGGTTTGCTTTACCTCGCGATCCATAATCTCAACAGGCTTCTCAACGAAATGCATAGACTCATCAACTTGAACTTCATCAAGTGGTATGTGGAGGTTCTCGTCAGCTAAACATTTCTTGAGATTAGATACATGGAAAGTTGGATGCACATTGCTGAGCGCGGGCGGTAGGTCAAGCTTCTAGGCAACTTTTCCCACCCTCGCAAGAATCTTGAATGGACCAACATAACGAGGTGCAAGCTTACCTTTCTTCCCAAAGCGGACAACACCCTTCCAGGGCGACACTTTGAGGAGAACAAGATCACCAACTAGAAATTCGAGAGGCTTCCGCCTGCGATCTGCGTAACTCTTCTGTCGGCTTCTGGCAGTCAGCAGATGATCACGGATCTTGGCGATTTTATCGGTTGTCTCTTGAACTAGTTCGGGTCCTGTGATTTGAACTTCACCCACTTCGTTCCAACAAATCGGTGAACGGCACTTTCGACCGTAAAGTGCTTCAAATGGGGCCATACCGATGCTGGAATGATAGCTGTTATTATAAGAGAACTCGATCAGAGGTAGGTGTGAATCCCAATTACCTCCAAAATCAAGAACACAAGATCGAAGCATATCCTCAAGGGTTTGAATGGTTCGCTCAGACTGTCCGTCAGTCTGAGGATGATATGCAGTACTCATGTCCAAACGAGTTCCTAACGCAGATTGGAGAGATTTCCAAAAGCGAGATATAAAACGGCCATCGCGATCGGATATGATGCTCAAAGGAGTACCATGACGGCAGACAATTTCCTTGACATACAGATGCGCAAGTTGCTCAACACGGTAGGTTTCACGAATGGGCAGGAAGTGGGCAGACTTGGTCAATCGATCCACTATTACCCAAATGCTATCATGTTTGCTTGCGGTCAAGGGTAACTTGGTGATAAAGTCCATTGCTATACTTTCCCATTTCCACATAGGAATTTCAGGTTGTTCGAGCAAACCAGATGGGCGTTGATGTTCAGCTTTTACCTTAGAACAAGTTAGGCATTTAGCTACGAACACAGCAATATCCTTTTTCATACCAGGCCACCAATAAGAAAGGCGCAAATCTTTGTACATTTTGTCAGCACCAGGATGAACGGAATACCTAGTTTTGTGCGCTTCACTCAGTATGACAGAGCGAAGATTCTCATCATTGGGGATCCAGATGCGATTGAGATAACAAAGAATTCCATTCAGGTTAGGGACTAGATGTACTTCTGCACCACACGCTAACTCGGCTCGAAGGTTGCCTTTGCTGATCGATGCGCGCTGCGCGTCGCGAATGCGCGATTCCAGATCGTTTTGGATCGGCGCGAAGCGAAGCTGCGTGCGCGGCAAGATACAGTTGAGTTGGCTGGGTTTGCGGCTGAGCGCATCGGCTACCACATTAGCCTTTCCAGGGTGATATCGGATCTCACAATCGTAATCGCTGATGAGTTCGTTCCATCGGCGTTGTCTCGTGTTAAGTTCCTTTTGATCAAAAATGTGCTGAAGGCTTTTATGGTCGGTGTAAATGATGCACTTAGTCCCATAGAGGTAGTGTCATGAATTTTAAGTTGCCTTGACGCGTAAGCGATAACCTTGCCTCGTTGCATAAGTACACAACCGAGACCTTGGTTGGAGGCATCGCAATAAACGACAAAATCGTCAGTACCCTCAGGTAACGCTAGAACAGGAGCTTCGCACAACAATTGCTTGAGCGTTTGAAAAGCTTCTTCTTGCTTCGAGCCCCAAATATACGGTTTGCCTTTGTGCGTTAAAGCTGTTAAAGGCAAGGCGATTTTTGAGAAGTTCGAAATGAATAGCCGGTAGTAACCAGCTAAGCCCAAAAAGGAACGGATTTCGGTAGGAGTGGACGGTGTAACCCAGTTCTTGATTGCTTCAATTTTGGATGGGTCGACATGAATACCCATCTTATTTACAACATGACCAAGAAACTGTACTTCATCCGACCAAAATTCACACTTGGAGAGTTTGGCATAGAGTTGTTCGGTTCGAAGCTTTTGCAACACCAACCGAAGATGTTGCTCATGCTCGGCCTTGGTTTTGGAATACACCAGAACGTCATCGATAAACACGATCACGAATCGGTCCAAGAAAGATCTACACACCCGGTTCATTAGATCCATGAAGACAGCGGGTGCGTTGGTTAAACCGAAGGGCATGACCAAGAATTCAAAATGACCATAGCGGGTTCGAAAGGCAGTCTTGGGAATATCCTCTTCGCGGATACGCAACTGGTGATAGCCAGAACGGAGATCGATTTTGGAGAAACAAGAGGCACCTTGGAGTTGGTCAAAGATGTCGTCAATACGCGGTAAGGGATACCGGTTCTTAATGGTGAGCTTGTTCAGCTCGCGGTAATCGATACACATGCGAAACGAACCGTCTTTCTTTTTAACGAACAACACCGGAGCACCCCACGGCGAAGAGCTAGGGCGAATGAATCCTTTATCGGTCAACTCTTGAAGTTGACTTGCTAATTCTTGCATTTCAGCGGGTGCAAGTCGATAAGGAGATTTGGCTACGGGGGATGCACCAGGGACAAGATCAATACGAAACTCGACTTCCCGAGCGGGAGGTAAACCAGAAAGATCATCGGGAAAGACTTCAGGAAAGTCACGCACGATGTGGATTTCAGAAAGTTTCTTCTTTCCTTCATCGGGTTTGACCACATTAGCTAAGAAAGCGACACATTTCTTTCGCAAAAGTCTTCGGGCTTCAGAGCATGACATAAGTTTAAGACCGTTAGATGGTTTCTTGTAACATCTGCCCGAATCCGACCCGACCCAGATACCCGTTTTCTGATCCGATTCTTTTTATGATTTAAAAATTAATTATAATCTTTATAAATCTAACCTTTAATAAATCTTTATGTATATATATATTTTTTAAAATGTTTCTTCCGCCTCTCCTTCCTCTTCTTCTCTTTTCTTTCCGCCGTCCCGCCTTCTTTTCTCTTGTCGCCATCCCCCCCCCTTTGTTTAACCCTTGAGCCTTGAACCCCTTTTTTCTCTTAACTCCTTGCTTGTCCTTTGGCTCTTCCCGCCTAAGGATGTCTGCGCAGCTCCACGCGCTAAACTCCTTACAAGGAAGCCTGCGTGAAGATTGACTGTTCCTGCGCTACGCGCTAGGAACTATAGTTCTTCCCGCGGCGCGCTAAGAATGATACTTCTCCGCGTGACGCGCTAAGAATTGTAGATCCTCCCGCGACACGCTGTAAATTTGTAGTTCTTCTCGCAGCGCGCTAAGAATTGTAATTCTTCCCGCGACGCGCTTCCGGAAATGACTGGGATCACCGCAGTTAAAGCACGATCTTGGTTGGGGATTCTGGTATGTTGGTTGTGGGTTCTGCGGGTAGGTTGGTGGTGTTTGCACAATTGGGTTGGCGGGAGGGACTCTACAGTACTCAGCAGAGTGACCAGCGCGGCCACATTGGTTACATTGCCTACACGAGGCTACAAGTACAGATTACGCAAGCGAATCCGGTGAACCAAATTTCGAACCAAGTGACGCGCTGACAAACTTTTAGTATAACCGCGCACCAAGCGCAAGCGATTAATGACGTAGTTAATGGTACATTTTTTTTAACGGGCATTATGCATCTATACTTTTTGTTACTGGTGCCGATAGAAGTTTTATTTCTCGCGCGTTTGAGCAGAAGCTCGCGCGACCGCGCATTAACTTAAGGAAAACTTCTGTTGAATTGGCTAATGGCGAAACTATTTTAATAAACTTTATAATCATGGATTGCACGCTTAACCTTAATGAAAACGATTTTTTTTGATCGACCTTATCCCCGTACCTTTTCTTTGCGCATCCTACTTCGAGATAAATTTCGGGACGAAATTTCTTAAAGTAGGGGAGACTGTAACATCTGCCCGAATCCGACCCGACCCAGATACCCGTTTTCTGATCCGATTCTTTTTATGATTTAAAAATTAATTATAATCTTTATAAATCTAACCTTTAATAAATCTTTATGTATATATATATTTTTTAAAATGTTTCTTCCGCCTCTCCTTCCTCTTCTTCTCTTTTCTTTCCGCCGTCCCGCCTTCTTTTCTCTTGTCGCCATCCCCCCCCCTTTGTTTAACCCTTGAGCCTTGAACCCCTTTTTTCTCTTAACTCCTTGCTTGTCCTTTGGCTCTTCCCGCCTAAGGATGTCTGCGCAGCTCCACGCGCTAAACTCCTTACAAGGAAGCCTGCGTGAAGATTGACTGTTCCTGCGCTACGCGCTAGGAACTATAGTTCTTCCCGCGGCGCGCTAAGAATGATACTTCTCCGCGTGACGCGCTAAGAATTGTAGATCCTCCCGCGACACGCTGTAAATTTGTAGTTCTTCTCGCAGCGCGCTAAGAATTGTAATTCTTCCCGCGACGCGCTAAGGATTTATGTTCTTCCCGCGACGCGCTAAGGATTTCAGTTCGTTCCGCGACGCGCTAAGGATTTGTGGTTCTTCCCGCAGCGCGCTAAGGTTTGTCTGTGTCAGCCTTCTGTGTGTGCCTTCGCGCTCGCGCACTCAGCTTTCTCGCGCTAAGTCTTGTGTCTTTTATCTTGATTTATCCAGCCGTTTACCTTTGGTGATATCTTATCTTTTGTGCTGTTGACCTAACTTGCTTTGTGTCTGAAAAGTTACTTTCGGCGCAGCATGCGCGTCAATCCTATTGGTTGACAGAAAAAGGTGACTGACAATATCTTTTGAGATCTTCTTTTCCTTATCTTGAACAGTGTTTGCCTGACATATCCCATGTGCTGTGAACAGTAACCTGACAGCTTTTTCCCCTTTTCCTGCTGCCATATCTTTTGCTTAGATTTGGTGAGATATTTTCCCCTTTTTCCGGGATTGTGTTCCCTAGGGTTTGCCTATTTATACCCAGCCATTTTCTTTAACATTTCACACACAGACACTTAATCTCTTCTCCTTCTCCCTGCTGAAGATCCTCGCAGCGCAGCCGTCAACATAACTCCAGCTCTCCTTGCCTCTGTTTTTCTTTCTCTTCTTTTCTGCCCAGATCTCGGTTAGTAAATGTTTATAATTTGTTTAAGTAAATCGATGCATATTACCTATGGTTAGTTATAATCAAGACACTAAAACCAATCGTTAAACCGATAATCTTATTTATAGGTTAACTTTGCTTGTTTGGTTCTTGCTTTATTTATCTTCATCGCACCGTTTATCATGTGAGTTATCTCGTACCTAATCCCTTTTTATTTTTAATGTTTTGGGATGTTCATGTGTTCATACAAACTTAGAGTCTTAAACTGTTTATGAACTTTAGTCGCGCAGTATCCCATGTGTTGAGGATGTTTACTTGGCTGTTATTTGTATGTGTGTATCATTAACCGCTTTGTTCGGCCTATTCCGAAGTTTTCATGGATCCATTGGATGAACACGGGAGACCTATCGTTTACGGTTTTCTTTGTTTACACTTGCACAGTATGTTTTCTCGTTTTTGTGCTCAATTGGGAGCACGGATTGAACTATGAGCTATGATCTATCTTAGGCTTGATCACAATCTGATTACACCCTTGCTAAACTCTAGACATACACGTGTTGCGCGCAGATTTACTGTATTGCATTAAACTTGATTTCTCACCAACACGCAAGTGTTTGACGTTTATTTTAACACATGTTCAGGTTTGCAGTAGCCGTTTTGGAGCTTGAGGACACGTAGGAAGTTTTCTTTTATTTTGGACCTAGATTAAAATGTATCAAGACAAGTATATGTTGATCGAATACTTTGCTTTATAATATAATGATTTTTGTTGATTTATGTTATCTTGTGTTGCGCTGCGCGCGCGCGATAAATGTGTATTAATAAATATTGACACCCAATAGTGTCACGGGTAATGAAACAATATGTGACGCCCCGATGTATAATCCGCCTTTGGTCGGGGTGTGACATTTCTCGCCGTAGATATGAAGATTTTCACCAATTTCCCGAGGAATGCGGATCAACTTCTTGGCGCAGATTACTTCGGCGCGATTATGCGAGAGCTAGTCCATTCCAATAATCACATCAAAACTTCCAAGAGGCATGGGAATGAGGTCGATTAGAAAATCATGTTCATTAAGGTTAAGCGTGCAATCTTTGATCACAGAGTTTATTAAAATAGTTTCACCATTAGCCAATTCAACTGAAAAGTTTTCGTTTAAGTTTACTCGCGGTCGCGCGAGTTTTTGTTTAAATGCACGAGAAATAAAACTTTTATCGGCGCCAGTATCAAAAAGTATAGATGCATATTGTCCGTTAAGTAAAAATGTACCATTAACCACGTCATTATTCGCTTGCGCTTGGTGCGCGGTTATATTAAAAGCTCTGCCGCGCGTCACTTGGTTTGAAATTTGGTTAACCGGATTAGCTTGCGTAATTTGTACTTGCAGTCTCGGGCACGCGTTCCGGAAATGACTGGGGTCACCGCAGTTGTAGCACGACCTGGGTCGTGGATTAGGGTATGTTGGTTGTGGGTTTAGCGGGTAAGTTGGTGGTGTTTGCGCGATTGGGTTGGCGGGAAGGACTCTACAGTTCTCAGCAGTGTGACCAGTACGGCCACATCGGTTGCATTGTCGACACGGGGTTTGAGTTGGGTGATGAAGTCTACAGGTTGGGCAAAAAGGTTGGTTTCCTGTGTAAGGTTTCTTAGTTGACGGGGCAGGGAGTGCGGGATTGGTTAAGGCATAGTTATGGACTACAGGGGGTGTTGGGTAAGTTGACAGTGGGTTAGGGGCGTGTACTGGAGGTTGGTAGGCGGGTTGCTGGACAACAAGCGGGTTGGTAAGCGCATAGGCTTTGCGCCTGCGCTTGAGGTTGTTACGGTTTGAGGGTTCTGGCTTGGTTTCTGTTGGTTCTGGGACAGTCTTGGTGAGTTTGGTCTTTTCGGCTCCTCGCAGGAACAGAGTTCCTGCCCTGACATGGTTGTCGCTGAGACACAGCGGCCAAGAAAACGGGTACCTGGGTCGGGTCGGATTGGGCAGATGTCACACAACCACTGTGGCTCCCCTTCCGCCCACAACATACCCCGGTAGCTATGTCTAACACTACATAGCCTGTTTGTATAAATATGGTCATGTGCAAACGACGCTATGTGACACAGCAACCAGGCCGATTCCGTTTGGTTTGCCAAACCAATAGTACTATTCACAAGCCACTGGCTCGAAGTTAATCACTGTGATCGTGGGAACTTTCGTGTGTTAGCACTTAGATAATTCACATCAATAAATGTTTCAGGTATATATCATAATCAAACATGATTTTCACCCCAAAAGTTCGTAAAAACTGTTTAAAGAGTGGGGTCATGAAACTCATTGTTTAGTAGATAATCAGTAACACGTCGGTTCGAGGTTTGTATAACTTGCAATCACGGTTTCTTATAATCAATATTATAATAATATTAATACTTTAATATATTATAATCTCAATACTAAACTGGGCTGTATAACTAATCTGGGTATAGCTGGAACGCCCAGAAAGTGGCAATATGCTTAGGTTGTGATGTTGTTCAATGTCTAATACTTAAAACCGAACTTGGCTCAGATTCCCGTTTTCCCAGCTGGGCCAAGTTGTTCGTTTATGCATTCAGAAAACAGTTATGGGGAAATAAGCTTGGGTAAATGTATTGGTTAATAAAATGATTAAGTTATAAAGAAGAATCACATATTGGGGTCCCGGATTAGCCACGGGGCCCGTTTCCGTTTATTCAGTTTGATTTAAGAAGAAACGCGCACAATCCAACCGGATTGTCCAGGTTTCTCATAGAAAAGTTCGTTTTTACTTAATTAGTCCAAAAATATGATTTTTGATCACTCTTGGTGTTTTGATATTCCCGCAGGCTCGTTAACGCGAACTTGCCGGTTTTTATAAAAACTGAATTTGTTTAATCTTTAAATGAGCATAATTAATTAACCGTTAATTATTAAATTATAAAAATTTAGCCACTTATCAATTAAAATATCTAAATTTTTATGAAAATATTTCTGGAATTATTTACTGATTTATTAATTTATAAAAATTCATTTTATCAGCTATATTTCGCCTGAAAATCGTCCGTTTACCCCAAAAAATTTCCAAAAATTCCAAAAAAATTCCTGAATACTCAAGTTATGTCTCAAAACAACCTGTATCAATTCCAGAATTTAAAAAAGCTCGTGCATTATTCTTTTCTGCTCAAATTCGGCTATAAAAATTCACGCGAACGCATATACACAAAATACCTTTAGACTTCTCCAAATGATCCCAAAATTCATACGTGATCAAAATACATTAAATCTGAGTTCCCAGAAAAATTTCATAATTTTTGAAGTATTTTAGCTATTTTTCCCAAATAAACGTCCCAATTCGGTAATAAATTCGCCAAATGTTCTCGGATGGTCGAAAAATTACCAAATTTGAACAGAGACTCAATGACATGGTCCCTGATGTCCCTGAAAAATTTCAAGGCCTGAAAATATGCACATCACAACCTTAACCTAAACAGCCCGTAAGCGAGTGTTTCGGCATTACCTTAACGGTTTTGGTTCGTTTCTGCCTTTCTAATCAACTTTTCAAGCTCTTGTGCTCCTATGTAGGCTAGATACAAGTCCTATATCACAAACCAAGCAAGTTTCATCAATAGAACAGCCCTTTAACTTAGGGTTTCGGCTAGGGTATAAAAACAAACTTTTGAACCGTAAAAATGCCGTTTCAACCCTTTAATCCGTGTTTATGGTCAAAAAAACTATCAAACCAGGTTCCTTACCATGTGTATGATCAAAACATGTTTATGGACCATTTTTAGGATTTTTACACGGTTAGGAATGATTTTTGGCAATCAAACTATGTTTATTTGATATTAATCAATGTTAAACAAGTGTAAAAGTAGCTTATTTAAGTTATTACCTTAGGGTTTTGGAGAGTTTCTGAAAAAACTGACTTGCAGCTGCTTGGACTTCAGTTTTTATCAAATGAAATGAATAAACAAGCTTACATAACAAGTTTTATAAAAAAAATGGGGGTGGGGGATGCTTGGCCGATCGGAACTTCATGGGCCCATTTTGGCCCAAGTTTCTGATTCTAAAGGCCCAAAAACAAAAAGCCCAGTCCAAATTTAGTTCGGGTTCGGTTTTTGGCGCGAAAAACTTATCTGGTGCGTTAAACAGTGCGAAACTGAGTGTTTTTCGGCTAGTTTTGTGTAAAATTATAAAAACATACTATATGTTTGTAAAAATCAAAAATATTTTCACTGATCGCTTAAAACATTTCAAATAAGTGTTTGGTAAGTCTTTTTCGGCTTAACGGATGATACAATGTTTGGTCTGTAACTATCTTTCGTGTTTAAATCTATAGCGGGTAGTTAAACGAGCATGTTTTCGTTTGACTTGTTTGCTATTGAACTAAAGCCATATTACTAATATTTTAGCTTGTATTAAACGTATATCACTTATAGACGGCCCCCCGGAATATCTGGGTCATAACCCGACCCGTTCGGTTAATCATTCGTTTGTTATGCAAAAAGCGTTTATTTGCTTAATCGGTAAATACGTACTAAGGTGTACCTTGTTTTGGCTCAAATGTCACAAAGTACTAATATAATTAAAAAAGTAAAATAAAGTATCATAGTGAAACACCTGGCACGAGGTGAATAAGTTCGAATTACAGTTGAGAAATAAACTTCAAAATAGCTATGTATTTAAAAATTTCATAAAGATCAATATGCTTACTTTCTACTTTCTAGCATTTCCAGTCTATTGCTCGTCATCGAAGGTAAAGCATCTTGTTCTCTATATATGTTTTGTGTAATTTTATTCATATATAAATAATGATTTAATAGGTACTTAGATTAAAAGAATGGTTGATGTGCAAAGTTAGCGATGAATTTTATACGATTGTCTTAATTTAGTAACCTTCTTACTTGACATCACTAATCCTTGATTAAGCAATAAGCTTTAATAATTGGTTTTAAAATTTTGTGTTATGATACTCTTCTTTGATTGTGAAAGTTTTCATATCGAATGGAACTCAATAAAATAAATGAAATAGTTACAAAACTTTTATGTATGCTGTATAAAACTTTTATGTATGCTGTATTCATTCGTCGAATTTGATTTACTCGTAACACCATTTATTATTTAACGTTTTTTGTTTTAAAATTTGTCTAAGGCCTATTAAATCGTAACTAATTTTTTGTCTTTTTAGAACGTAAGTAACTAAATATCATAGGTGTGAAATCTTGTATACTGATTGAAACATTTATATAATAGGCTTTTAAAGACAAAGTTACAATACTTCTGATACATTCTTAAAATCAAATCTTTAGTTTAAGTTGGAACTTAGAACCTCTAACCAAAAATTAATTACTTTTGCCAAGTGAGCTACCGTACATTAGCATTTATATTCTTAGTTACTAAGTAATAACATTTCTCAAATATTAAACCAAAATAAATAGGTTTATTGGATTTTAATAGTCCATATTTAATTGTATTGGCCGATAATAATTCATATTCATTTTATCGCCACCAGCGATCCCAAATTTAAAAAAGTTGACCATCAATGGTCGCCCGTAAAAAAGAAGTTAACGTCGTTATACTTTATTTCCGAATTTCAAACTAATGTTTTAGGGCTTTTAATCGGAAGGAGGATACGAGCCGATTGATGTAAAACTTAGTTCGAAACGGTGCTCCAAAACAACGAAACAATGCTTTCGGGTCCTTGAACTTACAATCAACAAGAATCAAGCTGTTTGGATCAACTTTTCGAGCTAAGTTTTACATCAATCAACTTGTATCATCCTTCCGATCAAACACTCTAAACATTAGTTAGAAATTCAGAAAAAAACATAACGCCGTTAAGTCCCTTTTAACGGGGGACCATTGGAGGCCAACTTTTTAAAATTAGGGACCATTAGCAGCTATAAAATGAATAGGGATTATTATCAGCCAATACAATTCAATAGGGATTATTAAAATCCAACAAACCAAATAAATATAGGAAAATGTTAACGCACAAATGAAATTAACGTGCTAATTGTGATAATCAAGTAGAGTAATTATATATACAAGCAAAGTAATTAAATTATATATACAAGCAGAGTAATTAAACAGAGCAACTATATGATGTAATTACATAATTACTCTGCTTGTATATATAATTACTCTATAATTTAATTACATAATTACTCTGTTCGTATATATAATTAACCTACTTGATTCTCATAATTAGTACGTTAATTTCATTTGTATTTTATTCAAACTCAATAAATATGCATAGTATGATAGTACATAGCTTTAATAAAAAACAATAAAAAGCAATTAAGTTTAATAGCTTTTTCATTAAGTTAACTAATTCCAAAAATATTTCCCTACCACAAAATAATATCAAAAACTTAATTATCCGGTTTAACGAAACGTAAATGACATTAACAATTAACAAAATAACAAAATAAAAATAATTAAAAAAAAACACTAGTTACAGTTTTCATACCGGAATTTACCAAGGGGTAAAAAGCGTAAATAGGTAAAATGACATTTCAGGACGAAATTTCAGTGAAGTTTCTTGCACGGCACAAGGGTAACCTCGTCATTTCAATCCCCAGGTACACTTAAGCCCCAAGCAACTCTATTAGGCAAAATGACATTAATACCCCCATACCATCGTATAATTACATCCCCAATCTTGAAACCCACCGCTTATATAAATACTCACTCTCCTCGTTTCCACGCGGTCTCTAAAACTTTTCCTCTCGAAAAAAATTGATCGGAAAAAATGGTGGAACCACCACCAGACGATGACGTGGCAGCAGCAGAAGCAACAGCCGTGTTTCCAGTGGTTCTATACGACGGCGATCGCGAAGTGAACGTAGGCAACATTAGCATCCATCCGGATCTCGTGTACAAGGCGTTTCAGGTCAAATTAAGCGAAATGACAGGCATATCGTACAATAACCTAACTACATACTTAATCGACAGCAAGAAGTCAAAGTCGTCACCTGACCGCCGGAAGATTCTCATCACCGGTAAGGTTAACTTCGCCGTTATCGTTAGAGAATGTAACTGTTACTTCTTCGTTGTGTTAAAACGCTCGCGTGGAGAACGCCGTAGACGACCTGCTAAACCAATCGATCACGATTATCATGATTATCATTATTATCACCACTACATGAACATGATATTAAACTCCGGTTACAAATTGGACGCGCCTAATTTTCCGAGAATTGAAGATGCGTACCCTAAGGTTTCGAGTAACTTGAACCGGTCGTTGTGTGTGGATTGTACGGTGGCGCAGAAGCAGGGGAAGACGCCGGAGTTTCATTGCTGTGTTTATGATGAGGTGGTTGTAGGGTGGTTCCGGTCACCGGCCGGACCGGTTTGCCGGCCGAGGTGAACGGCGGTTTTGAGTTCCGGCATCGGCTACATTTTTGTGAATGTTTGTATAGAAATTGAGCAGGATGGGATTGCTCTGCTGTAGCGTGGTGCACGGTAAGGATATGCGTTTTAATTGGTTAATCGTGGTCTGTTGATACAATGAGTCAATGATACATTGATATACATTGCTTAGTTGATTATGACGTGCTATGAGAATTCAGAATTACCATTTTACGGTTTTTACCCTAGGTTAGTTACTGTTTTTTACTTTTTTCTTTTAATTAAATTATAGCTTATATACAACATATTATGCAAATGTGACGTGACACCAAACCTCTTGATAGAGGTGTGTGTAGTTAACGTGTGGATTTCCCGGTAACATGTGATATGAAGATTCACACGTTATGCTTTGTTATGATGATGTGTTTTCCCTTTTTGGTTACACAGGGTGCGCAAAGTATGGTGAATGGTCGCACGTTACGGGGCATGTTTTTTTTAGTTACAGGAAATGTTAACTTTTAATTTTGGCTTTTAGTTGATAATCATATTGTTAGATGAATATTATATGCAACATTAATGCACCGAGAAGGCTAGAACCTCAAATGTGAATTTTGAGGCTTTTGAAGTGGTCTCTTAACCTTATTAACAATGATAACTATCATTGTAAATGGGGATACCATAACCATTGACAATGATAACTGCATTTTACCAATCTCGGCTAGATTCCCTTATGATTTGTAGATAATTTGGAACATCGTTTTGGATTGAATGTAAGATTATGTGTTTTTAGCTCATTTGATTTTGAAGTTGTTTGAATTGAGATAATTGTGATACAAAGGCAACATATGCAACGTCAACCTACATTGAATATATGTAACTTAGTCTAAAGGTAAGACTTATTATCTACAAAGCAATTTCAATGTCTTTGTGACTTTTGGTACAGATGTGCTTTTTGATGTTCTATACTTCTATTAAGGCTAAAGTGAACCAAAAACAGGAACTGAAACTAGAACAATTGTGGCAAATATCCGTCAAGAAAACGATAGTTTGGGTCTCTGACAAATTGCTTATTGACGTATAATGAAGTATGTGGTAGTATATCTTTTTATACCACTTGAGTAGTGGTAAGTTCTTGTAAGTAGAAATCATGTTGGATTATAAGATGAAGTTGTAAGATTCAAACATTGTGTATATACATGCAAAATAGTGGTAATTATAGCATCCGACCCCTCATACTAATCAATATTTTATGTTTTCTCCACTAGAAATTTCAAAGTTTATTTAAGAGAGTGGAGACTTTATAAAACTATAAAAGATCACAAATACTAAAATCCCTCTCATGTATGCACAATTAAATAGGGATTTCTTTTATTTTCCACAACCAAGCTCCTAAAATCCGTAAACGATATTTGAGGATGGGTAACACCTTCGGTTGTCTCTACGGATTTAAGTGGAGACATCATAAGGTTTGAGTGAAAGTTTTCAAAAAGGGTAACAAACACTCACAAATTTGTTTTTAGTTATCTGAGTAGAGACATCCTAAGTAGCTACCCATCCTGAAAATTTTAACTAATCTACCACGCCACATGTGAAGTTCTTTCTAATTCACAACTAAAGCACCCAACGAAACATTCTCTATAAGTTGTGTCAGTCACTAGAAGCATAAAAGATACATCGACTTAATTGGATTGTTAAGTGTAGTGCATAAGCTTCAGAAGATAAGTTTATGACTCGTAGTTTGTATTCGACCTTAGGGAGGTGGTGGGTCTCATACTCTCATGTTATACCAAACTTACAATGGCGGTTTGTGCAATGGTGGTATTGATCTTGGAAGGATAGTCAATTCTGTTAGTCGACTGTCACGGGATTTGACATGATGCCCAGGTAGTGTGAGTTCAACGTAGGAGAAATAGTGCATCTCATTCATACATAGATAGAACTTAGAAGGCCAAATGAGTCTATGACACGATGCAAGATGATGATGTTAATGGACTATAGATACATTACGTGTGCGATAGACCGCAGTTACCTACCGAGCGTTCACATCTTTTATTAACATTCAGTTATGACCGCTATTTTTCACGAGCATTTGAAGGACATTCGCATTCCACATTCTTCTTTATGGGTATGAGTTTTCATCTGATGGATGTCTTTCCTTTCCATAACTGGACACGGTAGGCTTTTAGTAGGCCAAGTGACATCAAAAGTTTTATACATTGTATGTGATAATGTGGCATTATTTAAGCTTGGACCTTTACTATTATTTTATTTCTAATAAAAATCACTAAATACTATTTTAAAAATATATTGTAAAAACAACATATCTCCATAAGGTTCCAAGATATATTTTCATGGAAAAATAAAAAAAATGATATAATTAAGCTTTGTTAAAAAGGAAAAACAAATAATAATTAGTAGAATAGAAGTTATTAGTGGAAAACAATGAGGTTATACGTAGCTTTCAAATAGTAATATGTTTATAGAAATATGCTATCGTCCTGAAATGGGAAGTTGTCTAGCATAAGTTTCAATGTTTCATGATTTATCCAAAAAAGTTTATTCTTCCGTGGTTTTTCAAAAAGATTGAATGCTTTTTTTTTCATTTTAAAATAATAACAATAATATAAATTTTATATAAACAAATATATTGTTAAAAATGTGTCCAAACCGATTCAACATGCATAACCATTTTAACTAATCGTGATAGATGGATTAAGATGCCAACGTACACAAAACAATTAGATTTGTTTATCATAACAAAGTAGTTTTATAACTAATTAAATATACCACACATTCACTCCCATATCCAAGGCCGACCCGTGGACCGGCGAAATGAAAATAGGGCTTTAGGTCTACACTTATGGGGTGTTTGGTAGAGGGAATTGAGGGGTGAGAAATGGAATTGGAAAGAATTCTCTTGTTTGTTTATGAAAGAAAGAGGTGAGAAATGGAAATAAACCATTTCCATTTCTCTGATTTTGTTTCTCTAACAAAAGCGGAGAAATGGATTTCTATGGGTTTCATTTCTCCCATTTTCCCACTACCTCTCTCTTTCTCTTTCTCTCTCTCTACGCAAATCCTCTGTCCACAGCTCCAATGGCCGACGGCGTAAGCACCTACCAGAGCGGCGGAGCCGGCGGCAAGTTCCGGAAGAAACCTAGCCGCCGTAGTTCTCACGCCACGCCGTACGATCGGCCTCCAACCGCAATCAGAAACAATAATAATAATAATAACAATAATAATAATTACTCTAGCCTATTAGCGAAGCTTGTGGACCCTGCGTCTAGGCTGTTATACGCTGGTGCTGATAGGTTGTTTGGCGTGTTTCGTAAGCGGCTTAATTCTCAACCTGCACAACGTTTGACAGGTTAAAAGCTTTTCTCGATTAGGTATTTAGGTTAGGGTTAATTGAATTTGGATGTGGAATTAAGTTAATTGATTTTGTGTATGATTGTGCTGGATTAGATGTGGCTGTTTATGTTGATTGCTGAATGCTGATTATGTTTATTTGCTTAAGATGTGGAGGAATTTGGTTAATTGATTTTTGTGTGCGACTGTTGTTGGAATTAGATGTGGTCTTGTATGGTTTATTGGTTGTTTATGTTGATATGCTTAGGGTTCATCTGACTGTATTTGTTACCTTGTAAAAGAGCATATTTTTGGTGCCACTTTATAGTAATTCTATCATCATGGTGGATTGTTTTGTTATTGTATGTTTACATTGGCTTATGTTTGTTTTGGTTTTAGAAAGAAAGTGCTGTTTTAATTGTAGGGGTATACGTTTAGATTTGATTTGAGTGGGCGTAGTTTTGCTATAGTTGAGGAGCTGCTATTAGATGAAATCTTCAGTTGGTTAGATTTAAGAGGGGATTTGTTTCATAGATGAGAATTGGGAAAATTTTTTCTGTTAATACTAAGTTTGTTGTTATGTTTGTGAATGTTCTTTAAAATCACCAGGGGTATGTACTTTGTAGGTTTCTGTAGATGTGATAATGGAATGTGTCCCATACAATCATACAACATGGGTTTAACAACATGGGTTTAACAAATTTAATCTTTTAAGTCCAAAACATTCAAAAAATCAATAACGAAAAGCCATGATAAATAGATTTGCTTATTACACATGCATTTCAGTTAATTACATAAACTTTTTGACTAATACATTGATCATAAATGAAAATATTATATGATAGATAGATATATGTAGATAGATATCATATGTTTGTATAATAGTAAGGTTTGAAATTGGCTTCAGTTTAAAAGAAAACTATGTTTAATCAAGCATAAATTTTAAAACATAGCATTTCTTTCCATGTAACGACAAATATTTAAAAAAATATTTACTTTATAATGGCCTTTATTGGTTTATAAATGACGTAATTGTATCATAGATGATTATACTATAACAAAAAAATAATTGACGTGTTTGTTATACAATAATATGAAGACGGTACAAATTATATAAATATACATGTCATAAGTTTATATACAAAAAAGAATAAAATGATAGCGTATTACATTAAATAGGGACAAAATAAAGTTACAATTATATTTTACAAACTTATAAACAAGTCATAAATCTTTAAATATTTCTTTGACACGACATTAGACACCATATTTGTAACTTTACCATATGTATCTAATATTAATAAGTTTACCTGACTCCGCTACAACAGTTCATGTCTGCCTGAAAGCTGAATGTTTTAAACACATACCAACTTTTGATAGCGATTGTCATTGCCTTTTATTAATCGTCTTTACAAAACAATGATGAATGGATAGATGATGTTTACTGAAATAGGCCAACCGCACTGCCTGTAAAATCAAAATATGTGAATACAAAATAAAAAAAAATGATGGCCATGCTATAACTTCAATATGAGTTCTTACTTCTTACCCTTGAGAATTCCCTATCCATAAAATTTTCACCCACGGATCGAAATTGATATGTTTACATGTCATCAGTTTTATTGCTTTGCAAAGATAAAACAAAAGAAGTTGTGGTACGAATAACATATATAACATCAATTGCTTCATTGGTAGGTATACTCATTGTGCAACTGTAGTCTTGAAGGTTCCACACGTTTACAACCTAAAGTTATCAGTATAGCTGAGGGATTAATTGAACAACACTTACAAGTAAAGCAAGATAACATACAACATCGGCTTGTTGCCCTCTTACCTGTCATTTTATTGCAATTGTTTTAGTTTAATAACATAATGAGAATTGACATATTTAAATAGTAAATCAATCAAACGAATATGTGAAATTTTCATAAACGCCTAACCTATGTTTAACATTAAGAATAAAAGGTTCCAAAAAGATAGTCAATTGGTCAAACCAAATGTTGAAAACATATTATATTTGACCAAAATTGTCAAAGGGATGGACAAATTGAGCAGACACTGTCTAATGCTGCAATATTTAGATGACATGGGCAGATGCTATAATTAGAATAAAAAATTGATTAGTGGAAAGCATAACAGGAATAAAAATGAAAGAAATAGGCATTTTCCTTGAAACTTTTCTTGTCCTCATTCTATAATTAAGGTATAGAATGAGAATTAAGGTGTATAATGATAAGATACTAAAATTATAGTATCCATTTATGCATGGTATTGATTCGAATTGGAACTCAATTGATTTGAAATTTGAAATCGATTATTATAATTGTTAATAAATGTATTAGTGAAATAAATTGTTGATATTTTAGTTAAACAGTACGTGAAATGAGTTGTGGTTTGACATTATGTTATATGGTATGTTTTTTAAATCCTGATTATATTTTTAACAATAATATATGTAATTTTACAACAACAATTATTTACAATTTACTTAGCAAACACAATAACTAACGAATTTGACTTAGAAGTTGAACACAATAACTAATGAATTTGACAATTTACCTGATCACCAGTTGCTTAGATTAGCAATTGCATCATCAAGTTGAGCATCAATATTTAACTTCAAGAAATAAAAGTATATAAACCATTACTTCAAAGCTCACGAGTACAATGACGTATAGGAACAAAAATCACTAAAGAAAGCAGGATCATTAATGAATTCGACAAATTACCAGAACAGTTTGAGGATATTAGCAATTGGTTCATCAAGTTGACCGACTCAGCTTCAAAAAAACAAAAATATATTAATGAAGAACATAAAGGTGAGAAAAACTTCAAAACTTTGATTTTTATGATTGAAGCACTATTTCGTATATAATGGCAACCTAATCAGAACTTGCAAACATTTGTATAATTCAATAATTTGGTAACGCGTTCATGAAGAACAAAATTTTGTAAGCCGTGACCTAATTTTAGTATATTTAGGTTGCGTTTCATAATCCATCAACTCATAACTAATTGAATCGTACTGCCCTAATGCTATATGCGAAGGGAAATATATCGAAAGCACACAATTATAAACAAATAGTAATCAGAAATATGATAGTAATCGAATATTGGCATTAGTAACATACCGAAAAGATTCCGATTGAATAATCACCAACGGGGAGGAGCATGCACTTAGAAGGCGATGGAGAGGAAACTGGAAGATTTGGTCGCCGGTGATTTTGGTGTTTGGGAATGAGTTCCGAAACATTATCAATGGGGCACAATTGATTTAGGGCTTCCCAATAATTACGATGAATCTAATTTTTTTGGTTATAATATCATATTTGGGTTAAAAGATCTGAAACCGTGACTGTGAAAGAGGCGGGATTTTGAGAGAAAGAATAGGCTAGGTAGATGAAATGCGGTAAAAGAAAACTTTTATTTATTAAATAGTATAGATAGATTACTCTCCCTTAAGCCTTTGAAGGTGACTTGTAAGTTATGCTTATGCGTATCTAGAATCAGTAATTTCGATAAATAAATGAATATAAATACGATGATGGTAAAGGATTAAATATAATCAGTGGCGGATCCAGGAATTCTTTTCAGGTGGTGCACTAGGTTTAAATGCTTCAATTTCATAGAGTCGGGTAAAAAAGTTATGGGTTGGTTCGATGGCTTGGGCAAAGTTCATTACATAATAAAAATACGATAAAATAATAAAAGAGACATCGTCATTAGAAATTACAAAACACGTAATATAAATACAATAGTTTTTTCGAATAAAAAAACTAACAAACTAACAAATTAAAACTAAAATTTAACAAATAACTTAAAATTTAAAAACATCAAGAATAATTAACACGAACAATTTCGAGTTTCGAGGAAGAGTAGAAGGCAGGAGGATTGAAGGAAGGCAGAAGGTGGGTGGTCGGCCGGAAAAGCAGCAGGCAGCGACGGTGGTCGGAGAACGGCGGTTGGTATGGTAGCCGTGTGTGTGAGTTTGAAGAGGGGAGAGAGGCAGCGTAGTTGTGTACTGTGTGTTCTATAAAACCCTAAATTGATATAAGACTATGTATAGTGGCTTTAACTAAATGTTTAGTTAAAATGCCACCAAGACGCCATGTAGGAAAAAATGAATTCATTAAAGCCCATCTTAAATTAAGTGTAGTGGTTTTAACTTTTAAGTTTTAACCAATTGCAATTATTACTCAATCACTTTTTTTATTTACTTAGGATTTATAAACATAATAATTTTAATAATAAAACCACACAATAAATTTCTAGAACATTTTAATAAAATAAAAGTTACAAGCACATAAGAAAAAATAATCGATACTTGATAAAATTCGCGGCACGTATGTTTACTTAATGTGGGTTATTTGGGTTGAAAGCGTTCATCGCGGGTATTGGGGTTAGGGCTTGGTGAAGTTGTAGGTTGAAGAAGATGAAATAAGTGGGTATTTTATTATAATAAAATTTAATTATTAAATAGCCAAATAAATTGACACATAATACGCCACGTCATCAGAAAATTAAGGGAGTTAGCGGCTAGTTAGTTTGAGATTGCTATTGGTAAATAAACTGAAAGTTGGGATTGCTACTAGTCACATTATTAGTTGAGATTATTATTGGACAATAAACAATAATTTAGATGATTATAATCTAATTTTTCACTTTTAAAGATCCAAAGCGTATAAAAGAATTAGGGCCTTTTTTTAAAGACTATTTTGCATTAGATCCTACAATTTCCATATCGTCAATGTGTGTGCACGCATAATTCTAGACTAGAAACCCACCACCAACAATCTTAAACCCTAAAATTACTTGCATATAATCCTTTTTTTTTGAATTCAAGGGTCCTAACTAAGTGTGGACCAAAAACCTTTGCTTTATTTCACTCTCTCTTGAATCGCCTTAAGTGATGTACACGTATTTAATATCTACAACGACATTCAATAAGAATAAATATGCACTGACGAGATAAGTTGTTGAAAATTTCTACTAATCATGACGTTATAAGAAAATTTAGCGGTGAATAACTGAATATGCATAATATTATGTCTAGATTCACTATTTCATTTTATTGTATCTTACATTATTCTCAACACATCCCCTAAAATTATGTGAGAAGAGTTTGCAAATTATAGGGTGGGGTTATGAGTGGTTGTGAGTGTAAATTATAGGTTGAATAGAGAAAATATAGTGATTTTTTGTAATATGGAAAACCTTTGTTTGCCCATATTTATTTTTTAATATTTATTGAATTAGTTGTGAGTACATGAGAGAGAAAACTGTAATGATAAAAATATAAAAAACTTACTATTTAATTGAACATAAGGAATAAATGTAGTGTTTTTTTAGTGTAACTATAGAATAAGGATAAGGGATAGACTGTGAATGCTCTTATGCGTGCAGATTATACACAATATTATCATATAGGGTAGGGATATTGTAGAAATATATAATTTTCTAAAAAGCCTAGGAATACATATGGACATTTGGATCAAGATAGTTAATGGTTTAGACATACAGAGTGCTGAAAATAGTATATTGCCCTATTTAAGAAGTATAGTGTTCTATTTATGTAAAAGACTTTATTTTAATTTTAAGTATTCATACACTTCATAAGAAACTTTCATTTCTTATTTAAATAACACGTCAAAAGACAGATATTAAATCTGAACTCATATAATATGAAATCGTATATAATATCTTAGTAACCAAAGGGTTTTTAGCCTAGTGAGACAAAGATATTCAAAAATTGTTCCTCTTCAAGTGATTACGGATTTTTTAGCTAAACATGCGGACAAGTTGTAAATTCAAAAGTAGGTTTAGATGAAAACAACTATACCCAGTCAAAAGTTCAGCCAATAGCAAAACCATCAATAAGGTGCGGGGATTATGGAATGTCAGCAAACCTTACTTTTATCATAAAAGATAAAATATTGCTTCAAGAGAGACCCTTAACTTCAAAAAAACCTATATGACATGTATCATATAAAAAATATATAGAGTTCTACATAGACTCTATAAAACATAGAAAAAGCTATAATAATAAAATAACAAATAGTATAAACTAGAATATTAGTATAGAAATAATATACTAAAATAATATAATATTAGTAATATTCAGATAACATAAAAGCAATGGAAAAGTATGATAAAACATCACATAGATATAAAAACAAAATAAAAATAAGCTCACAAAACAAGTTATAACAAGAATTAACCCATCTCCAAAAGGTATTTATCATTAATAATACGTTTTCGAAAAATTCTATCAACTACGTCTTAGAATAGATATAAACCTATAAAATCATGTCTAATTCTCTCCGCCTAAGTTAATTTGATTTTATTTGTATTCTTTACCCCTCCTCAGGGCATTCTCAGCGTATTCCCTGTATTTTTGTGAGGATGTTTTGTAAATTATATGTATGATGAGTGATCGTGACTTGTGAGTAGAGGAAAGAAAAAATGTTATATGGAAAAGTTAAATTTGGGTTTCACTGTTCACACCGTATAATTTTTTAATATTTTTTTAAATTGTGAGTGAAAAAGAGAGAAAAGATAATAATAAATTTACAAAATGTATTAATTAATTAAACATGAAAGAGAAAATGTAATAATATTAGTATAATTATATGATTATATAATATATATATATACTAGATTTTATCTCCCCGTATTACGGGGGTTATTTTACATTAGAGCATGTTTGGGATTGAGTTTGAAAAATGCTTATTAGCTTATTTGCGTTTTCAAAAAGCCATTTTGAAAAACCATGATTTGAGGCTTTTGGAAAATTGCTTTTTAACCCTTTCAAAAAGTTAAATTAGGAAAGATTTTTATAATTGCCAAACACATTTTAATTTATTGGCTTTTTGAAAACTCCAATAAGCCAATAAGCATTTTTCAAACTCAATCCCAAACATGCTCTTATTCATTTTCAATATTTATATATATATATATATATATATATTTGGATTTTAATTTTATTTATTGTAAGAAAGTTAATAATTAATATACTTGAGGTTTGATAATTAAATGGTTTCACAAATAAATAATATGTTATAATTTGGTTTAACAACTATTTGGGTTTGGTGATACCCATTACCCATTTATTTTCTTTATTATAAAATTGTTTCTTAATTATAAATAATATCTTTTTTCAAATAAAATAGGATATTAATTTTTAGTATATCCCTGTTTTATAAGATTTTTGTATCAAATATTTGATGAGATTAATTTTTAATACAATGAGATGTTATAACCCGTTTAAGAGTTATCTGGGTTTGGTGAGACCTTTACCAGTGAATTCGAGTCAAATGCATGCGAAACCTTCATTTACAAATAAAGCAATATGATATATTGAGGGAATGGTTGTTTTACATATTTCATTTTTTAATATTTACTTTTTGGATTTTAATTTTCTTTATTATAAAAAAGTTAATAATATACTTAAGGTTTGATGATGAAAAGGTTTCATAAAAAAATTGATATGTTATAAACTGTTTAAAAGCTATCTGGATTTGGTGACCCATGACCCGCTTATGTTTTTTACTATAAAATTGTTTATTAACTATAAATAATATCTTTTTCTTTTTAATTTGGATATTAAATTTTAATATATCCCTATTTTATAGGATTTTCCTATCAAATAATTGGTAAGATTAATTTTTAATTTAATGAGATGTTATAACCCGTTTAAGAGCTATCTGGTTTTTGTAAGATCCATACCTATGAATTTTGGTTAAATCAATGAGAGGCCTCCCTTTAAAAATCAAGCAATCTGGTTGCTTCCATAAAAGAGGGGAGCGACTACATCGCGACACGTAGGATTTTAGGGTTTTCATTTATATATATATTATATATATATATATAGGGTAAGGTTAAAATGAAAACCCATTTGAGTTGTGAAAACCCGCGAAAACCCTTTGTAACATCGTTTTTATTTTTGTTACATGTAATATATGTTGTAACATTTAATACAAAATATCGAAACATAAAAAAAATGTTTTGCTATTTTTTAACATTTTTTTACTAATTTTTATATATGTTTTTTAGGAGAGAGAAAAAGTTATATTTATATTTACATTTTTTATTCATTTTAATTGTGGACCACAAGATTTAAACATTAATTAAAAACATGTGGTTGAGAATGAGTTTCTAGAGTTTTCACAACTCAAGTGTGTTTTCATTTTATACTTAGCCTATATATATATATATATAGGGGTGGGTTCTAGTGAAAACTCTTCTTAAAGAGAAAACTTAAAAACTCCTAAAAAACTATTTTTAACTTTTTAAAAATTTTTTTTTGAAGTTTGTTTTTTCCTATTATTCTTATATGTTGTTATTGGTTCAAAAAAAAAAAACCTTATCGGTAACCTCGTTGGTATAGTGCGCATATGTAATAGTGTGCATTGCATATATGCAAAAGTGTTTATATTGCATAGAATACAACACCATTGTATATATGCAATATAAGACTAATACACACATCGAATACACATTAGTACGTATGTGTAATACAACATTAACGCACATGTGTACCACATCGACTTTTATTTTATTATTATTTTTTTCCATATAATACAACACTACTACACATATACAATACACAAATATTGAATATATGCAATAAAACACTATTAAACTCAAAAATACATAGTAATACACATGTGTAATACAACGATATCGCACAGTAATACGTATGTGCATTACAGCGGTTTTTTTTATTTTTATTTTTTAATTTTTTTTATATTTTTCGAGTGAAATATAAGAAAATATAAGAATAATGGTTAAAACAGAATTTTGAAAATATTTTTTTATTTTTAATTAAAAATAATTCTTTTGGAGTTTTTAAATTTTCTTTTTAAAAATAAGTTTTCTCTTGATCTTCTTATATATATATATATATATATATATATATATATATATATATATATATATATATAGTAGGGAGATAATATCATTAAAAAAAAGGAGTCAAATTAAAATAAAAAAATAAAAGTAAAGTCACCTTACTTTTTCTCAATAAGCTGAGTTGTCTCAAGGGGGTAACAAGTGAGAACAGAAGGTCCTCCATGCTAGTCAACAATATCCTACGTGGCAAGGCAGTCATAGTCACGTGACTTCCACCATCCCACTATTATAATAATCACACACTTCTCTCCCTATAAAATGAGATGCATGCTTCCAAAATTCACCATCACAATTTCACAATCACCTCCCAACAATGTCTGATTATTTTCCCGGCCACCGTTACCACCACCAACAACCATCACTCGGCCACTGGACCGATCCAAACCGCGCACTCGAAGTCCCTTTTTACTCCTCTAGCTACTTCCATTACTCTCATGATTATTTCATGACGGTTAACGGTGGTCACGTGGACAACCACCTCATCCACCACCATGCTCAGCCCAACACCACCATTGCTGAACCATCATCACCTACCACCAATCCGGTATGATAATAAATTATTATTATTTTTATTTATAACTTTTTAAAAAGTTATAAATAATTGGTTTTTATGTGCATGGGTTGATGTTGATCATAATATGTTTTTATTTTTTAATTATTTAATTAACCAGAGTGATGGTCCAAAAGCTTATTTCCGCTTTCATGGCGGAATCGGTGGTGGTTGCTGTGGTGAAACATGCCGTAATATTCACCAGATAACCGCGGCTAGGCCGCTGCAACTATTCAATGCTCTTAATCAAACTGATTTTCAGGTGTCTTTAATTCTTTATTAATTAATTTATGTGCTATTATTTTTTTTTTCTTTTTAAAAAATTTACAATCATAAATTATTTATGTTTTATTTGTAAAGATGCTGATGATCCGACCGCCAGTGCAGCAGGCGGAAGGTAATAGCAGCGGAACGGGGGTGTTTTTGCCGTCGTATCGGAATAGGAATCGTGCCAGTAGAGGTAATGATGTGAACAACCATGGTGGTCATTCTAATATTAGTTGATGATGAACATATTCTATCTATAATTAATATAAACCCAGAAAATATAAATAAATCATGCATCAGTATGTTTTCAAAGTTTATACAATTTTTTTTATAGAATAGTTGATTTTTAATTAAATATTCTAAATACAACTATTACAATATTACTAAAATGTTTATTTTAAAACGGATCAGATATGTACTTCGACTTCTTTCTAAAGTTGAAGAAAATAGAAGTGACATTGCTAGTGTCACGTATTAGGAATGCTCACCCGAGCATTTGGGGTAGTTCTAAATGCTGTTAAAAAAATTCCACTAATCAATCACTGGCGTATTTCACGGTATTAAAGGTTTTGCGCACTTCATAATCAATTAATATAATGTGTTTAAAATTAATTATTCATGCGTCATTCTGTACGTTAAATTAAGAATTCTATTTTTTACATATGTATTATACGCAAATACAGGTAGATTTTATCGTATGGGTAATGATGTTATTGCACATTTAAAATGGTAAATAAGTTATTTTTTCATTATATATGATAACATGTAATAATATGTAAAATATTTTCATCATAAAAATGCAAAAACTCACCTTTTGTAATATAACTAAATTTCTATCAAAAAGTGTGTGGATTAAGATAATTATTCATAAAAATTAGTTGAAAATGTAAAAGGTTTTGAATATTTCCAAAATTTTAACTTGTACTCATGATGGAAACTTTACTCGCCACAGTTTCTCTACTTTTGGTGTAACATTTACATGTGTTTGATAGCATATTTTTTGTTGGTCAAAAGTCAGCTTAATTATTTTTACTTTGATTAGACATCTCATCCATACTAAATCAACGATGCTTTTTGCATCTTCGATTAATGAAACTAATAAAAGTTATAAATGAAACCAAATGTCGCATGTATATATCTTATAGTGACCACTAAGATATTATGTATGTTATCAAAATCTAAATCTAATGCAATTTTTTTGTGACAGGCATGCATGCTCGTGGTGGTCGGCATGATAGTTGGCGACGTCGTCCTGTAGAAACTAAACAAGAAGACGTCGTATCTGCCTCTAGGGCTTCTGTAGGTACTGGTGATGTTGTAGAGAAAAAAGAGCCTCAAGACATCAAAGAGGAGATTCCTATAGAACTGCTTTTACCTTCGGAATGGACATACTAAACGTATGCCGAATTTCATATATGATTGGAAACATTACTAGATATAATGATGGCTAAATATTGTGTATGCAAAGTTTCAGTAAATAAAGCCACCTCTTATTATATGTTATTTACTATTACATATGCTTTAATATAACAAGATGCAACTGTGTAATATACTATGGGCATTCATCAAGACTATATATTAGAGTCAGACTACCAAGCTAATATAAAGAAGTTGGAAAATCAGGTCTCATAACTAGTATCAACCTGTTTGTTAGGCGAAATTGAACACTTTTACTCTCAATAAAACCCAAGTTTTACATACATTGACACCATACTTAATGTAACTTGGTTTATGAGAAGGAATCATGTGCTAATTAATAGTTTTCTTTTTGTTAGTTTAAATATAATATTTTCTTAATAACAAACTAGTGTGTAATTCGTAAAAAAAAGCAAGTCTTTATTAAAAAAAGACATATTAATCAAGTTACGATTGGATATTTTCCCCTCCAAACCCCATTAATTTCATATTATCTAGCTTAAAGATTCAATTGCATATTTCATTTTTTAAACCTCTTTAATTGCATGGACAATTTTCTTATTTAAACTCTCTTTAATTCCCTTTCAAACTTTTCTTGACTGCATATTTACTTATTGTATACTAGGTTATGTACCCGTGTACAACACGGGTTTAACAAATTTAATTTTTTAAGCCTAAAAACATTCAAATTATCATAAAAAGAAATTTGGTATAAAATATAAAAGGTAGAAATATACATTGTAGTTAAAACAAATAAATAAATTAGTAAACACATTAATCATAAAACGAAAGCAAAATATTATATGACTGGATCAGATGCAGCTATTCATGGAGTGAGTGAAAAAAAAAGACAAAAGGTGGTAAATTAAAGTACCTTATTATTATAGAAATTCTTTTCGAGTTTAGAAATTATTTTCGAATCTTTGTCAGTTTAGTAATTGAAAAAATATTCAACATTGTTATTAAGATTATAGTTCTTGATCTTGATTCTAAAGGCGAACTTTCTTTCTAATAAAGCGTTGAAAGCAGCAGGGAGCGTTAAAAATTCAGCCGACTGTGGAAAGCATCAAATTTATTTATTTCAAACATTAAAAGATACAAAATTTCACTATTATAAACGATTGAAAAGGACAATGTACTTGTTCCTGTTCGTCTAGCACATTTTTAACAATTTGTCCTATAAGTTTGTTAGCCTCCCGCTCAAACATTGTAAGAGTCATAGTCATTGCGCAATCCTGGACTATTATGGGGATCTTGTATTTAAAAATAAGAATGATTAAAATAAATTTAAAAGATAAAGCATGGTCACTATTGTAAATAAAAAAGTAAAAAAGAATTAAGAACCTAACACATTTGTACTACTTCACATAAAAAACATTTGAATCCTCTCCCTTGTCAATTCTAACCTTTTTGGTTTCAACTATATTTTTACATAAATCACAACTACAATAATTTCATGATTTTTCATTGCATACAATTTTGATCTTACCAACAACAAGGGATAGAACCTATCCTGATTAATATAATGTTAATAATGGTATTTCTATGAATCCAAAAACAAATAATTTAAAAAACATAACATACCTATTTTATTTCATTAATTTCACAAATGTGATAAAATCAATTTCATTAAGAAATTCTTCTTCCAGTGACTTGACCAGACTTGACCATAGATGTAACAACGTACCGATGAGAGGATGTTTCTTTACCAATGTTAGACAGAAAGCTGGTGTGATGGAACTTAGGAAAGTAAGTTTTGAAGACGCTTGCCTGCATTTTCGTTCGTTCCCTGAAACTTTAATCTTGTTATGATTGCTGAATACTAATGTAAAAAATGATGCTAAATATTTACCTCCTAATCCATTATAATCAATTCAATTGACCAAATTTCGTTAAGGGTTCTTGTTGTTTGGTTTTCTCCATAGTCTAAGAATTCTAACTTCTATCGTATAGTTTGCCTTGTATCATCAAGTTCTCTCAGCTTAATCAAAATTTTTTGGCTCCATGCTTCTGTGTATTAGAGACATTGATAAAAAAAATTACCTAATTTATTGTGTTTTGTATTTAATAAGATATAGTAAAGTATAATTAGCAATTCTTAGATTTTGGATGCTGGTGGTTAAGAAAATGGGTTTAACAAAATGAGTAGAGAAGTCAACCTTATATATATTTGGCATCACATTATGGAATTTATAATATTATATAATTAACGATCATTGAATGAGTTTAATGGATTTTGGTAACACAATTATTTGATAGAGCAAAAATCAATCAATTTAACAGATTACATATTTAAAATACCATAACTAAAGCAAATTGTCAAAAAAATATGAAGTTAACAAAAATAATTTGAAATTTAAAAATTCAAACAGTTTGTCAAATAATGTACTACATATTTTGAATTTGAGAAATCACTTAATTTAAAAGTTTACAAATATACATTCTCCTTTTTGGTAATGGAAACTAATTTAAAACAACTTACTTAGTTAAACTCGAATAAAATCAAAATGAATCCATTTTGATTAAAGTAAATGAATAATAAACAATTTATAACAATTCATTCCAAACTTATAATGTACCTTTTCTGAATAACAATTTTGCTGTTTAATGCATACATAGTAAACCATCCATAATCAGTTTTAAGAAATCTCAAATTTTTCGATCTGAATCACAATGGAAAGACTTTGTAAATCATCATAATACCAACTTAAGTTATAAAATAAAAACATATAAAAAATTGTTTTCTAAAGACTTACGACATGCGGTCGTTAAATGGTTAAGCCGTCCACATGGAGTGCCTTGTGTGTGTCAGCAAGATATACAAACTCAATGACCTGTGAATATGTCATTGAAAAAAAGCATAAAAAAATATGCATTCTCTGGCAAACAACTTACGCAAGCTTGTTGTGCCAAGTCCTGTGGGTGACGAGCTACTGAAATAATCCAAACCAAAACAATATTAAGCATAGTTAAGTTAATGAAAAGTTTGTCTTCATAATACAAGAAAATAGAGCATACAACTAAAAAAAACACTTAAATACCAAATTCAAATGTTGAACTAAAAGACAAACAACCATATGAACATATAAATCATATACGATGGAACAAAAGACGAAGATTATTCAATCACATTTGTAAACACACTTTAATAAAATAGAGGAAAATAATAAAAATATAAGCATTATGATTCAAGCACTGTGTATGTAAAGATTGATTTAGATTTTATTGAAGAAACACTACGAAATCCAGATGGAAATTTAAATAATCACGAATTTATAAGTTATACATGCATAGTAATTAATTACAAAATTGTATACAAAATTGAAATTTGAACCCTAACATTGAATATGTATCATATGAACATAATCACATAATCACAAATTTATAAGTTATACAACTATATGACTGCCGGATCGAGGAAAACCCTAACATAACAAGAACTATAGACATATAATAGTATGTAAAACGCATAGAAAGAAACAATTAGGAACAAATTATATACCTAAGTAGCAGAATCGTCAAAGCAACATATAACATATCTGTTTTCTGATCTGAATAGAAGATTACGGTGGACAGATCGATGAGACATGGATGATGACGACGACGACGATGATGATAACACAAAGTGATAAGGATTGCGGGATCGAGAAGACGTCGATTTTGAGTATCGCTCTTTGACAGACTTGCATCATTGGGAAAGGGGAAAGAATGATTTAGGGTTTATGTAAAAGATGAATGTTGTTATGTGGGTTATTAGATGATAACAGGGTCGGATAAGGAGACCCGGTTTGGAAAAGGTGTGTGGTGGGAGGCGGGAAATGGTGAGGAAGGGTGTGGTAAAAAGATGACACGTGGCATAAGGAAAGTTTTATTTATTTAGTAGTATAGATTTCCTCTTATAAGATGTTTATCCATCCCGAAAATTTAATTACATATTTTATGTACTCAATGAAAAAAATTGATAATTGACTCATTTTTATTTATTTTATTAAAAATAGTTTATATAATAACTATTTTACCCTTAATTTTACAAAAATTTTAAAATTACATATTTACCCATTTTAAGTTTTTAACTATATGCATGTGTATTTTGTGTTTTTACTCCTTTCTTGCATTTTACTAAGATACTTTTTTTTTTGTGTTTTGTAAATTAGTTTTCTCTTCTTTTTTGTGTTTTACAGGTTTTTTTCCCATTATTTTTCATTTATCACGAGCTTTAGAGTAAACGAACATAAAGAATACGACATCATCAAAATGAAACCACAAATACCAAAGTTTTTATTAATTACATAATCAAAATATAATTCCAAACAACAGCCATAAAAAATCGACATAACAATATCCAAAAGCAAAAACAAATACAACAGGGTCATACAAAAGTCTGTTTAAGTGGCGGAGTATTACGACTCTAATTAGCTAAAAATAACAAAGGCGTGAACTATAAGATAACCAAGTAAACAATATGGGTTGGTGCGAGAGACATGCTGTCGCATGACTATTCCTTTATCTGAAAACCAAGTCTTTTGCTAATTACCAGACTAACGTTATATTAAGAACTCAATTTTCTAATCTTTATTTTCTACGTTACATTAAGAATTCTACTTTTGGTGTACCTGTTACACGCTTATCGCTTATGACATTATTACACGCACATTTAATACAACAACTGTTTTTTTTCTTTTTTTTTTCCCCATAAATTCACTATCTTGAAATATAAGAATATATATCCACAAAAGTATATGAATTTATGTAATTGTCTATACTTCTATATGAAATCACTATTATAAAGTTTGTACATTAAGAGTAAGAGCTTGTTTATTTCACATAATTTATGAGAATTTAAAGAAATTAGAATTTAAATCCTGTAATATAGTGTGTTAGGTTCAACAAAAAATGAAAATGGAATTTTAGTTAATTCCAATAAAATCTTACATTGGGTGGAATTCATTCCTTTACATTTTAGAAGAAAAGCTGATAAAAATTGTTGAAATATTTGAACAATTCCTTAAATATTAAATCAAAAGGCAATCCCCAACCCACCCTACCCCTAGCCCTCCAAAAATAAATAAAAAATTTTGTTTGACATTAAATCAACACCCCCCCCTTCCCAAAAAAAAAAACACAAACAAAAAACAAACCCCCAAATAATAATAATAATAATAATAACAATAAATAAATAAAATAAAATAAATTTTTTTGGTTAAAATTAAATCATACCCCGTATATGTTTCGACCGGTTACAAAACAAAATATATCTCGTGTAAGAAGCAAAGAGTTCGAGACACGTACACATTAGGGGTTTTAAAGCACAGTGTATTTACATCCATTTATGTATACATGTTAGCGTGATCCTCAAACTTGTTAAAAATGATCTGAAGTCCATGAGAAAATGGTCACACATTTAAACACATGGAAAAAGATATCGACACTTGGTAAATGATATAGATTATACTATAAAAGGGAGTTTAAATACTTTGATCAGATTGCATGTTAACATCCTTAAGTTAATTCCTAAACCTTGTTTCTCCTCTCTTTACCCCAGACAAATTTAGATTATGTTTGCATTAAGCTGAGTTATCATAAGACTAATCGGTATACCGTATACACCAAGGAACACCACACGTGATGTTGAAATGACACCAGTGATCTCATTGAAACACCGCTTTCCATACCCCCATATCACTAGTGGCGGGTCCCAATGACCTAATCCATGGATACCACACGCAATCAGATTTTTTCCTCTTTTTTTCGTTTCATTTGTTTTTGTATTTAAATAATATAAATAGATGAAATGATGAATAATGTAATATAACATATATAGGTTGAATGGCACGGGAGTGAAGAATGGTAAAAAAAAAAGCTGAGGCTACACTGATGTAAGAGTAAATTATAACGCTTAGCCGAAGGGTAGCGGATGAGGAGATCTTACAAGTCAACACATATCCTGCGTGGCAAGTGAGTCAACGTAAGTCACGTGACTTCCATCATCCCACTACAATCACACACCTTCCCTATAAAATGAACTCTTGCATGCTTTCACCATCATCACAAAGACCCTCCCAAAATGAGAGATGATCACTTCTCTGGCCGCCAACTCCCACTGGTTCGCGGAATTTATATCGACGCTTTGCGCCGAATTGCTATCGATGTTGTGCCTCCTCGTTTTTTATCCTTCACTCCCGGTGTCACGCTTGATGGCAACTTCTATGCCAAAGTACCACTCACCCCCAACCTGGTACGCATATGATAAAATCAATTATCATTTTTTAATTAATTTACAACTTCAAAAATAATAAAAAACTTGTGCATGGGTTGATCATAACATGCTTAAAATTAATTAATTAACCAGCGTATCAAGACATTGAAGCGCGGTGGTATGAAAGCTTGCTTTCGGTTTCATGGTGGAATAGGTGGTGGCATAAGCCGGAATACTATAACAAATCATCCCCCGCTAAAACTGTTTGATGCTTTTAAACCAATTAATTTTCAGGTTTCTGTTATTAATTTCGGTGCTATTTAATTAGTTTGTTTTGTTTGTAAATAATTTTACAATTATTTGTATTTTATTTGTTGCAGAATAATATGATTAGGATGATAATGGAATGGAAGGAATATGGGATTGTGAGGATTCCGGTGATCAGACCACATGCTCCGCCGGTGGAAGCAAGCGGTAGTTGTAGTACTGGTGTGCATTCGAAGAGGGTTCTTCGTTTTGGTACATTTGATTATGTGAACAAGAAGAGTGATTAATCTAAATGTAGTTGACAGTGATGATCTTATGATGTCCTCTTTCAAAATAAATTATTTTTGAAAATATATTAAAAGAAAACCTTGTAGTTATCACAATAGCTATACAAATATATATACATGTTTTTGGGTTAATATAATCTTTTAATATTTTTTTAGGGTAAAGATAAAATACAGAGCGAGACAAACATAAGAAATGCGAGAAGGATTCGTGACCACACAAAAAACTTTTTAAAAAAGAATAAAAAAAATATAAATAAAAAACGAAAAAATTTAAAAAACTACAATGTTTCCCCCGTCATCCCGCTAAAAAAAATGACAAAAAGACACAATGGCAAAAATAAACAAGAAACACAATAATAACTAAAAAAAGACATAATAGATCGCAAAATATAACACAATGCCGAACAAAATATAACAAAATGCTGAGTAATATAACACAATATCAAGAAAAAAGACACAATCAATGACAAAAATATACACAAAACACAATAAATTAAACAAAAAGACACGATAAAGTTTTTCACTCAACATTGTGTTTTTTTAGAACGAGGAAGTCGGTGGAAACATTTTTGTTTTTTTGTTTTACTTTTTTCGTTTTTTAATTGAATTTGAGTTATAATTTTTTTATTATATTTTTTAAAGAGTTTTTTTGTGTGACTACAAATCCTTCTCTCTCTTATTTTTGCCTCCTTTAGTACAATAACTTGACTCTATTTTTTTAATACAACTGTTACAAACATCAAATCCGAGCTATGAAAAGCATAACCTTCTTTCTTGTTTAATGGGATTATGTATTTTAAAATAAATTATAGGACAACAAATCCGAGTTTAGAAAAAAAAAAGTCGAGTTGATATGTATCAAAAATTAATTATTCATGCGTCATTTTATACATAGCATTAAGAATTCTACTTTTACACGGATGCATTAAACGCAAATACCGGTAGCTGTTATCTTACCGATGATGACGTTATCACACATTTAATACAATATAAATAAGTTAATTTTATGGTTTATATTATCTTTGGTGTGACTTCTAATTCTAATCTCTTACTATTGACAACATATACCTTCAACTTGCGACCATAGAATCAAGGCCGAGGAGGCATTTGCAAAAGCCAAATCGATTTAAGAGTAGTTCACATGTTTTTTAAATTAACTGTGCTAACTGTTTTTAATGTTCAGTCACTTTGTTAGTTTAACTGAATTAACGTGTTTGTTAAGCTTGATTGTTATGTGGGAAACCTGGACTAAGACGTGTATAAAATTAGTTATTTTATGGTTTATATTAACATGCAAATTAATAAATTTTTATATCATTATGAGTGATTAAAATATATCATATACAAACTGAAAATTTCACATTTTAAAATATACCTATATTTCTATTAAAAGTCTTTTGATTAAGATCAAGATCATATCTCAAAAAGAAAAATTAATAAACTAAAGAGTGTAAAAATTCTTGAACATCCAATATATAAACTTTGTACTCATGGAAATTAACTTTATTTCCCGGTTTATCTTAAACATCTTTGATAGCTTATAGCTGTTGGTCAAAAGTCATTTTATTGTTATTTTGATTAGACATATTTTATATACTAAATCAAAGATACTTTAAATTAATAAAAGTTATATATAAAATGAATATTAATTTGCAGGAAATAAAAAACATATGCTTAATTTTGAGATTTTAATCGCCAAAAATCCATTCTTTCACATGCATTTCTATCCGACAAAAGAGATGGATTTTGTTTTCTGCCGAACACAATTGAACTCCAAGAAACAAGTTATCTTACTCATACAAGACATGTATTGTATTTTCAGTAAGTTTAATGTCTAGTCTCTAGATATTATGCTAAAAAAGAAAACACCTTTATGCCAGTTATGTCCTAATTCAGCAACAAGAATAGACCTCGGCCATCTTATAAATAATCATTAATCAATGATGCTTTAGAGATTGGTGTTTATAGCCTTGCATAAGAATATTAATTCAATTGGAAGAAGCAATCAAATGTTTCGGATATAAGGGAATCAAGGAGCTTTAAGTTCTAACATGACTACTACTTAAACACAAACAGATACACTATAACATGCACGCAAGACCTCCAAAATTTCTTCCATTGATGGGCGTTTATCTTGTGTTGGTTGCAGACATTTTGAAACAACTTGTGCCAACATAAATGCTCCCTTTGGAGGTTGATTATTATTATCATCCAGAAGCTGTGGATCAAGAATCCTTCCCAAATTTGCCTCATGTGCTAGCAATGGAGTAGCCCATTTTACCAAATTTTGCTTTCCTTCTTCTCGGTTCCAGTTACACACGTTCATTCCTGTTAGTATTTCCAGCAGTACCACTCCAAAAGAATAGATTTCACTATAAACTCCAGCACCTGCCAAAGTGGCCATTCATGGGTCAGCCATTGACGCGTGCACAACTAGCACACCCTTTTAGAATGGATGCGTGATTAAGTTGATTTGCTAATCAAGTCCCGGATCGATAATCAAACACGAACACCAAGTAAACGAATAACTCTCGTTTATTAATAATTAGAAAATCTCACTCAAAAAACTGATTACAATATCTCAAACCCTAACTCGGTTTGACTCCAGATGAACCCTAACTCGGTTGCATCCAGATGAACCCTAACTCGGTTACATCTCGTGTGTCTCTAGATTAACCCTAACTCGGTTATATCTCACACGTGTGTCTCTAGATGAACCCTAACTCGGTTGCATCTCACACCCCACAATCTATAATGTCTAGCCTATGTTGGTTTATATAGAGTAACCTAACTTGCTAACCAAGACATTACCTATTATAATTACATAACTGTAGAAACATGAAATAAATCTGACCTGATCCAAGACGATGTTCCTCGGTGTTCGAGATAAACGAACCACGACTTCATCTTCTTCTCCGGTAGCTCGAGATCTGCAATGGTTTTTGGGGGTGTGGAGGTGACTGCTAAGAAATCTCGAGGATCTCTTGTTTACAGACACAAAAATGGTTATGGTGGTGGCTCTTATTGAGAACAACAACCTTTAATAAGGAGGTGGAGACCTCCTTATATAGGGAGCCTCATGGCCACCATCATGGTACCCTAATGGGCCTAGCCCAGTTAAGGTTACCTCCACAAAACCCCCTCAGCCCAATAATATTGTATTAGTCCATATAATAAAATAAGCCAAACATAATAAATTAAGGTCGTAAGCCGGGTTTAGTACCATACCCCTACAAGCCCCCCAAGTCCAGTGTTGCTCCTAGGCGTGCAAGCGTTTAGGTGGAGCGCTGGACTTCATAAGGTGTGTTAGGATATGAGGCGGTTTTTTCCCCTTTCTTCGGCCTTGTCTTTATTGTCTTTGAGTTTTGAGAGGTTTTCTCCATGATGGTGACATGTTGTGATCCTTATGATAATGATGGTGCACTGGCATGAATAGGATATAGCACGCATCATAACAATAGTGGCGCGGGGCCTGATAAAAGATAGAGTGCGCATCTCGATAATAATGTAATGCAACTTGCGCGCGAGGCAGCTTACGAGCTATGAAAATAATGAAGCTTGCGCGCGAGGCGACTTACGAGCTATAAAATAATGAAGCATGCGCGAGTTGCGGCTTATGAGCTATAATATGATGATAATGATTGGCCCACAAGGGCCTCTTCTACGCAGGATGACTATCCCGGCTTGTCTTCAAAATAATAATGGAGGCACAAACGGCCAGATAATAATAATAATGTCATAGGTGCTTGTGTGACTCGTAGCCGAGCCTGCAAAAACATATAAACTAAAAGTGGATGTATTACAAGGTTCCCATCCTCGGGCAAATTATGAGGTGTGCCCAACCTACGTTGGCGCGTGGCCGTTTGGGATATTATTAGGCTCCCGACCTTTATGTTTGGCGCGTGGCCATGTGGGATATTATTAGGCTCCCGACCATTATGTTTGGCGCGTGGCCTTTTGGGATATTATTAGGCTCTCGACCCTTATGTTTGGCGCGTGGCCGTTTGGGATATTATTAGGCTCCCGACCTTTGTGTTTGGCGCGTGGCCATGTGGGATATTATTAGGCTCCCGACCTTTATGTTTGGCGCGTGGCCATGTGGGATATTATTAGGCTCCCGACCTTTATGTTTGGCGCGTGGCCATGTGGGATATTATGTAACATCCTAAAATTTATAATGTTGAATAAAGAAAGTTACGTTTAGTGATTTCCGCGTTATTAATTAATTAATATCGAGTAAAGAACGGATCATGGATTTAGATTAATTGAGATGGGTTAAATGAGAATGGGCTTTAGGTCCATGGGCTTTAAGGGATATAAATATCCCCTAAACCAACCTAAAACCCTAAACCCTCATTTCATTTCCATCATAATCTCTACACACTCCAAAACACACACACACCACACACCGCCATATACGGCCGGCGGCCGAGGGAGAGAAACGAGCAAGATCCGAGAGAGAGTAAACGATTAGTTGTGATTAAACAAGTTAAACGAGATCTAAACGAGCACAAAAGGTGTAACACCCCGACCAAAGGCGGATTATACATCGGGGCGCCACATATTGTTTCATTACTCGTGACACTATTGGGTGTCAATATTTAATAAATACATTCACTCGCGCACGCACAAGGTATACATAAGATAACATAATCGTCATAAATCAATATATTATAAATCATAATATTCGAACAGCAATAACTTGTCTTGATACATTTTAATCTAGGTCCAAAAATAAAGAAAACTTCCTAGGTTATCTCGAGCTCCAAAACAGCTACTGCAAACCTGAACATGTGTTAAAATAAAACGTCAAACACTTGCGTGTTGGTGAGAAATCAAGTTTAATAGTTAATACATAGATAACAATAAATCTGCGCGCAACATGTGTATGTCTGGTTTTCAACAGGGGTGTAATCTGATCGGGACCAACTCTAAGATTCATAGACTGCCAGTGCTCACAATTGAGCTCACAAACAAGACAAACTGTGCATGTGTAAACAAAAGAGAAAATCATAAACGATAGTTCTCCCGTGTTCATCTAATGGTACCATGAGAACTGCGGAATAGACCGACATGACGGTTAATGATCCACACATACAAATAAACAGCCAAGTCTACGTCCTCAACACATGGGATACTGCGCGACTAAAGTTCATAAACAGTTTAAGACTCTAAGTTTGTATGAACACATGAACATCCCAAAACATTAAAAATAAAAGGGATTAGGTACGAGATTACTCACTTGATAAACGATGTGAAGATAGGTAAAGCAAGAACCAAACAAGCAAAGTTAACCTATAATTAAAGATTATTGTTTTAATGATTTGATTTAAGTCTTGATTATAAGTTAGCATAATTAATAAGTAAATTATTATATATAATATATATATATTACCGGAAAAGCAGGGCAGAACAGGGAGGAAGACGGAGGCAGAGAGGGAGGCGGCAGAGAGAGCAAGGAGGAGGTTAAATTAAGTGTTTGTGTGTGATGTGTTAAGAAAATAACATTATTATTTATAAGGAAACCCTAGGGAACACAATCCCTAGAAAAGGGGAAAAGATCTCCAAAAAGTAAAAGATTCCAAAAGCAAAAGATATCAAAAAGCATAAGAAAACAAAAGCAAAAGATATGGAAAGATATGGCAGCTGCAGGGGACAAGGGAAAAGCTGACAGGTAACAGTAAAAGCATGGGCGGTTCAGATAAAGGTACTGGTCAAGCATGGAAAAAGCAGATCTCCAAAAGATAATGTCAGTCACTTTTTCTGCCAACCAATGGGGTTGGTGCGCATGCTGCGCCGAAAGTAACTTTTCAGACATAAGACAGGTTAGGTCAACAGCACAGAAGATAAGACATCACAAAAGCAAACGGCTAGATTAAACAGGAGAAAAGACAAGGGTTAAACGCGAGAAGGCATCGAGCGCGAAGGCAAAAGTGCGCGAGCGCGAAGGCAGACAGAACCAACCTTAACGCGTCGCGGGAAGAATTATATTTCTAAGCGCGCCGCGGGAAGAACTTCAATTCTAAGCGCGTCGCGAGAAGAACGATATTCCTTAGCGCGTCGCGGGAAGAACAGTATCCATAGCGCGCCGCGGGAAGAACTAAAATCCTTAGCGCGCTGCGGGGACAGTTCGTCTCGCGTATCGCAGTAACAGGTGGTCTTCACGCAGGCTTCCTTGTAAAGAGTCTGGCGCGTGGAGCTGCGCAGACAACCTTAGGCGGGAAGGAACAAAGGACAGAGAGGTTCAAGGCTTAAGGGCGGGACGGCGGAAAGGAAAAGAGAGGAAGAGGCGGGAGGGAAAACATTATTATTAAAAATAAAGTATAAGTAAAAATAAATATTAAATCATAAAAGAAAGAGATCGGATCAGAGAAACGGGTACCTGGGTCGGGTCGGATCGGGGCAGATGTCACAAAAGGTATGTTCTTGACCTTTAAAGTTTATGTTTTATTGAATGTCCTTAAGCTTAAAGATCCAAGCTTTATAGTATATACGGGATATATATACGAACGAAATGGTTAGTGAACGTTAGTGGGTGATGTCGAACCATAACAAGGGTATTAAAATCGCCAAAATGCTTGATAAAAACCAAACCCGTAGCTGAACTGGGCAACTTCGCCTGCGAACTGGGCAACTTTGCCTGCAAACTGATAACTTCGCCTGCAAACTGGTAACTTCGCCTTCAAAGCTTCACTTCGCCTTCAAAGCTTAACTTCGCCTACGGCCAAGTTCGCCTAATTGATAACTTCGCCTACGGCCAAGTTCGCCTAACTGATAACTTCGCCTAAAGCTAAGTTCGCTTAAGGTTTAACTTCGCCTAAAGCTAAGTTCGCCTAAGGTTTAACTTCGCCTAAAGCTAAGTTCGCTTAAGGTTTAACTTCGCCTAAAGCTAAGTTCGCCTAAGGTTTAACTTCGCCTAAAGCTAAGTTCGCGTAAGGTTTAACTTCGCCTAAAGCTAAGTTCGCCTAAGGTTTAACTTCGCCTAAAGCTAAGTTCGCCTAAGGTTTAACTTCGCCTAAAGTCAAGTTCGATTAGAAAATAAATTAAAAACCTAATGGAAAATGTGTTAAGACAGTTAATGTAAATAAAATTTTTCCAAGCTGACCTGACAGCTCGACCCCAGCCAGGGGCTCTGCCCCTTGGACCCTGCTAGGGGCTGCCGCCCCTAGACCCCGCTGCCAGGGGCGCTGCCCCCGGACCCCCGTTCGTTGTGGGTTGTATAAAGATAGAAATACAACATGAGTAGTAGTAGTTAATTGATACGTGTAAATATTATACAGTTAGCCGTGCATAGCTCAAGAAGGGAATAACTATTAACGGAGAGCGTAACAGGATTCAGGTGAGTTTCTAGCCCCATTTATGTGTTATGTTTTCGGGGCTGTGTGCATACTCGATATGTTTGTTAATACGCTTATCCTAAGAGATAAGTGTATGCCTTATGTGAATAATGTGATATGTATGAATGATGGCTTGACAGTACGTGAATGATCTTCGGATATTGCACGTACTGTCAGGTTGTAACGCTAAGTATAAGGTAAGTATGATATGTATGCTTATGTGTATGAATGTGATAAAGTTAAATAATAAAAAAAAGGAAAGGATGGTTGTATGGTTACGAAGAGGGTACCGGGCCCTAATAATACTCGAGGTATGATGTATGGTTGTATGGTAACGAAGAGGGAATCGAACCCTACTAATATTCGAGAACTAGGGAACCGAAACCTACTAATATTCGAGGAAAGAGGGTACCGAGCCCTAATAATACTCGAGGAAAGAGGGTACCGAGCCCTAATAATACTCGAGGTATGATGTATGGTTGTATGGTAACGAAGAGGGAATCGAACCCTACTAATATTTGAGAACTAGGGAACCGAACCCTACTAATATTCGAGGAAAGAGGGTACCGAGCCCTAATAATACTCGAGGAAAGAGGGTACCGAGCCCTAATAATACTCGAGGTATGATGTATGGTTGTATAGTAACGAAGAGGGAATCGAACCCTACTAATATTCGAGAACTAGGGAACAGAACCCTACTAATATTCGAGGAAAGAGGGTACCGAGCCCTAATAATACTCGAGGAAAGAGGGTACCGAGCCCTAATAATACTCGAGGTATGATGTATGGTTGTATGGTAACGAAGAGGGAATCGAACCCTACTAATATTCGAGAACTAGGGAACCGAACCCTACTAATATTCGAGGAAAGAGGGTACCGAGCCCTAATAATACTCGAGGTATGATGTAAGGTTGTATGGTAACGAAGAGGGAATCGAACCCTACTAATATTCGAGAACTAGGGAACCGAACCCTACTAAAACTCGAGGAAAGAGGGTACCGAGCCCTAATAATATTCGAGGAAGGAGGGTACCGAGCCCTAATAATACTTGAGGAAGGAGGGTACCGAGCCCTAATAATACTCGAGGAAGGAGGGTACCGAGCCCTAATAATACTCGAGGAATGTAGGGCGTAATGCTCTTTACAACGTAAGATATGAAAGTAAGTTAATACAAAAGAAAGTATGAAAGTATGAAAGTATGAATGTAAGAATATAAGTTTATGTGTATTGTATAGTGTATGATTAACTAGAACTCACTCAGCGTAGCTGACTTTTAGTATGCACGCAGGTGAGTAGGATGAGGCAGCTCGCTTGAGGAGACACGTGGCACTGAATAAGAGGCTGGCATCGGAAGACTCAAGACGTTTAAGTTTAATGTTTCGTTTATTTTGAAAGACAAAATGATGTTTTAAGACAAGACGTGTTTTGTTATGAAATGTTTTATGAAAGCTCTTATATTCCGCGAATGTTTTAATTAACTCTGATATTTAGAACTGCGTTTATGAGTAAATCCAACACGAAAGTAGGGCTACCGGTAACGGGGCCTTACATATTATTAGGCTCCCGACCTTTATGTTTGGCGCGTGGCCATGTGGGTTATTATTAGGCTCCCGACCTTTATGTTTGGCGTGTGGCCATGTGGGATATTATTACGCTCCCGACCTTTATGTTTGGCGTGTGGCCATGTGGGATATTATTAGGCTCCCGACCTTTAAGTTTGGCGCGTAGCCGTATGGGCCTATGAGGATTCCCAAACCTATGTATTCGGCGCGTAGCCGTGTGTTCTGCATTAATATAAGCACAATTTTTGTGCCATTTCATGCAAATCTTATATACTCATACTTTTCGTTTTGTTTTATTTTGATTGTTAAACCAAAATCAATATAGGCAAAAAGTTTGAGGTTTTGTAAAAACTTGTGAAGTAATTCACTTACTTGAGGAATTTGTAACCAAGCATGTGCTATTGTTAGCGTTCTGGGATTTGGCCGCGAGGATTCCACGCTTCCGACACGAGTGTTCCGTGCCTCTGACGCGAGAATTGTTTTCGCTTTGCCATGAGAGTTCCACGCCTCTAACGCAAGTGTTCCGCGCCTCTGACGCGAGACTTCTTTCAGATCGCGGAAGGTTTCCTTGTTATACTTGTAGAGGGGGGTAAATGTCAACAGCTTAAATCCTTATTTTGTTATCATAATAAATATGACTCAAGAGTTGAGGGGGCTGTTTTGAAAATTTGGAAATTAATTCCTCCATCAAGACTTTGTTGTCATGTGACATGTGATGATACTGACAATGCTTACGTTGCACTACTGACATGCTATAATATTATTTATTTAGCTAACTGTTTCTTGTTCGAAGACCCACAAATTTGTAAGGGATGCCGTGTCGGAGCAGAATAAGACCTCCGCCCCGTTTGTCGATTTTAAAAAGTTGCGTTGCGAAGATGTATGCGTTCTTTAGTGATCGGTGTTGGTCTAACGAAGTGTTGATCTGCGATGCGCGCATGCATGGAGGCGGAGTGGTGATCCAAGGTCGCGTATGCATGGCGGCGGAGTGGTGATCCGCGAGCGCGCATGCATAGCGGCTGAAAGTTGAGCGCGCATGCATGTCGGGAGTTGAGCGCGCATGCATGGCGGAGAGTTGAGCGCGCATGCATGGCGGGAGTTGAGCGCGAATGCATGGCGGGAGTTGAGCGCGCATGCATGGCGGGATTTAAGCGCGCATGCATGGCGAAGGGTTGCGTGCGCATGCATGGCGTTAGAGTCTTGACCCTCAGCACTGCGCATGCATGGCGTCGGGGTGTTCCTCCGATGCGGCGCATGCATGGCCAGGAGAGTTCGTCCGCAGCGCACTTGGATGGCGTCGGAGTGGTGATCCGTGAGTGCGCATGCATGGCGGCGGAGTGTTGGTCCGCGGGTGCATGCATGGCGGTGTGTTGTGAAAATGAGTAAAGGACTTAGAATATATTTTCTTGCCTGGCTCCAACTGTGGAGGTGGTGTGGTATTTATAGTATTAGGGTTTCCAATGATTGGGCTCAGACCCAATTAGGGCCTTTTTGGCCTCTTCCTATTGCTTCGCGCCACGTGTACTTAGGACACCTGGTGCTTTTTCATTGATTATTCTCTGACCAAGGTATTTCACCTGACCCATGTGCCATCACGCGGTAGCACATGGGCTTTGCTGAGTTGTCCACCCTTCATTGGCAGCTGTCAACATCAGCACATTCTTTATTCCTTAAAAGATACATTCTGGAAGGTTGTCTGATAAGTACAATCATGGTTGTCCTTATCCTGATTTGGATTAGACTATTGTCTCATTTGTTGTATCGCTTACGCGCGGCCTTTATGCGCCTATCCCGAGGATGCGCAAGGTCTTCTCTTTATTCTCACACTAAATGTGTGTGTTGTGTGCATGTGATATGCGCCACGCGCAGATGTTTCATGCGCTTGTTCATAGGTTTTGGCTTTGTGTCTTCATGACATCCTGATTTCAAGCCTCTTGTCTATATCTTGTGGGTTGACCCGCCCCGCTCGATGTTAAGGCGGGTGCATACCCCTTCAAGCCCCCCCCCAGTCTAATGTGTGTCTTGTCTCGCGCGAGCGAGGTAAGATAGGTATTAGACTTAAAAGTTTGCTTTTTTAATAGGGCTTGTTTTTTTCTTTTTCTTTTCTTGTACGCGCGTTGCGCGAAATTCCATCCATTTGGTTAAAACGAATCGTCAATGCATGTGGTTGGTTGGTGTTGACATGCATCAGAGATGGAGACGTTATGTGTCAGACCTTCGTATGCTCAGCGCGCATGTGTGATGGCGCGCTGCTGCTTCATGGCGGTGGAACTCATGCATGGTGGCATGCACCATGGCGGCCAGATGGTCATCCGCGGTGGCGTGTACGCGTGGTGGCGCAATGACATTACGCGGTGGCGAGGTTCACTTGTCGTGGCGCGTATGAATGTTGACGGAATGTTAATCCGCGACTTTGCGCATGATGGTGGAAATGTATTGAACCACGGTGGCGCATGCGTGGTGGCGATGTACTGAACCGTGGTGGCGCATGCGTGGTGGCGATGTATTGAATCGCGGTGGCGCATGCGTGATGGCGGTGTATCGAACCGCGGTGGCGCATGCGTGGTGGCGGTGTATCGAACCGCGGTGGCGCATGAGTGATGGCGGTGTATCGAACCGCGATGGCGCATGCGTGATGGCGGTGTATCGAACCACGGTGGCGCATGCGTGATGGCGGTGTATCGAACCGCGGTGGCGCATGCGTGGTGGCGGTGTATCGAACCGCGGTGGCGCATGCGTGGTGGCGGTGTATCGAACCGCGGTGGCGCATGCGTGTGCTTGTTGAATATAAGGTATGCTTACACATTGAAACTTGAACAAGGTTGTAAGGAAATTATTTTTACTTAATCCTTAACAGTTGTCATATTTCAAGTTATTTTGCGATATTCTGAATATGCTGACACGTGCCTTGGCATTTCATTATTCCTCTTTTGCGCGACGTTATCGTGCATTTATTATAGGGAATTATGAATGAGTTTTTTAGCCTTTACGTGTCAGTATGTGTTATTCTGCCTATATCCATTATAATCCCATGCGCGGCCCCGACCTGAGACCTTAACAACTATGCTTTGGCATGTGTTTTGCCTTAGTTGTGCTTAGGTATTTTTATGGTCCAGCTGCGCAATACGTAGGATGGATGCTATGAGTAATTTGAGCTAAGGCTCATATTATTGGGCTAAGGCCCTGACGTTTTAGAGTTAAAACTCGTCAACGCGTCTGAGCTTGGAGCTCGCGCATGTACGTTTACTTCGTTTTATTTTTAGTTTGATGTCAATACAATGTTGTCATATTGCTCAAAATTAATAAAGGGAAGTGTGAAACATGTATGCAAAAGGTAATAGAACGCATATTAGTTTGGTGAGGGGAGTCCATATTCTTGGTAAAGGTCTGTTAAGCTCTCCGCCGCCTTCCTTCTTGTCACCTTCTCCGCGATTAAGAATGTCTTTTTAGGGTTGGGCGTGCATGCATGGCGGGAGTTGAGCGCGCATGCATGGCGGGAGTTGTTTCGCAGGGCGCCTGTTCATAGCGGCGGAATACATCATCCGAGGCGGCGCGCATGCATGATGGCGGGTTGTTGATCCGCGGGGTTGCGCACACAAGGCGTCGGAGTGTTCCTCCAATGCGGCTTCCTCCGAGGCGGCGCATGCATGGCTAGGAGTGTTCCTCCGATGTGACACATGCATGGCGGCGGAGTGGTGATCCGCGGGCGCGCATGCATAGCGGCTGAAAGTTGAGCGCGCATGCATGACGGAGAGTTGAGTGCGCATGCATGGCGAAGAGTTGAATGCACATGCATGGCGTTGGAATCTTTTATAGGTGGTGGAGTGTTGATCCGCGGCTGCACGCATGCATGGTGGTGCATCAGCTGCGACGCGCGGATGCATGGTGACAAAACCTTCCACGGGTGGTGGAGTGTTGATCCGCGGCCGCACGCATGCATGGCTGCAGAATCTTGATCCTCGGCAGTGCGCATGCATGGCGGCGGAGTGGTGACTCATGGGCGCACATGCATGGTGGCGAAGTCTTGATCTTCGGCACTGCGCATGCATGGAAGCGGAGACTTGATCTCCGGTGGCGCGTATGCATGGTAGCAGAATCTTGATCCTCCGCAGTGCCCTTGCATGGCGGCGGAGTGGTGACTCGTGGGCGCGCATGCATGGCGGTGAAGTCTTCTGCGCAAAACCAAAGGCATGGAGTTGTCTTCCGACCCGCATGGTGGGTTTTTGCGGACGCGCATGCATGGCGGTGGAGTGATGATTCGCGGGCGCGCATGCACGGCGTCGGGAGTCTTGTTCGCTAGATCTATAACCTAGATCTAGATCTGTAAACCAGATCTAGATAGATCTGAAGCTCGGAGTGGAGAGAATTTAAAACCATCACAGATCCGGAGGCTTGACCGTCCGAATCAGGTAGTTTCTTTTTTGGATCTACAAATCTTTTTCAGCTTCATTTTTGCACAGATCTGGAAGCATCTTTTAGATCTATGGATCTTTTTGAGCTTTAATAGAACAAGTCTTGAAGCATTTTTCTGTAAACTTCCAGATCTGGATTTTTCTTGGATGAACAGATCTGAGAACCGAGACGAAAATCGAAGGGTAGTTCGTTGCGGTCCCACGGATGGCGCCAATGTAGAAACATGAAATGAATCTGACCTGATCCAAGACGATGTTCCTCGGTGTTCGAGATAAACGAACCACGACTTCATCTTCTTCTCCGGTAGCTCGAGATCTGCAATGGTTTTTGGGGGTGTGGAGGTGACTGCTAAGAAATCTCGAGGATCTCTTGTTTACAGACACAAAAATGGTTATGGTGGTGGCTCTTATTGAGAACAACAACCTTTAATAAGGAGGTGGAGACCTCCTTATATAGGGAGCCTCATGGCCACCATCATGGTACCCTAATGGGCCTAGCCCAGTTAAGGTTACCTCCACAAAACCCCCTCAGCCCAATAATATTGTATTAGTCCATATAATAAAATAAGCCAAACATAATAAATTAAGGTCGTAAGCCGAGTTTAGTACCATACCCCTACTATGACCGGCTTGTCAATATTGATCCTTCAAGTTCACCGACTTGTGACTTGGAGTCCGAAATTACTTCCAACAGCTAATGTGTTAAGCAATGATCATAAACTTTGACAACAAAACCAAAAAACCAGTTTCAAAGCAGGAAAATACCATTCGTGAGACGATGTCCTACGTCAAATAAACTGTCCAATGCATCTGCTCAGCATCGAAACCACTCAGGCGAGGAATAATGTGTATATAAAAATGACTCGTCCTCCTCAAAATCCCTAAGTCAAGCATTATAATCCTGAGAGGTATATGTATAAAGATCGTAAAGTTAATGCTACGTTGAAATGTGAAATGCAAGCGTGCTAAATATTGTCTTATTTACCGCATCCACCATTATACAATCGGTCATAAATTGGCTACGCACTGAATCTCCATTCTTATGCAAGAAAGTCAGGCACTCAGCTGCGCCTACTGCTATTTTCATGCGTGCAACCCAAGACAGTGAAGTCGTACATGTTTCTGCATACACAAAGCATATTATTTATGCCTCAACGTCTTAACGCCATTTGTGATATCGTAGTGCATAGAATTATTTGAAATTCCAACTAGAAGATTTTCTCACCTCCATAAAGAAGTTTATCTAAACTCGGAGTTAACTCATAAACACAAGACAGATCTTGCTCATTCAAGTAATACCCTAAGAGTTTGGCAAGGTTGGGGTGATTAAACTCTTCAGAATTGAGATCCAGCTGCAAATAAAAAATACAGTAAATGTATAAACTTGCACTAACTGAACATATATGCAAAAATATAGTAAACTTTTTTAAAATTCATTTTTTTCTTAGATTGAAAAAAGGTGACTATTTCAAGTTAACTTAGATGCTCCGATATGCCTAGTCTTAACGTACACAGCCAAACCAACACCAGGTTCTGTCGGGGCATATGTAAATTCATCGACCCAACCTCCGTAAACGGTTTGACGCGAATATCCAAAGAACACACCGGCTGCACTTCCCATTTCATCATATGTGAAAGTTCTTATTTTTCGATTGATAGATTTTTTAATATACTGCACAATGATTTCAGTTTTGTTTTCCTCTGCATGAGCGGGCATCAACTCGGCTTTGCTGGTGAAAAAATATCTTACCTTGTTAATAAATCTTCCATCATCAACACCAAAACCGTTTCTTTCTCTTTCTCGTAACAGAATAGACTCGAGCTTGACCACAACCTCCGCCATCGTAGGGCGTTGTTTTGGTTGAAAATGTAAGCATTGGACTGCCACGCTTGCGAATTCTTTCAAGCATTTTTTTGGGATTTGTCCCAACAGTGTATAGCTAATAATATCAACTATTCTTCCTCTTTTGAATAGGTCTTGAGCCCAAACCGCCAAACTTAATTGATCTTCATCAAGAGTTGAATCTACAGCTTTCTTCCCGGTTAACACCTCAAAAAGGACAACCCCAAAGGCATAAACATCAGATTTTCTCATCAATTTTCCGCTATAGAAATAGCATGGATCCATATATCCGAATGTTCCTTTAACTAAAGTGCTCACATGACAAGTTTGTGTCTGACTAATTGTGCCCACCTTTGCCAATCCAAAGTCAGAAATTTTAGCTGCAAAGTTAGAATCCAACAAAATATTGGAGCTCTTCACGTCTCGGTGTATCATCCCGTGTTGAGTTGACGTACCCGAGTGAAGGTAGTCTAACCCACGAGCAGCGCCTATACATATCTTCAGTCGTTGTAACCACGATAACTCTGTTTCATCTCTATGGAGATGATCTTCAAGTGTCCCATTTGGCATAAACTCATAAGCTAAGATCATCTCTTTTCCTTCATTGCAATAACCAATCAACGGCACGAGATTACCATGCCGCAGAGTGGAAAGGAGCTTAACTTCAACCTCAAATTCAGTTGTTCCTTGGTTAGATTCAGAATGCAACCGCTTAATGGCGACTTCGTTTACTGATGACCCGAAGTTGCTGAGAGATTTATAAACGTTGCCGAATCCACCACGGCCGATGACTAATGACTCATCAAAGTTGTTGGTTGCCAATGCAATCTGTTCAAGTGTAAGACGTTGACATGTTTGGTCTGGCAGTATGAATGAGGAGTTGGCATCCTTGATCGGTTCAGGTAACATCGTTCTTCGATGATCTGTACGGGCCTTTGAATCTGCAAGATATCTCTATATAGATCAGTATCGGATGCTTTTGTTCAAGTCTTGGTTGCCAAAATACAAGCGTTGACTCGTTGGTCTTCACGTAATTTCTTTGTAAAGTATTCCAAAAGAACAGAAATTGTGTCCACATGATCAAAGCAGACACTTCGCATTTTCTCCAGCAAAAGTCACGTTTGTCTTCTTCTAGTTTATTACATACTTTTTTTCTTGTTACTTTTCATCTCTTTGGTTTCTTCTCTACTTTACTTTGCGATTTTAAGCATCTCAAATGTTTATTAAAATGGAACATATATTAATATTTATAATAATCGCTTTATATAATATGTATTTTAATTTTATTGACTGCACAATCGTATATATATTTACAAACCACCACTACGGAGGATTGAACCCTAACCATCATTTTGAAACTAAACCACCTTTGTCGCCACACCAAATGATGGGGTATTATCAGAATTATTATTTGATTTAATTTGATATAGTTGGTTTTTATTTAGCTTGTATTTTATTAAATTGTTTTATTTAGTGGGAAAAAAATTTGAACCCTCAATTGTGATTTGTCATTTGATTAGTATAGGAATTGAGATTTAGGTTTATTTTATTATGCATCAAACTGTGTTCTCGAGTTTCATTTAAAGGAGGAAAAGGAAGGAAAATGAGGGATGGAAAAAATTTGTTGTGTTCTCAAGTTTCATTTAAGAAAGGAAAAGAAAGGAAAATATAAAAATGGTGTTCCCGAGTTTCATTAAAAGGAGGGAAGAGGAGAGAAAATAAGGAGTAAAATAAGAAAAATTGTATTTTTCCAAATTCGAAAGATTAGGAAAGAAAGAAAATTAAAACGAAAGAGATGATGCCAAAAGAAAAGATAAAAGAGAAAATTTTATTTTCTTTCTTTTCATAAATGAGCCGAGTTTTGGAAACTAAGAATATCTCGAACCAAAAAACGAAAATGGGGAATTTTGCACAAAGATTGATTTGCAACCGGGCTTTTGATGAACAAGTGACTAGCATTCTCGGCCGCCTCTTCACATAGTTGACAACTAGCCGAATCGCCGAATCCAAAGGAATGTTTCTAACCATTAGACCTTCCTTGGTAACCATGTGATCCATCTCTCCTTGCCACACCACTATATATTGACTTTCTTCTTAACCCAATTACTTCCCTTCATAACCAAAGCACTTGAGCCGAAAGCATTAAATAATGCTTTCTTGATAAACAAAACCGTAAAAGTACCGGATAAAATCCATTTATCCGTTTGTCCCGAGAACACCACTTGTGACAGGAAACTAAAACTGGAATTTGTGGGAGTTAACCGGGTATGCACGCCAAGTGTTCGACCAAATGCGCCTGTAACAAACACTAGTCATTTGCTGTTATTGTGATCGGTGGTGAAAGAAGATTGACAAACTCAGCAGCAAGCATGTTTCTTTTGTTATGAAATCATATAAAGGTGGTTCTTTTTAGTAATTGCTATAAAGCTTAGGTATGCATGCCAAGTGTTCGACCAAATGCCTGTGTAACAAATACTAATCATTTGAAATGGTTTCACCTCACCACAAGCTTCACATAAGAAATCCCATCTCTATTTTATGTTCTGTAAGATACAAATTATCATTTCACAAGTTCACCACTGCTGCAGAGGATGATGCCACCAGAATATCTAACCTCATACTAAAGTCAGAAACTTTAGATACAAACTCGGTCCGCTGGACACCAGACCTGGTGAACAAGATCCTAAAACGCCTATGGAACCATGGCCCCAAAGCCATTCAATTCTTTAACCGCCTTGAACGCCACCCGACATATACCCACTCAGCCGACTCGTTTGATCATGCCATTGACATTGCCGCTCGTTTGCGCAACTACAAGACGGTGTGGGCGCTTGTTACTCGAATGCAGAAACGAAGACTTGGCCCAAACCCCAAAACATTCGCGATTATAACCGAGCGTTACATAGCCGCTGGAAAACCCGACAAAGCGGTTAGAGTTTTCTTGTCGATGCATGAGTACGGCTGCCAACAAGATTTGAATAGCTTCAACACATTTCTTGATGTTTTGTGCAAGTCGGGACGAGTTGAAATGGCTTATAACTTGTTTAAGGTTTTGAAGAGAAGATTTAGAGCTGATACGATTAGTTATAACATTATTGCGAATGGGTTTTGTTTGATTAAGCGAACGCCTAGGGCTTTGGAAGTGTTGAAGGAGATGGTGGAGAGTGGTTTAGAGCCGACTCTTAAAACGTATAATGTGATTCTAAATGGGTATTTCAAGGCGGGTCAGATAAAAGAAGCTTGGAAGTTTTTCTTAGAGATGAAAAGAAGAAAATGTGAAATGGATGTTGTTACCTACACGACTATGGTTCATGGTTTTGGTGTTGCAGGTGAGATTCAAAAGGCCCGCCAAGTGTTTGATGAAATGATTGGGTTAGGGGTACTTCCGTCCGTTGCCACTTACAATGCGTTTATTCAAGTTCTATGCAAAAAAGACAATGTGGAGAATGCTATTTTGGTGTTTGAGGAGATGTTGAACAAGGGCTATACTCCTAATGCAACGACTTACAATGTAGTAATTAGAGGGTTGTGTCATGTTGGAAAGATGGATAGGGCGATTGAGTATTTGGATAAGATGAAACGTGATGAATGTGATCCGAATGTTCAAACTTACAATGTGATTATAAGGTATTATTGTGACGAAGGTGAAATTGAGAAGAGTTTGAAGGTTTTTGAGAGAATGAGTGGTGGTGAATGCTTGCCTAATTTGGATACATACAATGTTTTAATAAGTGGGATGTTTGGAAGGAAGAGATCCGATGATCTGATGGTGGCAGGGAAACTGCTGATAGAAATGGTGGATAGAGGATTTATCCCTCGAAGGTTCACCTTTAATCGGATCTTGAATGGTCTTTTGCTTACCGGAAATCAAGATTTTACCAAAGAGATACTTAGAGCTCAGAGCAGATGTGGTCGTCTCCCTCGTCATTTCAGATTATAAAACAAGTTATTATTAACTTCTTTTTGCCAAAGATAGTTTCTGGAATATGTTGGAACGATTTAGCCCTAGTGGATGCTTTGCGGATTCTGCTGTGTCTCGGTCATGAAATCAGGTACCGTTTCATTTCATTTTATTTTATAAACAATGTTGCTCAACTTGTTTACATATGTTTTTCCTTTTTAGCCACTACTTATTTATGACCGTGACATCCTTCTCAAAACGCAATTGAGCTCTCTGGTTCTATCTGCCCATGCATACTTTATATATCTTGTGTGGTGGTTCGTGATTAAACCCTCAAATATTACAGCTCCTAGTGATTTGAGTAAGAACTTTATGTTTTCTTTAGCACAAAATCAATCTAAAACTTTTAATATTAAGTGGAGTTAGTGAGTAGTGTTTTTTTTAGACCCTTACAAAGTTGCAGTGTGACCCTTATTTTTCATGTATTTTCGTTCAAGTCCTTTTGCAGTGCATCGTGCATATAGAGGTATTTTACTTGTATTTATTGTGATTATCATATGTAATTTGCTTCACGCATACATACGTACGTACGTAGGTACTTACATACATTACATCACATCACATCACTTCAATTTCTGATGTTCAAAATTTGATATGCGTATCAGGACTGGCTTCCGATGAATATAAGCGACCGGTTATGCTCCCTTGCAATCACATTTCTGCAGGTTATTTTTCATTTTTCTAACTTTAACTGATTTAGTTTAGGATATCTTATAATAGATGTTTGATTCTACTCAAATTTTGTAAAGGCTAGTCAAAGAAATAGCTTAATTTTTTCCTTACAAATAATTGGTATGCTGCTGAAAATGCATTTGATTGATGACTTCAAACTGCTTTTTGGGGAAAATTTAATGCTTCTTGTCTGAATGTGACCTTGAAAAATACTTGGTAATTGTTTTTCTTTATTCATTGTTTATAGTTGTGGGTTTAAAAACTAGTAATGGCTAATCTACAAACTGACGAATAACAATATAAAAAACAAACGATGAGTTTCGAAACCCGGCGCCTATAAAATATAAGCTGGCACAGTGGCACATATTTTAGTCCTAACATGTTTGTGTATACATACAGACATATAATTTTTATCAAAAGTTTAATTCAACTCAAAACTCATTTAAATACTTTCTGCTAGTCAATCTATATTGTATTTTGTCTACATAATCAATCAATTTATACATTATGCTTCTTGTCTGATTAGATGTCCTTCCTACCTGCTTTAATAGTTGGGTTGATTAATGAAGCGACTGTTTTACTGGTTCAAGCTACAATGATTATTTATATAAAAAGTCAATATTTAATAATATAAGACGGGTCCAACGAACTTCAATTTCTATCTACTTGTACTGAAAATTGAATGCACCCTAGGGCGGATTTAACATAGGTTACGGGATAGCTCACGCACATCTCAACTTTCTTGATGAACACATTTTTAAGGCAATTTTTGTTTTTTTCTTTCTTTTTATGTATCGGACACCCCTAAACAAGATTTTTTTAGTCTGCGTTGCCCCTCGACTTTTCTTCAAAATCCATCATTATGATTCTAAGTTAGAGCGTAAGTGGTTGGTGTCACCGACGGTGATTGCAAGCTTAAGGCAACCCTCTACTTTGGGATTTCTACTTTAGACCCATGTTATAAATATTTTTATTATTTTTTGTTTTGCAATTAAACACATCACTTAGGCCTTAATACCAAGCATCATATTGATTATATATAATTTAATGTACATATGATCATCTTTTTTAAAATAGTGAACTTAATATAAGAATATTAAATCTTGTATAAAAGTGATACGTTTTATATATAATAACTAGTAAGCATCCTCGCGCGTTGCGTCGGAAACGTTGATATATGTAAACCCGCGTGCACAATAGGAATGTTAATAAAAGATAAAGTTAATTAAGCTTGTCTTTATAAAAAATTAACCCAAAAAAAGAAGATATTTAACCTTATGTTATGGTCACGCGTTGCGGGAGCTTGTTATATCGAGGCGCACATAGAAATGCTAACATGACAACGGTGTATTCGAAATTTAGAGCAGCATTATGTTATGAAAAAAATATGCTAAAAGTATATTATATTTTGACATGGATGGTTTTGAACGAAACCTATACTTAATGTATATAAAAAGAAAGATTTCGTAATTATATATTCGGCATTTAAGAAAATATTATATTTTAAAATTTCGTAAGTGAAAAGTAAAATATGCAAAAGGTATTTATTGAAAAGAACACTGTATTAAAATAAAAATATAAACACAAAATTGAATTAAACTAACTAAAAATTAATATGAAAATATAATAATACTAAAAGCAATCATGTAAATGAATTGAATTGTAAAGTGAAGTATCCATATGACAAGATAACCGTTTTGGATTGACCCTTGGATAGCTCAAGAACCTCATAGAGTTCTTTTCCCTAATTTGTTTCTAAACGAACGAGATAAGGGATGCTTAATTATTTCGCATTATGAGAGAATTGGTAACGCCATGGTTTGGAAGTGGCATTGGAAGCGATTGAACTTATCCGAAAATGAAGCTAGAGAATTTTCGGAATGTTTATATTTTGTGCAACAAGCTTCCTTTTCTAATACTCCGGATCGTTGGGTTTGGCCTAACAATCCCTCCGGAGGTTTTTTCAGTGGATTCTATGAAGAAGTTTTGTTCAGTATATCCAATTCATCTACTCCGTTTATTTTGAAGTGGAATAGTTGGGTTCCAAAAAAGGTAAACATATGTAAATATATCATTTTATAAAAATTTGGGTTCTCAAACATATGTTAAATCCTTAGTGAACGCTTGTTCTGATTGGGGTAAGGTGATTGACGTTTACATAGTGAGGAAGACCACAAACTTGTTAGATTCTTAGATCTATATGAATTGGGTCATTTCATGATTATGCCAATGTAGTGAAATTCAATAGAATTAAGAATCACCTGCTATGAGAAAAAAACAAGTTGGTGAAGCTTAGGCGCTATAAGTAAAAAAACACAGACCAACCCACATACTTTAGTGCATGCCCTCTTGAGCGGGACAAGTCTAAAGGAATCAATACAAGTACGAACGGGATTAGTTTCTTGTGCTTGATTCCGGTATTAGCTTCAATTAGAAATTAAACCAGTTATGAAATTTTTCGTGGCCGATGATGGTCTTGTCACAAAACATTAATATAGTGTTAATGTTTTGGTCCAACACTATCTTATGCCAAACTTGATGCAATTATATTGATTATAAAAACTCTGGCAAGTCCAATATTTATCAAATATTTACTTTCAAATGTAAAATTATTTTTAAAAAGTTCTAAACTAAACTGTTTAACAGATATCCATCTTTTAGCCAAGTACCCACATAAATATAGTTTCTTTTTTTTTGTTTTTCAAAAAAAAAATCTATTTTTATTTAATCATTACTAAACAAAAACTCTTTAAAAATGTTTTCTTAGTATTAAATTATTTAAAAATAGTGTGCAAATCCAAATTAAGTGATTAACTACTAACCAAAAAATTAAAGAAAATAAAGGATGAAAATTTAGTATATATAAACTGAGAAAATGTACACACTAAAAAATAGAAATATAACTACAATTAAAACAAAATAAAATAATCCAAATATAAAACATACAAATTAATAATATCTATTAAACAGTACAAGACTAGTCAGCTCACACTTTTCAATTTACCTGTCATAACTGCTCTTCACCGGCCCACTGACACACCCATCTCCGGTCACCGGAGAACCAACCTCCTCCCGTGGCGGCGACCCCACCGGCGTAAAAAACATCGGCGAGTCACACGGCGACGACAACACCGTCCTCGTACCCTCAACCGCCACGTCAGCTCTATCCGCCGCCAATTCCGACTCAAGAAACACTTTCAACGTCGTCACCTTTTCAGTCTCCGGCAACACCTCGCCGGAGTCATCGCCGGACATCGTTGACTCAATGTACTCGCTATCATCCTCTTTGATAGTGCATAATATCCTCGACGGACCGTTTGCTTCCAACAGCTTGAATACGTCGATAACCGGATCCTCTGGTGGGTTTTGGGTCGGGGCTCCGGATGGTTCGACCCGGGTCTTGGGTTTTAAGCAGAAGAGATGGAGTAAATGTTTGGTGGTTGAGTTGGGAGTTTGGCGGCGGCGGCGGCGGAGGATGAAGAGGAGGAGGAAGACGGCGGCGACGGCGTAAGTGACAGTTAGAGCAGTGGCGAGCTTACTGACACTCATTTTGTGTTATGATTTAAATAATAATAATAATATGACGAAAGGAAAAAAAATGAAGATGTTTTGTAGTATGGGAAACCGGTTACCGGTGGTATGTGTTAAGATTTAAGAAGATTTTGAATTATATTGGCGGATGGAAAGAGCGTTAGACACCACATTAAACACTCTTAGGTCTTAAGTCCACTTTATCTACTTTTAAGTCATGCACGTAACTTAATTATCATTAAAGATTTAAAGTTAATAGTTGTGTCATATATAATAACGGGAATACAATGATACATGATATAAAGCGTTAGTCTATATCGCGTCTTCTTTCCATAGTAAATTATCTTGATTGTAATTGCACATCGCACATCGAGTCTAACTATCAAAGCATGAACTAACAATATTGTATGTTGAACTTTGTTGTAAAGACAAACATAAATAATGCTTTTGTGTTAAGACTTACAGTGTATAGAAGTTATTCTAACCCAATTCCATTAGCGATGAGTGTATCAAAATAAGTGGCCTTGATGGCATAACAATGTTTAAATTGCATGTCTTACCGAAAGATAATGTGTTGTAAAGACATGAAGTAAAAACTTAGTAGGAGCTTGTACTAAACAATTTGACATTGTATAACTTGTAGTAAGGTGTTTACTTTCGGTATTCTCCCCCACGTACGCTTTCATAATCTCAATAAAACAAGATGTGTATACTATCATTAACGTATGAAACCAACTTACAAACGTCAACCTAGCAAAATTTGAGAACATGTGAACACTGACAACAACGTAAAATGTCAATCAACCATGATGGAAAGATACAAACACAACGTTTGGCCACCGTTCTCTATCGCCTATAACCATTTTATATGCCTTTGAACCTCTTTAGTCTTTAACACCGCACTCCATCCCGTGGGTGTGTTAGCTTATTTGGACTTGCTTGTGAAAAACATCCAAAAACCGTAGAACCAAACCAGTTTCTTAAACACTATAGAACCAAAAACAAAACCAATTATAGCATGTTCTAGTCCAATCTGGTTTGATATTTACCTTATTCGGTTAGTTTCTACAAAAATCTAAAACATGGATATTGATGTTGCTTTCTTAGAAAAGGATGGAAGATAAATGAGGGGTGGGGTGGATGGGTCTCTCTTTCAATGAAAGACATTGAAAAGGGTAGGGGCCTTGTGTTCCAAGACTTAGCCAAGTTTGGAGCAACCGTTTCTATTGAATATTATTACTCCCTTCAAATCCAATTTATTATAATAAATAATGTTTTTGAATGCATCAAACTTTATTTTATATTTCAACATTATATTTTAATCAAACTTATTAAAAACTGATGATAGAATTTTCGACAAAATATTAAATTGATTAGTTATGAATGTGACACTTAGACTTAATTAGACTGAGGGGTGTGGGGCTTCAACGGGAGCGCTAGAGCCCCTCCGCTCGCGCCCCCAGGCGCTAACACCACACCACCAGGGCGCTAGCGGGGGCGCTAACGCGATAAACAATGCAGGCGTGAGCCGGTTAGCGGGAGAAGAGAGAGGGCTGCACAACTTTTGATGGTTTTTTGACCGTTGGGAGCCGAACAAACCAAAAAAAAAATATTTTTGTTATATAATTATACCCCATTTCACCCATTTTTATACCAAAACTTCAAACCTTCACCCAAAATCAATTCATCTTCTCAACTTTATTTTAAAAAAAATGGCTGGAAATTGGTTCACAAACCTTGATTCAGATTATCTTGACGATGATTTATGGTCGTCACCGCACCAACCGATGTTTTATTCGGAGCCGCAAGAATCATCTAGTTTTCAACCATCCAACACACAACCGTCTCCTAACTTTGTTGTTCCGGAGACACAAGAATCACACGGTGAAGCTACGGGACCAAAAAGACGCGTCCACCGGAAAAAACAAGTTGCAACGGACGGGTCGGGACCGGCTTCGACTACGAGGACGAAACGGAAAGCCACTCCGTGGTCATCGGATGAGAAGGAAGCCTTGTGTCGGGCTTGGATAGTCATTTCTGAGGATCGGCGTTGCGGTAATTGTTTTAACGTTTTTAAAAATGATTTTTAATAAAAAAAGTTAAATAAAAAAGTTAAATGGAAATCTAATTTATTTAGTCATTTTGCAGCCGACTACCAAAAGAGCAAGATTTTTTGGACAAAGGTTAGGGAGACGTTCTACATGCTCGTTGGGAGTACAGAGCGGAACGCCGATATGATTTCGGGTCGGTGGTCCGAAATCAGAAAATTTGTCGGCTTGTTTACTAATCTTTTCAACAGGAACAGCGGTCGTATGAGACCAAGTGGCAGTGATGATTTGGCGGTTTACAATTTCACGGTCGAAGAGTGGAAGCAGGAGTTTTTGTGGAGGTATGGGATGGTGAAGACGTGGGACGATTTAAAGTTGTGGGAGAGGTTGAAAAGGTGTTCCAAGTAGGTTGAGCTGGTGGCGCCGGACTTTGATGCGGAAGTAAGGCCGAAACGGACTAAAACTAGTTCGTCTGGAGCGTATAGCACTTCAACCGGGTCGGATTGCCGCGTTGGATTCGACCTAAACATTGCGGAGGAGGAAACGTCTTCACCGCCGAGGAGGTAGCCATTGGGAAGGGACGCCAAGGGGAAAAAACCGGCTGAGGGGGAAGCCGTAAACATCGCCAATCTTGTTGAATCCCTCAATAAATTCAACAAAACCATGGAGGTGGTCTCTTATGACAAAAAGGAAAAAAGTCGAATGAGAGATTTGGACTTTTTACTAGAGACTTCAGTAACCTAAATCCGGTCGATCAAATGCTAATGGAAAAGCAAAAGGAACGTATCCGAAAGAGGTTGATCGAAGAAGACCAAGCCGAAGAATAAGAAGAATGTTTTTTTTAGTACTTTAATTTTTATTTTATTTTTAGATATTAATGTGTTTTTTTATTAATGTGTGTTTTTTTTAATAATTTATGAGTTTTTTTTAATAATACGTTGTTTGAATATATTTATAAAAAAATAAAAAAAAATTCGCTGGAGCCCCTGCTGGAGCCCCTCCACACCAGGGCCAGAGACTCTAACGGGGGCTCCAACACCCCCCTTATCCAGTTTCTCTCTCTACCACACGTCATAATATTATTGGTTGGAGCCCCCATTAAAGCCCCCCACACCCCTCAGCCTTATTTTAATATGCATAGTGTTATTATAGTGTATAGTATAGGGCCTGTTTAGTAGTCTTATAATGATTTAATTAATCGAGACCTTTTTGGCTCACTTAAAAGACATCTTTTAGGGGGTGTTTGGCCTAGCTTTTATTTTTTGGCTTGTGTTTATATTTTGAAGTAACTTATAGCTTATTTTTTATTATTTGATAAGCTCTTTTTAAGTGTTTGGATTAGCTTATATTCTACAAGTTGATAATAAGTTGTTAAATCCACCATTCTTTAATTTGTTACATAAATAAGTTGCTTCAATAATTATTAATCCAACACCATTTGAGGACAAATGAGTAACTTAGAGCATTCTTAATCTGTTCCCTAAATTTATGTGAGGGGGATTTGCAAATTATATGGTATGCTTATGAATGGCTGTGAGTAGAGGAGAGAGAAAATTTATATGGAAAAGTTAAATTTAAGGTTTTACTGTAGATATTGTATAATTTTTTAATATTTTTATAAAGTAGTTGTGAGTGAAAGAGAGAGAAAATATGATGATAAATGTATAAAAATTATTATTTAATTAAGCAGGAGATAGAAAATACAGTGTTTTTTAGTGTAATTATATGATATATATGGATATAGGGTAGGGAACGGGCTGGGAATGCTCTTACACACTTACACAACTAAACTTCTTCATATAAGCTAAAATACCTTCTTCAAATTAGCTTATATAAGCTTATAAGCATAAGCTTAAAAAGCTACAGCAAACACTAAATTAAGCTTATTTTGTAAAAAAAAGCTAAAAAGCTAGGCCAAACACCCATAAATTATATTCTTATATATATTTCATAAGACGACGGGGTAAAGCGGTAATTATCTACCTGAAGCGTTCTCATCGTTTCATCAACACTTCTACCGATTGCAAGATTATTAATCGTGGAGTGTTGAATAACGCCTTCTTTGTCAATTATAAAGAGCCTTCTCAATGCTATTCCCTAAAATATATCAAGACCAAATATAACGATCACATTCTTAGCAAATAGATTTGGTTACATCGGATATTAACGGGTAATTCAGATCACCAAGGTCCCCGGATTTTCTGTCTGTTTGAACCCATGCAAGATGGGTAGGTCGGTAAACGAACCGAACGTTTGGTGAACTATTTGTGACAATGTTTTAAAAACCGGCATTTTAATCGTATCGGATTAGACTAAAAAATGGTACAACCGGTTGAACCGGGTTGTACCGGGAAGTTCAACCGGGTTGCATAGTTTACCTTATTATTTCGTATAAATACAACTTTAACTCAATAAAAACCAAAAAATACATGATTTCATAATAAAATATCATTCAAAAGTTAATTCATGTTCAATAAATAATACAAAAGCACTTGATTTTCAAACAAAGTTCTTTTAAAATAAAGGTGCACAATAGATTTATGCAATCGGAGTGTTGCATGCATCGATTTCACGATCGCTTAAAAGATAAAACTCACTCTTATCGTCATCCTCATCAATAAGAGTATAAGCACTTTTATTTCCAACAATAATAAATATGAAGTTTTAGTTACCTATAATCATAATATAAAAAATTACATGAAATAAATAACATATACAAACAAAAATTGGCCTGAAACATAAAAAATCTGGTAGGCTTTTAAACCGGTTTTTTATGAAAACCGGCCGGTTTGATGTTCCATAAAACCGCTCACATATACCAGGTACAAAATACCAGGTTGCTCACCGAAATCCGTTTCAACCGGTTAAACCGGCCGGTTTAAACCGGTTTTTAAAACATTGGTTTGTGAACCATTCGGCGGGAAGGTCGTTTATTTAATAAACGAATGAACATGAACAATAAATTTGTGTTCGTTTAATTAAACGAACGAACATGAACACATGTTCCGTTCATTCATTTATGTTCGTGAACGTTCATTTATGTTCGTTTATGTCTGTTTATTTATGTTCGTTTATGTATTAATAGAAAATACTTAAATACTATCTGGATAGGTCATCTGCTTAAAGGTTTTATATTTGTTAATTTGTGTTCATTTAAATATTTTCATTTAAGTTCATTTATGTTTGCTTGTGTTCATTTACATTTGTTCATTATGTTCGTCTATCTTTGTTCAGTTATGTTCGTTTATATTCTAAACAAACAAACATAAATGACCACAAATGTCCATTTTTAAATAAATGAATATGAATATAAATATTTATTCGATTAAGTGTCTGTGTTCATTGAAAGTTAAATGCACGAACACGAACATGCCCTTGCTCATGTTCATTTGATTCGTTTATAGGATTTCATGATTTACATTGATGAATACATCGGTCTCAATCTCGAGGCTCTGCCGATTTTATTTATGTTCGTTTGTGTTCGTGAACCGTTCGTGAACACACTAATTTCCTTAATGAACGAGCACGAACATAAAATCTCGTTCGGTAAGTGTTCGTGAACCGTTTGTGAACACATTATTTTCTTAATGAACGAACACGAACAAGGCCTTGTTCGTGTTCGTTCGGTTCGTTTACAGCCCTAAAGATGGGAAAACTATAATAAAAAACCCTCATGATTATATTAAATGATGCACAATGTGAGAGTGAAATACTGTAAATTGAAATGTTATTGAATCATAGTATCATACCACTGTCTACGGAAATCCCCAATATCTCAGTATTTAACTTCTCAAATTCAGCATAACGATCACTGAAAGCTGTGATCTCTGCATATCAGAAACAAAATTAACGAAATGAGAAACTGGCTTACCAAAAGTGAAATCTAGAGGGTAGAAGAAGAGAATGACATATTTCTTTCCAATATAATCAGAGAGCTTAACCTGTAAATGCTTACTTCATAGAGTTTAAAACGTTCCTGATAATATTATCATTTTGCAAATTAATGATACGAAGGCAACGCATGCATCAGTTAAGTTAATAATCATTATTACCTCACGCGGGCCCGGGTTTACGGAGCTGCATTCGTGCCTGCACGAGTTTCTTTTTTAGCACTTTGAGACCTTGGCTTGAAGGGCGGTCCATGGCTGAGCCTCACTCATGGTGGTGGTGTTTTATTTTTGCAGGACCACTTTTGATCCTTTTTTTTGGTTGTTAATATGAGTTTTTGGGAAGTACTATTGAAGTGAGTGTTTTTAAGTGGCATTTAACTCACATGGTACATTTTATAGTCATTATAGTGAGTGAATTTTTAATTGAGTATTTATACATCACCAGTCTCCAAAGAAAAAGACATGATCTGCATATTTCATTAGTGAGACATTATCACCATATTCGCCAACACATCATGGTCCATAGAGACAGAGAGTATTGCTTGTGTATATATTCATAGCATTTTGTTGTAAGCAAAATATATGGATGGAATTTGCGGTGGTAAAAATAGTAGTCAAATGCAATTTTTAAGGTTAAAGATATAAATGTTATGTAAGATGCCAATAGTAACTTTGTACAAGCACTTAATTTATTGTTGGTTAAGTGTTTAACTAACAAAATTTAGGTGTCCTGATTATTAGCATTTTAAAGCAACATACAATGCACTCATAGTCCCCTAGATTTTTTGAACCTTAGCCAAACAGGTTCTCTCTGACCCAAATTCGAACCGGATCTACTCGGTGATCCAGGAATATGATTCAAACCAGGTCTGCTTGGTGATCCAGGAATATGATTCAAGCCGGCCCTACTTGGTGACCCAGGAATATGCAATTCCTCCTGATATACTGGTTGGTGACCAACGTTTGGAAGCGGTGGAGCAGTCGGTACCAACGGTGGATCAACTGCAGGAGATGGTGGTGGATGTCCTTCCCTGGAGTTTTGATGGTTTTGCAACACCTAAAACAAGGAAAAAAGAAAATTAGTGGTTCAAATGATTTGAGTTACACATAAGTCGAACTATTGATGGTTAAAACAAGCCAGCAAGAACGATAACTGTAGCTCCTGGTTGGATAATTATCCAGGCAGGATCTACACTTATCATTTTCTTTGGTTTACTTAAAAAACGAGGACAAAATGGTACCTCGGATCTTGGCCTTGAGGATTTTGAAGCCAAGTAATGTAAGATTTCGAGAAACTTGGTTTGTCCTAACTCGGAGGAATTGTGCCAATAATAAACCGCCACATCCCACGCTTTTGCTCGCATTTCCTTTAAACTCCTTTCTATATCGGTTTCGTGTTGTGCTACGAATGGCCTTAACATGGCATTATATACATACCCCGTCCCCTAAAACACGCATAAACTTTCCAATTTTAGAAACCAAAACAATATAGCATTTCATAAAATAAAATGTGGTCATGTTTTACCATAGTTTTAGGATACCATAAGTAGATGATGAGAGCGAGCTTTAATTCTTTGTACAATGGTACCCTACAAAACATGTTTCACACAATAAATTATAACGAATTCTCATGTGAAAACATGCATACATTTGATACGTACCATGAAACGAATATATCACCTATTCTCTCAAAAACTGTAAGAACCGCGATTATGACCCTGTATAATCACAACCAAAGAACCAAAACTTAATAATTGAAATGAGAAATCAAGAGTTTAACTTCTCAAAGGTCAAAGTTTGACCAAGATTTTTCTTTGAATAAGATATCTATCTTTATCTTATCTGTGCAATACTAAGATTAAGACAGCAACAAGAAACTAAAACTCAATCATGGAACTTAAATGTCACATTCAATAATCAAAACAAAATAGGTTTGGTCTAATCCTAAAAAAAATAGTTGACCAAACAACCAAAAAGGTCAAACTTTAAGCTCTTGAATTTGTTAAAGGTGAAAAGAAACTTCACCAATATTGACACCAAAATCTTAATTCTGGATTTCCTGCATCATGCTTCTCAATGGTTTTAAAACACTCAAAAGCTGGATAAGCATATCCAAGAATTAACCTGAACCCATAGCCAAACATAATTAAATTCAACCAAAATCCCAATTTAACCAAATCAAATTCATAATTAAAAGATGCTTAATTTCTTACACAAGACTGTTTATGATGAGCTCACCCAGCATCTTCTTCCAATATTCTGCTAAATTCTGCAGAATATTAATAAATACTGATTGTGGAATCTTGTTCAAGATTATTAACATTTAAGCAAAATTAACCAAATTGAATCTGATTAGAGATTGAAATTAATCAACTTTAGATGAAGAATAAAAAACCCACTTTGTTGTGAACAGAAAGAAGAGATCTTTAATGGGTGAATCTTGAATCTTGAAATTTAATAAGCAGGATGTAGAGTTACCTTTGAAGAAGATGCTTTTCTGGGTATTGAAAAAGATTGAAGAAAGCAATGAAATTGATGAGAAAAGTTGAAATGCGAGGTGGGTTATTGAAGAAGAAAGATGGGTGTTGTGTGTCTGCAACACTGGTGGTGATGGTGATGGTGATGGTGGGTGGGTGTGTTGGAAGGGGTAAAACGTAGAAGAGAGAAAGTGAAGGGGTGTATAATTGGGAATGGTGAATTACAGAATTATTTAAGTAATAGTTTTATTTTAAAGTTATATAATACAAGTATTTAACTTAACTTAGATTCTTTTGTTTGTGGATTTGTGTTTGTCTAATTAAAGTATTACTGTTATTTTTATTATTATTTGAGTTTTTAAGATGAATTTTGGTTTTCTAAAACATTGATGATAAAAAGAATGCAGTCAATGATCATCAAGCATCCTTATTCCTTACTTATGAAAAATTATATCAAAGGGTGTTTGGCTAGTAGAATGTTTATAAAAGAATTTATTTATAATGAAAGTATGAAAATTTTAAAAGGAAATAAAATTTGAGTAAGTTGAATTTCGAGTGAGAATTTGAGTAAATTTGCATTTGTATTTGTGTTGTAAAACTGTAAATGGGATTAAACCTTTCTTCATCAATCTTTCGTCCCACCAGCAGAATTTGTAAGGGTGTTTTAGTGATCTTCTAACTTTTCTGTGATGTGTTTAAATTCCGTCACATAAGGATGGGCGGAGTGGAGCATGCTCATCTCGCCGGTATCGCTCAACCCAAAAAGAAGAGTGGTGCTCGATTCTCATGAGCATGATTCTATTGTCACATCATCTTATGCAAAGTTCTAATGCGGGTATACCACATGGCCTTAAGTGAAGGAAATTTGGAAAACTTTTATTGAAATAGTTTGATATAAACACATTTTATAAAAAGTCTAAAATTTATGTACAAGTTACACATACATTTCTATTATTTAACATCTTATTTGACATTTTGTATGAAACTATATGTCATTTTAGTTAAAGGCTAATAACGTATAAAACACCGCTTCCTGACATGACAACCCTCATCTTCTCCGAGCCTCCGACTACCCTTCACTCGCTTACCTTTGTCTTATTCAGCCACCCTTCCCACAACATTGAACTCGTGTATGCGAAGATGGATAGGATTGAATGTAGAAGAGTGAAACTATTGACCAAAAGAAAATCTTCACACAAATTTTCAGGTCAGTACATCATGCTTGAGTGATGGGTAATATTGAGTATTAGGCTTTACAATTTACTGATTTACCACATCCTCCATCTTTTTGACTATTGGGTGTTCTTTTTGCATGCTGGGAATCATCATGAACCATGGAAATATAAGGATGGGTTTGTGGCCTTTTATTGTTTATAAGAGCATTAAAGAACATGCATATCTTCTTGTTTTGTAGTAGCAGCAGCCTATTTGTTGTATATAAAGTAAAAGTTCAATAAACTAGAGAAAAGTTGGATCAAAATTCAAAACCCCATCTGTCTGATACTCTGATGTATTGGTTGTTGAGTCAAACACAATTCTTGCAAAAACTGTAAATATCAAAATTAGCATAAATTTATTTATGAATTATAGCATACACAATGAGATCAATTTGCCATCAAATCAATACAATGACACAAGATTTTGTTTCAAGGTGTAGTGTTGTACAACCAGATAAAGGCACAAACTGAACTCATAAAGGCATACAGTTTCTCACCATCATCACATATAAGTTAGGTTGTATTGAAAAGACTGATATATCATTCAAAATTAAGGGACTCTTTGAGATGTGTCATGCACCCTGCAATTGCTCCAAGCACGTCAACACATAACCTGATCTGATAGCGTCGAGCAGTGAACCAAGTAACCAACTAGAGCTAACACACGATGACAAGATTGTTAGGTAGTTGTTGGAGAGATGGTAATAAAAATGAAGGTGAGAAGCCAGTAACAATTGCTTCTTGAAGACTAGTTGTTTGAATAATCATAACTAATAGAGCTTCAGCAAATGCGTACCTAGATACCAGCTAAACCAAAGTTCTTCAAGACTGCATACGGATCATATTAGTGATACTCCAAGCGGCCATTATGGAGGAAAGTAACCACCTTTTGGCATCTGCAATATCATGACAATGTATTGCTATGCTAACCCCAAAAGAGATCACATTAATGGGATTGAATAACTGTTGATGTCAAGTAGGCAACAAGAAAGAATATTCTTGTGGCGACAAGACAACTAAACAAAGAGGATATGGAGATGAACATGTGTACCTGAAAAATTGATGTGAAAGCTTGATTTATTCATCAGTACAGTTTGTAACAGAAGGTAGTCCTTACATTTTACTCAATTTCTAAGTTTTGCCTTTAGATGTAAGTATACGATTATCGCCTCATCAGCAAAAGCCTAGCCGAATCAACTAGAATACAACTTCATAAACTATAGTCTGAAAATTAAATGCATCTACAACATGAAACCAGTTTTCATGCTTCGCAAATTGAAAAGCTTCTGTATTTCAAATATCAAGAGCAGAAATAGAAGATTTGGCTAACATAGTTTATCATCAGAGTTTGAAATAATAACATGACGATATCCAGACTTGGGTTTATTCATATTTTGCAAACATGTAAAGTTAAGTGCACACGGAGACAAACAATAAAAACTAAAACCATTTGGTATTTTCAAATGAATTTTACAATCAGAAAGACAGCATTACCTCCTGCAAGTATCATGACCACATTGCTACTACCAGTGCATGGGCATGTGAGTTCATTCATGTACATCAGTACATGTATGTAACCCCTAAAACCACCCTGATTGCTACTACCATGAACGCTCAACAATAACGCTTTACAGAATTTAAAAAAAAAAAAAAAAAAAACCCACACACACAATCTGCAATTCGTTATATGGAGTATAAACTTTACCCTAAAACACACACTCCAATCAATCATTTTTGTAATGAACCGAAATCCTAATAGAGCCTATATATGATGTTGTAATGACAGCTTAATATCCCCTCCAACATAAAAAGAAAGCACAAAACTTTGTAAGCTGTAAAGATGAATTATTTACCAGCCATAAAGATGATACTCTGTAAACATCAATGTTCAGCATCCACAAGAAAAGCATATAGATCTCACTTACAGCATACGCAGAGGGGTGATGAACCTTGGAGCAACAGTAAGATTGCAGCCATGTGACCTGAAGGTCACGGGTTCGAATCATGGAAACAGCCTCTTGCAGAAATGCCAGGTAAGGATGCGTACATCAGGTCCAAGTCGACCCGAAACCCACCAGGCCCATGCATGCGGGAGCCTCGTGCACTGCATTTACCCCTACAGCATACACATAACAACTTACACAGGCAATTTCCTCTGCTTTGAATATATTAAACTCTCAATGCATATATGTGTGTATCTACATCTATATATATAATATACTTAGAATGCTTAGTACAAATAACAAAGGTAAACTGATACTGAAAAGCCCACAAATGTTTTTCATGACTGCAAATTCTAGGCAACCGTTACCTGTTAGGAGGAAAAGTTGCCTTATAGTATCTGCAGTGTCATGATGATATACTGCTATGCTAACAGGGGAGATCACACTAATGGCAATAAGACAAACAGTTGTGCCTGAAAATTGATCTGAAAGCTTGTTTTAAAGGATTTTAGCAGCCCACGAGGAGTAAACTCAGTAAAGAATTGTTTTTGCAAGCCAAGAATGCCACCAATTTAGACAATCAAGACTTGGGAATTTTTTATAGATAACTGCTTGTTATAGTTTGTAACAGAAGGTAACCCTTATATTTTAGTCAATTTGTAAGTTTTGCCTTTAGATGTATATATAACAGTCATCACCACATCAGCAAAAGCCCAATCGAACAACTTCAATACCGTTTCATAAACTATACTCCGGAAAGAAATCACTTTCATGCTTCACAAATTGAAAAACACATAGTCTGAATAATAACATACTTTGAATGCTCAACTATACGGTTTAATGAAATCAAAACGACAAATAGGATACAAATAATAAAAAGCACAATCTGCAATCCACATATAGACACCAAACTTTGCCCTAAAACACTCTAATCAAACATCTTTTAAAACAAACCGAAATACTAATAGAGAATCAATCAATAAAACCTATAAAAATCAATACTTTATAAGCTATAAAGATGAGTTATTTACCAACCAAAAAAATGAAACTCTGTAAATATCAATCAGAAAGCATATGAATCTGACTTGCAGAGTTGCAGACAATTTTTCCTGCTTAAAAAATCTAAAACTCACATTTCATATTTAAGTGTAGTATATGTGTGTAGTATATTTAGCATACTTAGTTATATATAACATAGATGATAAAGATAACCGAAGCTGATATTAAATTGCCCACAACTTACAGCTGACGATTTGCTACAACGATGATCAACAAGAACAAACTACCATCTACCATAACCGAAAGCTTTCACATAACCTCTAGTCCATAAAGCACGCCCGCATACTTCTCCGGTCCACCCGCGCACAAATCCTTAATCTTCTCAAACACATGCCACGTCAACAAGCTATCCGAACCCGCCTGGTGACTGTTCCCAACCACCCGCTCCAACTCCAGCGTCTTCGCCACCCGGTCCAACCCGCCATAAACACCTTCACAATACTTCATCAGATACTTCACATCATACACCTTCTCCCCAAACAAGCACTTCAAAAGCTCCACGAACCGACCCAACTCGTCGGGTAACACCCGACCGGTTAAAATCTTAATCAAGTACCCGAAATCATACGCGCTGTGAAACGTCACCCAATTCACCACATCGTTACAGATCAACCCCGATGACATCATCAGCTGAGCAAACTTCACACCGTCAATCCCATGAACAACATTCTTCACGAAATCAATCCCTTGCCGCTTCAACAGCTCCACCGACTCCGGCGCGTGCTGGTCACGCGCCGGGTCAAAGTCTTTAAAATTAAATTCCCAGATATACCCAGTACCCGAATTCGAATCCGAACCCGAACCCAGATCTGGTAAATTCCCATCAGCGTCGGTGAAAGTTAACCCGACCTGAATCAAATTCAGCACATCAACATTCGATTTGAGCAGCAAGTAGTGTTCGCTAGGGTTTTGGTGACGAACAAGCTCGTAATTAGAACGAACAACGACACCCGGAAACTCAGTGTCCATCGAAACGTACGGGAAATCATCGACGATTGAGTTAATTAGACGAAACTCGGATTCCAGGTTATGATCCCAGACGGATCGAATGACAATCGGCGGCTTAATTGACGACATAAGGGCCACAGGATCTCCAGATCTGATGAATTTTGCTGGGTTATGTGAGATTGGTGATTTGGGGATTAGGGTTCTTGGGTGGTAATTTATTTATAAATAAATAAATAAAGGACGTGGTGAGTGAGTGGGGAGAGATGGAATTGATTGTGGTGTTGTACTATACGTATTTGTGTTTGTACGTACGTATATACTTTGTATACCTTCCTTTGTCCGTAAGTTACTACCGGAAATAAATGTATTTGAATAAAGTTATTGGTGTATTTAGTTTTTTTAATTTGAACAAATCTATATCAAATCATGGAACTATTTTGTGTTTGACGGTTAATTTCTATTTGAAATCTGGATGGTAATCTATATCTATATATCTATATTAAAGCAATAATTATTTCTATTATAAATAACATGTATTTTTATAATTTTCTTTAACAAAATAAGTCAAAATTAAATAAAATCACATTTAACTTCTAGAATTTCTCCTTAGTATAATTCATTTTAACATTTTGATTAAATCCATTATTAACTTTGTGAATTTCAAATTTGTTTATGATATTAATGTCAGGATTTAAAGATAGAATTAATCATTCTTTTTGTTGTCTTTTTTAATCATCCGTGTATCACATGGGTTCTAACCTAGTGTTGTATTATATAATTTACTTATCTAGTTAATATTTACTTATGCAATCAACTATCACAACGAAACGAACAAATAAAACCAAAAGAAAAATATAAATAAAAACGTTGAACCACGTACGCGAAACGTGGATAAGAAAAAAAGCTAATGAACAGTTTGAATGGATGAACCACACACGATATGGGATATGCGCATTGCAACATGGCCGTTGAACGGAAAAAAATATTATACTAATTTTATATTCATGCAATTTTTTTTAACAATTAATGAACAGTTTGAATGGATGAACCACACACGATATGGGATATGCGCATTGCAACATGGCCGTTGAACGGAAAAAAATATTATACTAATTTTATATTCATGCAATTTTTTTTAACAATTAACGAATAAAAGATTATACTAATTGTATATGTAATTGTGTACGTATATTGTTATATATATTATATTATATATCAGTTAAAGCTGGAGGATAATAAATGTATAGCAAAAAATGATGTAAAATAGAGTAAATGTATAGCATTAAATGATATTTTAAATACATTTTTTTTATAACAGCTTTTTTTTCATCAATTTATACCTTAATGTTTCAAATGAAACTAGATATCATAACCATTTAGTTGAAAGTTATATACATTTATCATAAGACCAAGCTAGTGATTGTGATATGTTAAATAATTAATATTAATAAATATTTTTAAAAAGTGAAAAATACTTTGTAAGTATTAACACTTTTGTAACATCTCGGATTTTTCGTATTTGTTTAAACCGATTCGAGAATGTAATTCGGATCTTTTGAAATGATTAAAACTTGTATTTAACTTAGTTTAACTTATTTTATAATTCCATAATTTTCAATCATGCCAAATAATCCATAGAAACCTTTAAAATCGCTTTAAATGGCTAAAAATCGCATTTTCGGGAACTACAGGGACTAATTTTATCAATTCTTTCCTATTTCCGATTAAATTAACGAAACTTAACCTTCAAGAAATGCTATAGCTGGTCCAATTTTGTTTTCTTGATGTCCAAGCCAAATTTTGTTAGTTATTGTACTAGATTTTCTCATTAAATAGCTTATTTTGTTTCATAATTTGTTTTTAGCAACCAAATCGCTTATTTTAGGCATAAATCAAGTGTTTTAAGCCCCAAGAGATTCCACAAAGCTTAGATGCATGTCTATATTCATTAACCCTTGTCCAAGAACGAATTTTACTGAGTTTAATGTTGATTTGATCATTAAAACTCGATTCGGTTTCTTAAACGAGTAAATAACCATAAATAGTTCGTTTTAATGTTTTTCTATATGAGCAATCCTCATAATCTCTGTCATAAACTTTTCTCATACCCTAATATACTAATCCCAGCCGTCACTTGCCTCCGCTCCTCATAAATCCTTCGGTTTTTTGCATTGTTGTTGAAGATACACAATTATTCGGTTGACTTTGCTTATGCACCAACCTTTGACTCGTCGTTTCTGTTGATTCTTTTACTTTTCGGGTAAGTTGTAAACATAGTAATCATTCATATATATTCCCTAGTCAATAACCTTCAATCAATTTATGTGGTTCAAGGGTGTTGACTGATCAATTCGTTTAAAACTTGTTAAAGGGCAAATCAGTAAACAAGTTTGACTTAACGTTTTCTCATACTTCTGGTCGGATTCAACGTTCGGTCCAGAAGACTTTTATTCTCGTAAAGAAATTTTAAGGCTACTGACCAAAACCCAACTTCCGACTCGCTGTTCGGATTTTAGTCAGTACCAGCTCGCTTAAATCTTTAATTTAACATAACCGGAGTTCTACATGTCCGTTTGGATCGATTTTAGTGGAATTAAGTTCATTTTTACTTATATTATCATATCTCAAAGTTTCAGGTTCTGATCATTAATCTCGTTCGACACGTAGTGGACGACTCGCTTAATCTTTAGTTCGTTTATCTTAATTATTAATCCCTCGCCTTTAATCTAAGGTGAGTTTGATCACTCCCCTTTTTATCTACTATTTTCAAATTTTTCTGGGACTTATGCGTACTTATTCATATTTTCTATCATATGTTATATACACAAACTCGCAAACATAATAATTGTGTGTATATCAATTGAATACTATTTTGCTAATTGCTACATGTTTAATTGTTTACTTTATCGCATTCGGAGAGGTCCAACATATCCCCTTGTATAGGGTTTTCATTAGTATGATCATACGACCGTCTTAGTAACCGAGCTCGATTCGCTTGGCGAAGGTAAAACGACAATTTTAGCCATTGAAATCAATGCCCGATTCGCTTGGCAACGATTCATTGGCACGCTAGTACGATTTGGTTATATACATGGTCTGTTAAGATTTGATTAATTATTACCACATAGATTGGTTTGCGTATTTAATACTTATCATTTATTATTTATTTATTATATAATTATTTCTTGTGTCAAAATTGGTGATCATCTCACTCAACTTTATGTTGACAAACTCCATTTTCTACGCATATGCAGGATGCTTTGTATTGAAGATTGAAGTTGGACACTTAGACAAGACCTTAGGATATAAACAAGATAATCATAATTTGAGTTTACATTCATGTATTTAAATTGTTTGTTATATTTGGATATTGTGTGTATTCTTTCAATAAAATAATTAATTAGATATTGTCACATTTTATATATGATAGTATTTTCGAGCTGTGGGCAATCGGATCACGCCCCGACATTTCCGCCTTAGGTTGGGGTGTGACAACTTAATTGGTATTGTTAATTGGGATAAAGTAATAATGTTCTAAAAGTTACCTTAGTTTATATGGTGGTACCGTTGGCCTATATCAATAAAATATTTCCATTAAGTTATATCATACATGCTATATATATGACGGAGAAACAATCAAAATTGTAACATCTTAAATTTTGACCAGAGATATATCTTTAAAGAACAACTAGGTAAAAACCGTCACGTTATGACAACGGGTCGGTATCGGTTAAGTTTGTTACGGCACTGACACCAAAAGAGTGAATGTAAATGTCCAAAATCGTCATACGTACAACTTATGATTGAAGGGACATGAGTTGGTCAGTGTCAGCTAGTTTTGTTACTCTACCGACATTAAACCTAAAAACTAAGTTGGTAAACGATCAAAATAGTAGCTGCACTGGTATAACTTACGATGTTAAAATAATATATTTAAAACGGTATTTAATCAGTTGATAAAACTTGAGCGTTAATTAAATCCGGTTGATGCAGTGACTGGCCAATCTGAATTTGTTCACTAAATAAACATATCTAAAAAAAAAAGAAACAAAAAAAAGTACTTGAAAAAACAATAAAATAACTCAAAAATTACACTGCTACACCAAAATTCACTTTTAAAATCTATATTCGGTGTTCAGTATGATAGAAGCAAAAATATAAGCCATGGGATGAAAGATGTAATAAACAGACTTGATCGAGAATGACATGTTGTACAACAAAGGTAGAAATACAGGTGCTAGACTTGTAATAAACACAAACTTGAAGGGTCAAAATAGAAAAACTATCTTGGTTTAAAGATTGTGGCATCGACCTGATATTTATCTATCGTATAGAATGTGGCTAAAATTTTAGATTTATAACTTTGGAATGGAAATCAAGCAAACATCAAGCCATGAGGATTGAAGGGTGAGTTTGTTAAAAATAGATGTTGAGCAAAAATTAGGGCGTCCAAATCGCTTGCCACTCGAACTCGTTTGTCATTCGCTTTTAAATTGCTCAAAAAATACTCGCTCGTTTTTTTGCTCGATTGTAAACGAGCCGCTCTGCTCGGTTCAGTTTGTAACCGAGCCAAGCAACGAGCAAAGGTCTGCTCGGTTTGGTTCGGATCGAATATTTTTATTTTTTTTTATATAATTATATATGAACAAATATATAAATATATAGACAACACACATAAAATATTAGTATACAATTGTTTAAGCCCTTTTAAAAATTTCCTATTCCGTCAGTTTTATAGTTTCATTATGTAAGGCCCCGGTCCCGGGAACCCTACTTTTGCTCGGGTTGGAATTACTTATTCACATAATTCGGAAATCATAGTTAATTAAAACAAATTGTGGAATATAAAGTCAACCATTCTTACATAACATAAGTACTTGTTTAAGTAAAATAACATAAGTCTTAAACGTTTAAACATAAATAACACGTGAATTCTCTTTTCTTTGATGCCAGTCTTCGTTTATTTGCCACGTGTCTCACTATAAGCAACCTGACTCATTCTATTCACCTGCGTGCATACTAAAGTCAGCTACGCTGAGCGAGTTCTAGTTAATTAACGTACATTACATTCACTTACTAATACGCGTCCGGAGATACGCATTAAATACTTACATGTTCATACATACATACATACATACATTCTTTCATACTTCATATACCTACATTTCTTTCATAGTACCTGTTCATTTATAAAGAGCATTTCACCCTACATACCTCGAATATTATAAGGATCCGGTGCCCTTCTTCATACCATTCAACCATAGTTACGTTTATTATAATATAATTATTATACCTGCGGGCATACTAAATTAAGCATTCAATAACATTCACATACCTTCACAGATATATCTACTATACACTTACCATTCAATGTAAGTGTATTAATCTAACACATCGTAGTATGCACACAGCCCCGAAAACATAACACATAAAAGGGGCTAGAACTCACCTGTAGACGATTCCTTTATGAGTTAATCGTAATGCCTTTCTTCAACCGAGCTCAACTAACTGTTAATAACGTACACGTATTAATTCTTTATGTTTGTTTGTTATTTATTTTCTTAAGTTAACTGAACCGAACATATAACCTCCTTAAACCGATCGTATTAGTTTAATATACTTAACCTTATTTTATTAATGGACCGACTTCATTAGTTTACATTCTTGACGATATTTATTATTATATTTATTTTATTACTTTACATTCCTTAACTTTATTTTAAGTTCTCATAAGTCATCACTCGTTACTAAGTTTCTTAACAAGTCGGGACTCATGTTCGGGATTAGTTCATATTTTGAATCAAGTTCGGTTTTGATCAAGTCCTCGTATCCTTATTATTATTATTATTATTATTATTATTATTATTATTATTATTATAGTTTTATTATTATTATTATTAAAGCTTAATGGTCAATTACCAATTTACCCCCCCCCAACTTACTTCTTATAACCAGTCCGTGACCCCTCCCCCTTGTTCCCTGCCAACTCCACGCCCGCCACTGCATCTCCGGCAGCCATGGCGTCGGGATGGAGCCGTGCACCTGATTCACCCAAAAGAGTTCTACTCGGGTCGCATAAGAATCTTTAAACGAATCGCACGAGTTCCAATCGCACATAAACGAGTCGCATAGGGGAAACGAGTTGCACACCAACGAGTCGCATACAAATCCAATCGCACGAATTCGAGTCGCCTGAGATTTGAGTCGCGTGAATGGTCTTCAATCGGGTCGCATATGGTTCAGCTGAGTCGCACGAGGAAACGAGCCGCATCTGGACCTGATTCCCCTGCAACTCGAGCCGATCTGGGTTCCATTTCAGCCTTTTTGGGTTCGAGTCTAATCATGGCTCGAGTTCCTTAGCTTTGGCAGAGCCATTTGGGATCCGATTCTATGTTTTCACGTTATCCACTCGAGCCGGTGGCCTGAATCCAGCCACGCCATGCTTTGGGCTGGATGCCACTGTTCACCAGCTTTTCTTGACCCAAATCCGAATCGGGTTTTATCATTATACGCGTTTGTTACGTTGTGTTGCTCAACCGAATTCCAACATTAACGGATGTTCCTATTGTCAAATCTTTAAACCAAACCTTAACTTATTCATTTGGTTCGATTAGAGTTCGTTAGAGTCAGGTTATTGGTTTGTTTAGGGTCTATGAGAGTCGATTTGGTTCGGTTCGTTTCGTTACCACTCTCAAACACGTTTGTTTATTTATTATTAATCTTAAATGAAAGGAGAATGAAATGAAAACGAATTGAAAAGGAAAACTTTCAATCTTAAACATAATGTTTACCTTTCAATGTGATTAAACTAGATATTGGATATTTGGAAATCTTAAAGAACTTTCTAAAATCTTGAATGGATAAAAAGATGGAATGTGTGTATGGGTGTGTCTTGATGATTGGAAAATGATGATGATTATGGTTTCAGGGGTTTAACTAGGACAAGCTCAAAAGCTTTTAGGCTCATAATTATTTTCAAGTCCAGTAATGAGTAATCCATGTTAACCTCATTCTTTGATCCCATATAATTTAATTAGATTAAATAATGCGATATGACTCACGATTTAAAATAAACCTATATTATTTTATTTAAATAAAACTCTAAACGAGGACATTACACGTTAGTTCATTTCAAGTTTTCAGAATACTAAAAGTTTGTTTACATGTTAATTATATCTAACTTAAAACTTTTTCTCCTAAAAATTTACTACATATTAAACATTTGTCTAAAAACTACTAATTTGTTTATAAAATATATTATTTAATTTACAGCATTCAAACTTGTTTCTTATTGAAATATTTAGAGTGAAAAAGAAATAATTAATGCTCGAAAATCGCTCAAAGTTCGATCGAAAAATGCTCGTTTCGATTTTCGTTCGGTTCGAATTTTAGCCGTTTGGTTCGGTTTGGTTTGGTTGTAAATGAGCCAAGCAACGAGCAAACTTTCACTCGGTTTAGCTCAGCTCGTGAACAACCCTAGCAAAAACTAAAGGTGTATAAAAAAACCGGTTTTACCCAAACCGCCAGTTTCAGGACTGGTTCCCCTTGAGATCGACCAAACCGGTTTTAAAACCGAACCGGTTTGAGGAAAACCGGTTTAAACCCAAGAGTGTGTGTATAAGAGTATTGGGCCCAAGAGTGTGTGTATAAGAGTATTGGGCCCAACACAATAAACGGCCTACGAAACATTAAGGTAGTGTTCGTTATTGAGGAATGAAATGTGCAATGCAATAAGTCATTCCAAAGGAATGAAAAAAACATGTTTGGTTATTATGTATGAATGGAATGGATCATTCCACATGGAATGAAACTCCTTCTATTTTTAGTATTTTCATTCTTTTAAATATAGGTGGTTTTTTTTTTCATTCCTTCAAGGAATGAAAAAGTCAAAAGAGTCAACAATCATTATTACTATTATAAAGTTATAATTATATTATAATTATTATTATTATTTTTCAATTATAGTTATTATATTATATTATTATTATTATTATTATTATATAATCATCATTACTGTTTTATATATTATAATATAACTATTATTATATTAGAACTATTACTACATTATCATATATATATATTTTTAAATTTGATGAGTTAACATTCACAACGCATATACAGTTTAACGATCTCGTTACAGTACAAGGGTCCTAAAAATAGTTATTATGAATATTCATTTATTATTAATATTTTTTATTTATTATTATTACTAATAAGAGTATTAATAATAATAAAGTGATTAATTATTTCATTCTTAAATGGTAACCAAACATGACAATGAAATGGTAATGATCCATTTCATTCATTTGTCCACTCCATTCCATCCCCTCATCTATTCCATTACTCCGTATCAAACATGCCCTAAAATAAAATATGTCTTGAATAAAAGTTGTTTTCAAGCTTGTTAAGACGGTTTGACATGGGGACCAGAGTGACCTCAACCATTATTATAAATACTAAAGGAGAGAATTTATAATAAGTAAAATCAAGCTAAGAAAATATTCACTAAAAATGATGAAAAAAAAACTATTAGGATTTAGGAATATTAGGAATAAAGCGGTGTCTGAGAAGAATCAACGAGTACTGTATAATCTGTAGCCTCGGATTTCCTTCTTGATGAGAAGATGGTTTTGGTTTTCTAAATTTAATTGAAAATTGTATCAAAAAATATAGCCGATAAACATCTTGACTCTCATAGAAGAAAATGTGAGTTCATCTTTTAATTTAGATCCTTCGAAAAAAATCAATATGAAAGGAGTTTTGTAGGGATGTGATTATATCCCGAAAATCCCCAATTAAAACGGGTTCGCTTTAGTTATTCATGGCTGGATTATGTTCTTTCAATCTCCAAAGTACTTTATTGATGAATGGTGCATTAGAATCAATATATCGCTTAAATCTAAACTTTCGTGACATAATGTTGGTGGGCGTGTGGTATTCCCTATGTTGATGCCTAATAATGATTGTTATTGTTAATTAAAAGTTTAGGTTAAATGAATGGAGTAGAGAGAACTATATGCATACCAAGTTTTTAATGAAATACCCCACGCGGTAAATTTAGTATATTCATGAAGAATTTGGTTGGATGAACCAATGAACAAATCCAAGTTTTTTAATAGAATGGAAACAATATTCATAGGTTGCATTGTATAGATTATTCTCTGGTTAAAGATACGATTCTAGCAAAAAATAGATTGTAATTATTTATTCAGTTGTTTGTTTCTAATGAGAATGGAGGGGATTGTGACTATCTTATATGGTATCACGAGTCCATCTTCAACCCTAGCCGCCGTCTCTCTTTACCGGCGTTGCTTCACCGATCCTCTGTTCTCCCTTCCCACCACCACTGTTCTTCCTCTATCCTTCTTCATCTCTTTCCACCATGGACCAAAAACTGCACCCTGCTGTAACAGTTCAAAAATTTCATACCCGTTATCCTTGAGATGGAATCTGCCCAGTATTCCTCTTGGTCTGAATTATTCAAATACATTGCAAGGCGTTTCAAGTTTTTGATCATCTTTCTCCTCGTAAAACAACCCACTGTTGCTACCTCTTCCACAGACAAAAGAAAAAGATAAAGAACCCGACACCAAAACTGATGAAGCCTGGGAACGGATTGATTCCATTGTTCTCCAATGGATTTATGAAACAATCTCTCAAGACCTTCTTCACACCATCTTAAAACCAAACACCACTGCAGCCGCCGCTTGGGAATCCTTAGCCGGAATCTTTCAAATAACAAAGTAATCCGAGCCATTAACCTATAACAAATTATCAAACACTCGTCTTGATAATTACCCAAATGCATTTGCCTATTGCCAAGCATTGAAGGTCCTCTCTGACCAACTAGCCAACGTCGATGCTCCGGTTGATGATAACAAACTGGTTATGCAACTCATTACCGGCCTCAACGAGCAGTTTGCAACCTTCGGCACCCTGCTAGCAAACACAAAACCACTACCGTCCTTCTATGAGGCTCATTCCCAATTACTCTATGAAGCAGATAGAAAAGCCGAATATGCCACGCCGCTGCTGGAACTGCTCTTCATGCCGCCGCCGTCAAAACCAACTCTGCCACCAACAATCCCAACCCTAATAATGAATATCCCGGAAGGGACTCCAGCCGTGGTCGTGGCAGATCTCGTGGAAGGGGTCGCGGTGGCCAGAACTCTCAATGGGGTCGTGGAAGAGGTGGACCAGGTTACAACAATGATATCCAGGGTATCCATTTACATATTATGGATATCCTCCTAACCCACCTACTTGGGCTGGACCCTCAAATTGGCCCACTCAACAAAAATGGCCAACCCCTCCTTGTCCATATCCCACTTCTCCAAGGCCCGCAACAAATCAAATGGGGAATGGCATTCTCGGTCCGCGGCCCAATCAAGCTAACCATGCTGCTTATGCACCGACAGATATTGAGCAGGCTCTTTACACTATGTTTCTCCATCTGCCAGAGACCCTGTGGTATATGGACAGCGGCGCAACAACCCATATAACCAATAATCCCTGTAATTTTCAATCTTTTTTTAATAATAGCATTTTACATAATATTATCGTTGGTAATGGCACGACTATTCCGGTAATCGGGTACGACAATCAGACCTTACTCACACCCTTTCCACCTCTAAAATTAAACCATGTACTAAGCACCGCCGATCATCGGTACTATATATTATTTTTAGATGACCGCATAAATTTCTTATGGACCTACCCACTTGCACAGAAATCTCAAGTATATTCAGTTTTTTGCAACTTTTATAAACTCATTGAAACTCAATTCGAGCGTAAAATAAAAACACTACAATGTGATAATGGCACCGAATACGTAAATAACCCCTTTAAACAATTTTGCTCCGCCAATGGTGTGCTTTTTCGGCTTTCATACCCGCATACGTCATCCCAAAATGGCAAGGCGGAACGAAAGATTCGCTCGATCAACAACATAATCCGCACCCTTTTAGCCCATGCTTCCCTCCCACCACATTATTGGCACCACGCCCTTGACATGGCCACCTATCTCCTTAATATACTACCTAGCAAAGTCCTAAAATTCTCTAATCCCACTCACCTTCTCTACAATTGATCTCCACTTTATGACCACCTTCGAGTTTTTGGTTGCCTATGTTACCCATTAATTCCATCTACCACCATTCATAAACTTGACAAATAGGGCTGTAAACGAATCGGACGAACACGAACAAGGCCTTGTTCATGTTCGTTCGTTAAGTAAATAACGTGTTCACGAACGGTTCACGAACACTTACCGAACGAGATTTTATGTTCGTGTTCGTTCATTAAGGAAATTAATGTGTTCATGAACGGTTCACGAACACAAATAAAATCGGCAGAGCCTAGAGATTGAGACCAATGTATTCATCAATGTAAATAATGAAAGCCTGTAAACGAATCGAATGAACACGAACAAAGACATGTTCGTGTCCGTTCATTTAACTTTAAAAGAACACGGACACTTAATCAAACAAATATTTATGTTCATGTTCGTTTATTTAAAAATGGGCATCTGTGTTCGTTTGTTTAAAATCTAAACTAACATAATTGAATAAAGATAAACGAACATGTATGAACAAACGTAAATGAACACAAATATAAACGAACTTAAATGAAAACACTTAAATGAACACAAATTAACAAATATAAAACCTTTAAGCAGATGACCTATCCAGATAATATTTAATTATTTTATATTAATATTAATACATAAATAAACAGGCATAAACGAACATAAACGAACGTTCATGAACATAAATGAACGAACGGAACATGTGTTCATGTTCGTTCGTTTAATTAAACGAACATAAATTTTGTTGTTCATGTTTGTTCGTTTATTAAATAAACGAACATAAACGAACTTTCCGCCGAACGGTTCACTACAGTTCACCGAACGTTCGGTTCATTTACAGGCCTATTGACAAACGATCCACTCCATGTGTATTCCTTGGATACCCTTCCAATCATCGATGGTATAAATGTCTTAATCTTCAAACCAATCAACTTATTATTTCACGTCATGTGGTTTTTGATGAAACAATTTTCCCTTTTGCCAATAAACAGAAACCCTCACCCTCATATGAATTTCTCCACATCCTCTCCTGTGGTCTCACATTGACCCATCCCCTCACCCCAAACCATCAAACATAATCACAATCGGTCCACACACCTACACCCATTACACCACCCACGGCCTACTCAAAACTCATCATCCACTAATGCTCACATAGAACCACATGCTTCAGCCCAACCTACCATTTCCACATCACAAACCACTCAAACTTCCACCTTCTCCACCACTCCTAATTCCCTCTAATCTGTCGGACCCCAACACTCTACCACCTCACCCATTCCCCTAACTGCAACAACTACTCTTTCACCATCTTCAGCACCTACATCTAACCCCACCACCCCCACGTACCATGCGTACCCGTGGTATGGATGGAATTTTCAACCTCCACTCCTCAACCACCATACCCAATCCACGCCCTATCCATACCGAAATGGTCGAAAGCTATGACTAATGAGTTTAATGCTCTTATTAAAAATGAGACTTGGGAATTGGTTCCAAGACAACCGCATATGAATATTATACGTAGTATGTGGCTTTTTAAACATAAATTACATTCAGATGGTAGTTTGGAACGGTACAAAGCAAGATTAGTGTGTGACGGACGGTTACAACAGGTGGGCGTGGACTGTGGTGAAACGTTCAGCCCTGTGGTTAAACCTGCTACGATCAGAACAATCTTATCTATTGCGCTTTCTAAATCATGGTCGGTTCACCAGTTGGACGTTACTAACGCGTTTTTGCATGGAAAGCTTAATGAAACCGTATATATGTATCAACCCGTCGGTTTTCGTGACAAACGGTTCCCAAATCACGTGTGCTCTCTTAAAAAGTCTCTTTATGGCCTTAAGCAAGCACCACGGGCATGGTACCAAAGGTTCACTGATTACGTTCTTACTTTGGGGTTCCAACAAAGTCGGTGCGATACATCGTTGTTCATTTTTCGTCGAGGTACTCATACTGCGTATATGTTACTTTATGTTGACGACATTTTGCTAATCACTTCTACAAATGAACTTCGACGACGTCTAATGAAATGTCTTGCCACCGAATTCGCCATGAAAGACCTTGGGCAATTAAGTTACTTCTTGGGGGTATCTGTCCAACGAACAGGTGATTGTATGTTTTTATCTCAAAAGGTTTATGCCAAAGATATAATAAAAAGGGCTGGTATGGAGTCTTGCAAGCCGATCGCTACTCCGGTAGATACTAATGCTAAGTTGAGCCCCACATCCGGGAAACCTCTTGATAACCCGACGCTATATCGTAGTTTGGCGGGGGCGCCCTACAATACTTGACGTTTACGCGACCAGACATAACATATTTGGTACAACAGGTTTGCATGCATATGCATGCACCTCGAACAGACCATTGGGACGCTTTGAAAAGGATTCTTCGCTACCTCCAAGGTACCAGTGACTACGGTCTTACCCTCGGTCCGTCTCCCACCCCCTCTCTTCTCGCTTATACAAACGCTGATTGGGCAGGATGTCCGGACACCGACGCTCGACCTCGGGTTATTGTGTATACTTCGGTAATAATCTCATCTCTTGGTGTTCCAAGCGGCAAACCACTATCTCACGTTCGAGTGCTGAGACTGAATACCGCTGTGTGGCAAACGTTGTGGCAGAAATTTGTTGGCTACGCAACCTTCTTCTAGAACTATAACACCCTCTCTCACGTGCTATGCTTGTATATTGTGATAACGTGAGTGCGATTTACTTATCTGGGAATCCCGTTCAGCACCAACGCACTAAACATATTGAGCTTGACATACACTTTGTACGGGAACAGGTTCAACGGGGTCGCGTTCGGGTTCTCCACATTCCATCTCGATACCAAGTCGCCGATGTCTTTACCAAAGGCTTACCGTGCGAATTATTTGGGGATTTCCGGTCCAGTCTAAGCATTCGGTCCCCTCCCGCTTCGACTGCGGGGGTATAATAGAATGGAAACAATATTCATAGAAAGGAAATAATATCATTTGCATTGTATAGATTATTCTCTAGTTAAAGATACGATTATAGCCAAAAATAGAATGTAATTATTTATACAGTTGTTTCTAACGAGAATGGAGGGGATTGTGACTATCTTATATTTTTACATCAATTTTATGATAAAAGAAAGGTTTAAAGTGGAGTTCATGTAATTTGGTCAAAATGGTTTATACAGAAGATAATATAGTATGACGAGTTTTGTGTCCCCAACTGGCTTCGTGTGTAAGGTTTCTCTCTTCAACCCAAGAGGTGGAGGGTTCATATAATGCATGATGTAGGCATGAGTGGTTAATATGAGTAAATTAGGATTAGAAGCCGTTCTAGAAAACCGATTAAAAAAAGGATGGCGAGTTTTGTAGTTGATTTAATGTGTTATGTTTAGCAAATTGGCTATTAGTATTTTGGTAAGCTTTAGTTTGTTTGCAATATGTCTAACATGAATTAAATTATTTCTTGAGATATAACAATCGATGAAAAAAAAATAGTTTAAACTTTAATCAACCTTATTAGTTTTGATAATGACCATTTAAGCTTATGTGACTTGAAAATTTGCTAGTTCATATACGTCATATACATGTCCCCAAACACTTGTCATCTTAAGTTATATTACAAGTGTGATTAAGACTTAGAAGAATATGGTGAAGAAATTGTTGAAAAATGATTCGAGATGAATTAAAGAGCTACAACATAAACATGGTTTTTCTAAACTCAAAAATCAATTTAATTGCGTAAAATAGATTTTATATAACGCCTTTCAAAACAATATTCGATTTCTATAATCTACGTAGTTGTTTCATAAAAAATGTAATGATTGGTTTTATACTTATAAAAGGCTTTTCCAAACAACTAAGAACTTTTGAACGAATTGTTGAGGCGACTGCCTGCTCGCCTACCCTGCCACCACATACAACGGAAAACACTCCCCGCAACACACAATCTCAATCAAGCCTACTTAGCCTAGAGAAAATTACTAAAAGAAATTACATATACATTAAACAGTTGACACAAGCAAGAATCCCATGATTAGAGTTTTCAAAGCATCATCCTCTACAACCAAACCATTAATTTTGCGCATAGACACATGCAATCATCATATCCATATAATATACAACCTAGAAATATGTACCTTCCGGTGGCTGAATGAGCTTCCGATTGTGTGGGGCCGACATTTCTTTCTTTAGTTGTGTCAATATATCTTCCATTGTGTACTCTTTCTGCCAATTCGCCAGGATCCCAAACTTCTTTGGCTCCACCTGCAAAACGGTTTCGTCAAACAAGAACTTTCACCCGAACCCACCTCAAAAATCAAATATTTAAAGCTGTTTGGCCAATTTTGACCCGAACCCACCTCAAAAATGGAATCTTTAATGCTGTAAACTCATGAAAACAACATTTTAAATGCGTTTTCAAGGTTCATGTTGACCAAAAAGTTAACATTTGACCTTTTAGAATTGTGTTGACTATATCTCAACATCAGGTAAATATCATATAACTACATGTACAAACACGAAGACTTTGAAAGGATGAAAGGTTTTTTTTTATTATGAGCCAACAACTACTATGTTTTGACTCTTAAAAGTCAAAACAGATTCTATTTTAGGATATCGGAGTAATAAGAAAATAAGATGCAAACTTAAATAATTTTTTACCACTCCAGTCTCATGATTGACAAAAGTCATGTTGACCCGAGAATGAAAACGGACAGTAGGAGGCTTCTCAGGGTAATCTTTGTCACAGAATAGCTTCAACTGATAAATTCATCCTTCATGTACAGACTGAAGAGCAAAAATCATCAGAAATACAAAAAGTAAAACATGTAATGCTTAAAATCTCCTCTTGAACAATTAATGGAAGTTACGTTGTGGGGCCCGATAATGGTGCCGGTCCAAGAACGCATGTATATGTCATCACCATCATCCATACCATAACTCACGGTACCATCTCCAATACCCTTTTCTCCGCGCTCAAGTTCCTCCAATAATCTGAAATTTCGAGGTACTGCAACAAAACAAAACAACTTGAGCAACCAGCGTCTTTAAAAATGTTGTTACTTTAGGTGCTTGGAATAAGTTAAACATATCATTCAACGATTCATACATAAAACAAGTCGTTCTACTGCGTGATGTGAGATTTGGTTGGCCCGTTCAGTCGTTCACACTTTTGTCTGGTTTTAGAAAGTTTTTAAATAGCGCACGTGCCAGTTTTTGGTCAATCCTAGCAACTAGATGTGTTTGTGAATCCATAACAACATTTCACAAATCTATTAGCATAAAATATTATTTAAACTTTACACTCACATCACCATCAATGTGTTGGTTCAGGCCTTGGTTGCAGCACAAACACACACAATTCGGACGAGGTTCTGTGTTTTCACTAACTTTAAATAGAGGAACAAGTAACGCAAACAACTAACAACCGACTAAAGACTCGGACTTGATAAACGAGTCAGACGAATTATTGAGTTACGCTACCCCTAACACGCAGATAGACATAGACCAGGTGCCCAAAGACTCCTTCAACACCATTAATCCACATTTAAATGGAGTATATGAATGAAGATAGCCATGGACAACACAGGTAATGCAATCTAATCAAAATCTGCATATGAGATCATTTTCTAACAAATTGATTTCCAAATCAACTGTAAAGCTCATTCTTTTGTGGACCAACAAGAATCAAGAACAATACATAGTCTAACCTTAATGAAGTCTTAACATAAGTGTAATCAAAATCAAGATTCAAGATTATTTACACCCACAACAAAAATACCCAAAAAGTAAACTCGATGAAATTAATTAAGCAGATCGAAGACTCACCGACTACACTGGATCCTCCAGAGCCAAGCGTCATGAGTTGACTCACTGTAAACAGACAAATTGATCGACAGCCGAACGCAGAATCTAAATATCCTTGTTTTACTTGTCTTACGTGTTCGGGTTTAGTTTTCAGTTATTTCTTTTCTTTCTTTTTTTGGGTTCGTTTTTTGGTTTTGTAGGTGGTTTAATGTATTTAGCGGCTGTTAATCGTGTCGGGTTGACGGGTTGATAGGTGGCGAGTTGGCGTGTTGAAATTCTTCAACCCTAACCCAACCCATATTTTTATCCGTGTCATGTCGACTTATTTAAATTCGTGTCATGTTCGGGTTGTGTTTCGGGTCAACCTATTTTACGTTCATTTACGGATATGAGTAATCCCTAATGGCTTAATTAATAACCTAAACAATCAATTATTCTTATTCATATAAAACATTATAATAACTTGTGATAGATCTGCTTGTTTTTGTGTATTTATCTCTCTTTCTCTATTAACAAACTTTAGTTCAAATATTTGGCTTAAGATAAGAACAAATGAATGAAAATAATAAGAAAATAGACAATTGAGACTAATAAAATAAAAATTTTGGAAGTGAACAGTAAATAAAAATATTTTAAAAAGTAATTAATATAACTTTAAAAGTTTATAGATATACGAAAGATTTTAAATCAAAGTATTTAGCATTAAAATTTAACACTCCTTATCTCTATCAAAATATTATATCTACATCTACATCTACATATTCTAATAAAAGAAAATAATTGTGACACATGTCACCACCATGTTTCATCTAATAATTTTTTTCCTACCAAAACTCCTTCACTTTATCTACCTATTCTAATAAAGTAAAATAAATATGGACACTTGTTATGTTTTGGTTAATTCTCATAATTTTTTCTCTTCAAAACTAATATACCCTAATATATGTAATAAATCAATAATTATTTACTTTCATTTTACACTATATTTATATAATATCTATACATTTTTATAAATATAATTATTAACATATTATTTTACTATATATTCAAAATACTTGGTGAATTCCAAAAAATAACAACAAATCATGTTTCTCAAATGAAAATTGTTTCGGGTTTTTTTGTGGAACTTAAATTTGATTTTATGGGTCAAAAGTTGGTAAATAGATTGTTTAGTACAAGTTAACTACATTTTGATCAAAATTTGTTATGGTCAAAAATGAAAATTTTGAGTTTTTTTAAAAGTTTGAGAATGCAAAATAGATTTATCGTCAAATTTGTTATGGGTTCAAAGTGTTGACTTTAAAATGTCAAAAGTATGAAAGTTAAAATTTTAAACATGATTCGGGTTTTAAATTTATTTTTAAGGGCATTTTTGAAATAATCAAAAGGTTCGGGATTTGGCAACTGACTATTTTCCCCTCAACTATTAAAATTTAAGAAAACATTGCGAACACTTTCGACATGTCACCCCCATGCCTATCAATGCTTAACTTTTATCAAATTTGAAATATTTATGTCAACATTAATTTTTCTTTCAATGGTGATCAGAACATCGTATGGGAAGCATGACATGTTAAACTATGCTCAAATGAAACAAAATATTCACAAAATTGAACGGGTTAATATGTTGTTTTTTATGTTGTCATTATGACAAAGTCGAGAAGCCCTATGAAACTTATCAAAATATTTTTTATGGTGTAGCTCAGAAAAACATAGTTCTTGAAGAACATCCATGTCACACCCCGACCAATGAAGGCGGAAACGTCGAGGCGCGACATGATTGCTCATTGCACAATGACACTATAAAGTTATAATATTTAAACACCTCATTTAAATCCATATCATCATAAATAACACAACAATTGTTCATACAAAATGCCAAATAGATAGATAAACAAATAACTTGTTCTTTTATTTTCTAATATCCTAAAGCCAAGATAATAAGTTTCTTCAAGTAATCCAATCAAGCTAACATCAAACCTGTAACATTGCATAAAATAGAGTTTGTCAACACGAAGGTTGGTGAGCAATTTTCATAGTTTTGGACAATAAGTATATAGTATGAAATCCACAACTAGTATATGAAAACAATAAATAATAGCAACAATTTAGATAATAAAACCGTCAATAAGAATACATTGACGAACCGTCAATAAGAATACATTGACGACAATAATGAAATCGTCAATAAGAATACATTGACGACACCTTTCTATATGGGGATACCATATATACTCGGAATTAACGTATGATCATACTTTGATGTGGCTACCCGCCTTAGCATTCAAGAGGCTACCCGCCTTAGCATTCAAGAATTTGCACATAATCATGTAAAGCATATAACACCAAATAGAGCATTTATTTAAGTAAACATATACAATACGTGTTGTGGTTTAAGACTCAAGTATAAATCATTTGAATTTGAATAAGTATGCAATGCCACCCCCAAAACGAAAGATGGAAAACGGGGGATGAAAAAGTACTCACATTAACAAGTAACTTGAAAGATAGTGTCGTGAATAATCGGAGAGATCGGTTTAACGAGCAAGACCTATATTAAACGGGTCTTGTGTTAGTAGGTAGTCTTGGAAGGGTTTAAAATAAAATACATGACAAATAAAGTAAATAAATAAAGATTAGGATTTAAAATGTAAATATTTGAGAAATTAAAGAAACGAGTTTTGTAAAATAAGTTTACTCGAAACCGGGTCTCGGTATTCTATTCATTAGTTTTTTTCTTTTTTTTTACTCAACCTATGTTAAGTAATAATGTGGGTTAAAATGCGATATTGCAAAACCCTTGGTTATAAGAATACCAAAACGAGGTTTAAACGAGTGTTCGGGTTTGTCGGGTCGAGACTTGATAATTGACCAAGCTCACAGTTAACTTCCCAAAATAATAAATGTTATGAGATAACTCAATAAAATCAAAATAGACTTAACCAAGTATGTAGTTCTATTGTGAAGAACCTTAACGTTCGTTAAGTGAGTATACGACCTTATCGGTTCGAACTTGTTATAAGATCAAGTTGGTTACCGACATGCCAAGTATGTTTAGAAACTAACTAAAATTGATTTAAAATATAATCTTGAAGAAAAATATGAGTTTTGGTGGCTAAAAACACACTTATGTGTCTTAAGCGAGTGAACTCGGTTTAGTTCGGTTTTTGGTTCGGTCCTTGACTCGGAATAAGACCGAGGATGGTTACCACATACCCAATTACCATGGAACTTGTAAAATAACTTATAAATAATAATACTCAAGTTTTACATTCAAAAAGTTAACAATAAAGCTTTTAAACAAAAGTTCGGTTTTTGGTTCGGTCCTTGACTCGGAATAAGACCGAGGATAGTTACCACATACCCAATTACCATGGAACTTGTAAAATAACTTATAAATAATAATATTCAAGTTTTACATTCAAAAGTTAACAATAATGCTTTTAAACAAAAGTTCGGTTTTTGGTTCGGTTCTCAACTCGGGATGAAACCGAGGCTAGTCACCACATACCCAATACCATGGAACTTGACAAATATGAACAATAAACTAAAATATGTTGAAGTTAAGCAAGTATAACAAGTTATATGGTTAGATTTGTTAAATATATAAACAAGGACTACAAAGTCCTCCATGTAACCTTGCCTTACTAGCCCGACATTTCAACCAGCCGAGACCGGAGAAATGAAAGACCGAAGGTAAACAAGGAGTGTATATTATATATATGTTGTAACATCAAGCTTTAAGTATTGAGAAGTTAGTTAAAATGAAAGATTAGCTTATGAAGAACAACCTTAGAATTCAATAATTTGAGAGAGAAATGAAGAAATGAGCAAGCAGAAATGAAGAAGATGGGTGTGTATATATAGGGTAAGTTGAATGGGTCTTTCATAAAGGGTGTTTCATGAAAATAGGTTGGTTATAGACCCAAGAAAGCACAAACTACAAATGGGTCCTTCAAGTCTCCATTTTGGTAGTTTTAGTCCCTGGAGTTTGTTTTGAGCGTTTTCGGGGAATTTTAAGAACCGGAAAGGGTGTTTTTTTTATCCAACAACTATAAAACAAATATTTAACATACAATTCATCATTTTGATAATATCGAAAGATTCGGGATACAAAATGGGCCGGGTTTACATTAAGAATACAAGTATAAAATAACCCGAAATTGACAAATGTCACAATCCATTGTTACAATTTAATGTTCTACTTTCCTTTGATGGGTGGTAAATTGATAAATATATCACTAAAGGTAACGTTCCTTTTGTATTTAGGCTGACTGGTTAGAACTACTATCGTATGAGAAGTCTTATTTCCGAAATTAGTTCATAACCAAAATTTTTTCATACATATATGACACCGATAATGAATTTTTTAATAGAAAGAAGCATTCTCGGGTACATTTTTGCATGTCATTTTTTTATTAAGTTCATTTAAAAAATTATTTTGTGATATAAAAAAATCAATTTATGTACACATTCTATAGATACAGGCATAGATGTAATACATTTTTTTTTTCATATACGCTATTCAATTATTTGTTTTACTTATAATTTTATAATTTGAATTATCCTGTGTGTGACACGGGCTCTAAACTAGTATCTTATATCTTAAGGTATTTAATTATAATTTTTATATATATTCTATGTGCCCTTCTTGCGGTGCGCGCATATAATGTATATATGTGTGAACCCTCGGGTGGGCAAAAGTGAAAGTGCACTAATTTTGACGTTATTTTACTAATCTCGTGAAAATAACGTTAAAAGTGGCGGAAGTTAATCAGGCATCATGTGGTGGCGTTGATAGCCGAAAGACAAGGGTACATGCACCAATCGGCCGGTGTGCCGATGATTGAGTGTTATGTGCCTTGTGTCTAAGGCTTGATGCAAAACTACTATCGAGCCGGGGGTCTCACCGGAAGCAGCCTCTCTATTCCTACAGAGTAGAGGTAAGGCTGTCTATATCTTACCTCCTCAGACCCTACCATAGCTTTGCTATTGGTGGGATTACTGAGTACGATGATGATGATATATTGTCTATATATAAGTTAGATAAATCTTATATTTAAGTTCAAAATTCAGTTATAAAAGTCAACCTAAGTTTCTATATCATCTCCAAATTTAAGTTGTTTTTATTTTATATAAAATCAAATTCATTTAACTAATATAATTTATTTCAATAAACAAAAAGATTAGTTTGTTAATAACATATACAATAATCATATTACAATAGTAAAAAAATGAAAACATTATATTAAAAAATATTTAATTTAAATAATTTCATTTTGGGTTCTCATAGTGTTCCTTAGAGTTTAACAATATTTGTTTGATTTTATTTTCATTACTTTGATTTTGAATATGTTTTGACAAGTTTGCTTATTATTTGATTCATATAATTATTAGGGTTTGGTTTTTTTGTATTTCGTTGAATTGATTTACACTTAATTCTCATCTTGAATGTGTTTTTATCTTTAACTGAATGCTTTTATTGTTGTTTTCATGTTGTGAAGTTGGGTAGAATAAGCTAAGCTACATATAGTTAACTAAAAGGAAACAAGTCGAAAATAATCCAAAATATATATTTAAGTGTTCAAGTACCTTTTAAATGTTTTCTATGAAAAAAAAAATTATTTTGTAGTGTTATAGGTTGTATATTTAGTACATTATTTGCTGACATTATGTTATTTTTAAAATTTATTTGGTAGGTTTCACTAATTTTGATTTCAATGACATGATTGGTATTTAGTTTTAAAATTTCAGTAATAAGAATCACCATCATCATCATCGTACTCAGTATATCCCACCAATAGCAAAGCTATGGTAGGGTCTGAGGAGGGTAAGATGTAGACAGCCTTACCTCTACCCCATAGGAATAGAGAGGCTGCTTCCGGTGAGACCCCCAGCTCGATAGTAGTTTTGCATCAAGCCTTAGACTAAAGCACATAACACTCAACCATCGGGACACCGGCCGAATTGGTGCATGTATCCTTGTCTTTCGACTATCAACGCCACCACATGATGCCTGATTAACCTTCCGCCACTTTTAACGTTATTTTCACGAGATTAGTAAAATAACGTCAAAATTATTGCAATTTCACTTTTGCCCATCCGAGGGTTCACACATATATACTTTATATGCGCAGACCGCAAGCAGTAATAAGAATAAGAAATATATATGCAATATATTTTTTTTTCACATACATTATATACTTATTGATTAACTTTATTTGTAAATTTATTATTTAGATCATCCCGTTTAATACACGGGGTCTAAAACTAGTTCTCTTATATTCTTAAACGGGATAACAGGTCAACCAACATTTTAACGGGTCGGGTCCGGGTTGACTCATTTTTTAGATGGGTCGGGTTCGGATTGACCTGTTTAAAAAAACGGATCGTGTCAACCGACCCAAAACCTCTATTTTTCGCATCGAGTTCGTGTCGGATTTCAGGTCATGTCAGGAATTAACAGCCCTACATTTAGCATCACCGTTTTAAAATTCATTTTGCTAAGTTCATTGTTATATAAAAGAAAATTTAAATACATTGAAGGAAAATTAAATCCGTATGTATCTATCTAGGTGAGGTAATACCATCACTATTCCCAACTGTTTTCTTTAATTATTTATAATTGTAATTTTTTTTTAATGATTTTCGATTTTTTTTCCTCTTAATTCAACCGCAAGTTGATTTAAGGTGTAGTTGTTTTCTTATTTATTATAAAAAAATAATTTTATTTGTGTATTTGTGAATCATTCAATTTGGGTGAAAGAATTATGTGTTCAACCCTGTATTTGTGAGTGAACTATGGGCGGAAATTTATGATATGAAAATATGATTCAAACATAACAAGCAAAAAATGAGGTTTTAGGCTGGCAAATACATCATGTTTAAAATTGGATCGTGTTCATGTTAATATGTTTATTAGGTGGGTCGTGTTTGGATAGTCTGTTTAAAAAAACAGGTTGACCCATTTAATTTTGTTTTTCATAAGTATAATTTCAACATAAATCTTAGTATCACTAATTTGTTTTCATTAATATTATTTAAAAGCCTTGAATGTAAAAAATCAGAATTCACAGCTTTTTTTAGATCCAAATAATCGGTGGAACATATACTGTAGGGGTATGGTACTAAACCCGGTTTTACGACCATAAATTTATTATGTTTGGCTTATTTTATTATATGGACTAATACAATGTTATTGGGCTGAGGGGGTTTTGTGGAGGTAACCCTAACTGGGCTAGGCCCATTAGGGTACCATGATGGTGGCCATGAGGCTCTCTATATAAGGAGGTCTCCACCTCCTTATTAGAGGGTGATGCTCAATAAGAGCCACCACCACTTTTTTGTGTCTGTAAACAAGAGATCCTCAGGATTTCTTAGCAGTCACCTCCACACCCCCGAAAAACCATCGCAGGTCTCAAGCAACTGGAGAAGAAGATCAAGACGTGGTTCGTTCATCTCGAAAATCCGTGGAAACATTTCGTCATGGATCAGGTCAGATTCATTTCATGCTTCGACATTGGCGCCATCCGTGGGACTGCAACGAACTACCCTTCGATCTTCATCTCGGCTGTCAGATCTCCCCCAGGAAAAACCCAGATCTGGAAGTCTACAGAAAAAGGCTTCAAGGCTTGTTCTATTAAAGCTCAAAAAGATCCATAGATCTAAAAGAGGCTTCCAGATCTGTGCAAAAAGAAACTGCCTGATTCGAATGATCAAATCTCCGGATCTGTGATGGTTTTAAATCTGCTCCGAGCTTCAGATCTATCTAGATCTTATTTACAGATCTAGATCTAGATTACAGACCTGGATTTTAGGTTTAAAATTGCAGATCTAGCTCTTAAATTGCAGATCCAAAAATTACCAGACTCCCGCCGCCACGTACGCGCGCCCGCGGATTCTCACTCCGCAGCCATGCATGTGCCGCCGCGGGAACCACCATGTGGGTTTCGCGCAAAAGACCTCCACCATGTGGGTTTTGCGCAGAAGACTGCCATCACGCATGCTCACCAGCGGGTCACCATTCCGCCAACATGCGTGAGCGCCCGTGGAAACCACCGCGGAAACCACCATGTGGGTTTTGCGCAAGAGACCTCCGCCACGCACGCGCGCTCGCGAGTCACCACTCCATCGCCGTGCATGCGCGCATCAGGCCGAGCGCCATACTTAAAGGTCGGGAATCCTCATAATATCCCATATGGCTACGCGCCATACTTAAAGGTTGGGAATCCTTATAATATCCCATATGGCTACACGCCATACTTAAAGGTTGGGAATCCTCATAATATCCCATACGGCTACGCGCCATACTCAAGGTTGGGAATCCTCATAATATCCCATATGGCTACGCGCCATACTTAAGGTTGGGAATCCTCATAATATCCCATATGGCTACACGCCATACTTAAAGGTTGGGAATCCTCATAATATCCCATATGGCTACGCGCCATACTTAAGGTTGTGAATCCTCATAATATCCCATATGGCTACGCGCCATACTTAAGGTTGGGAATCCTCATAATATCCCATATGGCTACACGCCATACTTAAAGGTTAGGAATCCTCATAATATCCCATATGGCTACGCGCCATACTTAAGGTTGGGAATCCTCATAAGCCCATCAGGCCAAGCGCCAAACCTAAAGGTTGGGAATCCTCATAAACCCATACGGCTTCGCGCCACATGCTCACACATATCAAAGTCTACGCGCACGCGCATGCAACATCTGCGCGTGGCGCATAACATAAAGCCAGAGCCTATGCGCACGCGCATGCAACATCTGCGCGCGTCGCATGACGCGCAGTCTACGCGCACGCGCAAGTTTCATTATTACTATAGCTCGTAAGTCGCCATGCGCGCAAGCTTTATTATTCATACAGCTCATAAGACGCCTCGCGCGCAAGCTGTTATTATTCTTATAGCTCGTAAAACGCCTCGCGCGCAAGCTTTATTATTCATACAGCTCATAAGACGCCTCGCGCGCAAGCTGTTATTATTCTTATAGCTCGTAAGACGCCTCGCGCGCAAGCTTTTATTATTCATACAGCCCATAAGACGCCTCGCGCGCAAGCTGTTATTATTCTTATAGCTCGTAAGTCGCCATGCGCGCAAGCTTTATTATTCATACAGCTCATAAGACGCCTCGCGCGCAAGCTGTTATTATTCTTATAGCTCGCAAGACGCCTCGCGCGCAAGCTTTATTATTCATACAGCTCATAAGACGCCTCGCGCGCAAGCTGTTATTATTCATACAGCTCATAAGACGCCTCGCGCGCAAGCTGTTATTATTCTTATAGCTCGTAAGACGCCACGCGCGCAAGCTTTTATTATTCATACAGCCCATAAGACGACTCGCGCGCAAGCTGTTATTATTCTTATAGCTCGTAAGTCGCCATGCGCGCAAGCTTTATTATTCATACAGCTCATAAGACGCCTCGCGCGCAAGCTGTTATTATTCTTATAGCTCGCAAGACGCCTCGCGCGCAAGCTTTATTATTCATACAGCTCATATGACGCCTCGCGCGCAAGCTGTTATTATTCTCATAGCTCGTAAGACGCCTCGCGCGCAAGCTTTATTATTCATACAGCTCATAAGACGCCTCGCGCGCAAGCTGTTATTATTCTTATAGCTCGTAAGACGCCTCGCGCGCAAGCTTTTATTATTCATACAGCCCATAAGACGCCTCGCGCGCAAGCTGTAATTATTCTTATAGCTCGTAAGTCGCCATGCGCGCAAGCTTTATTATTCATACAGCTCATAAGACGCCTCGCGCGCAAGCTGTTATTATTCTTATAGCTCGTAAGACGCCTCGCGCGCAAGCTTTATTATTCATACAGCTCATAAGACGCCTCGCGCGCAAGCTGTTATTATTCATACAGCTCATAAGACGCCTCGCGCGCAAGCTGTTATTATTCTTATAGCTCGTAAGACGCCACGCGCGCAAGCTTTTATTATTCATACAGCCCATAAGACGACTCGCGCGCAAGCTGTTATTATTCTTATAGCTCGTAAGTCGCCATGCGCGCAAGCTTTATTATTCATACAGCTCATAAGACGCCTCGCGCGCAAGCTGTTATTATTCTTATAGCTCGCAAGACGCCTCGCGCGCAAGCTTTATTATTCATACAGCTCATATGACGCCTCGCGCGCAAGCTGTTATTATTCTCATAGCTCGTAAGACGCCTCGCGCGCAAGCTTTATTATTCATACAGCTCATAAGACGCCTCGCGCGCAAGCTGTTATTATTCTTATAGCTCGTAAGACGCCTCGCGCGCAAGCTTTTATTATTCATACAGCCCATAAGACGCCTCGCGCGCAAGCTGTTATTATTCTTATAGCTCGTAAGTCGCCATGCGCGCAAGCTTTATTATTCATACAGCTCATAAGACGCCTCGCGCGCAAGCTGTTATTATTCTTATAGCTCGTAAGACGCCTCGCGCGCAAGCTTTTATTATTCATACAGCCCATAAGACGCCTCGCGCGCAAGCTGTTATTATTCTTATAGCTCGTAAGTCGCCATGCGCGCAAGCTTTATTATTCATACAGCTCATAAGACGCCTCGCGCGCAAGCTGTTATTATTCTTATAGTTCGCAAGACGCCTCGCGCGCAAGCTTTATTATTCATACAGCTCATATGACGCCTCGCGCGCATGCTGTTATTATTCTCATAGCTCGTAAGACGCCTCGCGCGCAAGCTTTATTATTCATACAGCTCATAAGACGCCTCGCGCGCAAGCTGTTATTATTCTTATAGCTCGTAAGACGCCTCGCGCGCAAGCTTTTATTATTCATACAGCCCATAAGACGCCTCGCGCGCAAGCTGTTATTATTCTTATAGCTCGTAAGTCGCCATGCGCGCAAGCTTTATTATTCATACAGCTCATAAGACGCCTCGCGCGCAAGCTGTTATTATTCTTATAGCTCGTAAGACGCCTCGCGCGCAAGCTTTTATTATTCATACAGCCCATAAGACGCCTCGCGCGCAAGCTGTTATTATTCTTATAGCTCGTAAGTCGCCATGCGCGCAAGCTTTATTATTCATACAGCTCGTAAGACGCCTCTCGCGCAAGCTTTATTATTCATACAGCTCTTAAGACGCCTCGCGCGCAAGCTGTTGTTATTCTTATAGCTCGTAAGACGCCACGCGCGCAAGCTTTTATTATTCATACAGCCCATAAGACGCCTCGCGCGCAAGCTGTTATTATTCTTATAGCTCGTAAGTCGCCATGCGCGCAAGCTTTATTATTCATACAGCTCATAAGACGCCTCGCGCGCAAGCTGTTATTATTCTTATAGCTCGCAAGACGCCTCGCGCGCAAGCTTTATTATTCATACAGCTCATATGACGCCTCGCGCGCAAGCTGTTATTATTCTCATAGCTCGTAAGACGCCTCGCGCGCAAGCTTTATTATTCATACAGCTCATAAGACGCCTCGCGCTCAAGCTGTTATTATTCTTATAGCTCGTAAGACGCCTCGCGCGCAAGCTGTTATTATTCATACAGCCCATAAGACGCCTCGCGCGCAAGCTGTTATTATTATTATAGCTCGTAAGTCGCCATGCGCGCAAGCTTTATTATTCATACAGCTCATAAGACGCCTCGCGCGCAAGCTGTTATTGTTCTTATAGCTCGTAAGACGCCTCGCGGGCAAGCTTTTATTATTCATACAGCCCATAAGACGCCTCGCGCGCAAGCTGTTATTATTCTTATAGCTCGTAAGTCGCCACGCGCGCAAGCTTTTATTATTCATACAGCCCATAAGACGCCTCGCGCGCAAGCTGTTATTATTCTTATAGCTCGTAAGTCACCATGCGCGCAAGCTTTATTATTCATACAGCTCATAAGACGCCTCGCGCGCAAGCTGTTATTATTCTTATAGCTCGTAAGACGCCTCGCGCGCAAGCTTTATTATTCATACAGCTCATAAGACGCCTCGCGCGCAAGCTGTTATTATTCATACAGCTCATAAGACGCCTCGCGCGCAAGCTGTTATTATTCTTATAGCTCGTAAGACGCCACGCGCGCAAGCTTTTATTATTCATACAGCCCATAAGACGACTCGCGCGCAAGCTGTTATTATTCTTATAGCTCGTAAGTCGCCATGCGCGCAAGCTTTATTATTCATACAGCTCATAAGACGCCTCGCGCGCAAGCTGTTATTATTCTTATAGCTCGCAAGACGCCTCGCGCGCAAGCTTTATTATTCATACAGCTCATATGACGCCTCGCGCGCAAGCTGTTATTATTCTCATAGCTCGTAAGACGCCTCGCGCGCAAGCTTTATTATTCATACAGCTCATAAGACGCCTCGCGCGCAAGCTGTTATTATTCTTATAGCTCGTAAGACGCCTCGCGCGCAAGCTTTTATTATTCATACAGCCCATAAGACGCCTCGCGCGCAAGCTGTTATTATTCTTATAGCTCGTAAGTCGCCATGCGCGCAAGCTTTATTATTCATACAGCTCATAAGACGCCTCGCGCGCAAGCTGTTATTATTCTTATAGCTCGTAAGACGCCTCGCGCGCAAGCTTTTATTATTCATACAGCCCATAAGACGCCTCGCGCGCAAGCTGTTATTATTCTTATAGCTCGTAAGTCGCCATGCGCGCAAGCTTTATTATTCATACAGCTCGTAAGACGCCTCTCGCGCAAGCTTTATTATTCATACAGCTCATAAGACGCCTCGCGCGCAAGCTGTTATTATTCTTATAGCTCGTAAGACGCCACGCGCGCAAGCTTTTATTATTCATACAGCCCATAAGACGCCTCGCGTGCAAGCTGTTATTATTCTTATAGCTCGTAAGTCGCCATGCGCGCAAGCTTTATTATTCATACAGCTCATAAGACGCCTCGCGCGCAAGCTGTTATTATTCTCATAGCTCGCAAGACGCCTCGCGCGCAAGCTTTATTATTCATACAGCTCATAAGACGCCTCGCGCGCAAGCTTTATTATTCATACAGCTCATAAGACGCCTCGCGCGCAAGCTGTTATTATTCTTATAGATCCGTAAGTCGCCTCGCGCGCAGGCTTAATTATTTTTACAGCTCGTGAGTCGCCTCACGCGCGCAAGCTTTATTATTCATATAGCTCGTAAGACGCCTCGCGCGCAAGCTTTTATTATTCCTATAGCTCGTAAGTCGCCTCGCGCGCAAGCTTTATTATTCTCATAGCTTGTAAGTCGCCTCGCGCGCAGGCTTTTATTATTCGACGTGCTATATCTTATTCATGCTAGTGCACCATCATTATTATAAACACCACAACACGTCACCATCATGGAGAAAACCTCCCAAAACTCAAAGACAATAAAGACAAGGCCGAAGAAAAGGGAAAAAACCGCCTCATGGCCTAACACACCTCATAAAGTCCAGCGCTCCACCTAGACGCTTGCGCGCCCAGGAGCAACGCTGGACTTGGGGGGCTTGTAGGGGTATGGTACTAAACCCGGTTTTACGACCCTAAATTTATTATGTTTGGCTTATTTTATTATATGGACTAATACAATGTTATTGGGCTGAGGGGGTTTTGTGGAGGTAACCCTAACTGGGCTAGGCCCATTAGGGTACCATGATGGTGGCCATGAGGCTCTCTATATAAGGAGGTCTCCACCACCTTATTAGAGGGTGATGCTCAATAAGAGCCACCACTACTTTTTTGTGTTTGTAAACAGGAGATCCTCAGGATTTCTTAGCAGTCACCTCCACACCCCCGAAAAACCATCGCAGGTCTCAAGCAACTGGAGAAGAAGATCAAGACGTGGTTCGTTCATCTCGAAAATCCGTGGAAACATCGTCATGGATCAGGTCAGATTCATTTCATGCTTCGACATATACAATCACTATCCTTGTTTAATACGAAATTGATGCTTGTTTGGTTGTTTATTTCTATGGTTGGACAAATATTTATTGGAAGTAATGGCCTGCATTTATAATTGGTAATGAATATTAATTTGTGATAAATTTCATTTACGACATGTTATAATAATGTCATTTTTTTTAAATTACAACCATATTGACGTACACTCATACTTACCTATCAAATGGATTATCTATTAACCTATTTACAACCCATCATGGGTTAAACACCTTTAGCCATTATGGTTAAACAAGTCATGGGTTCATATTACATAATTTAAGTGTGTGCAGGGCTGGGTTTATGTTTTTGACATATATAAGAATATAAGTTAATGTTTGAGTTGAATAATTCAACTCGCCAACTCATAACCCAAATCGACACCCCAATCTATTACAATTTGGGTTACACAATCTTCATTATGGTTGGGGCTTGGTTAGGTTTTTACAAGTAGTTGCCAAATTAATTTGCATGTAGTACTTTGGTGATGTTTAGGTTCCTAATCCTGGCGATGTTGGGATATGAGGTGCAGTGACGAGAGCAGACATTAGAACGTTTGTGAAATGTAACTGTAAAGACGAGGAAGGGAGGTGTTGGTCAGTGACGGTTAAGCAAAGCGGACAAGCGGTGATGGGTATGTGTTTGATGGTGGAAAGACACCTCAAATCATTTTGACGATCTAAACGAAATAAAATTTCGAAGCATTACTAAAATTTCATATTTTCGCTGAAAAAAAGATAAAACCGATGTACAAGATTCAAAGCAATTCTATATTTGCAAGGTTTTTCTAATGGCTAATATATATCCTCTAATACTACTCATAAATCTGTATTTTTTGTCTATTGTGTGACTTGAAGTCTTAACAACTTGAAAAAAGGACACAAATCCGACACATACTATCAGACCATATACCATGTAGTCTATGATCACGAGTAGAAGCTAATCATGCATGTGACTTCATGCCAAAATGATCATGTCGCCGCAATAGCTTGTTAATAGCTTATCTTAATTGTTGAAGTACGGGTCATCTATAGGAACAGTAAAAATAATCACATCATAATAACAACCAAGTTTCTTTTCTAAAACATGAGAACAACAAAATGGTCGCACAAGCAAGCCACATTAGACAAGTACAAGGGAGTCCAGACTCGGATGGTTGCCAGCATGTTTCCACAAACATAGTGCAGTCCAGACAACTAACAATAAGAATTCGCACTGGTATGAACTCTCATACTGAATTCTTTTATCTCCATCGTACTATACTTATTTTTACATGGGAGGTTCGTCAACGCATAATTTTAATTTTGTCTATGACGGTACTCGTGAATTCATATCAGATAGAAAAACGTTTTCCTTTTTTGTTTTTGTTTGAGTAACATCTTAAACTAGATGTTTACTTATACTTATTGGTCAAAGTCAAAAGCATTGACCATCTCTTTGTCAACTTAATTGACATGGCATCCTAACAATAGCTTATTACCAACAATAACATAGTAATATAATTGAAAGGTAAGGGTGGTATTTTTTTTTATTTTCTGATTTTTTGTTTTAGAATCCTTCCATTTAACTTAAAGTTTCAACTGAAGTACCCATTGCAATAAATATTAAGAAAAACATAAAGCCCTACATATTTTAAAGCCCATTTCCTTTCCAATTCATTCTAACTCTTTGTTTTCTTGACATTGCCATGGACAACATCAAGTAGAACGGTGCTTTTGCATCTAGGGCACTTAGGGTACTCCTCGGCTAGCATGATATACATAAGGCACCGAGGACATCCGACCAACATCATAGATGGGGCCTCAGGGCTCGACGAGTACCTGAGGCCTGTCTCATCAAGCCCGAGCTCTGAAGACAGACAAGAGCTCGTGGGTGACATAGTGATTGATTGGTTTGGTGGTTCTACCATCGGTCGTTGAGCTCTTGGTGGTGAAAGATGCAACTTCAAGTCAAGCTTCGACCCTCTACCACCACCACCATTACTATTTCTCCGACTCATGTTTGCCCTTGTGGATGCTAACTTTCCTGCAAATCAATCATAAAACAAATCAAACTTAATGATCATATTAAGGGTATAACTTTTTTCATAAGATTACAATAAAGTGGCATGTAAGCAGGCAACAAGCTGCAACGCAACTCCCTTGGGTCTTAAGAGCCGAAAAGTAACCATTAAGGAAATTCACAGCCTCCGAGGCTAAAAAACTAAATGTCTTAAAAGTTTGATCATTAGATGCTTATGGTATCAACAAACATGATAGTATGCTTACCAGGAAGATATATAGATATATAAAGCTAGAGATGTGGTTGTTGGTTTGGGCTTTGGAGGCTCAAAGGCCATGTATATATAGCAACTTAAATAAGAGTTAAATAGGCAGATATCAAGTGAAGGCAGGAAATGAATTAATTGTTGGAAACATCCCAATATCGGTGGAAAATTATTAAGGGAGACCGGTTGTATAATATTGATGTTGGAGCATTGGCGGTACTACACTATTGGTGTCCCTATTAACGTTGTTTTCTTGTAATTTGACACTTAATTTAATTATAATAAAGTTTTAAATATGAAGCAGAGTGAAAACAAGAAAATAAATAGAGAGATTTTTTTAAAAAAAAAGTTGGTATGTTATGAATAATCAAATTTATTACAAGAGGTGTATTTTCATATCGAAATTACAAACTGTAGCATAAGTACTAAAACTGAAGACTTAAATAAACACGCAAATTAAGAGAACAAGTGATTTACGTATTTTAAACTAAAAAGAAAATGATATGGATATGCTAAATGGGGGGGGATGGGGGGGGGATGGGGGGGGGGGGGGGGGATTGGGTGACAAAATTGAAAACCCTAACTAGTGGAATTCAGGTATGACAGTTGATCATATGACGACTCGTCAAGAAACTTTACATAAGTCCACTGTTTATAAGCACCGCAACTCCAGTCATAACCAAAATTATGTTTTTTTAACAAATGGTACTTTTCTCTAATACTTCCTTAGTCCAAATATGCTATATAACTCTTGAATATTAAGTTCGGTTCGGTTTCTGCTAAGGTGTGGTAGCTCAATTGCGTATGACATATTAAATTTCAAGCATGCTGCTATATATAACGTAGTCGAAGTTGGTGTTAGGTGTATTTGTATAATTGTATCGATGACTAATCCATATGTTGTTTTTGGGGTGGCAGGATGGTGGTTGAGCATGACAGCTAAATCAACACTTAAGATTTAAATTTAAGTCATACGTGGCTTGGACTTCGATGTTGTAGAATATTATATTTTTATAAGCCCAAAATACATAAAGGAGAATTAAATACGTAGTTATTAGAAAATTTAAGAAGAGAGTGTGTGGTTGGATTTATTGGAAATTTAGTTTGAGATTAAATGGCATTAAATTTAACATGCATACATGATGGTAGATAAATATATTTAAAAAAAAACACACATCTTATGTAATGTTTACGTCAACATAGAACGCAAATAAGCAACAAGCTAAGCCGGTAGCTCTTTTTAACTAAATTGTGAACTTGTTCATCTGGTCAGCTTGGTCTTAAAAACTAGTTGGCACATCATTAAGTTGTTTGATGGCATATTAAATCTTTTAATTGCAACCAAATCAGTTGATTGATTGCATATTAAATAACAATAAGTTTTTTTATGACACCATTAAGTTGTTTGGTTCATTTCTTTAAATGCAAAACTTTTGGTCCAACAAGCAACTCGCACCTTAAGTGTTTGGTTGAAGATTAAATCTAGTAATTACAAATTTGTTCTCAAAGGATATTTGATGATAATATGTAAGGTGCATGCATAGATAGTAATTAATAGGAGTAGATTAAGAATTGTTTTGAAAAGTAATTAATAATTAATGAGAGGATTGATATGCAAATCGATTTTATAAGGGGGTGGGGGTGGTTTAAAAATCATAACTTGCAATCACCAATCACGGTGTGCCACCTCACCCCACCAAACCACTTTCCATCACTAGTGATGGAATTTTGGTGGGGGTGGTGGTGTGATGGAATTTTTTTTTTATTTTTTTATTTTTTTTACAATAAATACTAAAACAAGGTTAAATTAAATAAAAAATAAAACAAGATTAAATAAATATTACAAAGATAAATAAATTTAAAAAAAAAAGACAAAAAAAAAACCTACGGCGCTTCCCAACCCCACTTCTCGCATAGCTCGCGTTTGCGTTGAAGTAGAATCGATCTAAAGGGTTCGTTAAGATGTTCGTGCGGTTGTACGATGAATGTTAAATCGGCGTTTTTTGGTTTTCATTCAAATGGTTGATATACGCATCGTCACGTTTTAATTTTGAAGCAAGAGCTAGTTGCTTTCGCTCCTTCGTCTCGACCATTTCCGCTAACTTAGCCGACTTGTATTTGTTGAAGTCCTCGGCCACCGTTTCCTTTCCTAATCTTGACGATTCCCCACTTTTCTTGCGATGCGGTCGTGTGGGTGTGTCTTCTTCGGGATCGTCTCCGGATTGATCGTTCAAGTTCATGTTCGGCGTGTTGCTTGACAAGCCGTTGGTAGACGTTGTGTAGTTCCCGGAATCGGAAGTTTTTGATCTTTTTGAAGAAGATTCTTTTTTCCTTGGAGCCGTCGGTTCGTTCATGTCGACCACGGGAACCGGTTCCCACTTCGGGTGGTGTCTCGCAATCTCCCACGCATCCAAGTGGGGAAAAGATTTATGTCGGAAAATCTTGATATAATTGCTCAAGGCGTTCTTTATGATAGTCGTCTTGCTCGCTCCGCTTTGTGGAGCTCAGCTCTACAAAACATTTCGAAAAATATATATATATCAAAATTGTAAAAATAAAGTAATAAATTATAAAAAAAATTTAACTAATAAATTTAAAAAAATAATTACCAATTGGATGTAGCAAGCATTAAATTTTGACATTTTTCTTTTCAAATCTCCCCATTTGGAAGTCATTTGATCCATGTTTCAATCGGTTGCACCGGGAAGTTTTTCGAAATGTGCAATAACACATCTCCATAACAACTCTCGTTTTTGTTTGTTTCCGTGTTTTTTTGTTTCGGAGGCGTGTAAATAAGCCTTGGTCAAGGCGACCTCCTCCACGGACGACCAAGGTCTACGGACGATGGCATCCTCCTCCGCAGGTTCATCTTCATCCACATCGTTGTCTTCATCACGAAAAGCACGTGCAAATTGATGTATAACATTGTTATCCTCTAAAGGATCGACGGATGTTTGTGACGGTTGAGATTGAAACGTTTCAAAAGGATTATTTTGAAATATTTGGCTAGAAAAAAGGTGGAATAAACGGTTGGTTTTAATACGGTGTCGATGAAAATGGTGAATTAAATGTTTTGAGATTGAAATGGTTGGTTTTGGAACAGTTGTGGTTGAAAAGGTTGTTGTTGGAATGGTTGGGTTGTGTCGGGTTTATCTTGTAATCGGAATCTCGCCGGCTCGCCAAGATTTTGTCGAACCTTTGGTCGGGATTGGGTTTTCTTTGAACCCGAGCCACGTTTCTTTGAACCCTCCATTTATGTGATGTTAGAATGTTGTTTGTAGTAGAGGATTTGAGTTAGATTTGAGTTGGATTTGAGTTGGATTTGATTATATTTATATACGTTAATTAAGTTTTTTTTTTAATCTCCTCTCAACGGTCACATGCTCCAACGGTCGGAATTGAGTGCGTGATGGCCATCACGGCCGGCCCCCATCACGCTTGATGGGAGGACCGGCGGCGGTGTTCCCGTGACCATCACGTGTGATGGCCACGCTATAATGGACGACCCCCACCAGCCTAATATCGGGCTATAAAATGAGCATATGTTTCATATATTTAGTCACGATAAATAGAAACACTCAATTTTTATACGTATATAAGTGATGCAAAAAACCTAGACTATGATATCAAAATCATAATTGATCTATAGCTGATTTTGCTAAGATATGTAACATAAATAATATATCTTGATTTACACCCGCAGTCGAAGCAGTAATTTCACAAATGTTAAAACCGGCATATGACAGTATTCATATTAGGGGTGTGGAGCACAACTCCCATGTTTAATTTTCAGGAAGTGCATGGAACTCTTCAATCATGGCCCTTTTGCAATCATAGTTAAGGACTACTTCAGATGGGTTACAATGTATAGGGATGAAGGAAAGAGCGGCATGGAAATTAACAAGTTTTTGGTTTCAAATGAGTAGTTATTGAGTGTCATTGGGGAGAGATTGCGTTAGGAGTTGGAATTGGCGATAGGTAGGATTGGGAGTGTTGTGGGGATAGGGGTTGTTGACGGCATCAGCTAGGAGAGGAGCAAAGTGTGCAATAGAATTCTGGGGGGGGGGGGGGGATAGGAGTGAAGGTTGGGACATGTTAATAGGAAGGGCAGGTTGGGTTGGGGGTGGAAAGGGAGAATTGTTGGTCCATATAGAATGGTGTAACGGGTAGTCGACTTTTTGGAAATTGTAAGATGAAACAAGATTGGATAAGGAGGAGGAAGGTTAGATGGTCTCGTCAAAGACGGCGTGGCTGGACAAGAATCTGTTGTTTAACGTTTGGATGTCCATGTTTATTTTAATCAGTGTTTATGTTTGTTTGGTTTATGTATTTGCGTTTATTTATGTTTATTTGTATTTGTTTATGTTCTTATGTATTTCTTTATTATGGGGTTTATGGATTTTAATAATCCCTATTAAATGATATTGGCTGCTGATAATAATCCCAAATCAGTTTATCACACTTGCGGTCCTAAATGTTAAAAAGGTGGTCTCTACTGGTCCCCTGTTAAAAAGGACCTAAGCTTCAATTCAAGTGCTTAAACTTCCAATTAAAAAAATCAAGTCATTTGGATCTTCGTTTCGAGCTAAGTTGTCACACCCCAACCTAAGGCAGAAATGCGAGGGTGCGAACCGTGGTTCACAGCTCACAAGGTACTATCATGCAATATAAAATATGACATTATCTAATTAATTAATTTATTTCAAAATTCAAATAAGTGCACAAGTTTCAAAATATGACAATAATAATTCAAAACAAATAAATAATCCCAAAGCTAAATACTAGAGCAGTTATTCTTTATTTTATTTCCTAAGATATTTCTATATGTTCTTTACCTTAGCTTCAAATCAACTGATAACCTACATATACGTAAAAAATAAATAGAGATTTGTCAACAACACATGTTGAGTGAGATGATCATCAGTTTTAACACTAATAATAATATGTAATAAATAATAACTGCACAAACAAAATAATGTGAGTAATAATCAATCAAACCGTGAGCAAATAGTGTGTCAGCTGACCATTGTGACATTCGTCAATTTCGGGTCTTGTTTGTATTCGTTTTTGTATTTGTTTATTATGTAAACCGACCCGATTTGTAAACCGAAGCTTATGTTATAATCAAAATAATGGATTTATGTTACAATATTGTTTCACACTTGTTGGGTCTTGAAAACATCCTATTTTTATTTTTATTTATTTATTTATTTATTTTTTTGTTTTGTGTTTTTGTCTTGATCCATTTTGCATGAAAACTCTTGTGTCTCACACCCATATTTGACCACCAACATTACCCTATATATACACCACCTTTCCTCTTCATTTTCCCTTGCTACAACTCCAAAAAAAAAACTCTCTCAAATATCAAAGATTCAAGGTTATTTTCTTAAGTGTTCTTGAAGGATTTTGGTCTTTCATCTTAATTAGTTTATGTAGCCTTATTAATACTTGTTTATGGTTGTGCAACATATATATAATATACACCCCTTGTTTACCTTTGGTAGTTACTTCTCCGATTCCGGTCGGTGAGGTTTCGGACCCCATAAGGCAAGGCTTCATGGAGGACTTCGTGTTATTGATATATATACATCTATATAACTTGTTCATACATATTAATCTTGCTTATTTTAGTTTGTTGGTCATGTTTACAAGTTCCATGGTTATGGGTTTTTAAGATTCTATGCTTCGGTTTAACCGTAAATAGCTCTAAACCGTAAACCGAACTTTGTTACTAGTTTTGTTTGTATAAACATACTTAGTGTTAGATCTAAGTTTCTAAAATCATTTTTACAAGTTCTATGGTTATGGGTTTGTAGAATCTTACCTCGGTCTTAACCCGAAACACGATCCAAACCGAAACCGAACTTTTGTTTAAAGACTTTATTGTTAACTTTTGGTATTTTTTTATTTGTACATTATTATACAAGTTATTTAGTGTTTGGACATGTGGAAACCATTTATGAACTTGTTGTAAGATGGAAACCGAACCAAACCGATTCTTGCTCGCTTAAGACACACAAGTGTGTTTTTTTTAGCCATCAAGACTTGTATATTTCTTTAAAAATAGTTACAAATTGATTTTTAAATATTTTCTTAAGTACTTGGAAATGTTGGATCCAACTTGATCTCATAACAAAGTTTGGACCGACAAAACCGAACACTCGCTTAACGTGCGTTGTTAGTTCTAAAACAATGGAACTACATACTTGGTTAAGTCTTATTAAATTTTATTGAGTTATCTCATAACATTCAATATTTTGGAAAGTTGACTTTGGGTTTGACCAATTATCAAGACCCGAACCGACAACCCGAACACTCGATAAAAAAAACCCGTTTTAGTATCTTTATTCCAAATGGATTTGCATTCTTGCATTTTACCCACCTTATTACTTAACATAGGTTGAGTAAATATTAAGGTTAGATACTTTAACCCGGTTTCGAGCAAACTTACATTTTTAATGGGTTATTATTATAAATTCTTAAATAGTCACATTTTAAACCTTGAACTTTAATTATTTACATTTCTCAACATTTATTTTGTTTAAAGACCTTCAAGACAACCTTTCTAAATTCAAGACTTCTTTTCTTTTTAGGCATTGTGCGTTAAACTCGTCGTTCCGACAAATCTCCAAATTATCATCTTTCAAGTTTACTACTTGAAGGTGAGTACTTCATACCCCATTTTCCATATTTTATTTTGGGGGTGACATTTCATACTTATTCAACAAAATGCTTTATATTTGAATCTTAAACCACAAATGTAGTTGTATACTTTACCTAAATAATTGCTCGATTTGGTGTTCTATGCTTATATGCCTATGTGTTTATCGCTTTTGGTTGGTGGAACTATAAAATCCTAGACTATTTGGCTTCCCCTTATAGCAAGGTGTCGTTAACGTAATGCAATTAACGATAACTATAAAATCCTAGACTATTTGGCATCCCCTTATAGCTAGGTGTCGCTAATGTGTTTAGCGATATCTATTTATCCAAATTACCACTTTTATTTATCGTTTCGTATGCAAGTTTTGTGGCTATCTTTATTATATACTAATATGATTAAACTTATGAATTGCTCACCGACCTTTGTGTTGACAAACTTTATTTTATGAAATGTTGCAGGTTTGCATCTTGGTTGATTTATGATTGTGAAGAAAACGACATCAAAGACCTTAAGATATTAGTAAAAATGAACAATATCAATTTGCCATATTTTGTGATATCTTGTTTATGGTTATTTTATGGATAATTGTTATGTGACATTTTCGATGTTGTGAAATGAAATGAGTTTATTAAATACTGTCACTTTAATTAGTGTCATGTGCTTATGGACAATCGTTACACCTCGGCATGTTCTGCCGCCTTTGGTCGGGGTGTGACAACCATGCCTCACGAACACGGGCTATGGATACTATGACTAGCATACAAATGTGATTGTCGGTTGACCATGCCTCACGAACACGGGCTATGGCTACTAGGACGGTGTATGATCATACTGCAATATGATTATGAAGGACCTCTCTAAATATGATATAATGCAAGCACATAAGCAAGTAACAAATAATATTTGATTGAATACACACAATCATTCGTTTGCTAGTTTTGTGTATGTAATATAAAAGTATTAGTACGCATATATCCCCAAAATGTTTATAAACAGTAAAATAAAAGAGGAATGATATCTCACCTTGACGATTAAGCGAATAAACCGAAAGATAGAATAAACGAGCAAAGTTAACATGACAAGTTTTCTGATCCAACCAGACCTGAGAATTATACAACATAAAATAGAGTAAAAACCGAGAACATAGCCGCTGGAATCAATCCAAACAGATGTATAGAACTCCGGTTATGAGGAAATTAACGTTTAAGCGAGCTGATACTGACCAGAATCTGAACACTAGTGATTACTAAAATAATAAAATCCAATAAACTACATTATGGTGACCCATTCGTTTACATTACTAATGAATGAACAAAAAAACACGAGCATATTTATTTTTTAACGAATGAACGTAAACAAAATATATCATTTATTTAATTGTTCGTGTTGTTTTGTTTATTCTGTTACAGTTAAACGAACATAAAAGGGTATGTTTTGTTTGTCAAAATATTGCGTCTTTTCTTCTTTTTTTTTCATGTATACTAAACCTACAATTTTGAACCCATGTACAAATTTTAGGTTTATAGACCATGTTGAACCTAGATCTTTGAAAAGCTTTAATGACTTATTGTCTACCTATTTCAAACTATCAATTGTGGTAGAGTTTGGAATCATCCCCAATACCCGAGTGACTCTTTTTGAGATGAGATGCAAACCACCCATATTTATTTTGACGCTTCAGGCCTGACTCATCCAAAAATACCTTCAATGAGGAAACCCACAACAAGGAGAAAACCTCTTTGAATCAAGTTTCAAACTTAAGACCTTAAGATCTCAAGTCTTAAGACCAAACCTAAAACCTCTTTGAATCAAGTTTCAAACTTAAGACCTTAAGATCTCAAGTCTTAAGACCAAACCTACGCTAAACAAGGATTTTTCAGTAATGTTAACTAATCTGATAAAAAGTTTAAATCTTTTCAAATATGGTGTTAGGGTTTTCTAAGTCTTTGTGAAAACTACATATATAATAATATTGTGAAGGTTATATATACAATTATAAAATGATAGGACAAGGTAGAAATTGCCATTCTGATACTAAGAATTGAGGAGGGTCAAATGTCATGAATTCATATGTGGCTTCATTCATGAAACCTAAATTAATCTCTCAACCTCCCCACATTTAAGATGCAAATGCATTTAAACACACATTAAGGGATCCATTTCTATGTGCCAACCAAACACAACCATAAAAGAACACTCTCAGATATTCATGTCCCTCTCTGGCTTTGTTATTATGAACTCATTCAAGTGCCTCCTGCCCATTACTCTTTTTTATGTACTACCTTTATTATTTCTTTTAAGATTACTTATTTTTAAACGGCCAATTTTATTAAAACAAAGTAACTAGCACAGCAAGGAGCTATACCAAAGAATAACAAAACGGTTCACAACACACGATTACAATTCCTAAAAAGAAAAATTACACCAGCTTCCCAATCAAGTTCAGCCCATTTACCCATATTTTCCATAGAAACGTACACCATCTTATATCTTCTTTGATTCGGTTGATAGAAACCTTGTATGGTCGAATAACGTCTCATTCCTTGCCTTCCATATATATATATATACTCTAGCATGCTGTTAAATCACCATTTGGATGGCTCTCTTTTATGCTTGTTTGCCGCAATGCTTTAATTATGTACTTCGAGTAGATCTTGTACCATGAAAGCATACACCGGGGGTATAATAAACCACGCACTAACGAATTGCCATATGATCAATGCCACGTAACAAAAAGTTAAGAGATGTTCAACCGATTTTAACATTACATAAAGGACACGAACCTTTTGCCTACATAAAGAATATGTGGTTGCTAGTCGTCCCATTTCCGCCTTCCATCCAAATATATACAACATACAATTATAACTTTCTAGCAAGTTAGGACGCCATCATCCATAGTCATCATTAATAGAGTAGTAAAATAAATATAAAATTAATTTTCTGTTATTAACCTATTTTTTCGAGTACGGATTGAATCACTGCTCTAGGCTACATGTGGTTAGGGGTGGCTCGTGAGACAGCGAAAACAAGTTAGGACTTTAAGCCCACGCTTAATTAAGACATCCAAGTCCAAAAAACTTTATATATAGATATATAATAACGAGTAAAGTAAACTTAAAGTAATGTATTGGTGTGGTGGTTGGTTTGGTTGTTACTGATGCCACAAAATCTTGTTTCTATTTAGGCCTCCACATTCGTTGAGCTGACCCTGCATGTGATCGTAAGTCGTAACCTTTTTAATGTGTTTTAAATGTTATTCATTGTTAATAATGCATGGATAATTAAAATATCAATAAGTAAACTTAAATATATATAGTGCTTAAAAGCAAGCATTCATATCTTACGATGAATATGTTTGCGTTTTCTTCATATGTTTTTCATGTCACATTAATATATTATGTTGGATAAAAGTCATGGTATATTTATTTTCCATGGAAGCTCAACAAATATCTTATGGGTAATTCATCTTTTAAATGTTTTTGATGTAAGAGGGGACGAAGTGGGAGTCGGGAACTCCTCGAAAACACCAGGGCCGGCCGTGAATACCATCCCATTGACATCTCTATATCTTCAGCCTACACCAAAATGATGTACGCTATTCATCACTTATTCACTTATTTACATCACATTTAGTGCAACGCTAATCATTTAACAAATTTTTATAATTCACACTCGCATTAAAATATTCAGCAAAAAATAAAAATAAAATTTATATAATAATATGATATTAAAACTTCAAAATGAGTACCCACTCCCTTGTGAAATCACTAAACTCTAGTTTATAGTTTGGTTGTTTTGACCATTATGTTCTCCAAGAGGGCATGCCTTTATGTTGAAGATTATATTAGATGTTAACCTGACCTTACCTGAGCTCGGTCTATCTATAGATCTCATATCTCTTTTATCACTGACAACACATAACATAAATTAAAAGTAATGCCATCAATATTCATCAACCTCATTTTTTGTTGGATACCCTTTTATTCCTCTTCCTTACTTTTTATGCTTTATAGTTATATCCATCTAATATAGTCATTCCCACTTTGGTGGGATTGTGAGGAGTTTTACGCTAGGTCTCTTTAAGGGTTTCTTTTGTTTGATGGCGTGGGTTCGAGTCCCACTCATGTCATATTCTTGGTCTAAGCTTAAGCCTGTGTAAAGTACCACTGAGTGTACTAGACCTCACGACATCTAACCCCTCTAAAAGCAAATATTCCAGGGGTTTTGCCTTACTCGTTCTAAAAAATAAGCATATCCATCTAATGTCAAATAGCAATAAAATAATGTTTTCACTTTCTAGTTTCTACTAAGCACATGAGTGACATAGTATAGGGTTTATTAGTTCATAATCATGATCTTGTACCAGTTCTAAGTAACCGGATGACCAACATTGAAACTCGTATTTGCATAGATGGTTTGGTGTTTTGATGATCCCTCCCTTATTAACCACAAGTTATGTATTTATTGTTGCATCTATTCGTCTAATATCTAATAGTAATTAGTGTGAAAGTGCAGGGCTAAATCTCAATCGATCATAACACTAGTGTTATACGGCCATTTATTGATGTATGTGATGTATAATAATTGAGTATGATAATAACACTTGGCTAGATTTACACATCCATAAGTTGGGTGTGCATTGCTTAACTTTTTCATAATAATGATGTAACATTAACATCTGATTCTGACCCTTCAAGGAACTCATATCATCTCACTTTAAATTCTAAGGATTGGTGCTTATAAGCACAATATACATGTAGTGTCAAGGAGTTGCTGGTTGATTTTGCTTAAAGTGAAAGTGTCATATTAAATTTAAGGTACCTGAGAACAAGAAGATAGAGGTATTCATTAAATGATCCTTAATTAGTGTTCAATATAGATAGATGCTTAATGTGTTAGATGTCGCGATAGATAATTAAATATTGTGATGGTAACGCGTTACCAACACTGATTAATACGACTCGTGAAGTATGTTGGATAGATAATACGTGTAACTTGAAACATTTTAAAACATTTTGCAATTTTTGGACTTTTTTACAAGGATATATAGATTGCAATAATAGATTGTTGAATATGCACATCTAGATTCATAACTCTTAAGATAGAGGCTGCCAACTATGAATACTAATGTAGTGTTAATACTAAAATTTATGAGCACAACCCATTCTGTGGTTGATGTAATTAAGGTCATTGGTGGACCGAAATTGAGGTGACAAATGCCCAGTTTTCTAGTAGTGCTTCGTGTGTTACAACCATGTCTTCAACGACAAGATGATAAGCAATCAATTAATTAAGATATATATATACACACACAAAATTATAAAGTAATATGGTTCAACAGTTTTTTCATAATTGGAACTTTTGACACCCCCCCCCCCTTAACTAACTTCGCATACGAATTAAATATGACTAATAATACACATCAAGGTGAAGCAAAATTATCTATTACTTGTTACTTGCAACTAATAATGATATAGAAATATCTCCAAAGTCAGTATTATCAGCAGATCCATCAATTTACTTATTAATAGATGATCCGGATTATTTATTTTCGCTAACAGGTTAAAAGTTGCCCAAAATATATTATTAATGCATATAATACTCAGTCAAAACCGCTTAAACTGGAAAACCAAACTGAAAATAGACGTTGTACACAAACCTTTAAGATAACTTGTAAACAAACTGCTCATTTTTCTGACAAACCATTCAATGAAACATCAAGCAACTAAGCAAGAACGTCTTTGGGTATCAATAGGGCAATCTACGACTACAAGTGGATCAGTAAGGGCGGCATCGGCTTAAGAGTTAACTCTCTACCAACCTTCAAGTGAAAGATGGCCAAGATTCGTATTGACATGCATGCAAATTAAACTTTCTCGTGTGGGAACCATTTTTCACTAAATGAGGTTGGACATGCTGACACCTGTCCGCAGTTGAACCAATTTATGGAACACACCTGTTACGAACTATCATTTAATTTTACATTTAATGTTTTTACTTTTTACCATTCTGCCTAAATTCTAAAACTCTCATTGATCATCATTTTAATCTTATAGGAAACTTAAATCAAGGTGGTTTACAAAGTAAATGTATGTTGAGATCATTTTAATGACTATTTGACCACCATGGTTGGATTATTCGAGATTGTCGACCTTTGTAAGTATTATGCTTTGCTTTATAACTGTTATGTTTAACTGGAAACTATCGGAAAAAACTGAAATCCAAAGGAATCGTTTGATCATGTTAGTTTGTAAGACACTCATATAAATTGGAATGTAATACTGTGAAAAATAATAGAATTATCATTCGCTGTAACTTTATAATATTTTTATATGTTATATTATTATTATTCTTAACTTAAAAATGAATAGAAATTTTATGACATTTTATAAAGTACACTACACTTCTATGATGGACAGAAATTATTCAAGCAACTCTTCTTATGACATTTTATAATAGAAGTTAACATAAATCAATGAGTCAAAATAAGGGTGTTCACACGAAAAACTCAAAATTTGAATCACTTTCGAATTTGGTTTTTGAATATACGAACTCGGTTCACAAACCCGAAGTTTTATCCAATGATATATTGGCTAGTCTCGTGTTGAAAGGTATCTTCGGGTACTTAATACTTTGGGTTGTTCAGGAACGCCACAGCGACCCTTTTGGGTAAAAACAAGGTGCCACACCACATGGTTGGCTGATGATTTGAGTAGGGTTAAAGTTATCTTTTCCACTTAACTATCCTTAGTTCTTTACTCGAATAGTTGTGTTACGAGTCTTCTAGGGTATTCCCAACACTACTTTGTAATTTTGGAGACATCAGATATATTAGATGGTTTGTTTAAGAATAGTGTAAAAAATATATATCTTATCCTATTCGTTTCATATTTTTTGATTTTTTTTCTTTAACGTATCCATGCGCATGGTTCAGTTATCTTTATTCCTTGCGCATCCACAAGCAAGTTGGGCCATTTTACCTCAGTGATTTGCGACCCCAATTAGAACGTTGAGATCTAATGGCCATTTTTTTTTACCAAAACAAATGAATTTTGTTTTTTTTCTTCAATAAACAACGACAACAAACGTACCCAGTAAATCCCATAAATAGCAAAAGCTATTGGTAGGGTCAGGGGAGGGTGTGATGTAGGCGGACCTTACCTCTATCCATGACGATAGAGAGGCTGCTTCCAAAAAGACTCTCGGCTCCAAAGCATGCAACATATAAACACACAAGTACCAATAACAAAACTTATAGTGATAAAGTGGCACAATCAAATACCAACACATATGAAATCATAGAATCCAAATAGACATACCAACGCAAGAACAAATATAAGCCAAATCTGCCTAAAAAGTAGAATAGTCTAAGCTCATACGCTAAAAGTAAGATACAAAAAAAGACATTCTCTAAAAGTCCTTAACCTTAATTCTACGTCTCCATGAACACCTATCATGGACCATGTCCTAAGACAGGTGTAACTCTAGCAAATCCTGCCTAATCCGCTCCTCCCAAGTCAATTTGGGTATGCCTCTACTCCTCCTTCCTTCTACATTTAGGGTTTTCACTGCTCTAACTGTCATTGTTTCTTGTCTTCTCTTTATATGCCCATACCATCTCAATCTACCCTCATTTATTTTTTTCACCTATACTAACAATTCCTAGTCATTCCCTAAAAACCTCATTTCTTATTCGGTCCAACCTTGTGTGCCCACACATCCACCTCAACATCCTCATTTCCGCCACCTCCATCTTACGTGCTTGTGTTTTCTTGATGGCGCAACAATCTGTTCCATATAACAAAGCAGGTCTAACAGCAATCCTATAAAATTTCCCTTTTAATTTAGTTGGAAACCTCCTATCACACAAAACCTGGTAGCTGCTCTCCACCTACACCAACCCGCCTGAATGCGATGTGTTACGTCACTATCTATCTCCCCATTTCTTTGTTCATAGGATCCTAGATATTTGAACTTAGTTGCTTGTGGAACCACTTGACCTCCACTGGTGATCTGAGAGTCCCTGGCGTCTCCAGCCCACTGAAATCACAATGTAGATACTCGATCTTCGAGTGACTAATCCTTAGTCCTTTGTCCTCTAGAGCTGCACGCCATTCTTCTAACCTCACATTGAGGCTATGTTTAGTTTCAGCAACTAACACAACATCATCTGCAAAAGGCATACACGACGGGACCGTCCCTTGAATCGACTTTGACAACTCATCCATGACGATTGCAAAAAGAAAAGGGCTCCAGGCTGACCCTTGGTGGAGTCCTGCTTCCACGGGGAAGAAATCAGTATCCCCTACATGCGCCCTAACATTAGTCTTTACCCGATTATACATATCTCTAATTATGTCTATGTACCTTCCAGGAACCCCTCTGCTCTCTAAACTATCCCAGATCAGTCTACGTGGTACATTATCATATGCCTTCTATAAACAATAAGCAAATTTATTGAAGTAAACTTTCAATAGTCCTATAAACATTGTCATATGCCTTCTAATTATGTCTATGTACCTCCTAGGAACCCCTCTGCTCTCTGCTTATTTTTTCTTCTATAAACAATAAGCAAATTTATAAATTTCAAACTATATATATAAAATTGACACATTGATTCCTAGTATGTTGACAGTCTCGATTGTTACAATATACAACATGTATAAACCGAACTTTCAACAGTCTCGATTCCTAGTATAAACCGACGGTAAGTTTATGTGACATAAAACACATTTGATTTTTGAAGTAAACTTTCAATAGTCCTACAAGTACATACAAACACAATGTTGAAGAGTTGTGGCACATGTTATTATGCTGATGCCCGTTATAAAATGCGACTAATTAGTTATTGAGTAGTGTATCCTTCTAATGTGGTGTAGTGGTAGGAATCTTGAATTTTTTCAATAGAACCCAGGTTTGATCCATGCATACAACACATCTGGAAAGGCATGGGGTGGTTCAATGAAAAAAGACCAGGATCTTTGTGATCTACGGTTCGATCCTGAGGATATCCGGTTTTACCACCAGGAGGCCTAAGTTAGGGTGGGTGTTCCCTAGAACTGGAGATAACTTTGTGGCGCTTAAGGGCTTCGTATGGCTAGGTTGGCTAGCTGGCGGTGACCTTTCGCCATGGGCTCACCCGTACGGATTACCTAGACAATTCTCTGTTCGTTGGCCGTTATAAACGAAAGTTATTGAGTAGTTAAGTGATCGGTTGTATCCACCACTACAAATACCTAGTTAAGGAAGGCCATTACAACAATTGGTAAAGTAATCATAATTTTTAGTTCATATTTTCCTCTTTTTCTCCAGGTTTAGGATAGATCAGATTCTTAATGGGATTAGAGCATCTAACGATCCTGATGACTAAGAGTCACTATGCCTCATCTAATGCCGAGTAAGGCGACCTATTCGACTGACTTTTGCTTTTGGATAACAAGAAGGCTCTCACCTTTTATTGTTTCTGGTAATCAGATATTTAATCATCATGAATTATATTTTGTTTGAATTTTTTTAGGTTAACAGCAGGATGATTTGAACATATAAAAAAAGTTCAAAAATCTGGCACCTAGAGCAGCAATTTTTTCAAGAGTACAACGACGCCGGTCCCCATATTGTTTAGCTTTTAAAAACAAATAAAAATAAATATGTAAAACTAGTGCGCAACACAATCTGTTTCTGTATATCCGGTTTCAAAACAATCAGTGGCGCAGCTATCCATTCAAGAAATTTAATTAATTTGGAACCCCCAATGTATTTCTTTTCTTAACAGCAACGCATTGCAGGATTTGAACCACCAACTTTCAAGTATTTGACGTTTATATTATATCCAATGACTTAGAAATGTAGCTTTAAACGATTAGGCCAAGTTCATTATGTTTAATTTCGTTCATCTAGCCAAACAAAGCCTTCTGAGTGTACGTGTTTTTTAGCTACTTTGATCAATGTTTATCCTTCAGGCAGAGGTAGGCCTATATCAGATTTAGAGTCTGATCAGATACCTAATTATCTGAAACGTTACGGCAAGAACATAATACTTAACATATTTAGGTAGGCCTATGAATTGTTACCGTAAGATCCACAAGACCCTGTCAATACCTTACTAACCAAACAGATTATGTCAACCACAGCTTTTGTTGCGCAAACTAACAATGCTGGTGACCCACATTTAATAGTTATTTTTGGATCATTTTTCTAATATAAGTTGCAAAGATGAATAAAGTTTGGTAAACCAGGGTAATTACTTGAATTAATAATAGCATATGAGGATCTGAAAAATGCTTTCAGAACTTAAAAAAGATTCATAAGTAGAACCTCCGACAAAACAACGAATGCTTGAAGGTAACAATTTGAAACTAATTCAATGATGCAAGTTCGCAGCGCACTTTACAATTCAACCCACACCCGACACCAATACTTTTAAAAATAAAATCGGATAGTGGGTCCCCCTTGATTAGGAAATGTAATTACGTGGTTTAAATGCCTTTTCACACATGTAATCCCACCCCTTAAGGTCACAGCTGTTCACGAGTCAAGCCCGAGTTGAGCCAAGGTCGTTTCATGCGCTGGCTCAAAATTAAACAAGGCAACTTAGCTAGGCACAAGCTCGATTTTGAAGTTAAACAAGCTTAAGATCAAGCCAACGAGCCGAACCTGGGTCAATTTTAACTCGGTTACAAAAACTGATTCAAATCAACTCAGGTTGTTACAAATAAGCTTTTTATAGCTAGTTTTATTCGAGCTTTTATCGAGCGAGCAACAAGACCGAACTTCGAGCTTTTTGAACAGCCCTAATCAAGTCGTACAACACACTTCACAAATTCGTTCTACAAAGAATTTGTGTCAAGTAAAAGTTGTAATACGAAGTTAGTTTCAAACTCAAGTTAGTTTCAAACTCTCATTACAGAATCAACTTTAAATTCAAATCTGCAAAAATCATTGCTTTTGCATAGGTCCTCATAACAAATCCACCTCAAGTTCTGAAATGATTTATCTATGCTATTTAACTTAAGGGGTGTCTGGGATTGCTTATTTTCACCAACTTATAACTTATTAACTTTTTGAAAAGTAACAAAGGTGTTCAGGATTGCTTATATCGTGAGAGGAAAAGTTTCATAAGTTAAAATGTTGTAACTTATCAACTTAATGATAAGTTAGTTCTAAATGACCAACAAACTAAAGTTCTAAAACCACAAACCCTAAATGAAACAAAACAAACAAACCAGCAAATGAATATTCAAAATTAACCAACACTTGATCCAAAACAAAACAGTGCATCAAAGATCAAACTAGTCTTCATCAAAACTATAACTCATATAAAATCATAAACAACTCAAAACAACCAACACCAAATTATGAAAATCAATACCTTCTACCAGCACCACCAGCATAACCACCACGGCCACCACCATAAGCTCCCGGAATCGCCGTGTTAACCAACGGAGTCTCCTCCTTAAGCACAACTCCAGGCAGGTCACTCATTCCAAGCGACGCAAGCAGGTCAATCGTCTCCTTATCAACCTCAATCCTGTCCGTCTTAATAGCGGACTCGTCCGGAACAAAGTCCATACGGCGTTCACGCTCTTCCTCCTGCAGCTTCAGCGAGATGCCTCTCACCGGTCCTTTCTGGATCCGCTTCATGAGATGTGTTGAGAACCCGGCGATTTTGTTACGCAGGCGCTTTGACGGGATGATGGCCACTTCTTCGAGAATCTTCTTGTTGGTGTGGAAATCGAGTGTCATTTTGGAGTAGTAACGCTCGATTACTTGGCGGGAGGATTTCTTCACGGTTTTGGTGCGGACTCTGCCCATGGTTTTCGGCTACAATGATTATATGGAACAACTGAACAGGTGCGGCTGAATGTTGAAGATGACGATGGTTAGGTTAGGGTTTGTATATATATAGATCTGTGTGTTTGGGCCTGGTGGACTAAGTTTGGGCCAAGTCGTGTTGAAATGTACAATTATGAATTCTCTCTGTAGCAAAAACTTGAGGCAGAGGTGTACAAAACCGGTTTTAAACCCAAACCGAACCGGTTTGGTCAACGACTGGTCAAAACCGGTTTGACTCAAACCGGTTCGGATTATAAACCAGTAGAAGCAAGATAGGCTGGTCTGTTCATGTAGGTTCGGTTCGGTCCGGTTTTAAAACCGGTTTGATAGATCTTAAGCTGAACCGGTTCTGAAACTGACGGTTTGGGTCGGTTTGGGTGAAGCTGGTTTTTTTTGTACCCTCTAACTTGAGGCGTACAAAACCAATTTTTTTTTCAACCCGAATTGGTTTGGTTAAACCATGGTCAAAACCACTTTGACCTAAGCCGGTTCAGGTTAAAAATCGGTTTAGGAGCATGAAAGTTTGAACTGGCCAAACAGATTCAGTTTGGCTTAGAAACCGGTTTTGATAGGTTAACCGGTTTTTCTCAGATTGGTCTGGTTTTAAATCAAGTTTGGTCATTTCAAAGGGGAAATGATGATGAAACTGGTGGGCGGGATTTGAGAACCGTTTCGGCTTAAAGCGGTTTTTTGGTCAAACCGATTTGGGTTGGGCTTTAGTGAACCGGATTCAAACCGGTTTTTTTAACATCTCTTAGCAAAAACTACAATCCATGCTGATGTCAAAGATAAAGCATTTGATAAGAATTGAATATTAGTATATTACATGTTTATTAAAAAATGATTTTTGTAATACTTAAAATCAACCTATTGAAACCGAGTACAGAATTTTATTCCGCTTAACTATTCAAATTACATTTAAGTAGAAGGCAAGTGAGCATCAGGCAACGAGTTGCTCCGCTAGTCTTTTTTGATTCAAAACTGATTAAAAAGTTTTTCGCTTTAAGTTGATTAAAAAGTTTAATATGAACTTTTTTTACACAATAGTTTTAACATAACTATTCAGTGAACACTCACCATTTCATAAAGGACTTCATATTTTTCATACATCTTGATCTCATTTTCATATCATTGAGTAGAAACTCCTTGGTCTAAACAGATTTTAAAAGAATCTATCTTTTTAACAAGATGATCTTTTGATATGATTTTAGAAATCAACTTTTATTTTTAAATAGAACGTACAGTGTACACCCACTTATTCATACAATAAAACAACCATACATCACTCTTGAAAATATAGTATTATCTCATACTTGTTGGCATAATCATTTTTAGGATACTTAAGGTGGTTAAGTGATGGATTAACAATGCTAAACCCACCATCAATAAATAGGTTTTGTCCGCTAATGTACTTTGCTTCATCACTTGCAAGGAAAAGAGCAGCCTTGGCAATATCATCCACCTTTAGTGTCACACCCTTGAGGTTCCCGGTTAAGTGTATCACATTTTCTAGCTGGGCCTCTGCTTCAAGCCCCAAAACACTTAGGGCTAGCGGTGTAGCGACCCCATGAGGGGACAAACAGTTGACTCGAATCCCAAATTGTCCAAGCTCTACCGCCAAATTCTTGGTCAAACCGACTATCGCGTCCTTTTAACTACAATAAGCATGTGTCGTCACTCCACCAACATGTGAAGCAACGCTAGCCGTTGAAATTATTGAGCCTGTTTTTGCGCGAACCATAACTCTAGCAGCATGTTTCATGCCTAGAAAGACACCAGTGACATTAACACTAAGCACGCGTTCGAAGTCGGATTTTTCATTATCAATGATGTGTGGTTTGTGGGGATCTAGAACCCCAGCATTATTGAACATGATGTCAAGTTTTCCATAAGTGGTGATCGCAATATCTATAGCGTTCTTGACATCTTCTTCGTTGGTTACATCACAATGGACATATATCGTGTTTGATGAGGCTATGGCGTCACATACTGCTTGACCAAGCTTGTCTTGGATGTCTGCAATTATGATTTTTGCTCCGTGTTCAGCAAAGAGTTTCGCGGTACACTCCCCAATACCGCTTGATGCTCCTGTTATCAACGCTACTTTACCTTCAAGCCTACCATAAGTAAATTTCATACTAGTTAAGCGAAAAAAGATTAGGGTTATCAAAAACGAGGCTTTGTTGGCCTAAAACGATATCTAAAAACGAGGCTTTGTTGTAAAAAAAAAGTTATATTGCTTTCATTCCAAATAAATCAAGATTTTGTCAATCATTTTTTGCAGATACATAAGCAATGCAATTCCTCACATCTTCATATACCTAATTCAGTTTAAACATCGCTCAAATCACACATATTAATCCAAATCTCAAATTACAAATATATAATTATTAGTTTTTTTTTTTTTGGAAATTAGGGCCTTAGAAGGTGAAGACCTAAAGCCCTAGCTTCGTTTTGTTGTAGTTAAGACGGTCATGAGGGTAGATAATATCATTAAAGTTTATATAAATGTATGTGGCTAAACCCTTGTAAACATCCATAAGAGCTCCGAACGACTGGGTTAGGCCAGCTAGCGACGACCTTTTTTCATTATGGTGTAGTGCTAGGATACATGGGTTTCATCAATGGAGATCCAGGTCTGATCCCCATTTATAACACTTTGGAGGCATGAATGGCTCAATAAAGGAAGACCGGGATCTTTGTGATTTCCGGTTCAATCCTGAGGGCGTCCGGGTTTTACCACAAGTGGACCTTTGGGCGGGAGTGTTTTCCCCGCAACTGGAGATTACTTGGATGTGCTTAAAGGCTCTGCACGGCTAGGTTGAGTCAGCTGGTGGTGGCCTTTTGCCATTTAGTTAGCATGTACGGAGTACCTAGGTAATTCTCTATTTGTTGGCCAATAAAAAATAATCAAAAAAAAAGAAGAAGAAGAAATCATTCATTGTTTTTCTATAAATAAAAGGAAAACGAAAGACTAACCTTCTTGTAGGACTTGCCATTGTTTCTTAATGAGTGAGATATGAGGTGTGGTTTCAAAACATGACACAAGCTCAAGAGTTATAAAGTGAAATGTACACTTGAAGAGGTAAGTCCCAGCAGAGCCCAGTTGGACCCGCAAGACTCACCTTGAAGAGGGACGTCTGCGCAGAAACCAACTGGATCCGCAGGACCAACCATGCTCAGAGACGTGACGTCCTTACGCGCAGTACGCAAGCTGTTCCCGCAGGAAATGCCTCCCGATGGTGAAGGACTCCGCCTGTTCCCGCAGCTTCGGATACAAGCCATCAGGGAAGGCCACCCGCGCAGCAAGGCTACACGCACAAGGCACTTAGCTCTCAATCACTCAGTGTCACCTGAAGGAATGAGCAAAGCCGGGAACAATCCCGCACAAGGGCGGGAGGGGGAATACTCCCGCCCAAATAAGCCAGTCCGTACGATACGGGAAGATCTTCTGTACTGTACCTGACGAGGTATGGGAAAAAGATCTGACTAAAGATACGACAGCTTATTGACAACAGTATGGCGAGCAGCATGCTCCTGTACTGTATGTCACTATTAGCCGCTGCCTACTCACCAACTACTGCCATACCACGTGCATAGCCGGCAGTTGGTGGAAAAGGAATAGTACACAGCAGGCCTGGTCACTATCAGCCGCTGCCTACCCACCAACTACCAGCAGGGCACGTGCGTAGGCCACTGTTGGTAGAACAGGAACACTGTTGCAGCCGGCCACACCTCCTTGGAAACCTACCTTCGGCTATAAATACCACAAATGGTATGACCATCTCATCTTATCACATTATCATCATATTATACCTGATATCTGCTCTAGCAATCTCTTAATATACATTTATATTTAAAGAGCAATCTAGTCTGATTCTCACGCCGGAGGGTGGTCACAAGGAGGAACCCCCCCTTCTCAGTGACAAGCTCACGGTGTCTGTTTTGCAGGTTATCAGAAGAACCATCTCTTCTGGGTCTAACCCCTCGTGGGAAACAGCTATCTAACCCCCAGGTTACCCGTAATCTGCCCGGGGTCCGGTTAGTGTTTCTTCATTGGCGCCATCCGTGCATAAAGCTAGAACTTCATTTTTCTCCAGTTTTTTCAAACTTCTGGAAAGATGGTTAAAGAAACTCCGGTAACCACAACCCCAGCTACTGGGGGGAATACCGGCTACACAGTTTTTACAAACACTACCCCGGTTACCCAAGCCGGGGCAAGTGAAGTAAATTTTACGAACACTACCCCCGCTACCCAAGCTGGGGCAAGTGCAGTAAATAATCGCTCACTGGGATTCACCGATACCCAGTTAGAGAAACGAACAAGACTCCCCCGCCAAACACTCGATGAAGTTAAGGCATGGGCAGAGGCACGTCAGAGGGAATTCCAAGCTGAGTTGGACGAACGCTTGCGTTCCGTCCAACAGGCTGACGAATTCGAAGATTACTTGGACGACTCGGAGGAATCCGACTCCGACGCGAACCCTCGCCATAGGGCAAAAGGGAAGCGTAAGGAAACGGACTCCCAACCGAGAAGGCATTTTGGAGAAGCCTTCAAACCAAAAAACACAGGTGGAAGTCCACGTGACTTCTCCAAAACATTCAGACCAAATGTTGCAAATGCAGGAACGTCCAAATTTGCAAGGGACATTGCAGAAGCAATTGCCCCAAAAAGTGCCAAACAAATGTCCAGCATAGGCACATATGATGGTATATCCGACCCAGATGATCATTTGAACAGATTCATAGCGGGGGCAACCGTCAGTAGTTGGACGGAACCCACGTGGTGTTACATGTTCCAAATGACGCTTGTCGGGGCTGCTAGAGCGTGGTTCGATCGTCTACCGGTCAACCACATCTACGACTGGGCTGACTTCCAACAGAAGTTTAGCCAACACTTCAGCCAACAACGAAAGTATACCGAGGAGCAATGGACAATCCTCAAGTGCATTCGAGAAAAAGATGAATCTTTGCTTGACTTCATCACTCGCTTCAATTCGAAGAAGCTAAGTCTGGGTAACATTAGCGAAGATCTTGTTCGCGCTGCCTTTATCCAGGGCGCGAACGACCCAGAGCTCATCCGCACCTTAACAGGTAAAGATGGCATGCCATCCACATGGGATGCCATCATGACAGCAGCTAAACGCTTTGCGGAAACGGAGAAGCAACTGGGTAGAGATCTCCCTCAGAGCACAAACCTCTACACCCAGAAAACAAGAGAAGACAACGTCCTTACCGCCCGATTAAACAAAAAGCGGAAGCTAGGCATTTGGCAGTCAAGGGTAAACTTTGACACCTCATCCGGCTTGCAGCATCGGTTAGGCGAAAGGGATAACGTACAGTCAAACAAGAACTCCAGATGGACGCCGCTCACCAAAAGCGTCACCGAGATATTCGCCACCGAGGAGCTCCCATGGCCAAAGCCTCAAATAATCCGACATCGTCACAATGCTGATCGGAGCAAATACTGTGACTTTCACGGGACAAAAGGCCACAACACTGAAGAATGCATAGACGTAAAGGACATGGTCGAAGCATTTGTCAGAGATGGGACGCTCGCGCACCTCGTGGCGCAATGAACGCTGAGCAGGCTGATGCGTGTAGAACCCCAGCTGGGGAAAACACGAATAAAAATCCCAGCTTCAATGTGGAGACTACATGCTGCGTAAAGAACGAGATCCCGAACCAGGTGCGTATCGGCTCGATGGCACTCCCATCCCAACAACATGGAAGGGAGCTCAATTACACAGTTTGCATGTAAATCAATTCCAAATTTGTAAAGAAAAGGCCCATAGCCACTTCTAATGGAAATGATTCTCCTTAAAACATCGACGCTGATGATTTTACATTTATACTGTATGAACTATCAACACTAATGCCGGTTTTCACCGCATACATAAGTGTGAAAGTCGTTGCGTGGGAAAGGCGGCAAAACCCGCATAAACCCAAAAAACGACAAACCTTCACGCAGGTCAGTTGAAGGGGAAAAGTTCAGTCATCCTACTAAATGAAAGTGCCGGTCTATCCGCATGAATCATGATAGAGGAAACTGAACACTAACCTATTAACAACCGCGCGTCGAACGGTTAATTTATTCAACACGGATATGCCGGTTTTCACCGCATAATTACGTGAAGTCGTTGCGTGGGGAAGGCGGCAAAACCCGCATAAACCCAAAAAACGACAAACCTTCACGCAGGTCAGTTGAAGGGGAAAAGTTCAGTTATCCCATTAAATGAAAGTGCCGGTCTATCCGCATGAATCATGAAAAAGGGAACTGAACACTAACCTATTGACAACCGCGCATCGAACGGTTAAATTATTCAAAACAGAGAATTTCTAACAAAAGGATGAGGAAAACCTACACGCAGGTCAGATATAGGTAAAGTTTAGCCATCCTACTAAGTGCAAGTGACGGTCATACCCGCACAATCACGAAAGAGGAAGCAAAACTTCACACCTATTACCTACCACGTTCAAAGGTTAACTTATCCTCAGAAAATATGAGGAAAACCTACACGCAGGTCGGATATAGGTTAAAGTTTAGCCATCCTACTAAGTGCAAGTGACGGTCCTACCCGCACAATCACGAAAGAGGAAGCAAAACTCCAACCTATTATCTACCACGTTCAAAGGTTAACTTATCTTAAACACTTAGAAATTTCAAAAAAGATGAGGAAAACCTACACGCAGGTCAGACGTAGGTAAAGTTTAGCCATCCTACTAAGTGCAAGTGACGGTCCTACCCGCACAATCACGAAAGAGGAAGCAAAACTTCACATCTATTATCTACCACGTTCAAAGGTTAACTTATCCTCAGAAAAGATGAGGAAAACCTACACGCAGGTCAGACGTAGGTAAAGTTTAGCCATCCTACTAAGTGCAAGTGACGGTCCTACCCGCACAATCACGAAAGAGGAAGCAAAACTTCAACCTATTATCTACCACGTTCAAAGGTTAACTTATTCTACACTTGGAAAATTGCTAATTTAAACTAAAGTATGCAAGTCATATAACGTTTATAAAGCAAGGAATCCAGAGAAAGTAGCGGTCTTACCCGCACAAAGATTTATATTTCATAAATATTCATTACAAGAATGGCCGGGTAACTACCCGCTTACAAGAAAATAAATCTATACAAGCTAAATCTATCCTAGCAGTGGGAAGGGATCTTCAGGATCAGGCTTCAGGGCCACTTCCACTTGGACCAGCACCATCAGTATATCGTGGCAGTTCAAGGAAAGCTTTAAGGATAGTTAACCCATCATCAGCAGCAACAACTTGATTCACCTTCTCCACCACCGGATGCGGGAAGGCGGCGTACTGATTCACTGCTTGGTCGTAAACAGCTTCAGTATCAACATTGTACAAAGGGAAGTTGGAAGGCGGGATGCCTTTCTCAACGAACCCTAGACCAAGCAGGAAGCCGACCTTTTCCCCATCCTCGTGAGAAGCGTTGAGGGCTGCGCTCATAGCATCGTCATACGACGTCTCAGCAAAGACTCGATGCACAACCTACAAAAGAAAATATACAAGTGTCAAAAACCTTTTCTATTTACAAAGAAAAGCGTAAAGACAAGAAAAGCTTACCTGAGACAACGCTTCTCGAAGAAGCCATTCCTTGGCAACCAGGGCTTCTTGGAGGGCAGCTTGAGCTTCGTTACGGGCGCGATCGGCTTCACTCTTGTTGAGGTTGGCAAGCAACACTTCTTTAGCCGCAGCCTCTTCGACGCCCTTTAGCTTACGCTCAGCATGGTCAAGCACCCCCCTCTGGTCCAGGATTTCTTGGAGCTTTTTGGCGTCTTCCATCGCCAAGGCATCATGAGCCTGCTGGAGAGCCTCTAATTTGGCTTTAAGCTCCTCATTCTCCACGCGTAGAGGCTCAGCAACAGCTTCAGCCTTGGTGGCCCTCTCGGTTGCGTTCCTTGCAGTTTCCTTAGCCAGCCGAAGCTGTTCATTAACAGCTTGGGCAGCCTTGGAACGGGCCTCGAGCCGGGCCTGAACTTCAACCTCGAGGGCCTTGAAGGCTTTCTCCTTCTCCGCAGCCACTGCGGTAAGTTTTTGGTTCTCCTCCCGGACAGCCCGCGCCTGAGCTACTTCTTTAACGCGAGCTGCTTTTAACTTGTCGTTTTCACGACAAAGCAGCTCGACGCGCGGCTGCATCCGGGCCAGGAGAACCCGAAGCTCATTGCTTAGCCTACCCTCCTGGTAGCTAGCCATGGCTTCCCCCAACACACCACTAGGAGCAGCGTGACGAGCCCACTCCACGCACTCCACAGGGGTGCGAAGGGTTGTTCCTCGGCGAATGTTCCATCGTGGAACATACACTTCATTGGAATCCGACACTGCAAAAAACATAAAGCAGTTAGGAAAAGATGATAAGAAAAAATATGAAAAGGGCCAAAAGAACCCTACGCACCTGTAGGGTCAATAACAGGCCGATAGCCGCCAAACCCATCACCTGAACCCAACGGAAATCCATCCAAGAGGTCAGGCAGATGGGAAGGTGGCAGGGATTGGCGAGAAGCCCCATGCGTACCTGATGGATCGGCCGTCGTTGCCGATGACGGGGGCATGGTAGCAGCCGCCGCGGTCGCCGCCGCGGAATCCGCAGCAAAAGTAACCGCCGGCTCGGTGAAAGATGCAGTAAAAATCGCACTCACAGCCGGCGGTGACGTCATCACAGCTGGAACAGTCGGCTCAAAGGAGTGAGCAACTGAACCAGCGGAAGCAGGCGCAGGCGCCTGGGTTGACGCCTCAGGTAGGCTGACCAAGCCTACCGTCATTGGCGGAGAGGTACTCTGCACTCCACCCTGGAATGCGTCAACATCCACGCCTACGTAAAGAAGATAAGTGTTAACGATATTAAACTATGAAGATAAAAGCTAAAGGAAGTTGTACTTACGGGTTTTCTTGAGCCTGAAAGTGCGGACGGGCGGGGATGAACCCGATGGAGCCGGCCTCTTCACGCCGGTCACCGTCGTCATCCTGGGCTCTTCGGTGACAGTTGTCACAGCCTCCGGAATGATGATCTTATCACCACCGGGATTCCCCGCCACCTCTTCGCTCTCGGTCTCCGAGTCAGACCGAGGCACCGGATCGGCAGTGGAGGCCACCTTCTCCTTCCCCTTCCCGCCGGCAGCCTTCTTCTTCCGCACCAACGGAGGACCATCTGCGGATTCCTCATCAGAACATACGATTAAAGGAATTCCAGCAGAGGTTTCAACATTGAGGGGTCGAGGGTCGAACAGCGCCTTACCTGGCCACCTGGCGCTAAGGATCTCGTGGCCTAGCGGATAGACCTCCACGAACCGATCCGCCGTTTGTTCTAGGATGGGCAACTCGTTCTCGTCTAGAGCGCGAGTACCCATCCGAGCGGGACCGTCAGCCTCCCGCGGGTTTAGGAGCGACTGCAAGTCGTTCCCCTCTGAAATAAACAAGAAAAAAGTTAGAAGAGATTCTAAATCAACAAAAAGAAACAAAGCATACCGTAAGGAACAGAGTTCGAACCGTATTCGAGGACGATTGGGATCTTATGCGCATCCGCAGCCTTCCACACCCGGCTCATCCCCAGCATCACCATCCCGGACTCCGCAAACCGGTAAACCGGAGATTGGACCCGAGATATCTTCGAGAACCATTCCGCCTCCTGGTAGTTGGAGGCGTGAAGGCTTGGGAGAGCTTGCCCATTCTTAAACTTCATGGCAAGGGGGATGGCGCGAGCGGAGATGTAGAAGAACTCCCGCTTTCACGCGCGAAGACTGCGCTCGGTTGCGCAGATCTTCAAACCCTTAATCCGGGTTATCAATGTATACCACCCCTGGATGCACCTCCAAGTGTAGAAGGTCATCAGGCGGTCAACATAGGGCTCAATGCCCAGTATCCGGCACACCCACTAGAAGTGGCGAACCTTGGCAATCGCCATCGGATGCACCTCGGTCAGGTGCACACCGTGCCTCTCCAAGACACGGAAAACAAACTTTGTCAATGAGAACCTAAGATTCCCATAAACAAAGAATGCAGCATAAACCCCGATCTTGCCTCTGGGGGCATCGTACACCGTCTGGTGGGGTTCAGGAAACTCAGGCTCGAGAGACTCGAGCATGAACTTCCTGACGACGTACTGATACAGATCGCCAGGCAGAGCACACTGGCACTCGCCAGCAGTACTCTTGTCATCGGCTGTAGACTCGAGATCACGTGAAGACATCTTGAAGATGAAAGAAAACGATTTCAAGAGAATGCTTGCCTGAAAAGGTGAGTATTCGCCGGAAATCGTTTAGAAGATGAAGAGAAAAGTGAAAAGTGTGGATTACAAAGAACCCTCTCCCCCTTTATATACTAATCGCAATTAATGCGATGAAATTAATGCGGAAGAGAGAGAAAACGAATGTGCAATGAAACTATGACACGTGGCAAAAAGCAAGTTGGCAACAGCTGTTGACAGGACGCATACCATTAATTTCGCGGCCACGCGCCCGAAAAATCGCGCCCACGCGCCTGAAAAAGCGTCTGGAATGACCATGTACTGTCACGTCACCATAACTTCCTGCACGTCCTGACACAGTCAGAAGAAACCGTCGCACGACGTTTCAGAGGTTTGGACAGTTCTTATCTTTCCACCAACTCTTCGAATTTCAAAATTCAAAATTCAAAAAAGTAAGCGGGAAAATACCCCTTACCTTGGCAAACAAGTAACCGTAAGACGGATGCAGGTACAGTGTTAAGGCAAAACCCTTCACATACCTAGCACCCGTAGGGAATTGTGTGACAATCGTCAATTTCAGGTTAACCTCGTTAACTCAACTCCGTAAATTCGAACTTTAAGATCGTTGAATCTATAACGCACACTTCATTACATTTAAACTAGGGTTTAAATGACGCTTAACACTTACTACATGTGTAGTCTTTCGGGATTTGCACCGAAACGCAAACGAGTTGACGCAAGCGGTTGATAAATAAACGACAAACGTCAAAACACTAATTATGTGATTATTATGTGTTAGGTATATGTGTGTTACTTGATTGTTATGTGGAATGTTAAACAAGAAACAAGAACTAATTAGTTTAGGCTAGAGATGTAACACTTGAAAGATTAGGGACTAGAATGTAACTTGATTATCTATAAATATAACCTTAACACTAAACCCTAACTTATTATTATAAACCTACAACTCTAATCGGCCCTCCCCTTGCTCTTCTTGGCTGCCGTCCACTTTCACACACATATACACCATCAATTCAAGCCTTTGATTGAAGAACTAAGTGCTAGGAAGGTATATTTGATCATCCTTTACCTTCTTGTTGTTTGATTTTGATGTTTAATGGGTTAATTAAAAACCCTAGGCAGCCGATTTTCATGAGTATGTATGAGTTAACATGATGGTTGTTAAATTCATGATGATTGATAACTAGTATTGATGTTGTTGCTTGATTGATTGTTGTCCTTGATTTGAATTAGAACACAAACCCTAATCTTGTATGTATGGTGTGATTGATATGCATGGATAGTAGTTATAGTGTCTAGAGGGTTATATGGATGCATGATAGTTCATAGATTGTTATTATGTTGAGTTTTGATGTGAACAGATTCTGGACAGAATATATATACGATGTTTAACTGACTGTAACGAAGTGTAAACGTGAAAATTGATTGAGATTGTGGGTACTGCAGTAAACTAGGTTGAGTCTAGTTTCTATAAAGTATAAATTCGTAATTTTTGGATAAGTGGAAGTATACTTTTATGATTTTACAAAAATGTGATGCAAAGCTGAGCTGTTAGACCTGCTGTTAGGTTATGTTGTAAATATTATATCTCATGAACTACGAGACCAATTGGGTTGGTTCCACTTCTGGAAGTTGACTCACTGAGTTAGGAACCAAACCCAAGTGGTCTTGCATTTATTGGATTTTTCGTTTAACGGGAATTTCAAATAACATTCTGTTGCGCATGAATCTGACTGATATGAGTTTACTGTAGTGTTTTGATCATTATGAGCAATCTATATGGAATAAAAATAAGATAAAATATGTTCTTGAAACCTAAGATATGTATGCTTCTGTGGTAATTTTTGGTGAATTAATTGAGACGTTATAATCGGTGAACTAGTGCAATCTTTCAAGTAGAAATTCTGTCATAACGAAACTAGCTGCTGAGTTGTATAGGAATGCATGAAATATTATAGTTTTTATATAATTGTTGTATTTTGACCAAAATACCCTTGCGGGGAATAGTTGCTAGTTGATTGCCATGAATTGACCAAATTGCCCTTATGGGGAATAATTGCTAATAAGTATGTTATTAATACATGATACGAAAGTAATTGCTCACCCACGTATCGTATCACAATTGTACTTGTTTAAGTCACACACGATTCACAAACGAAACACGAAATCTGTTACGTGCATAGGTATTATGTGCCGAGTCTAGAGACTCGTTAAACGTTCCGATACTTAGAAAATCTCTTTGTTATTTTAGAACGCTAGAGAGTTTTCTACGACGCGCATCACTTGGTGATCTAGATCGGATATTCTTCGCAAACAGTGAGTTCACTTACCCCACTCTTAAACTGTTTTCAAACGTTTTTCACTTGGGGGAGATAACATACTCCGATAAACATATTTTCTGAGATAAACGCATATGAAAGATTTTGTTATAAATTATATATCACTTGTAAAGGCTAAGCGGCATACGTAACATTTGAAGTCCCACACATCGGACCGGTTAATATTTGGAATAGCGAGTCACTTTTGGGTAGTACTACTGGGTTTGACAAACCCCACCCGACGCTAAGCTCAACTGGAGGTTGAGTGGGTGTAAATTTTGGCTAACACTTACCATGGTCTGGAGGACCTGGTGACGGGCACTTGATTAACAGTCAGCTTCGGTCGCGAACCACTTAGCGATACTTGTTGTATAGATTAGCTACCTATCGATATATAATTTGACATAACACTATCTGGTAATGCAAAACACTTAAACGCTGTAACGAGGTTACACACTCAAACGTCGTAACGGGGTTACGCAACACTTAAACGCTGTAACGAGATTACACACTCAAACGTCGTAACGGGGTTACGCAACACTTAAACGCTGTAACGAGGTTACACACTCAAACGTCGTAACGGGGTTACGCAACACTTAAACGCTGTAACGAGGTTACACACTCAAACGTCGTAACGGGGTTACGCAACACTTAAACGCTGTAACGTGGTTACACACTTAAACGCTGTAACGTGGTTACACACTCAAACGTCGTAACGGGGTTACGCAACATTTAAACGTCGTAACGAGGTTACGCAAAACGCTAAACGATTTATCTTATTTTACTTGTGAACTCACCAACCTTGTGTTGACACTTTTAGTATGTTATTCTCAGGTAGCCGAGGCGGGCGGCGGTTTAGGAGCATGCATTAATTGAAAACATCTTTACTCTGCAAACTTAATTTTAACATTTACATTTGGTTTTAAGTCGTCCTGCGTGACGCAACTTTTGAATTAAGGTTTTACGCTTCCGCACTTACTTTCATTTAAACGTTTTTCTTTGGTTTGGTTATAACTAATGATTCCGATCCTGCCAGTTCACACCCTCTGACGGTAAAACTCCGTTAGTGGATTTTGAGGGTGTGACAGATTGGTATCAGAGCCATTGGTTATAGCGAACTAGAAACTGCATGCATACTAGACTATAACCGCGACGACCCATTAGTTATAATGATACGCACTGCATAGGTTTGTGTAGTCTTGAAATCTTATTTCCTTATCTCCTTCACTCATACGCGCGCATATACACGGCTTACCTGTAGAAATGTCGACGCCACCCTCATCATCATCCGATTCGATGACGCATGCTCACGGGAAGGAACCGCAGTTACCTACTGCCTCGCCACCCCGTGTAGTCCCGGAACTCGAAGCTCCTACACCGAAGAGGTACCGCCTATCCGGAGGCTAGTATGACAACGACGTTAGCTGGGAGTGGTACCCCAACATGATCAGACGTATGGTCTACCGTGAACAAGTTCCCCCATTGCCTCACCCGAACCACCCTGCTTACCCTAACACCCTACCACTTATAACCGAACCTGTAGAGCGAGTTCTCGCAGCTATCGTTTCTTGTTTGGAGCGTGATGTGGGTTACATGCGCTACACGAGAGAAAATGTTTCCAGACTGTTTAAAGACGGAACCGAGACTCAGGAGGAGATTGCCCGCATGGCAGCGGCAATGAAAGATATGCAAGGGGCTAGTGATCAACAAATGAAGGTTATGATGAAGAAGATCCCGAAGAGGAGCCTGAGGAGAAACCTGAGGAAGATCCCGAGGAGGAACCCGAAGAGGAACCGGAGGAAGAACCGGCTGAGCCAGAGGCACACTCGGATGTGTCCTCAGGCGACGACATCTCGGGATGATAATACCTAGATGGCTGGAAGAAACGCTGGACACGGACGTGGTAACATCAGCATGACTGCAGCTGAACTCCAAACTCTGCTGAATGACCATGTGGCGGCCGCTTTAGCCGCACACGTTCAGAATCAAACTGGGGGTCCAAATGGAACATGTACCTTCAAGAACTACTTAGACTGCAAGCCCAGTACGTTTAAGGGCACTGAGGGAGCTATAGGCTTCCTGCGTTGGGCTGAGAAGGCCGAGTCGGCTTTTGAGATGTGTAACTGTCCCCCTGCCAGTAGGGTCAAATTCGCTGCTGGGACACTTGAGGATTCCGCCCTCACTTGGTGGAATTCGAACGTCCAGATCCTTGGATTGGAACTGGCTAACGCGATGAACTGGGAGGAGTTCAAAAACATGATGCGAGAGGAGTACTGTCCGAGGGAAGAAATTTCGAAGTTAGAGTCGGAGTTTTGGTCGTTGAAAATGGTGGGTTCAGAGATTGAAGCCTACACTACTCGTTCGCAAGAGTTGGCAGTGATGTGTCCGCGGATGGTGGATCCGCCGAGCAATAGAATAGAGATGTACATTGATGGGTTAGCACCACAGATTCAGGGTATGGTGACGTCTTCCAGACCAGCCACGATCCAACAAGCGATCCGTTTGGCTCACAAACTGACGGATCAGGCTGTGACCCAGGGTGCGTTACCACCGAGGGGTTCGACTGTTAAAGCCCGTGACAACCCGAGTAATGACCACGTCAGCAACAGTAACAACAACAGCAACCCGAACAGCGGGAAGAGAAAGTTTGACAACACCAGATCTTCATCCTCAAACCTCCCACCGCAACACCACTACCGTAAGCCCGAATTTACTCGGAGTTTCAACACTCAGAATCACAACAACAACAACAACAACAACGGTAGCGGGCAGGTTTCGAGCGGATATGCTGGGAAATATCCAAAGTGCAACAGGTGCAACTTTCATCATGTTGGTCAGTGTGACCGTGTCAAGTGTCAAAGATGCGGAAAGATAGGTCACCAAGCGAAGGAATGTAGAGAAGACCTTGCGGCGAAGGGTGCTCCTAAGCCACCGATGACGACTAAGGGATGTTTTGAATGTGGACAGGAAGGCCATTTCCGGAAGGATTGCCCCAAGCTGAAACATAATGACAACAATGGGGGCAATGGAAGTGGCAGTAACGGTGGAGGAAATGGCAAAGGAAGAGCGTTTGTGATTGGATCGGGTCAAGCCCGCAGAGATCCGCATGTGGTGTCTGGTAAGTTCCCCGTAAACGATTGTTTTGCTTCTGTTTTGTTTGACACTGGAGCTGATAGGAGTTTTGTGTCAAAGGCCTTTAGCCAACTTTTAAACCTTACTCCAACCCCGTTAGACGCTAAGTTTCCTGTTGAATTAGCTAACGGTAAAACTATAATAACAACTCATATATTTGCGGGATGTAAGTTGAAACTGTCAGGTCATGTCTTTGACATCGACCTTATTCCTTTTACGCTTAGTAGTTTCGATGTCGTTGTCGGCATGGACTGGTTATCCGAGAACCGAGCGGAGATTATATGCCATGATAAGATAGTCCATATTACCACCCCTTCCGGCGAGATCATTTCGGTCCGAGGCGAGAGAAGCGGCATGACCACCAGCGTCATTACCCTTATGAAGGCACAGAAGTATTTACGAAAGGGTCATCCGGCAATTTTGGCGCAGATTGTTGAGAAACCCGCGGAGGAGAAACGAATTGAAGACATACCGGTTGTGCGAGACTTCCCGGAAGTTTTCCCGGAGGATTTGCCTGGACTCCCTCCTATTCGTCAAGTCGAATTCCAAATCGAGTTGACACCCGGTGCAGCACCCATAGCACGAGCCCCGTATCGGCTCGCACCGGCGGAACTTCAGGAGTTGTCCACCCAGTTGCAAGATTTGTTGGATAAAGGTTTTATCCGACCTAGCTCATCGCCATGGGGAGCCCCTGTCTTGTTTGTCCGAAAGAAAGACGGGACCTTCCGAATGTGCATCGACTACCGGGAGTTGAACAAAGTGACGGTCAAGAACCGTTATCCTTTACCCCGAATTGATGATTTGTTTGACCAGCTTCAGGGATCGAGTTACTACTCGAAGATCGATCTACGATCCGGTTATCACCAGCTGAGAGTGCGCGAAGAAGATATTTCAAAGACGGCTTTCAGAACACGGTATGGTCACTACGAGTTTTCGGTTATGCCTTTTGGCCTAACCAACGCACCAGCCGTATTTATGGATCTCATGAATCGAGTATGCAAGGCGTACCTCGACAAGTTCGTGATTGTTTTCATTGATGATATTCTCGTCTACTCCAAGAACGAGACTGACCACGAAGAGCACTTAACGATAATTCTGGAACTGCTGAAGAAGGAACAACTGTATGCTAAACTCTCGAAATGTGAATTTTGGCTTCGCGAGGTTCACTTTTTAGGACATGTGATCAACGAGAATGGTATCCATGTCGATCCCGGTAAGGTAGAGGCCATCAAAAACTGGGAAGCACCTAAGACTCCGACTGAGGTGCGACAATTCCTAGGACTGGCCGGCTACTATCGGCGTTTCATCGAGGGATTTTCAAAGATTGCTCAACCCCTCACCGCTTTGACTCACAAGGGCACTAAGTACAACTGGGGTGACGCGCAGGAATCCGCTTTTCAACTGTTGAAAACCAAGCTTTGTAGCGCCCCTATTTTAGCCCTCCCCGAGGGAACAGAAAATTTTGAGGTACACTGTGACGCATCTATACAAGGTCTCGGTTGTGTGCTGATGCAACTCGAGAAGGTTATAGCCTACGCCTCTAGACAACTACGGGTTCACGAGAAGAACTACACGACCCACGATTTGGAACTCGGAGCTGTAGTGTTTGCTCTTAAGATATGGAGGCATTACTTGTACGGTACCAAGTTTACCATTTACACCGACCACAAGAGTCTCCAACATATCTACGATCAGAAGGAGCTGAACATGCGACAGCGTCGTTGGGTCGAGCTGCTTAAAGATTATGATTGTGCCATCAAGTACCACCCTGGCAAGGCCAATGTGGTGGCCGACGCCCTCAGCAGAAAAGAAACGGATAAACCCAAACGGGTGAGAGCATTGCAACTCACGATTCATGCCAGCTTACCCGATCAGATTCGCGATGCGCAACTGGAAGCTTTGAAAGATGATAATCTTCCATCGGAACTCATGCGGGGCATGAGCGAGCAACTTGAAACCAGTTCGGACGGGGTCCGATATTTTGAGAACCGGATTTGGGTTCCACGATACGGAGAGTTGAGAACTCTAGTGATGGACGAAGCTCACAAGTCCCGATATTCTATCCACCCTGGCTCAGATAAAATGTATCATGATTTAAAGGAACTTTACTGGTGGCCGAACATGAAAGCCGACATTGCCACCTACGTGAGCAAATGCTTGACTTGTGCCAGAGTCAAGATAGAATACCAGAAACCATCTGGTCTACTGCAACAACCGGAACTCCCAATGTGGAAATGGGAACACATCTCAATGGACTTTATTACGGGTTTGCCTAAGACACCGACGGGATGCGATACCATCTGGGTGATCGTTGACCGGTTGACTAAATCGGCGCACTTCCTAGCGATTAAGGAAACAGACAAAATGGAAAGACTGTCTCGTGTCTACATGAAGGAAGTAGTGTCGAGACACGGAGTGCCTGCCTCGATCATTTCCGATCGAGATTCTCGTTTTACCTCACACTTTTGGAAGTCGCTGCAAAGCGCACTGGGCACACGTCTCGATATGAGTACCGCATACCATCCTCAGACGGATGGGCAAAGTGAACGGACTATTCAGACCCTGGAGGATATGTTGCGTGCATGCGTCTTAGATTTCGGAAAAAGTTGGGAACCCCACTTACCCTTGGTAGAGTTTTCGTATAATAACAGCTACCACGCAAGTATTAAGGCAGCGCCGTTTGAAGCGCTGTACGGACGGAAGTGTCGATCACCACTCTGCTGGGCAGAGGTGGGTGACAGCCAAATCACTGGTCCGGAACTGGTACTCGAAACCTCGGAAAAGATTGTTCAAATCCGAAATCGCATGGCAGCAGCACGAGATCGCCAAAAGAGTTACGCCGACAAGCGCCGAAAACCTCTCGAATTTCAAGTAAACGATCGAGTGTTACTCAAAGTCTCACCTTGGAAAGGTGTGGTTCGCTTTGGTAAGCGAAACAAACTCAACCCACGGTATGTTGGTCCGTACCGGATAACTGAGCGCATTGGTCTGGTGGCGTACCGACTGGACCTACCAACAGAACTCAGTGGCGTACACGATGTATTCCACGTATCAAATTTGAAGAAATGTCTATCTGATGAAACCCAAGTAGTCCCTTTGGAGGAACTACAAGTTGATGAACAGTTACGGTTCATTGAGGAACCAGTCGAGGTTTTGGATTGGGAAACCAAAACGCTCAAACACAGCAAAATTCCAATCGTTAAGGTTCGTTGGAACTCGAGACGTGGACCGGAGTTCACGTGGGAACGCGAGGATCAAATGATGAAAAAGTATCCTCACCTTTTTGAAGGGCTAACCAAACACCGGAAACCGCGAAACCCGGAAAACCGTCAAACATCACCGGAGGTATGAACTAAATTTCGGGACGAAATTTCTTTCTACTAGGGGATGATATGACAAACTGAAAATTTTTCTTACTTTTTCAGACACTCATCACGACTTGACTCAAATTTTCGGGACGAAAATTCTTTAACATGGGAATGATGTGACAATCGTCAATTTCAGGTTAACCTCGTTAACTCAACTCCGTAAATTCGAACTTTAAGATCATTGAATCTATAACGCACACTTCATTACATTTAAACTAGGGTTTAAATGACGCTTAACACTTACTACATGTGTAGTCTTTCGGGATTTGCACCGAAACGCAAACGAGTTGACGCAAGCGATTGATAAATAAACGACAAACGTCAAAACACTAATTATGTGATTATTATGTGTTAGGTATATGTGTGTTACTTGATTGTTATGTGGAATGTTAAACAAGAAACAAGAACTAATTAGTTTAGGCTAGAGATGTAACACTTGAAAGATTAGGGACTAGAATGTAACTTGATTATCTATAAATATAACCTTAACACTAAACCCTAACTTATTATTATAAACCTACAACTCTAATCGGCCCTCCCCTTGCTCTTCTTGGCTGCCGTCCACTTTCACACACATATACACCATCAATTCAAGCCTTTGATTGAAGAACTAAGTGCTAGGAAGGTATATTTGATCATCCTTTACCTTCTTGTTGTTTGATTTTGATGTTTAATGGGTTAATTAAAAACCCTAGGCAGCCGATTTTCATGAGTATGTATGAGTTAACATGATGGTTGTTAAATTCATGATGATTGATAACTAGTATTGATGTTGTTGCTTGATTGATTGTTGTCCTTGATTCGAATTAGAACACAAACCCTAATCTTGTATGTATGGTGTGATTGATATGCATGGATAGTAGTTATAGTGTCTAGAGGGTTATATGGATGCATGATAGTTCATAGATTGTTATTATGTTGAGTTTTGATGTGAACAGATTCTGGACAGAATATATATACGATGTTTAACTGACTGTAACGAAGTGTAAACGTGAAAATTGATTGAGATTGTGGGTACTGCAGTAAACTAGGTTGAGTCTAGTTTCTATAAAGTATAAATTCGTAATTTTTGGATAAGTGGAAGTATACTTTTATGATTTTACAAAAATGTGATGCAAAGCTGAGCTGTTAGACCTGCTGTTAGGTTATGTTGTAAATATTATATCTCATGAACTACGAGACCAATTGGGTTGGTTCCACTTCTGGAAGTTGACTCACTGAGTTAGGAACCAAACCCAAGTGGTCTTGCATTTATTGGATTTTTCGTTTAACGGGAATTTCAAATAACATTCTGTTGCGCATGAATCTGACTGATATGAGTTTACTGTAGTGTTTTGATCATTATGAGCAATCTATATGGAATAAAAATAAGATAAAATATGTTCTGGAAACCTAAGATATGTATGCTTCTGTGGTAATTTTTGGTGAATTGCGATTGATAAATAAACGACAAACGTCAAAACACTAATTATGTGATTATTATGTGTTAGGTATATGTGTGTTACTTGATTGTTATGTGGAATGTTAAACAAGAAACAAGAACTAATTAGTTTAGGCTAGAGATGTAACACTTGAAAGATTAGGGACTAGAATGTAACTTGATTATCTATAAATATAACCTTAACACTAAACCCTAACTTATTATTATAAACCTACAACTCTAATCGGCCCTCCCCTTGCTCTTCTTGGCTGCCGTCCACTTTCACACACATATACACCATCAATTCAAGCCTTTGATTGAAGAACTAAGTGCTAGGAAGGTATATTTGATCATCCTTTACCTTCTTGTTGTTTGATTTTGATGTTTAATGGGTTAATTAAAAACCCTAGGCAGCCGATTTTCATGAGTATGTATGAGTTAACATGATGGTTGTTAAATTCATGATGATTGATAACTAGTATTGATGTTGTTGCTTGATTGATTGTTGTCCTTGATTTGAATTAGAACACAAACCCTAATCTTGTATGTATGGTGTGATTGATATGCATGGATAGTAGTTATAGTGTCTAGAGGGTTATATGGATGCATGATAGTTCATAGATTGTTATTATGTTGAGTTTTGATGTGAACAGATTCTGGACAGAATATATATACGATGTTTAACTGACTGTAACGAAGTGTAAACGTGAAAATTGATTGAGATTGTGGGTACTGCAGTAAACTAGGTTGAGTCTAGTTTCTATAAAGTATAAATTCGTAATTTTTGGATAAGTGGAAGTATACTTTTATGATTTTACAAAACGGTGATGCAAAGCTGAGCTGTTAGACCTGCTGTTAGGTTATGTTGTAAATATTATATCTCATGAACTACGAGACCAATTGGGTTGGTTCCACTTCTGGAAGTTGACTCACTGAGTTAGGAACCAAACCCAAGTGGTCTTGCATTTATTGGATTTTTCGTTTAACGGGAATTTCAAATAACATTCTGTTGCGCATGAATCTGACTGATATGAGTTTACTGTAGTGTTTTGATCATTATGAGCAATCTATATGGAATAAAAATAAGATAAAATATGTTCTGGAAACCTAAGATATGTATGCTTCTGTGGTAATTTTTGGTGAATTAATTGAGACGTTATAATCGGTGAACTAGTGCAATCTTTCAAGTAGAAATTCTGTCATAACGAAACTAGCTGCTGAGTTGTATAGGAATGCATGAAATATGATAGTTTTTATATAATTGTTGTATTTTGACCAAAATACCCTTGCGGGGAATAGTTGCTAGTTGATTGCCATGAATTGACCAAATTGCCCTTATAGGGAATAATTGCTAATAAGTATGTTATTAATACATGATACGAAAGTAATTGCTCACCCACGTATCGTATCACAATTGTACTTGTTTAAGTCACACACGATTCACAAACGAAACACGAAATCTGTTACGTGCATAGGTATTATGTGCCGAGTCTAGAGACTCGTTAAACGTTCCGATACTTAGAAAATCTCTTTGTTATTTTAGAACGCTAGAGAGTTTTCTACGACGCGCATCACTTGGTGATCTAGATCGGATATTCTTCGCAAACAGTGAGTTCACTTACCCCACTCTTAAACTGTTTTCAAACGTTTTTCACTTGGGGGAGATAACATACTCCGATAAACATATTTTCTGAGATAAACGCATATGAAAGATTTTGTTATAAATTATATATCACTTGTAAAGGCTAAGCGGCATACGTAACATTTGAAGTCCCACACATCGGACCGGTTAATATTTGGAATAGCGAGTCACTTTTGGGTAGTACTACTGGGTTTGACAAACCCCACCCGACGCTAAGCTCAACTGGAGGTTGAGTGGGTGTAAATTTTGGCTAACACTTACCATGGTCTGGAGGACCTGGTGACGGGCACTTGATTAACAGTCAGCTTCGGTCGCGAACCACTTAGCGATACTTGTTGTATAGATTAGCTACCTATCGATATATAATTTGACATAACACTATCTGGTAATGCAAAACACTTAAACGCTGTAACGAGGTTACACACTCAAACGTCGTAACGGGGTTACGCAACACTTAAACGCTGTAACGAGATTACACACTCAAACGTCGTAACGGGGTTACGCAACACTTAAACGCTGTAACGAGGTTACACACTCAAACGTCGTAACGGGGTTACGCAACACTTAAACGCTGTAACGAGGTTACACACTCAAACGTCGTAACGGGGTTACGCAACACTTAAACGCTGTAACGTGGTTACACACTTAAACGCTGTAACGTGGTTACACACTCAAACGTCGTAACGGGGTTACGCAACATTTAAACGTCGTAACGAGGTTACGCAAAACGCTAAACGATTTATCTTATTTTACTTGTGAACTCACCAACCTTGTGTTGACACTTTTAGTATGTTATTCTCAGGTAGCCGAGGCGGGCGGCGGTTTAGGAGCATGCATTAATTGAAAACATCTTTACTCTGCAAACTTAATTTTAACATTTACATTTGGTTTTAAGTCGTCCTGCGTGACGCAACTTTTGAATTAAGGTTTTACGCTTCCGCACTTACTTTCATTTAAACGTTTTTCTTTGGTTTGGTTATAACTAATGATTCCGATCCTGCCAGTTCACACCCTCTGACGGTAAAACTCCGGTAGTGGATTTTGAGGGTGTGAGGAAGCCAAGAAAACCTTGGCAAACAAGTAACCGTAAGACGGATGCGGGTACAGTGTTAAGGCAAAACCCTTCACATACCTAGCACCCGCAGGGAATTGAAGCCAAGTATACCTCGGCAACCAAGTAACCTTAAGACGGGTGCGGGTACAGTGTTGAGGCAAAACCCTTCACATACCTAGCACCCGCAGGGAATTGAAGCCAAGAATAACTTGGCAACCAAGTAACCGTAAGACGAATGCGGGTACAGTGTTAAGGCAAAACCCTTCACATACCTAGCACCCGCAGGGAATTGAAGCCAAGAATACCTCGGCAACCAAGTAACTATAAGACGGGTGCGGGTACAGTGTTAAGGCAAAACCCTTCACATACCTAGCACCCGCAGGGAATGGACGCCAGGAATACCTTGGAAGTAAAGTAACCGTAAGACGAGCGCGGGTACAGTGTTAAGGCAAAACCCTTCACATACCTAGCGCTCCTCTGGGAATTGAAACCAAGAAGGATCTTCTGGGCAATGCTTGCGGAAACGGAAATAACATCCCCGCATAGCGGGAACGTCGAGAACTACGTTGTTTGAAGCTCCAGGATGGAATTGGTGGTTTTAACATAATTGATCACTATGTTCAAAACTACCAAAACCTCATGGAGAATCCACACAAGTGGGACTCAACGCTCCTGACTTGCGAGGAGGTTACAGACCTACCCGCATCATACCCAAAGACCAAGCAGGAAACTCGGGAATTTCTGCAAGTGACAAGGACTTCCGCGGGAGGAATCCCCATGGAAAACCTTAAAAAACCCTTTTCAAAACCCTTTGCTTAAGTCCAAAAGTTCACCTCACTTTATTAAACACTCATGAGAAGAACATTGGACTGGGGGGACTTGAAGAGGTAGGTCCCAGCAGAGCCCAGTTGGACCCGCAAGACTCACCTTGAAGAGGGACGTCTGCGCAGAAACCAACTGGAGCCGCATGACCAACCATGCTCAGAGACGTGACGTCCTTACGCGCAGTACGCAAGCTGTTCCCGCAGGAAATGCCTCCCGATGGTGAAGGACTCCGCCTGTTCCCGCAGCTTCGGATACAAGCCATCAGGGAAGGCCACCCGCGCAGCAAGGCTACACGCACAAGGCACCTAGCTCTCAATCACTCAGTGTCACCTGAAGGAATGAGCAAAGCCGGGAACAATCCCGCACAAGGGCGGGAGGGGGAATACTCCCGCCCAAATAAGCCAGTCCGTACGATACGGGAAGATCTTCTGTACTGTACCTGACGAGGTATGGGAAAAAGATCTGACTAAAGATACGACAGCTTATTGACAACAGTATGGCGAGCAGCATGCTCCTGTACTGTATGTCACTATTAGCCGCTGCCTACTCACCAACTACTGCCATACCACGTGCATAGCCGGCAGTTGGTGGAAAAGGAATAGTACACAGCAGGCCTGGTCACTATCAGCCGCTGCCTACCCACCAACTACCAGCAGGGCACGTGCGTAGGCCACTGTTGGTAGAACAGGAACACTGTTGCAGCCGGCCACACCTCCTTGGAAACCTACCTTCGGCTATAAATACCACAAATGGTATGACCATCTCATCTTATCACATTATCATCATATTATACCTGATATCTGCTCTAGCAATCTCTTAATATACATTTATATTTAAAGAGCAATCTAGTCTGATTCTCACGCCGGAGGGTGGTCACAAGGAGGAACCCCCCCTTCTCAGTGACAAGCTCACGGTGTCTGTTTTGCAGGTTATCAGAAGAACCATCTCTTCTGGGTCTAACCCCTCGTGGGAAACAGCTATCTAACCCCAGGTTACCCGTAATCTGCCCGGGGTCCGGTTAGTGTTTCTTCAACACTCTACACTTGATACCTTTCAAATTAATGTTTGTTTTCATAAGTCAAGTAATACTTTTAATGATATTAATGTATTTATTTAAAATCAAGGTGTAATAAAGTATAGGTAAAATGCACCAAGCTATTATGTTACAACGAAACTATTGTTTACAACTACGATCTTGCTAGATTAAAACAAGGATAGCATATAGATGAAATCAAATGAATGTCTGCGTAGTAAACTAGTTCGTTTTAACTATATAATCCTCTAAATATTCTTACACTATACTTGCAATATTTCACTTTGTTTGCCGCTTGATTCTCAAATTCAATATGGCATTCTCTTATTAAAACCCTCTTGATCTCTGGGTTTGTTGATGGTTTCTAAATTCAAAAGGTATTGAGCAACGAAGTAGAATAGATCCCGTAGATAGAAACGTAAATGACTCATTTTTTACAAACATATAATGGGAATATTGTCAATATTGAAATGTTGTACTTTATGGAAGTGTGACATTTTCTCAAAAGGGGAACGAAATTCTTGCTTTTGTTATTAACTTAGTAACGTGTAATATATACCTATATAGCATTATGAAGATAAATACCCTTTAATAGTCATCAAAACTACGGAACGAAATTTCAACAACTTAATTGCTTAAAAGAGGCATTAGCATACTATTTAAGAGTACGTTATTTAACTTTGATATTATAACATATGTTAAAAAGCCATTGTCTTGCCCGCAAACACACTATTGGTCCACGTGACGGTAGCAGGATGTGTCACATCATCCGTTGTTTTATTACTAAAAGAAAAATAGTATTGTTATTTTGGGGCTTATTCATCTATGTTTACTAACTTAAAAAGAAATAGTTTGAATAGTTATTAGATACCAAAATGGGAAACATTCAAATAAGAATAAACAATATGTTGAGAGTCGTAAATATTGTATAATGTAATCGCACGTTTTGCTATTAAGTGTTATACAAAAGGGGATTACATAATTGTCTCCCATTATCTCAATTCAAACAACGAAACGAGCAACCAAATACAAGAAAAGTGTAATGGTACTGATATACATCAGGTTCGGTTTATCAAGTCAGTTAACTGGATCACATATTTACCCGAACCCGAAGAGCCACCATGCATGATCTGAACCACAAGCCTTGATTTTCTAGCATGCATGCAACCACGTTTATTTGTCATTTGTTATTATTTCTTTTATTTAATTCCATATTTTCTTTCAAGCAGTAGTTGTCAAAGATAGTTTTCTATGTTTTGGTGTCAGTTTATTTATCTTTGGCAAATTGAAAATTAATAATTCAAAATTTTATGTAATGATCAATAATAATCACAGTTTTAAAAATCACCACTTGCAGTTCCAACTTTTAACTATTTTTGTCTCAATGAACCTCCGTTAAAAAACACTTAACGCCGTTAATTTTTTTCCAAGTTTCAAACCGATGTTTTAGGGATTTTGATTAGAAGAACGATACGATTCGACTGATGTAAAACTTATCACGAAACGGTGATTCAAATGACTTGATTTTTGTTAATTGGAAATTCAAACACCCGAATTGAAACATTGTTTCGTCGCTTGGATCACCGTTTCGTGATAAGCTTACATCAGTCGAATCGTATCATTTTTCCGACCAAAATTTCTAAAACATCGGTTTGAAATTCAGAAAAAAACTTAACGGAGTCAAGTGTTTTTTAACGGAGGTTCATTGAGACAAAAATAGTTAAAAGTTGGGACAGCTGGTATCTTAAAAGTTGAAATTATTATCGGCAAATACACAAAAGTTGTGATTGTTTATTTCCAATTTGCCTTTATCTTTTCAATATGTATTGAGGTCTGTGTTTCTTGAATGGGCAGATTACTTTATGATGAAAAATTATTGTGTTGATTTATCTCTTGAGAGTGAGAGTTTGTGTCTATGCTAGTTCAGTCTTGGCAAGTTGGATGGTGTTCTTAGACCCGATCCTCTAATCATAGTGGTGTATCTGTATCTTCGGTTAAAGATCGCAGCCCTATCGTTTGTTTGTGTTGTGAAGAAAGGATATTTTGTTATCAGATTGTAAGAAGTTGTATGCTATAAAACACCAAAAATTACAAACATAAACTATATCAAGTAAATAATTACTTTAGTTTACAACCATTTCAATTCACACTTCAATTCAATCAATGTTAAACACAAATCCACAAAATGAAAAACTAAACAAGCTTGAAGAATCAAAGAGAGAACGCAGATAAGATGATCAAGACCATGAGAACCACCACGGTTAGAAAAGACGCCACCACCGCCCCGCTCACTTCCTGACAGAAATCATTAAACTGTTGACAAATCGCTGGCCAGTTTGCATCGTTGTTTCCGTTATGAGCCAAGTAGACTATTGATGCAGCCCCACCGGCTGCAGCCGTGGTCAAAGCAACCATAACCTGTAGTCAAATCCGTAGAGTTTATGAACTATTAGCAGTGGGACAACAAATAAGAGATATAGATGTTAGACCGCAATATTAATTAATATCATCTTACCGTGTCAAGGAAGATGAGTATGACTCTTGGGGCCACCAAATGCGGGCGAACAATGCATACGATTGATATAGGGATCGTTAGAGCAAGGTAAGCGGCGGTGATGGCGTTGGCGATGACAAAAAACCTGTAATACGATTCAAATTATGTAAACTCACTAGTAATTATTAATGACATTTAAATAAAAACTGTATGTATTTCATGTAAAATGACACGTTATTTAGTTTTGAAAGAATTCAAAAGGTGACCTAAAACAATATATTAATTAATGTATACGAATATAGAATGCAGTTAACTTATCTCAAACTATGATAAAAACTTAATTGAATGTATAAATATAATAATGTAAATATTTATTATTATGACTTACGTAAAAGCGGGTAAATCATCAAACTCGGCTTTGAACTGAAAAAACTGAGTGAAGAATGGGAGCGTTTGCTCGGTGGAGGCCATGGCTATTGCGGCTCCTAGAGCCGTGGCAATGCCAGCTATCCTTAAAATCACATCGAATATGGCCAACCCTCTTTTGTACCCTCCCTTTGGGGCCCTTTGAACCGCGGGCTTGTAGCTACTTGAGGCTGGTGGTGTAGACAAAAGCGGTGCTTTTCCCTTCCTTTCCTTGGGTGTCTCGGTGATGTTGATGGTGGTCGAATCTCCTTCCATGTTTTGAGCGAGAAAAGGAACGAAAACGAGTGTAAATTGCGGTCTAGAAAGACAGAGATCAAGAACTAGAGATGTTGAGGCTTGAGAGGTGGTATGGAAAATGGATCATGAAAGGAGGTATAAATAGAGATTTGAAATGAATAAATATTTGGGTTAAACAATTTGGGAAGAAAGAATATGAAGTTGTTGGCACCTTTTTTCTGTTTCTACTTTCTAATGCCCAATATGAGAATATCAATATTCAATAATCATGGTTTAATTTAAGCATGTGTATATTTTAAACAAAAGGTAGCATTTATATTTTATGGTTTATATTTATATGGGATTGTAACGGATTATAAGGTATAACTAAGGCATGATGTATACAACCACACATATATTACGAGGTACGTACAACATAGAATACATGCGAACAAATATGAGATAGGAAAAGGGGGGCACAGAAAATATATTAAAGCTTAAAAATACGTACATATCTTAACACACTGTATTGACCTAAAAATATAACAAAATCATTAGGTTGTATAGACCTAAAATACGTGTGTGTCTTAACAAAAAGAGCTCATAAACATATATGGTAGTCTAATGATGAATCGATTGCGTCGTCCAATTATAATTTCAGTTTACATGACGAGTTTTTTAAAATATGCTAGTTTTATCTTTATGTTTTGTTTTGTAAATAAAATAAATGATTTTATTAAATAATAAAACCGGTTGAAAAGAGACTAAAATGTATTTAACTAACTAGACCTACTAAATCTTTCACAATGAATAATGTATTTAATACATTAATTATCCAAATAAACTAGTATGCAAATGAAAATTGTGAGAGAGATCATCTTTATCATGTTCAATCATATTAAACAACTATCGTTTTGAGTCTTCGCCATACACGTTATGTTACCATTTTTAATCATACTTACATATTCAATCAAATAAAATATGATCAAGTACTTTCATCTTATTCATAATATGTTATTAATATGTTATTGTCCGATTCAAATTTGCCATGATTTAACATAATGGTTTCTATTTTGCCTATTTCGACTTCTTGTGTTGTTTATCACACTAAAAATATTTGCGTTCGCTACGATGTCAATCTCAATTTAATTGAAACGCTAACATATTGGTCTTTGTTGATGTTAAGAACCCGGGTAAACTTAGAAAAATAAAATGGAGTGTTATAACTATAATAATGAAGTATGTTACTCATAAGCTCTTGTTAAAAACATATAAAAACATGACTACTTTGATCGTAATAAAAGGAGCGTTTGGGAATTGGGATTGACTTGTTTACGTAAACAGGTATCCCAAACACCCCCAAAGTGAATACGCATGTACAACTAGAAAGTCAAATAAATAACAAAGTTGTATTAATCTGGAATCCCGTATTCGGTCAACTAAACAACTAGATTTTCCCTACTCCACTAGGGCCCAAAAGAGGATACTTAGCCAACAAAACCCCTATTGTTTTTTTAATTTCATATATATTGTTTTAAACTTATATTATATTACTAATACAAAGGAAAATAACATGTGATAATGAAAATACTGGAATTTATCAGCTTTGTAAAAATGTAGAATTGTAGATTTAATCCCGATCTTTTGAAAATTTGTAAAGTGTTTCATCCTTGACAGTGCGAACCGCTAAAATAATTGTTATCTTGATACCAAATAACTATGTTACTGGTTTTGTGAAATTATTATCATCATCATCATCATCATCGTACTCAGTATATCCCACCAATAGCAAAGCTATGGTAGGGTCTGAGGAGAATAAGATGTAAACAGCCTTACCTCTACCCCGTAGGAATAGAGAGGCTACTTCCGGTGAGACCCCCGGCTCGAAAGTAGTTTTGCATTAAGCTTTGGACATAAGGCACATTACACTCAACCAGCAGCACACCGATTGGTGCATGTACCCTTGTCTTTCGGCTATCAATGCCACCACATGATGTCTGATTAACCTTCCGTCACTTTTAACGCTATTTTCACGAAATTAATAAAATAACGTCAAAATTAGTGCAATTTCACTTTTGTCCACCCAATGACCCACACATATATACATTATATGCGCGCACCGCAAGCAGGGCGTATGATAAAATTATTTTGTGAAATTATTATGATAAACAATTATAATGCGATGTTAATCACACGCCCTTTGACCTCCATCATTGTCGCTTCACTATTCTAATTTGGGCTCTACATCGCATATCATTTCCTGTGTTTGTTTTAGTTTTTGTTAATCCCCGTTGGAACGAGATATACTTAAAAGTGGTTTAGCTAGAAGGTAATGGATCGTTTTCAGTGACAAGAGATCAGTTATTATATTCATGATAGTTCATATTAATGTACATGACATTATCTATCTATAGTAAATGTGACTTGTCATTGCCACAAAAGCCATTTTTGATTATATATACCCCGTCCCCAACGAACGTAACAGATAATAGCCATATTTGTGTTTGCTTGTCGTCTAGCGCTCGGGTTTTACCAACGTCATGTGTTAAAGCTTGAGTTTTACCAACGTCAGGGATTCACCGATAACTCTCAGATTAACACTCGGGCAAGTGGCACAAGACCTTGATTAAGCCAAGTGGCACCACCTCAACGGTCCAATTTTTTTTAATATTTTTTTGTTTATCGGTATGTTATTATTTTTTTGTTTTTTTAGATTCGTTACGAACGTTTTAACGTCCGGGACTGACAATACTCGTGTTTTACCGACTCACCACGTAACGTCCGATACCGACAACGCTCGGGTTTTACCGAACTTAATTTTGGTTCTAGTACCGTAACAAATAAAGAAATCGACAAAATTCACGTTTACCCTTCACCAGAAAGCTCGGATTTTACCAGTGCCCCAGTTTTACTGATTCACCACCAGAACGCCAAATACGAGTCGACTCGCCGTTGCAACGATCGGGTTTTACCAACGCCTGAGTTTATCGACCGAATAAACGTTGTTATAAATATGTTAACAAAAAAATTATAATATGTTATGTGAGTCTCGTAGAATCACTGTCTCAGCGTTTGGGACCGACCGAAGTCACCCCATTGGCTCACCTTATTTTTTATTTTCATTTTGTTTTAGTTCCAGTACCACAACGAACATGGCTAATACTGACTAAATTCAGTGCCCCAGTTTTACTGATTCACCACCAGAACGCCAGATACAAGTCGACTCGCCGTTGCAACGATCGGGTTTTACCAACGCCTGAGTTTATCGACCGAATAAACGTTGTTATAAATATGTTAACAAAAAAATTATAATATGTTATGTGAGTCTCGTAGAATCACTGTCTCAGCGTTTGGGACCGACCGAAGTCACCCCATTGGCTCACCTTATTTTTTATTTTCATTTTGTTTTAGTTCCAATACCACAACGAACATGGCTAATACTGACTAAATTTGCGTTGACTCGCTGCTGTCGTCCGGGACCAACCGACATCACCCCATTGGCCTACCTTAATTTTTATTTTTGTTTTTTAGTTTCCATTTTGTTTTACTTCCGATACGTAACGAACGTAGCTACAATTGACTGAATTCGCGTTGATTCGCCACTGCAACACCCGGATCTTGATTAATAAACCTTTTGGATCTTGATTAATAAACCACCATAGACAAGCACCCTTTCGATTAATCTTGTCCAAAACCTACAACTAATACTTAACATCTCCAAAAACAAAGCAGCATATCTAATTCTCACAATCCAAGCAGAACAAAAACCCAGACAAGAACCTTAAGCAATCTTTCAACTTAGTTCTGTATCCACCTTTGAGATCATTTATAACTTCATTGGAATCGGGGTTACTGTCTCTAAAGTAATGCCTTCAACCATGAACCCAAAGGTTGGTATCAATCACCTCACCTTTAAGTTCTTTAACCTTAGCCTCAGCCTTCAGTTCATCATTCTTTTCGACCCTTTGTTTGAACTCCTCAGTGCACCTTGATGGCATCACGTGAACACGAACATGAATCCTTTTCTTGATGATTCTATTACCAGCCTGCAACACATAATCAGCCATTAAAACACAAAATTCCTTGACATTTAGTTACCAGTGTGCACAAAATTGAAAAAACCGAACCCAAATAAAAAGGTCAAACTTTTGATTTGGTTTCAGCTTTATATAATTAACTAAAACAGCAAAAATCAAACCAAACTGAAATTAAGTAATATATATTTTAATTTTGAATAACTCATAAGGATTTAATAAACAGTGTAACATAAATATTTAATCACAAATGTATAATAAATATAAATTAATTATGAATTAACAGAACTTTTAGAAACTCATTATTTGAGCCATATTTTCTTCAGCCCAAAAACTTAAAAACTAAATTATGGGATTTTGGTTAAGTTTGAGCCCGAAACCTACCCACACGTGCAATGTTTTGTTCATATGCACGTTCATAGAGTGTAGATGATTTATTGATTTTGTATATGAGAATTGTATGTTATAGTTCATCATCCTGGTGATCTATTTGTTAGAATTTGGTTTGTACATTTGTTCTTCGTGAAATTGTATAGACGTACTTCTTCTATTTTCTAGGTTAATAAAAATAGTTTACACCTACCATATGATTTTAATTCTATATTAAATGGAAGTTAGGCTTACTGAAATAGAATATATACACGAGTTAACTGAGATAGCATACCTTGTGAAATAATATATTGACTATATATCCTCCACAAGGATGTCATGTCTTTTAATTATATTTGAATGGAGTTGGCAAAATGAAAAACAACACAATTTTAATTGTAACTAGTAATCGTATCTCGGGCCATGTTCCAGCGGGTCAAGTTGGTGCCATGTTCTATGTGTATTAGACATATTGATAAGATAATTTGGTATGTAGAGCAACCACATCATATAGGTATTCTATGCATGGAGACATTGACACCGGTCAAATAAATTTTCACTTGTTCCATCCTAATGATAAAAGCATATCTAGTGCAGTTACATCATCCTAATGACTACAATTAATTCATAGAAGAAAAAAAAAACCTTGGCATTTTAACTTGTTTAAACAAATTACAAAATCCCATGCCACTTCTTTGAGCTCCTTGAGTTCTCACAATCTGTAGTTCTGCAAAATATATAATGAAAATTCAAAATTTTGGCTTGGAGCAACGCAAGCTATGACCAAAATGAGATTTTTTAGAGATGTTAAAATTGATTTCTTAAGAGAAAATACATATCAAATACACCTCAAACACACCTAAGAAGGTTGGGAATTCCTCGCCAGGCTTTGGTTATGGCAAGAGGGTTAGGGGGCTGAAAAAAAAAACAATTCCCAAGTCTTTGTATTATAAATTAACACTTCAACTAATACGAAAGATTTATAGTATACACAAATATGTAATATAGATTAGGACTTCAACAAAAACTACGCATGATGTATATGAGGCCTTACCAAGAGACCGCCTTGACGTATATGATGCCCTACCAAGAGACTGCCTTGTGCTAGCTAAAGTGATCAACTGTTTCCAAGAGAGCGGATATCACAAAGAATGATGTTTTGGTTGGCGTTGATGCGTACATTCAAGTTATACCTCTCAATTATTGTCCGTAGTGTCTTCTTTGGTATTCCCTTAACCTGGCCACTGTAAACATGGAGCCCACAAACAAACAAAAATTACCGTGCCACAAATAAGTTGCAAGTAATAAACCAATAACTTAAAAATGATCTTGGTAACAACTATTTCAAACAACAAAGTTCTACATTCAGACTGAACAATGTGAAGATAATGTGATGCAACTGAACGAACTTAAGTATGCCAGTAGCTTATAATCTCCCACTCGGGCAACTCCCGTCCAGGTTAAAACGTCTTTCCATAGTACTGCTAGACAATCGAGCTAAACTTTTCAATCCCCCACAAATCTATCAAATATAAAAATTATCTAAATATATAAACTTTATCTTAGCCTGGATCAAACTGAAGGTAGAACACCAAATTCAAGCTGGAGAACAAACCCCTTCAATTTACCAGCCAATTTACTACAAATTGAATTTCTTCCTGTGGGTGTTGTTTGTTCTTTCCCCCTAACATGCATTAGAAAAACTAAAATATCAATATAATTTAGTTCTTTTTCACCTGAAAATTATAGTAAATCAATAGAGTTTGTTCTTATATCACCTGAAATTTTTTGCTTCAAGTGAAAACATAAAAGTTCAACTAAAAATCATTGATGCTTTAATCTTTAAACTGTCTAAAAAAATGGGAAGAAATTCACCAGTTACCTTTGTTGTATCATGAGAAGCTAATTTGATTGGTGACCGATGTCGTCTGGCCTTAACCGCTGAGAACTTTTTTAGTGCCATCACTCATGCCTTGATGGTTTCTTTAAAGAATAGAAATCATTAGTATAATTAACAACAAAAAAAAAACAAAATCGAGTGTTGTAATTGCAGTTACGCTTTTCTGTTATATAAAGAGATTTTAAGGTAAGAGTAAGTTCTTCAAAGTCCATAATTTACCTACACAATGAAAACAAATAGTGTCAAATTCGGAAGACAAACTTGAGTGAACAATTGTCCAAAGCTCCCTAAGCTTATGTTGAATTGCGTTGTAGATTATTGTCACTAATCGACTAACTTTGGTTTAACAAAAGAACCCTAATCATGTCCATAGCATGTAATAATTTGACCCAAAACTGAAATTTGATAACCTATTAACATTACATGTATCAAACCTGAGATAGATAGAAGGGGCTCATCTCCGATCTGTTGATTTGCAGCCTGAAAAAATAAGAAAGAGTAATGTCAATTACAAAGTGCCAATGTAACGTGACAACTTGATGAGAGTTCTGTAATGAACTCTTTCTTCCAACGTAATCGGACGACAATCGTTTATTCCATGTGCATATTCATAGTCCTAAGAAACATTAGAACTCAGAATTGTTAGGGTTGAGTATTTCTTACCTACAAAGTAATGATTCACAAATCATATATATAAGCCATGAACAAAGTAGAAGCAGAGGAATAAGAAAAGCTACAACATTCTAGATTGTAGTGACTGCATATTGCATAAGTCCACATGTTTTGGACTTTTGGGGAGTCATTAACGTGAAAGAAACAAAAGAAAACACGTGTCCATGGCAGAGGGCTAGGTGTAAAATATGTATGTATAGATGGGCTTTAGAAGAGAGTACACAAAGCATTATCATTTGTAAAAAGTAAAAACGGTGAACAGTGACAAATTGTTGGGCTTTTTGGTGTGTCTTGTGTTTGAGTTTTGTTTTATTTTATTTAGTAGGTCCAGTTAATAATGGGTTATATACCCACGTGTTTGTTAGGGTCCAGTCAATGTTTGTTTTAGTTTGATCGAGTCTTACATACGTTTGCGAGTCTTAGAGTTTGTTTCTACTTTTCTGGTGAACGTTGTTGTTTGTAGGCTATATATAGCCAGTTGCTTATTGAATAATATATCGTGAGTTTACCTGTTAACTGTGATATCATCTTGAGCTCCTTCAAGTGGTATCAGAGCGAAATACAAAGAGAGAGAGAGGGAAATCACTTTCACGAGAGTACAAAGAATAGATGGCTGAGGAATCGAGCAATTTTCAAATGGTGAGTGTGCCAAGGTTTGATGGTGACTACGATCACTGGAGTATGGTGATGGAGAATCTTCTCCGATCAAAAGAGTTCTGGACGGTGGTCGAAGAAGGGTACACTGCTCCAAGAGAAGGTGTAGAGATGACCGCCGCTGAACAAGCAAATGCAGATGCTAAGCGGCTCCAAGATTTGAAGGCTCGAAACTATTTGTTTCAATCAATTGACAAGCACACCTTGAAGACAATTGCCCAGAAGAACACGGCGAAACAGATATGGGATGCGATGAAGATCAAGTATCAAGGGAGTGCAAGGGTTAAACGAGCACAATTACAGCGGCTTAGAAGGGAGTTTGAAACTCTCGAGATGAAGACTGGTGAATCTATTACTGATTACTTTGGAAGAGTAATGGTAATAGCAAATGACATGAGAATCTATGGGGAAGACATGTCTGATGTAAAAATTGTTGAAAAGATCCTTAGAACGTTGATAGAAAACTTCAATTTTGTGGTGTGTTCGATTGAAGAATCTAAGGATTTGGATGAGATGACTGTGGATGAATTGCAAAGTTCTTTATTGGTGCATGAACAGAAACTTCACCGAAAGGTTCCAGAGGAGCATGTGTTGAAGACTGATTTCGAATCTACTGTTGGCAGAGGTCGGGGACGTGGTCGGTTTGGTCCCAACCATGGTCGAGGAAGAGGAAGGGGGCGTGGCTCGTTTGATAAATCAACATTGGAGTGCTACAAATGTCACCAAACCGGGCATTTTCAATATGAGTGCCCTAACGGTAATCATTCTGTAAATTACACCGAGCATGATGAAAATGACGAATTGCTCTTGATGGCCATGGTTGATAGTGGGAAGACCAAGAAAGAAGGAATGTGGTTTCTTGACTCGGCTTGTTCAAATCACATGATGGGAGGAAGAGAATGGTTTGTAAAGTTAGATGAAACTTACACTCACACCGTGAGGCTCGGAAACGACTATCGGCTAAGAGTGAAGGGTTTGGGTGAAATACGGATCTATGTGGAAGGAATAACTCAGGTAATCACAAATGTTTACTACATACCTGAACTTACATCAAATCTCTTAAGTATTGGTCAGTTGCAAGAGAAGGGAATTGCATTTATTATGCAAGAAGGGGTGTGTAAGGGTTATCATACTCAAAAGGGTTTAATTATTTCTTCTAGAATGACAAAAAAATCGAATGTTTCCTATACATGCCATATCAAAACTCCATTCACCAACTTGTTTACAAGTAAGTGAAAGTAACACTGATATATGGCATAATCGATTTGCTCATGTGAATCACAAAGCATTAAGGACCATGCAGTATAGACAAATGGTCAAGGTGTTGCCAAAGGTGGCAGGGAAGACCAAAGTTTGTGAGACATGTGTTATGGGCAAGCAAGAAAGGGATGTGATTCCTAAGAAAAGTAATTGGCGTGCAACTGAGAGATTACAACTGATCCACACTGATCTATGTGGTCCAATCACACCATCAACTCAAACCGGTAAACGTTATATTCTCATTTTTATTGATGATTATACTTGCAAAACTTGGGTGTATGCTTTGTCGTTCAAAGGAGACACGTTTGAATTTTTTACGCGATTTAAAGCCATGGTAGAAGCAGAAACTAGAGACAAGATAAAATGTCTTCGAAGTGATAGAGGAGGAGAGTTTACATCGAAAAAATTCAATGAATTTTGTGAAGTTCATGGCATTAAAAGACAGCTAACGACGACCTGCACTCCTCAACAAAATGGAGTGGCGGAACGCCGTAATCATACTATCATGAATATGGTGTGTTGTCTGTTAGTAGAGAAATTAATGCCAAAGTATTTTTGGGCTGAAGCTGCTAAATGGGCGTGTCACGTACTGAACCGATGCATTAGCAGAAGCCTAGACAACCAAGTACCAGAAGAGCTTTGGTCTGGCATCAAACCAGCAGTTGATTACTTTCGTGTATTTGGTTGCATTGGCTATGTTCATGTACCTTCTCAATTAAGAGCAAAACTTGATGAGAGAAGCCATAAGTGTGTTCTGCTCGGAGTTAGTACAGAATCGAAGGCATACCGGTTGTATGATCCCATGCAAAAGAAAATTGTTATTAGTTGTGATGTTGTTTTTGATGAAGATGCAAGATGGGGTTGGAGTGAGAAGGATTTGGAAGTAAAGAGTTGATCATTGGTGATGAGAATGAAGTTAACAGTACGCCAATACTAGAAGAAGATGCAGGCCCATCACCTTTAAATCAAGACAATGTGGAGCCCACCTCAATAAATACAGAATAAGCAGGTACTAACTTAAATGCTGGTGTCTCTAATGAAGCTATTAATTTTGATAGAAATGACCCAAATGAAACCGAGATACAAGCCGAAGCACAAGCTGGACCATCAACAAGAACTCGAAAAAGTCCAGTTTGGATGGAAGATTACCATGTGGGAGAAGTAATGTCCGATGAAGACATTGAAGGTGTAGGGTTTGCAATTTATAGTACACTAGATGACCCTACAACCTATGAAGATGCTAGTAAAGAAGCGAAATGGGTTACAGCCATGGAGAGTGAAATCATGGCTATTGAACAGAATCATACATGGGATCTCGTAGAAGCACCGATGGGGGTAAAGCAGATTGGTGTCAAATGGGTATTCAAAACGAAACTTAATGCTGATGGTAAGGTTGACAAGTATAAAGCTAGGCTCGTGGTAAAAGGGTATGCACAGAAGAAGGAGTTGATTACAATGAAGTGTTCGCTCCCGTTGCTCATTGGGATACCATTCGAACGTTACTTGCTGTGGCTGCTCAAAGAGATTGGAAGGTGTTCCAACTAGATGTAAAGAGTGCGTTTTTGCACGGAGAACTTAAATAATTGGTGTATGTTGAACAACCAATAGGTTTCATCAAAAAAGGTGAGGAAACAAAGGTTTACAAGTTGAATAAGGCTTTATATGGATTAAAGCAAGCCCCTAGAGCTTGGTTCAACCGAATAGAAGGTTATTTCTTACGCGAAGGTTTCAAGAAAAGCAAGTATGATCATACTTTGTTTATCAAGCGTGTTTGGCATAAGGTAATCATAGTAAGTTTATATGTTGATGATTTGATTTATGTCGGAAACGATGCTATGATGTGTGCAGCTTTCAAACAGTCCATGCAACAAGAATTTGAAATGACAGATCTTGGGGTTATGAGATTTTTCCTCGGTATAGAAGTTCAGCAAACACCTACTGGAATTTCTCTTTGCCAAAAACAATACGCAAAGGAAATTCTAGAGAGGTTTCATATGTGAGAAGGCAACTCAGTAAATAACCCTATAGTCCCGGGTACTGTTCTCACTAAGGTTGGAGTAGGGGAGGAAGTTGACTCAACAATTTATAAAAGATTAATTGGAAGTTTGATGTACTTAACTGTGAATCAACCCGATGTGATGTATGTAGTTAGTCTGCTCTCAAGGTTTATGGCTAACCCAATGAAAGAACACATGATGGCTGCAAAACGTGTTCTAAGGTACTTAAAAGGTACATATGATTATGGACGAATGTATGAAAGGTTTTCGGCTAGTAAGCTAGCAGCGTACACGGATAGTGATTATGCAAGGGACGTTGAAGATCGGCGATGCACTTCGAGATATGTATGCATGTTTAGCAACGCCGCAATATGCTGGAGCTCACGTAAACAAGACATTGTTACCCTGTCATCGACGGAGGCGGAGTACATGGCAGCTACCTCTTGTGCGTGTCATTGTGTTTGGCTAAAGGGATTGCTGGAAGATTTGGGAGAAAAATTAAGTGGGCCATTAGAAGTTCTATGCGACAACAGGTCAAGTATTAAGCTCTCGAAAAACCCCGTGATGCATCGAAGAACAAAACACATTGATGTTCGGTTCCACTACTTAAGAGATTTGGTGAACCAGGATGTTGTGAAGCTTGAGTTCTGCAAGACTGAAGAGCAGCTAGCTGATATCATGACTAAACCTATGAAGCTTGCCACTTTTGTTCAGCTAAGAGAGTGGATGGGAGTTCAAGAATTAAACAAGAAGAATGAGACCTTCTTTAGTTTAGGGGAGGAATTTGTTAGGCTTTTTGGTGTGCCTTGTGTTTGGGTTTTTTTTTATTTAGTAGGTCCGGTTAATAATGGGTTATATACCCACGTGTTTGTTAGGGTCCAGTCAAGGTTTGTTTTAGTTTGATCGAGTCTTACGTACGTGTGCGAGTCTTAGGGTTTGTTTCTACTTTTCTGGCGAACGGTGCTGTTTGTAGGCTATATATAGCCGGTTGCTTATTGAATAATATATCGTGAGTTTACCTGTTAACCATGATATCATCTTGAGCTCCTTCATGTGTGATAACCAAAAGATGCATTTTAAATATATATATATATATATATATATATATATATATAATTTGTCAATGTCAATTGTCAACCATCTTATATACATGGCCGTCTTGTGAGTAAGCTAAATGAGACAATAGCTTTAGGCCTCCAGTTTTATAGGGCCTCAATCTTAAATAGGAGTTATGTAATATGTATTATGAGATTTTGAAAGTAGATTTCTTTTAAAATTAGTAACTCATTGATAGGCCACAGACTAAGAAGGATTGCTTCAAATCCATTATCATTGCATATCATCCATATAAAGAAAAGAAAAAGGCTTCAACATTGTATGTAGTTTTAGGCTTCCGAAGACGTTGAGCCGGCTCTGCTTACATATATCAACTAATAAATTACAATTAGTTAAAACAAATTAATAACCATAGTAATTCTATAACATTTAATATTTACGACTAGCTTAAAAGTTAAACCCAATACTTGTTAAATCCAATTCCTTGACTTGATCACATTAGGTCATCTCATGAGACGTGCTCCACATTCATAGATTAATGGCCAATTTGCTACCAAATCAATGTAGTGTTTGATATATTCTAATACATATTATAATAATAACTAATATTTATAGAACATGTTTAAAAAAATATATAAATAAGTACATGTATAGTGGAGGGGCTATTGGGGGGGGAGATATTCGACACGTGACACCACGTAAATATGAGCAATTTTCATTTTAGGATGTAGTGGTTTGCAGCCCAAAATCGCCCTAAACTGCCAAATAATAATACAATATTATTTTTTTCCCAAGTTGAACGGCGACATGTATTTGTCCCCCCCCCCCCCCCAATCGCCTAGGGAGGCGGTGTGGAGGGCGATTTTCAACCAAAATCGCCCTAAAATCACCCCACTACACACAGCCTAATTTGCACATCTGGCTGCCCGGGGATGGCGTCATCTACGAAAGGCATTAGGCAGGCTAGTGAAGCTTCCCAAGTGATTACTCCGTAAAAATTGAAGATATATATTGAGAAATAAAGCCATTCCAGCTTAGCCTGAATGGTAAGGCTCTTGTCTTTTGAGAAGAATACCAGAGTTCAATCCGGCATTGGAATAAAACATCTTTATTTCATAAGTTTTGGTAGTACAATTAAAACACAGAAACCAAAAAGAGGTTAATTAGTAGTCTAGGAAAAATGGATCTCACATTGTGATGAAAACGGGATAAGCTCTGACTTGGTCACGTTTTTTGGAATGACATACAAAAGGTCAACGACTTAGAGGAACTGTTTAAATTGCTATGGGATTAAGTTCTTTTATGCTAAACAAACACAAGATGCTATTATTAATTTATTATGTTATTATAAAAGCAATTGTTTCTGGCATCTGTTTTATATAAAATATTTTATCAAATAGTATATATTATGTTATTGATGCAACTTGAGACATAACAATCTGGATTATAATTTTTAAGGTAATATTCAGTTCATTAATGATTATTTATATAGAGTAAACACCGCCATTTTAGACATCTTCAAACTCTCTCCCTCTGTCTCAACCATGGCACCAATTCTCCAAAAACAAATTATACCATTGTTACCATTTTCTTGTTTGCACTTTTATTGCAAGCACAATCCCATCAATTTTCAAAAATGTTGTCACCAAAGTCACTCGGTTTAAAGAAAGAAATGCTAACCCACCTCCGATTTTACTTTCGTGACGTACTTAGTAGCAGCCAGCCTACCATCGTACGAGTGGCTCAATCTGTCATAACCAACACCTCCAAAACCGGGTTTGGAGCAACGGTTGTCATTGATGACCCATTGACCATGGGTCCTGAACTAACCTCAAAGATTGTGGGAAGGGCGCAAGGGATAGTTGCATCTGCTGACTTAAATAACCCTGGGTATTTATTTACCATAAATTTTGTTTTTACAGATGGTAAATACAACGGTAGCAGTTTGAGTATCTTAGGGAGAAATCAATTTAACTTGCCGGTGAGAGAGATGCCAATCGTTGGAGGGTCAGGGCTTTTCTGATTTGCTCGTGGTTATGCGCTCACAAATACTCAATTCGTCAATGTCAGCAATGGTGATGCTACCTTCGAGTACCATGTTTACGCCCTTCATTATTGATTATCGTCTTCGAAGGCGAGTTAAGGTTTGAGAAGCTTACATATTTACCGTATGTTTAATGTGTGTATTCACAAAATTATTTTTCAATAATCTATTTGTTTTTTTTTATTGTCCAAAAATACGTGTAAAATAAAGAAACAATTCTTATATAATAAGTGATATCCTTTATTAAGATGTTTACTTTATTTTACTCTATAAATCAAAATATCAAATAAGATATAACCAGATTTGTGAAGAAGCATACCAAAAAATTAAAATAAATAATAATAATAATAATAATAATAATAATAATAAAAATAAAATAACCACTTTGAATAGCAATGTTGCACATTGAAATTTTGGTTTTACACTTAACTAATGAAAGATTTGACTTCACTTTTAGAACTTTAGTAGTTTAGTTTATATTTTTATTATTTTTTTTGGACAGCGTGACAATCTATATATAAAAAGTTAAATTAATAATACATAAAATTGAAATTTTAATTAAATATCACTGCAATAAAATTCACTTCAGTATCAAAAACTGGCCTATGGATCCTCTAAACTTCTAGGAACATAAACACATTTGAAAACACGTGGTACTAACATAGATTGTAATGATCACCAATTCATCATTATGTCAAAAAGGTGCAAATAAAATCTGGTTTGTGGTAGTGTGTAGGTGATTAAGCTATGCAAATATACTTGTATATCCATTTTCTCCGACTTTGTATTTAATAATCATCCATAAGCTGTGCAGTGAAAAGTTAGCGCTTGTTTATTTAATAAATAAAAAAATATAAACACGTCATTCATTCATTTACGTTTGTTGATGCTCGCGAAAGAGTCATTAATGTATTTGTATTTGTTAATTCATATTTTTAAATTTTCTTTTAGATAAGCCCATTTTAAGAGGGTTGATTTTCTGGCCCATTCCAAGTTTTAAGCCCGTTCCATTCAAAATTCAAACAACTTGTTCAAAAACTAGAAAAGAAAAATAAAAAGAAGAAAAATTGGAAATAAATAATCTCAACTTTTATGTATTGGCCGATAATAATTCCAATTTTAAAAATCACTAGTAGCAGTCTCAACTTTCAACTATTTTTGTCTCAATGGTCCTCCGTTAAAAAACACTTAACGCCGTTTATATCGCGAGTTTCAACCCGATGTCTTAGAGCTTTTGATCGAAAAAACGATACAAGTCGACCGATGTAAAACTTATCTCGAAACGGTGATCCAAGCGACGAAACGATGTTTCAATTCGGGTGTTTGAATTTCCAATTAACAAAAATCAAGTCATTTGAATCATCATTTCGAGATAAGTTTTACATCAGTCGAATCGTATCATTCTTTCGATCAAAAGCCCTGAAACATCGGTTTGAAACTCCGGAAAAAACGTAGCGACGTTAAGTGTTTTTTAACGGAGGACCATTGAGACAAAAATAGTTGAAAGTTGGGACCGCTGGTAATGATTTTTAAAGTTGGGATTATTATCGGCTAATAAAAAGATAAAGAAAAAAGAAAAGAAAGAGAAAGAGAAAGAGAGAATTTAAATGTCAAGAGAATTTTTTTATTAACAATTCTTTATTTTTTTCTTTTAATGTCTATAGAAATTTTTTATTAATGGACATAACTAGCAAGTGACTAGATGCCAAAAACACCAACATCAAAGCATATAAAACATACTACAATTGTGAGAACTAAAATATACACCAATCTACTCATTCTAGAGACTCCAACTTGACTCTAATTTGACCATAGAAAGCTTGTGTAACTCCTCCAATAACGTGTTAACAAGTGTCTTTTTGCTGGATAGACTCGTTCCAAGCCTTTAACACTAGTGACAGAGCCAGAAATTTTTTCTTATGAGTTAGAGAATTTTTTGGTGTTTGATATTTTTTATCTAGCGTGAAAGTTTTCGGGCCTGAATGGGTCGGGTCGAGTCGATCGTTAGGTCCGATAAATAAAATACAATATCACTATCATAACAAAAATATATCATTAACAATTAATAAAATATAAAGTTATATTAAATAAAAAGATATTACATATCTAATTGTTCTCTACACGTTTTTATGTTTTGAAAACGATATCTTCAATCGTGACTTTAAAAAAGAACTCATTTTTAATACAGCAAATACACGCATCATTCATATAATTGTCACCCAAATAATTATGCAAAGCCGTCTTCACATGATTTATTGAAAAAAAAATAGTTAACAAACGATAGACCAATGGATATTGGTTGTTGACGATCGTTGAAACCTTGAGGCGAACCGGCGAAGGCGATGAGGCAATGATCGTTTGGTCAATAGAAAGAAGTTAATTGGTTGCTGAGGCGATGACCGATGTTTTTGTTTGTTTGTTTATTATTTAGGTATTATGTTTAAAAATGTTAATTGGGTTGAGCTTATTGATCCATTCTATGAGTAATTTTGGGCTTTTTAATAATCTATATATATGGATTATTATTGACCCATATATGATGTTTGCTAATAAAATTTATAGTTTTTTAAAAAGCTTTTTGTAATTTATAAAAGGAATATTCATTACTAATTAAAAGAATATAACTAACTTTTTCACAAACAATGGGTTCAAATACATTTTTTAGAACGATACTAGGTTCGCTTGACAAAAAAGAGCGGGTTCGCCCATTAATTCAACACTATTGGTTATATGTAAAACCGAAAAAATTCCGGGTTCGGCCAAACCTGGTGAGGATAATGTGGCTCCGCCACTGATAAACACCACCAAGTTAATATCACCATACGACCTGTTTTCGATTTAACCGGGTTAGGGTCGACTTTTCTGCACAACTAGTAGATCTCAAACACAATAACCGAAAGTGAAAGTACAGATTACCAAATGACAACAACTGTATGACATACGTGAGCATTTTAAACTGTATAGTTGAATTATTATAATGCTTTATGGTTTGGTTTATTCATTTATCGCTTGTAGAGACAATGCTTATCGTTTGATTGATTAATTTTTTGAAGATGCGTTGTCTAGTTAAATATGAATTCATGGATGGATGCCATTAAAACTTAAGCGTCATCATTACATATAGAAGACAAATAAGCAATAAGCTATCAATATGAAGAGGTAGGTCCCAGCAGGGCTCAGTTGGTCCCGCATGACTCACCTTGAACAGGGATGTCTGCGCAAAGACCATCTACTCCCGCAGGACCCACCATGCTCAGAGAAGCCTACGCGCAGTATGCAAGCTGCATACGCAGGGAAAAGCCTCCCAATGGTAAAGTAACCCGCCTGTTCCCGCAGTTGCGGATACAAGCCATCAGGGAAGGCTACCCGCACAGCATAGCTACACGCATAAGGCTTAACACTTACAAATATTCAGTGTCACCTGAAATAATGAGCAAAGGCGGGAGGGGGAAAACTCCCGCCAAAATGGGCCAGTCCGTATGATGGAGGATCTTTTGCGTGATACCTGGCGAGGTAAAGACAAAAGATCTGACCAAGAATGCGACAGCTCACTGACAGCAGCGTGGCAGACAGCACGCCACTGCACTGTGACCAATAGCCGCCGCCTGCTCACCAACTCCTGCCAGAGCACGTGCCTAGCCTGCAGTTGGTAGAAGACGAAGAGTGCACGGCACGCCTGCTCTATGTCAGACGCTACCTGTCCACCACTCACAGGCAAGGCACGTGCATAGGTTACAGTTGGTAGCGTGTTGGGCCGGCTAAACCCCTTGGATACCCACCTTCGGCTATAAAAGACAGCAAATGGTATTATCATTTCATCATCTACTATCTCGTATAACTTACTTGATAACTGCTCTAATAGTATTCATATACTTTTATATTCAAAGAGCAATATAGACTGATTCTCACGCCGGAGGGTGGTCACAAGGAGGAACCCCCCCCTTCTCAGTGACGAGCTTACGGTGTCTGTTTTGCAGGTTCCCTGAAGTACAACTTACTCTGCTGGACCTAACCTTCGTGGGAAACATTACTTAGCCCCCAGATTACCTATAATCTGCCCGGGGTCACTTAGTGTTTCTTCATTGGCGCCATCCGTGCATAAAAGCTAGAACTACATCTTTCTCCAGTTTTTCAAACTTCCAAGATGACTAGAGAAACTCCGGTAACCACAACCCCAGCCACTGGGGTAAACACCGGCAACACAATGTTTACAAACACTACCCCAGCCACCCAAGCTGGGGGAAGTGAAGTACATTTTACGAACACTACCCCAGTCACTCATGTAGGGGCAAGTGGAGTAAATATTCCACTGGGATTCACTGATGCCCAGCTGGAAAAACGAACTCGAGCCCCTCGCCAAACACTTGATCAAGTGAAGGCATGGGCCGAGGCACGTCAAAGAGAATTTCAGGCTGAGTTGGAAGAACGCTTGCGTTCAGTCCAACAAGCTGAGGAATTCGGTAGTACTCGCCAGCACCTCAACATGAGTAGTGAGTGCGAGTACTCAGACGACGAGAGGGAAGACTCCGACACCGACGCGAACCCTCGCCATAGGGCGAAAGGGAAGCGTAAGGAAACGGACCCCCAGCCAAAAAGGAATTTTGGGGAAGCATTCCAACCAGTCACGGAGAAAAGCTCGCGTGACTTCTCCAAAGCCTTTAGACCTACTGCCACAAACGCAGGAAGGTCAAAATTTGCTAGGGACATTGCAGAAGCAATCGCCCCGAGGAGTGCCAAACAAATGTCCAACATTGGCACATACGATGGTCTATCCGACCCAGATGACCATCTGAACAGGTTCATTGCGGGGGCAACCGTCAGTAACTGGACGGAGCCCACGTGGTGCTACATGTTCCAGATGACTCTGGTAGGAGCAGCCAGAGCATGGTTTGACCGTTTACCGGTCCACCACATTTATGACTGGGCAGACTTCCAGAACAAGTTCAGTCAACAGTTTAGTCAACAGAGGAAGCACACTGAGGAGCAGTGGACGATCCTCAACTGTGTGAGAGAAGAGGATGAATCCTTACTGGACTTCATCACCCGCTTCAACTCCAAGAAGCTGAGTCTGGGCAACGTCAGCGAAGACCTCGTTCGCAGCCGCTTTCATTCAGGGCGCTGAGTACCCAGAACTTATCCGCACTTTGACGGGTAAAGACGGCATGCCATCCACATGGGATGCCATAATGACGGCAGCCAAGCGCTTTGCCGAAACGGAGAAACAGCTGGGAAGAGATCTCCCCCAGAATACAAACCTCTACACACAGAGGACAAGGGAGAACAATGTGAGAGCCGCCCGGCTAAACAAAAAGAGGCGGCAAGGTATTTGGCAGTCAAGGATTAACTTTGACACCCCCTCAAGCTCTCGCCCTCTGGTTGGCGGAAGGGACAACACGCACCCTTCCAACCGGAAGAACCGTTGGACGCCACTCACCAAGAGCGTCACGGAGATATTTGCCACGGAAAAACTGCCATGGCCAAAAGCCCCAGCGATCCGACAGAAACCCAATGCGGATCAAAGCAAGTCTTGTGACTTCCATGGGACAAAGGGCCACAGCACTGAGGAGTGCACATCCTTGAGGGACATCGTTGAGACATTCGTCAAGGATGGGAGGTTGCAACACCTCGTGGCATCTATCAAGAAAGGGGGAAGAAACGACAACAGGTACAGGGGTAACGGACGAAAGCCCGTCGACATCAGCATCAACATGGTCCATGGTAAGGTCAGAGGAAGAAAGAGACCGATGACCGAGCCATGCGCATGGAAGGAAGCAGAAGTGCGCTTCCCGCGAGTGCCGGGAGGCCCAAACAAAGAAGGCCCCATTGTCATTAAAAGCCAGCTGGGGCACTACATCACCTCCCGCACACTCGTTGACAATGGCGCATCGTCGACAGTGATGTACAGGCAGTTCTTCGACAAGCTCGACGATGAAGACAAGGAACGCCTGGAGACGGTCTACGCTTCAATGGAGGGGTTTGACGGCAGCATGAACACTCCCTTGGGCATCCTATCTTTCCCCGTCACTCTCACCGATGGGAATTATTCACGCACGGAGGATGTGGATTTTGTTGTAATGAAAAAACCACATCATACGTATGACATCCTATTCGGGAGAGACGGGATGGCAAGATTCAACGCCGTGGTATCCTCAGTCCACGGCATGATGGGATGGCCAACAACTGACGGCGTAGCGATGATCACGGGCATTCCCCAGGTATGCATCGCATCTGTCTCTTCTAAACCCAAACCGAAGATGGCCAAACAAACCATCACTGAACCTGAACAGTGGGCATTCAATGGGAAATATCCTGATCAGGCCGTTACCATTGGCCCGACAATTGTTGATCCAACACGCACCTTACTCAAGCGCTTACTGCAGCGAAACGCAGACATCTTCGCGTGGACACCAGCCGACATGACTGGTGTACCCCGGAGTAAGGCAGAGCATAAGCTCAAATGCGATCCGGCCGTTACGCCGATCGTACAAAAGCGCAGAGTAATGGGGCCCGAGCAAACCAACGCGTGCAGAACCCAAGTCAAGGAACTCCTTGATGCGGGCATCGTGCGCGTTAGCAAATATCAAACGTGGGTTGCAAATCCCGTAATGGTACCGAAGAATAACAAACAATGGCGCATGTGCATAGATTTCAAAGATTTGAACAAAGCATGCCCCAAAGATTGTTATCCGTTACCAGAAATTGATCTCAAGGTGGATTCGGTGGCACCATTTCGCCTTAAATGCTTCTTGGATGCGTATAAGGGGTACCATCAAATCCACATGGCTGTAGATGACCAGGACAAAACCGCCTTTCGGACGCCCGATGGCACATTTTGTTATAAAATGATGCCATTCGGACTTAAGAACGCCGGGTCCACGTACCAACGACTAATGGACAAAGAGTTTCACGCCCAAATTGGGAGAAACTTGGAAGTCTATATGGATGATTTGGTCATCAAAAGCCCCGAGCCAGAGGCGATGTTGAAAGACATTGAGGAAACTTTCAACACGCTCAGAAAGATAAACATGAAGCTCAACCCGAGCAAGTGTTCATTTGGGGTGGAAGAAGGGAAGTTCTTGGGAGTCATTATTACTAAAGATGGCTTCAGAGCGAACCCTGAAAAAGTCGAAGCCATTGTCAAAATGGAATCACCTACCACCATAAAACAGGCTCAAACACTGAACGGACGACTAGTCGCGCTTAACCGCTTTTTGGCAAACCATGCGGATAGGTCGTTCCCATTTGTGTCAACACTAAGAAATTGTTTAAAGAAAACGCACTTCCGCTGGACACCAGAAGCGGAAGCAGCTTTCCAGGAGATTCGATCACGCCTGATCGAACTCCCAACACTCACAGCACCACAAGCGGGAGAGGAGTTAATCCTATACCTCTCCGCAACAGAAAGAGCAACCGGGGCAGTCCTGCTTGTAGAACGAAAAGGCATCCAGATGCCAATCTATTATGTTAGCCGCGTGCTGGCAGACGCGGAAACCCGGTACTCTACCCTGGAAAAACTGGTCTTGGCACTTATACACGCTTCACGCAGGTTGAGACGATATTTCCAGGGTCACCCAATCACTATTCTCACCAACTTCAAACTCTCAAATGTTCTAGGCAAACCCGAGTTATCGGGACGCCTAGCCAAATGGGCAATTGAATTGGGAGAATATGCGATTCAATACAAGCCGAGACCAGCCATTAAAGGCCAGGTCCTGGCTGATTTTATTGCAGAAGTCCCCGCTGCGCGGGAGAAAGAGTGCCAGGAGGAGGTTCAACCCTCCCCAGCACACGAAATCGATGAGGTCTGGCGACTCTACACTGATGGAGCAGCTAGTAACGAGGGTTCAGGCGCAGGGTTAAAATTAACAAACCCAGCAGGCCAGGAATATACTTATGCTATTCGGCTGGATTTCCCAAGTACGAATAACGAAGCTGAATATGAAGCATTCCTGGCCGGATTGAGGATTGCGCGTAAAATGGGTGTAACAAATTTGGAAGCCCATGTAGATTCCATGCTAGTGGCAAACCAAATAAACGGGACGTACACGGCTGTAAATGACACAATGGCCCTGTACCTCGCCCAGGCCAAAGCCATCATGCGCGATTTTAATGATTGTAAAGTGATACATGTCAAGCGCAGCGAAAACAAATCTGCGGATGCGTTAAGTAAGCTTGCATCACTGGCCTTCACCCACTTGGGAAAGGACATCCGCGTGGAACTCCTCGAAACACCATCAGTCCCGCACAAGGAAATTTGTGTCATCCAAACCGGTACAGAAACATGGATGACCCCAATAATAAAATACCTTGAAGCAGGAACGTTACCAGAGTCGAAGTCACAGGCAAGAAAACTACGCTGTAAAGCACTGAATTATCAGCTGGTCAATGACACCCTTTACAGACGTAACTTTCTTGGCCCATTGTTAAGATGCGTAGACAACCAAGATGCTGACTACCTCCTAAGGGAGGTTCACGAAGGCATCTGTGGAGTACACGCAGGCCCCCGCGCTGTGGTAGCCAAGCTAAACAACGCGGGATACTTCTGGCCGGGTATGCATATGGACGCGTTGGCATACATCAGAAAATGCAGATCTTGTCAGCTTTACGCACCCAACACGCATCGCCCGAAAAATGAACTTGTTCCTGTCACTTCCTCGTGGCCATTTCAGAAGTGGGCCATTGACGTGACAGGCCCATTTCCAACAGCAGCTGGGAATGTTCAGTTCCTAGTGGTAGCCATTGACTACTTCACCAAATGGATAGAAGCGAAACCTTTAGCCCAAACAACTGCAAAGCATATCAAAAAATTTATTTGGGAATTTATTATTTGTCGTTTTGGACTTCCACAGAATTTGGTAAGCGACAATGGCACCAACTTTGCTGACAAGAAGCTACAGCAGTGGCTGAAAGAACTTCAAATCACCCACACCTTTACCTCAGTGGCACACCCGCAAGGTAACGGTGAGGTAGAAAGAGCAAACAAGAGCATCGTCGAAGGCATCAAGAAAAGACTCTTGGAACACAGATCCGGCTGGGTGGACGAGCTTCCGCACGTCCTTTGGGCAAACAGAACGCTGAAGAAGACCAGTACGGGAGAAACCCCGTTCAGTCTCACTTATGGCACTGAAGCCATGATCCCAGTCGAAATCGGTTTACCCTCACCAAGGGTCTTAATCCAACCAGAAGACAATGATGCGGAAAGACGGTTAGACCTTATGCTAACCGAAGAGCGCAGAGACTTAGCCGCCGTGCGTGAAGAAAACTACAAACGACAAATGCAAAAGTACTACAACACGCGGGTAAAACTCTGCAACTTCAAGGAAGGAGACTACATACTGCGTAACAACGAGGCTTCGAACCAACAACGCCCAGGAAAGTTGGCCCCGATTTGGGAAGGGCCATACATTATCAAAGAAGTTCTGGGAAAGGGCGCGTACCGGCTCGAAAGGCTCGATGGCACTCCCATCCCTAGAACATGGAATGGAGCTCAATTACGCAAATGTTATATGTAGATCAATTCCAACTTGTAAAGAAAAGGCCTAGAGCCACTTCTAATGGAAATGATTCTCCTTTCATGATATATTGATAGCTTGTAACCTATGAACTTCCCTTACGGGAAGAAGTAGTTGCGTGTGGAAGGCGGCAATACCCGCATAAACACAACGCCAAAATGTTAAAAAGTTCTAAGGAAAACCTACACGCAGGTCAGATGAAGGTAAAGTTTAGCCATCCTTGTAAGTGCAAGTGACGGTCTTACCCGCACAATCACGAACAAGGAAGCCAAACTTAACTTACCATCTACCACGTTAAAAGGTTAACTTATGAACACTTAAAAAAGAAGAAAAACCTACACGCAGGTCAGATATAGGTCTAAAGTTAAAGCCATCCTACTAAGTGCAAGTGACGGTTACACCCGCACAATCACGAAAGAGGAAGCGAAAACTTTAGTCCATTATCAACCACGTTCAAAGGTTTAACTTAATGCCTTAGAAATTTCGAAAAGGAAACCTACACGCAGGTCAGATAGAGGGTAAAGATTAGCCATCCTACCAAGTGCAAGTGACGGTTTTACCCGCACAATCACGAAGGAGGAGGCGAAACTTTAACCCATCATCAACCACGTTCAAAGGTTCTTATTCTAAACACTTGGAAAATTGCTAAATCAAACTAAGTATGCAAGTCATAAGTTTATAAAGCAAGGAACCCAAGGAAGGAAATAACAATCTTATACGCAAAGAGATTAATATTTCACAATCAATTACAAGAATGGCTGGGTAACTACCCGCCTAAAAGAAATCTATACAAAGCTAAGTCTATCCTAGCAGCGGGAAGGGATCTTCAGGATCAGGCTTCAGGGCCACCTCCGCTTGGGCCAGCACCATCAGAGCGCGGCTGCCCAAGGAAAGCCTTAAGGATGTTTAGCCCATCATCAGCAGCAGCAGCTTCATTCACCTTCTCCACCACTGGATGCGGGAAGGCAGCGTACTGGTTCACAGCTTGGTCATAAGCAGCTTCAGTGTTAACATTGAATAAAGGGAAGTTGGAGGGCGGAAAGCCTCTCTCAGCAAACCCTAGACCAAGCAGGAAGCCAGTCTTCTGCCCATCCTCATGAGAAGCGTTGAGGGCTGCGCTCATCGCATCGTCATAAGAGGTCTCTGAAAGGACCTGACGCACAACCTACAAAAGAATTAAAGTTAGAACATTTTCTAATTACGAGCAGAAAGCGTAAAGAAAAAGAGGATACCTGAGGCAACGCTTCTCGAAGCAGCCATTGGAGGGTAGCTTGACTTTCTTTGTAAGCACGTTCGGCTCCGCTTTTATCAAGGTTGGCAAGTTGAATTTCCTTGGCGGCAGCTTCTTCGACGCTTTGAAGTTTCCTCTCAGTGCGGTCAAGCACCCCCCTCTGGTCAAGGATCTCTTGCAGCTTCTTGGCATCTTCCATTGCCAAGGCGTCATGAGCATGTTGAAGAGCTTTTAATTTGCATTTAAGCTGCTCATTCTCTTCGCGAAGCGGCTCAGCAACAGCTTCAGCCTTGGCAGCCCTCTCAGTTGAGTTTCGCGCAGTCTCCTTAGCCAGCCGAAGCTGTTCATTCACAGCTTGGGCAGCCTTGGAGCGGGCCTCGAGTCGCGCCTGGACTTCAACCTCGAGGGCCTTGAATGCCTTCTCCTTCTCGGCTGCGGCAGCGGCCAACTGCCGGTTCTCCTCCCGAAGAGCCCGCGCTTCAGATACATCTTTGGCGCGAGCTGCTTTTAACTTGTCGTTTTCACGACAAAGCAGCTCGACGCGGGGCTGCGTTCGGGCCTGGAGAACCCGAAGCTCATTGGTTAGCCTACCCTCTTGGTAGCTAGCCATGGCTTCCCCCAACGCACCATGAGGAGCAGCGTGGCGAGCCCAGTCCACGCACTCCACAGGGGTGCGAAGGGTTGTTCCTCGGCGTATGTTCCATCTTGGAACATACACTTCATTGGAATCCGACACTGCAAAAGAAACAAAGGCAGTTAGGAAAAGATGACAAAAATATACAAAGAAAAAAGAACCCTACGTACCTGTAGGGTCAATAACAGGCCGATAGCCGCCAAACCCATCACCTGAACCTAAAGGAAATCCATCCAACAGGTCAGGCAGACGGGAAGGTGGCATAGATCGGCGGGAAGCCCGGCGCGTACCTGATGGTCCGGCCGTCGGTGCCGTTGGCGCAGGTATAGTGGCAGCCGCCGTGGTAGCCATTGTTGGCGCCGACTGCTCAGCAACAGTGACCGCCGGCTCCGTGAAAGATGCTGTAAAAACTGCACTCACGGCCGGCGGAGACACCTTCGCAGCTGGAACAGCCTCAGGAAGGCTGGAACCAGCGGAAGCAAGCGTAGACGCTTGGGTCGACGCCTCGGGAAGGCTGACCGAGCCTACCGTCATTGGCGGGGGAATACTTACTCCAACTCCACCCTGGAATGCGTCAACATCCGCACCTGCACGAGCAAAAGTGTTAGAAAAATTTATTCGAAACAAATCTAGACAAGAATTATGGGGGTACTTACGGGGTCTCTTGAGCTTGAACGCACGGACGAGCGGGGGCGAACCCGATGGAGCCGGCCTCTTAACACCGGTAACCGTCGTCGTCGCTGCCTCCCCGGAGGTAACACCTGCAGCCTCCGGAACGGTGGTCTCTTCACCACCGGGCTTCCCCGCCACCTCTGCATTATCTGACTCCGAGTCAGATAGGACTACCGGGTCGGCCGTAGAGGCCACCTTCTCCTTGCCTTTCCCGACGGCAGCCTTTTTCTTCCGCACCAGCGGAGGACCTTCTGCGGATTCCTCAGAAGAAGAAATGTCATGAACTCCAGCAGCAGGCACAGCATTGAGAGGATCAGGGTAGAAGATAGGCTTACCTGGCCGTCGGTGGCTCAGGATCTCTTGGCCTGGCGGGTAAACCTCCACGAACCGACCCGCAGTCTGCTCTAAGATGGGCAACTCGTTCTCGTCCAGAGCACGAGTACCCATCCGCGCAGGACCATCTTCCTCCCGCGGATTCAGGAGCGATTGAAGATCGTTACCCTCTGAAATCAACAAGAAAGTTAGAAAAAATCGTAGTCAGCAAAAAGAAACAAGACATACCATAAGGGGTAGAGTTCGAACCATATTCAAGGACGATCGGAACCTTATCCGCATTCGCCGCCTTCCACACCCGGCTCATCCCCAGCATCACCATCGCCGACTCTGGAAAACGGAAAACCGGGGACTGGACCCGGGATATCTTCGCGAACCATTCCGCCTCCTCGTAGTTGATGGCGGGAAGGTTCGGAAGCAGCTGGCCATTCTTGAACTTCATGGCAATGGGGATGGCTCGAGCGGATATGAAGAAGAACTCTCTCCTCCATGAGCGAAGACTCCGCTCGGTGGCACAAATCTTTAAACCCTTGATACGGGTTGTAAGAGTGTACCACCCTTGGATGCACCTCCAAGTATAGAAGGTCATCAGGCGGTCAACGAGGGGCTCAAGGCCCAGTATCCGGCACACCCACTCAAAGTGCCGGACCTTGGCAATAGCCATGGGGTGCACCTCTGTCAAGTGCACACCGTGCCTCTCTAGGACACGGTACACAAACTTTGTCAACGGAAACCTAAGGTTCCCATAGACAAAGAATGCAGCATAAACCCCGATCTTGCCACTTGGGGCATCGTACACAGTATGGTGGGGCTCAGGAAACTCAGGCTCGAGAGACTCGAGCATGAACTTCCTGACGATATACTGGTACAGCTCGGCAGGAAGAGAACACTGGCATTCACCAGCAGTCTTCTGGTCATCAGCATCGTGAGAAGACATGGTGGAAGAAGAGATTTCGGAATAATGCTTTACTGAAAAAGAAATTCGCCGGAAATTACTTGAGAAGAAGAGATGAAAGTGGAAAGTGTGAATTGCAAATAACCTTCTCCCCCTTTATATAGTAATCGCAATTAATGCGATGCATTTAATACGGAAGAAAGAGAAAGCAAAGGTGCAATGACACTATGACGCGTGGCAAAAACAAACTGGCAACAGCTGTCAAAATGACGTGTGCCAGAGATTTCGCGGCCACGCGCCCGAAATCCCGTGCCCACGCGCCTGAAAAAGCAACTGGAATGACCACATAATGTCATGTCGCCATAACTTCTGGCACGTCCTGACACAGTCAGAAGAAACCGTCGCACGACGTTTGAGGTATTGGGTTGTTATCCATCCACCAACCCTTCAAATTTCAAAATTTAAAAATTTGAAGACTTAAGGTTCAAAAAATAAGCGGGAAAATACCCCTTGGCAAACAAGTAACCATAAGCCGGGTGTGGGTACAGTGTAAAGGCAAAACCCTTCACATACCTAACACCCGCAGGGAATTGAAGCCAAAATATTTGGCAACCAAGTAACCATAAGACGGGTGCGGGTACAGTGTAAAGGCAAAACCCTTCACATACCTAGCACCCGCAGGGAATGGACGCCAGGAATACCTTGGAAGTAAAGTAACCGTAAGACGGGTGCGGGTACAGTGTAAAGGCAAAACCCTTCACATACCTAGCACCCGCTGAGAATTGAAACCAAGAAGGATCTTCTGGGCAATGCTTGCGGAAGCGGAAATAACATCCCCGCATAGCGGGAACATCGAGTACTACGTTGTTTGAGGCTCCAAGATGGAATTGGTGGTTTAAACATAATTGATCACTATGTTCAAAACCTACCAGAACCACAGGGAGAATCCGCACAACTAAGACTCAGTGCTCCTGACTTGCGAGGAGGTTACAGACCTACCCGCATCATACCCAAAGACCAAGCAGGAAACTCGGGAATTTCTGCAAGTGACAAGGACTTCCGCGGGAAGAACCCCCATGGAAAACCTTACAAAAACCCCTTTTCAAAACCCTTTGCTTAAGTCCAAAAGTTCACCTCACTTTATTAGACATTCATGAGAAGAACATTGGACTGGGGGGACTTGAAGAGGTAGGTCCCAGCAGGGCTCAGTTGGTCCCGCATGACTCACCTTGAACAGGGATGTCTGCGCAAAGACCATCTACTCCCGCAGGACCCACCATGCTCAGAGAAGCCTACGCGCAGTATGCAAGCTGCATACGCAGGGAAAAGCCTCCCAATGGTAAAGTAACCCGCCTGTTCCCGCAGTTGCGGATACAAGCCATCAGGGAAGGCTACCCGCACAGCATAGCTACACGCATAAGGCTTAACACTTACAAATATTCAGTGTCACCTGAAAGAATGAGCAAAGGCGGGAGGGGGAAAACTCCCGCCAAAATGGGCCAGTCCGTATGATGGAGGATCTTTTGCGTGATACCTGGCGAGGTAAAGACAAAAGATCTGACCAAGAATGCGACAGCTCACTGACAGCAGCGTGGCAGACAGCACGCCACTGCACTGTGACCAATAGCCGCCGCCTGCTCACCAACTCCTGCCAGAGCACGTGCCTAGCCTGCAGTTGGTAGAAGACGAAGAGTGCACGGCACGCCTGCTCTATGTCAGACGCTACCTGTCCACCACTCACAGGCAAGGCACGTGCATAGGTTACAGTTGGTAGCGTGTTGGGCCGGCTAAACCCCTTGGATACCCACCTTCGGCTATAAAAGACAGCAAATGGTATTATCATTTCATCATCTACTATCTCGTATAACTTACTTGATAACTGCTCTAATAGTATTCATATACTTTTATATTCAAAGAGCAATATAGACTGATTCTCACGCCGGAGGGTGGTCACAAGGAGGAACCCCCCCCTTCTCAGTGACGAGCTTACGGTGTCTGTTTTGCAGGTTCCCTGAAGTACAACTTACTCTGCTGGACCTAACCTTCGTGGGAAACATTACTTAGCCCCCAGATTACCTATAATCTGCCCGGGGTCACTTAGTGTTTCTTCACAATACTAAGTAAACGAAGTCGGTGAACAAAAGTATAATACACACTAATGTAATAAAGTAAGCTAGTAAAGACTTGTATAATGTGCTAAAAAATCTTAATATATGTAAGTTTCTAGAAGAGATTATTCCAATCAAACGTTATATTATTATTAAAAAAAAGTATATATAAGAACATATTCATTGATAACATATTATAACAAAGTGACTAAAGATGTTGGCATATGGCATTTCGAATATATAGCATGAACAAGTTAGGTCTATTAATATCATTTCCCACACACCACATTACACTACCCTCGATCTCTTTATCTCATCATGGCCCAAATTCTCCCCAAACACATATTCACCATTTTAACCCTCTTCATAATATCATATCTCTTTCAAACACAATCCCATCAATTTTCAAGAATATTATCATCAATATCACTAGGTTTAAAAAGAGAAAAGCTAAGTCATCTCCACTTCTACTTTCATGACATATTATCTGGTGACCACCCGACCGCGGTTAGGGTGGCTGAGGCCACCATGACCAACAACTCCCAAACTGGATTCGGTGGCATGGTCATGATTGATGACCCGTTGACCGATGGTCCAAAAATAACCTCCAAGATAGTGGGGAGAGCTCAAGGGATATATGCATCTACTTGTTTAGCTGAAACTCGATTATTAATGGTTTTGAATTATGTGTTTACAGAAGAAAAGTATAATGGTAGCACTTTGAGTATACTAGGGACGAATCATGTGATGTCACCAGTGAGAGAGATGCCGATTGTTGGTGGAACTGGGCTTTTTCGATTTGCACGTGGTTATGCACTAGCAAAGACTCACACGCTTGATTTTAAAACCGGTGATGCAGTCGTTGAGTACGATGTTTATGTACTACATTATTGATTATTGTGTTTTAAGGATGATGTTATGAAACCTTTGTATTATTTTCTTGTTTGTTAAATAGAAAATGATCGAATGCACTGTTTTTGCGTGACTAACGTAGTATGATTTTCTTGAATAATATATATATATTTTTTCTATTTGTTCTATTGTGTTTATATTATCACGTAATGATGCAACTTTATAGAAATCTATCTCATATCATCGTATTTTATGCTACAATTTTTTAATTATATCATGACAGTAAGTTCGAATAGTTTGATTTTTCGGACAATTGTTATTATTGTCAATTTTTGTTGGACATTATAACTAGATGCTAAATCCGATTTTTATATTCTATTAATTGTATGTATCACCATATTGCTTCTTTTCTTTTCATTAAAGAAGCTAATAAAATGGCAATAACTTCTTCACGTCTAGTAAATCCCGAATGGTAAAAACGAAGATGAAAGGAGTGTTGCACCATTGACTACCCAATTGGCAAGCCATAACAACTACATAACAAGAATTAAGCATAAAAAATTGCATAATTGATTGTTATAACTTATAAACAATGATAAACAAAATTTTATAATTTATAAATCTCTAAAAGCTCTTTTAATACAACATTGGATATTCACTTAAAGTTTAATGATTGCTATTATTAATTATAAGTGAATAGCAATATATATTTTACAAATCAAGAAATCCAACACAATTGCTACTTAAGTGGAGTTGACAAACATTTTTAGTTTGAAGCATGATGTCTTGGGTTTTGAGGCTTGCATCAAACAATAATTTGGCTTGCGTCACACAATAATTTATTTTTCTAAATTTCACAAGGCCTTACTAGTTGCTGTCATATGAAGATGGATACATTTGAGGATAAATCGGGCCATTGTTCTAGTATGAAAAACAGCTATAGGTTATAGCGTAACTAAAAAGGTCCGTGTCAAATACTGTGTTTAAAAGAAGATATGATAAAATGGGAAAGTTCTCTCATGGCATCTACGTGACATCCTATATGTGGGCCCTAAAATGATGTAATGTGAAAAAATCATCTTACTTTAATAGTATAGTTAGAAGTTAGATAGTTAGATTAGATTAGATGGTTAGGCTAATTAATTTATCACGTTTGTAGGGTCAACGATTATCGTTTAGTTGATTATTTTCTTGACGGCGAGCTTTTTAGTAATAGTTAAAAAAAAGGTGTCCAAATAAATGACATAATGAATCCAAGAGTTTTTTTTTTCAAACTATTGTAGTTGGAAAAAACATTTACCACTTTGATATTCTTTAAATAATATTTACCAAACTAGTGTTGATGGGTTGGACCTAACATGTATAATATGACTCAAAATTACATATTCTTAAAATAAAACTTTATTGTTGCGTTATAATTTCACAAATAGTTAAATATAAACGAGTTTTTTTATAATTCATGCATTGTACTAGGTTTGCGATAAAGAAAAACAAACCCATGAATATATGAAAATCTTAGCATTACTCAAAAAATACAAATGAAAAGAAAATATAGCCAACCTATAAAAACTCGAAATGTGAATTAATTAAGTTACTCGAGACTCACATATCCACTATGACTACAACATAGGTTACCGCCCAAATAGCAGAGTGCCAACCACCACGAAAACAACATAATACACCAGTCACCACAGCCACCATAGACAGCCGAAAATCACGGGCACACATGCACACACCGGTCAACAACCAACATCAAAACCACGACAATCATTAAAAGGAATTGTAAAAAATAAGCAGTGATTATTCATTTATTTAAGTGAAACCGAATTTCGAAAATAATATATAGGGTAATTCACTAATTCGTAATTAACTCAACACGTACCACCAATGTTAATTTAATTAAAATTGATGAATAAAATTATAAAAATATGCCACGTTCTAATGTAAACTATTCTTTAGAATTGTATAATTTACTCTAGAAGGTCTTAATATATAGACTTTCGAGAAAAGATTATTCCAATCAAATCAAACAATATATTATAAAAAAAAGTATAGATAATAACATACTTTTAACAAAATGAGTAAAACACGTTGGAAGTTGGTATTCCGATTTCCGAATATAGTATGAAAAAGCTAGGTCTATTAATATAATTTCCCAATTCCCACACACCCTCAATCACTTCATCTCCACCATGGCCCAAACTCTCTCAAACCACAAATACATCATCTTCACAATCTTCATATTATTTTCATCTCTCTTTCAAGCCCAATCCCATCAATTTTCAAGAAAACTATCATCAAAATCACTTGGTTTAAAAAAAGAAAAGCTAAGTCACCTCCACTTCTACTTCCATGACATAGTATCCGGTCCCCACCCATCCGTGGTTCGGGTGGCCGAGGCACCCATGACCAACACCTCCCGAACCGGGTTTGGTGGTACGGTCATCATCGATGACCCGTTGACCGTGGGACCAGAACCAACCTCCAAGATTGTGGGAAGAGCTCAAGGGGTATATGCATCTGCTTGTTTAAATGAAGTCCGATTGCTAATGGCTTTGAATTATGTGTTTTTGGAAGGGAAATATAATGGTAGCACTTTGAGCATACTTGGGACGAATCATGTGATGGCACCAATGAGAGAGATGCCGATTGTTGGTGGAAGTGGGCTTTTTCGATTTGCACGTGGTTATGCGCTTGCGAAGACTCACACACTTGATTTTAAAACTGGTGACGCGGTTGTTGAGTATAATGTTTATGTCTTACATTATTGATTGCTGAGTTGAAGGATGATCTTATGAAACATTTGTTTTATTTTCTGGTTTTTTAATAAAAAATGAGTGATTTAACATACTTATGATGTACCCTAGTGTAGTATGATTTCCTTGAGTAATAGTTTTGCTATTTAGGTTATTTTATCTGGTAACATTGTAACTTATATTGAGCTCTATCTTATATCATCGTATCTTATGGAACAAATGTCCATTTATATCATGCATTCATACTTGTCTTATAAATATAAGATTAGTTTGATTTTGGTGGCAATTTTATTTTATTGTTGTAATTTTTTGTGGGACATTATAAGTGGATACTAAATCCGATTTTTATTATATTAATTGTTGTTTTTTAAAAGTGGAATACATGTGTAAGAGCATTCTCAATTCATTTCTTACCATATAGCGATATTATCATATACTAGTAATTACACTAAAAATCACAACATTTTCTTTCTTCTGTTTAATTAAATAATCATTTTTGTACCTTTATCACTATCTTTTCTCTCTCATTCACTCACAACCACTTTCCAAAAATATTAAAAAATTATACGGTGTGAACAGTGAAACCCCAAATTTAACTTTCTCATATAACATTTTTTCTCTCCTCTACTCACAACAACTCATAATCATACCATATAATTTACAAAACTCTCTTACAAAAATATACCAGCATATATGCTTCTTTTCTTTTCATTAAAAGGCTAATAAAATGGGCATAACTTCTTATGGTCATTGTGGAATAAATACGTGCGGCTCTTATTGACTCAAGAATCCGAAGGGGTCCAAGTTAAGAATGATAAAATATTCTGTAAATCTTTTTTCATATAATCTATATAAAGGTACAAATATTATTTTGTTATACGTGTCTTGTATATTATATTCGTTTTGTTACAAGTGGACATCAATAAATCTAATAATATATTCGTGTTTTTGTATATTACTACTATTGTTTTTTACTTTCACTTATACTGTTTTGTTTGTATACGCGCTATAAATAAAGTTACTATATTCGGTTATCATCAGATAATTTTAAGTTGATAATGGTTCAGTTTTCAGTTAAGTTTTGCTCACGGCTCACCCCTACAACCTAGTGATATGTGAAAAAACTCAAAAGTATGTGGATCAACTATTTTCTTCAAAGTAAGCTTATTTAATTAAAAGGGACCAAAAATGTGATAAATATATTTAAAGTCTTTTTTCTAGAGGATACAGTACGGTAAATAAATTTAATAGATCTGAGGTTAGATCACCTACCAATTTTGACCTGCCAAATCTTCAAACTTCACACCGTCCACCTTCACATGCATTAATGGGTTTGTTTCGATAAATAATAATAATAATAATAATAATAATAATTTAATTTTATATATTATTTTTTATTTTAGAATATATGTTTTTGTTAGTTGCATACTAGCATACAAATAAAACTAGGAGCCAGAATGTTAGGTTAAAGATACTATTTATTATTTTGATCGGAAATCGCAATAATCATTACTTAGTGTTTTGATGAATAAACTCCGCTTCTAACTATTTATTTGGAGTGAAATAATTAGTTCATTCTAGTCGCAACAAAACTAGTTACAAAAAACTAAATGTACAAGAACATCAAGAAGCAGAAAACCCGCATCCAAGCGCTGTTTTCTACAATACATTTTTTCTACAACCGATTACACAGGTTTCTGATTGATCAATATTGCTAATAAGTAATAAGGAGCTTATCCAAGTGGGCTATGGAGTAATGGGCTCACAATTTAATCAATGGACATAAAGGTCTCGATGGGGCACAACCGCACAATTTAACATGTTTGGAAGTTCATAAATTATATGAAGCATCTTTTTTAAATCAAAAGAAATTAAAAAAAGGTTTGGCCCACCAATATCCTTAGGTCCTGTTCGTTTCAAGGATTTGGAAGGAATTCTAAGGAATAAGATTTTAAATCCCATGAATTGATATGTTTGTTTCATTAAATAAAAGAATGGGAATGAAAACTAAATCCCACATTTCATAGGATTTAAAATCCCACATATTTTATAAAGATTGTTATGGAAAATAAATGATTGTTTTATTAACCCTAATCACTAGGGGTGGCAAATGGGTTGGGTTGGGTCGAAATGGGTCATGGGTCAGAACGGGTTAGGGTCAGAATGGGTTAGGGTCGTTTTGGTTCGGTCGGAACGGGTTAGGGTCAAAAGGTTCGGGTCAGAATGAGTTTCGGGTCGTTTTTTTTTTTTGAAGAACGAGGGCAAAGACGGAAACATTTTAGTTTTTTTACATTTTTCGTTTTTGATTTATATTTTGAGTTATGGTTTTTTTTTAATTTTTTTGGAGGGGTTTTTATTAACCCCTCCAAAAAAATTAATAAAAAAACCATAACTCAAAATATAAATCGAAAACGAAAAATGTAAAAAAACTAAAACGTTTCCTTCGTTGTCCTCGTTCTTCAAAAAAAAAAAAACCGAGAATGAAGAAGATTCCAATCCAATACCTGTTAACCAACCAAACACATGAAAGAGATTCTCAAACATTCCATTCCATTCCATTCCATTCCAATTCCAATTCAAAATCCTTTAAAAAAAGTCCGTGAAAGAACTGCCCTTAAAATACAAAATCGTTGAAAGTTTATAGAGAACTGCTCCCTTTAGTATGGTTTTTTTGAGGGTAAACTGTAAAGCATGTGTGATGTAGTGAGTTGACTAATGCATTCATGTTTTGGATTTGTTTAGTTGTGTTTTGAAAGTAGGCCCATACACCAGCCCAGCAAATTGAAGTTTACATACAGGCCATGCAACACTTTTTTGGTGGACCAGTTACACAATTACACCAAACAACAAAATACTTAAAAAAAAAGTTAAAATCTCAAATATATTTATATACACGTATTTCCTCTTTCTTTGATCTTCATTATTCTCCACATAATTTTTTTGCCATTGCTATTTCAACTGGCAACAAGGCAAAGAATATATTAAATCTTTTTGTGGACACATCTCTATTGTGTAGCATAATCTTTGAACATATGATACTATAATTAACGTCTTCTTTTCTACTGTTTGTTTCTTTTTTGCTATCATATAAATTGTCGGCATAAGTTGTCTCCGGTTTCTTGATTATTGAAATCCTCTATGGTCATCAACCAATGAGCATGATCCTATGGAACAATTGTTAATAGTATCGTACACCCTAGAGAAATGTTAGTTAATAAAGGAATATAAATTGTCCTCTAAAGGAGACACTAACACAGAGCAAAATACAAGAATAAAGCACACACAACTACAAATATTTCCTTCGTAAGTATGAAAACTATATTACTTTGTTAAGTATTGGAACAACTTCATTGAAACTTTGAATTTGTTGTGGGTTAAAGATAGAGGCTCAATACATTTGTATTATCGCTAGCCTAACAACTTAACATTTTCAAGACTATATAAGGAGTTGAAAGTTTGAGTCAAAGTTTATATAAAAATCATTTCATAGATTTGAACAGAGGTGCACAAAATTAGTTTTGGTCAGACAAGGTCAAAATTGGTTTTGACCAGTTTCAACTATTACAACCCACTGATTGGTTCGGTATCAAACCGGTTTTAAAGTCAGTTCCTTTCGGTTTACGAACCGGCTTGGATGTGCAAGCTTGCATTTGTGATTGTGTCATGAGAAATTCGTATATAACGATTTAATTAGCCGAAGTTCTAAAAACTAGCAAATTTGTATAGGCAAAGGCCCATTGTAAAGACCATGGCCTCTGTGACTGTGAGCCCAATTAATAATCTATAAAATCTTCCTACGACTCTACGAGGCTTCGAGTTCGACAATCAATGTCCTTAAATACATATTTTTAAAATAAATTGCTATTTCGACACTCATGGTTTAACTCCTATAACTCATTCAATTTAAAATGGAATTTTTGAACAAATATTTTTATCACTTTTATTTGCTGGATTTGACAAAATTTTATTAGTTAACTAACTAGTTGTTCAAAAAAAGATAAAAAAAACTTAAATAACTTATTTATTTCATAAAAATGTATATTTAAGATACCTTTTATTTAATTTTAGTATTTATGTTTGTTTGAATAATTATATTAACACATTAAGCAACTTATTTGTTTTATAAAGATATATTTTTTACAATTTTTATAATTTAATTATTTGTAACTTTGATAATTACTTTGGATAATTTAGGTCTATCATTCATGTTTAAAACTTTAAATGACCATTAACTCGTATGGCATATCAACTTTTCAATTATTATTGAGATAAATTATTCACGCAAAAACTATATTCAGATGATGTAGAAATCAACAATGTCATAAAAAGGAGCAGCAACAACAATCATATTCAGTAAATCTCACAAATAGTTAGTTATATGTAGAGTTCGAAAAGGATGGGATATAGGCGAGTCTTGCCTCTATCACTGAAGATAGAGAGGCTGCGTCTAGGGGTGCAAACGACCTGAGCCAGAGCTCGACTAGGCTCGAACTCGGCTCGTGAGTAGATTTTCAAGTTGCTCGTTTACTATATATCAACTTTTTTTTATATAATTATAATTATTTTTATATATTTTTTCTATTATAATTTTATTTATAAAATAATATATATTATTTAGTTATTTTTGTTTATTTTTTCAGAAAATTATATATATTAATTAACAATTATTAAATATATATTTTAAAAAATTATATAAATGACAGGCTCGTTTAGGCTCGCGAGCCGACTCGAGCTCGATAAGTGAAGCTCGGGCTCGGGCTCGATTAAGCTCGGCTCGATCGAGCTTTTTAACGAGCCGATCTTGAATAACTCGCAAGTAACTCGGCTCATTTGCACCACTAGCTGCGTTGGAAGAGACCTTCAGCTCCAATACACACGACAGACAAAAACCAAGAATCAAAATGTATAAACAAAAGGCTACCGGTAAAAGCAATAAGTGAAAAAAAAAATAAAGAAAGAAAAGAAAAGAAGAAAAAAAAAAGTAGACATAAATACAAGCACGTAATTACATGTAAAGTCTAGGAAGAAAAACCAAGTCATGTCCAATTTACTAATCCCAATTAACTTTGGGCCTACTACTCTCCTACCTCCAAGTAAGGGTTTCTGCTACTCTAACATACTATGTGATTTGCCTCCTCTTCATCTCAATCCAGCCTCCTTAATCTTATCTGATTTATTAGTTACTCCAAACCTTTCATTAAGAACATTATTTCTTATCATGTTTAACACTGTGTTCTCACACATCCACCTCAACATTCTCATCTATGCTACCTCCATCTTTTGTGTTTGTGTCTTCTTGATGGCCCAACAGTATCGTCCCATATAGCATAGTCGGTTTAACTGCAACCCTATAAAACTTTCACTTTAATTTTGTTGGAACTCATCACACAAAACCCCAGAGGTTGCTCTTCACTTACACCAGCTAACCTGGATGTAGTGGGCTACGTCACTATCAAACTCTCCATCACTTTGTATAAAATATCCTAAATACATGAACCTAGTTGCTTGATGAACCACCAGGCCATCAGTGGTAATCTAAGTGTTAACATTGTCTTCAACTCTACCGAAATCACAATAAAGGAATAAAGGTACTCAGTCTTTGAGCGACTAATCGTTATAACCTTACCAACTATTTTCCACTCCTCTAACCTTGCATTCATAAAAAGCAGCCATAGTATATAATAAAGCCAAATTGTATATTCTGGGGGAAAAAAAGAAAGAAAAGAACCGAATAAAGGGGTTTTCTATATTTTTCTTTCTTTAAATAGTGTGTTATTTACTTAACATGATTTTTACGTTTGTTAATATAAGATATTCTTTTATAGACAGGTGATGCGTGCAAGTAGTTTATGGGAAAAAAAAAGAAAAAACATGCTATAAAAACCACTTATATATTTTGCTGAATCTACGTCATTGTTCTAGATATATTTTAATGTTTCTCTTTCACACGAATAGTGACAAACTACCATGTGTTAGTGTATAATAATATAATAAATTGTAGCATATTAATTGCTCTTGGTGATAAATTGACAACGTAATCCGGTTGATAATGACGGTCGACCCAAAAGATATCAATTTCCATGTCAATGTTGAGTAATCATTCATTTATTTATGTGTGCCCCCCTATATTTCCAGTTTCAGCCACTCATGTGAATGAATTCTCCACAAGTACCATAATTTAATTAAAATTTTGTGTTTAATTTATTTTGATGAATGATGAAAAAATGAAAATAATAATAATATAATAAAAATAAAGATATCACGGGTGATTTTGTTATAAAATGCGAGGTAACATTGGTTCACAATAAAAATTTGTATATATAAAAATAATTAACATAATAACAATTGTTATAAGAATAACAAAACAAGATTATTGTAGTAAAATGATCTGTTTTACATGAAATAAATTGTAACACTCTTCTATTATTTCGTGAACATAGTTGATCAACTCTTCATAACCAATACTCTCTTATATATCATTCTCAATAGCTTGGGTGGTTTTTCGGTACAATCATGCTCAATGATTCTCGGTCCAGTCTCAGCATTCGTTAACCTATAGCTTCAACTGAGTGGCTGTAATAAAGTAGGATCTCTAAATATATTGTATATCATCTACATCAGTCACGTATATCATAACATCTCTTGAGTCCTGCCTAGTCAGTAGTTAGCTAGAGTTATTATTGTTGGTCTATGACTCTATGAGTGTATTGCAAATATATTATAAATACCCGGTTAAGGTTAATGAGAAGGGCAATAACTTTGTGATTAATTTCACTTGTTGCATTGGTTCGAAAGAAGCACAAATTTGGAATGCAAATATGTTCCAAAACGTCTTGTTTCGATGCCAACATGTCCTCCATAAATTTTGTGGGATGAATCTAAGCTGATTGACGAGCCTACAAGCTTGAACGGGTCGGATTTTGGGATCCGGACACCACTAACTTTTGAATATTATATTTATATTTTTCTAAGAATGTTAAAATGATATATATATATATATCGGATTTTGGGATCCGGACACCACTAACTTTTGAATATTATATTTATATTTTTCTAAGAATGTTAAAATGATATATATATATGGATAGGCTATTGTAAAAAGACAATGTTTTTTTAGGAATAGTAAGAATAATTGTGGGCCATTAGATTAGGGGATCTAAGGGTTGAGATTTAAAATTATAAAAAACCGACATAGTTTCCTAGAATTACTCTTTCACCATTATAACCAACATAGTTTCCTAGAATTATTCTTTTACCATAGATTTTAATGCCAAATGTCAAAAATCTATTGGTTCTTACCATTCCTAGAAACTCTTTATTCTTATTTGAACCCTTATATCTATACTACTAAATAAATAAAACTTTCATTACGCCACGTGTCATCCATTTACAACATTATTAGTCTCACATTCCCGCCTCCCACCACACTCCATTTAGAAACCCGTTTAAAATCCTTACCCGACTCGATTTACATCTACTAACCTGTAACCACCGCTGATTCGCCGTCATTCATACAAACCCTAAATCATCCTTACCGAAATCTATTCTCTCTTTCTCTTCTCTTCAATACTGCAATTCCTATCATAGCTTCATACTATCATCCATGTCTCAACGATCCGGCCACCGTATTCTTCTTAGTCGATCACATTCGGCCATCGTATACTTCTTATTCAATCAGATCCGACCACCATATTCTTCTTATTCTATCAGATCTGGCCACCGTATGCTTATGTTTCGATCAAATCTAGCACCGTATTCTTCAATTCCGATCAGAAAACAGTTTTGTTAAATCTTGCTATGGCGGTTAGGTACACAATTCGTTCTTAATTCATTCTTTCTATGTGTTTTACAAACTTTTTGATGTTTAGGCTTGGGAATGTATATCATGTATGCTACTTCTGTTGGGGTTCATTGATCAATTAAATTTGTTATCTTATAAGTTTAGCTGATTTTAATTATTGTGTTTCCAAATATGAAATTATAGTTACAAATATCGATTTTTTTATCTACGTGCCTGTAACTCATCAAGTGTTCTACCATTAACCTTTGGTTATATTGGTAAAAACACCAACTTTGTAGAATTACCTTGATTTAATAACTTTGATACTGGTAGGAATGCCATCACCATTTTAGATGCATTTGGGTCTGGAAAAAGTATAGTAGGTAATTAAATCAATTGAGTATAAATTATTTGTACTATCTCCTTTTTTATTTTTGCACTTAACTTATATATAAATAGTTTAAATATATTTTTTGGAGACGATATTATTTGCAATATGGGTTTAGCCACTGCACTAGCATCACTCGATGTAGAAGCTTCATTTGCTGGAAAAACATTTGGATAAGTTGGACAGGTTTTACCATTGGTGGCTTCTGGTTTGGTAGTTATTATGGGATTAAATCTTGAGATAATTACTCATAGTATATTAGTATGAGTTTAATCTATTTTATGCCTTGAACAAGATTGGAAGAATTAATGTTGTAGTTTGCCTTGAACAAGATTGAAAGAATTAATGTTGCAGTTCATTATGAAAAAGTGATATATGTTTATATGTTGCATATGTATGTAAAAAGTAACTGTACATTGTATTATATTGTAGTTTTTCTATTTAAAATTAGGACTGTTTTTAAAATGCCATATTATAAAGTTTCATGTTTTGGCTAATTTAGCAGGTAATAGAGCTACAACTGCCTTCTTTATTTGGCTTATATTTGTGAGATATAATCGGACAACCAAACATACCACTAATTTCTTAGGCATCCAAGCTTATTTGGGCGGTCTTACATTTCCTTTAGATGCATCGCCTTGCAGAGTTGAAGTACACACGTGTTAGCCACCATACTTGGGTATGTTGTAGCTTCCAAGTTATTATTGTATGATACTAACTTACTGTTAAATATAATGATAAAAATGTAAGACTGATGACCCTTTTTACTTGCAACATGATCCGTTGTTAGGTTGCAGCTTATTATTGATTTACATAATTGGCTATGTTGCCTTTTTTCTGGAGCATTGCTGGCATTATTAAAGAAACTTTTAGAGATAATATATAACCCAAATCGAGCTATAACTGGGTCAGGTAATTTTGTTTCTCAAAGACTCATTCACAACAAATATATATATATATTTTTTATCTAATATAGTTAATCAACCATAACACACTTGCATATCTATTTGATGTTTGTTTTCGTAATTATTAAATAAATGTTCTTTTTCATATACATGCATATAACTTATAAGTTTGTGATTATGTTGATTACCTGAAGGATTTTTGTACAATTTTGTGTTCATATGATACTTATTTGATGTTCTTTTTTGTAATTTTAAAGAAAATGTTTTTGTACAATTTTTTATCATATAATCTTAGCCATATAGGCACTCACATATACTGCATGTTTAAAGCTTATATATTATTTGTAATATAAGTATGTGTTTATGGTTACAGATACAATAAAAGGTTTGATAATCAACTAATTTGAGGATATCGGGTGCTAGATTGTACTTGGAAATCAGACCTAATAGATGAACAAAAGCCCAGGAGAGTCACTATCAAAGTTGTTTGTTAACACAGCCGGTTTTCAGCCATGGACAGTTGTATGTGACACTATCAAGAGTCAAGAGCAGAGACGAAGTCAAATTTTTAATATTGGATGCAGATGGTAAACTTACAAATTATTAATATTGTGATTTATGTTTAACTTCGTCAAATTTGATTGTAACTTAATTTCGTCTGTAGTTACTATAATTTACCACTTTTTGTATTTTTTTACTCACTAGATGAATAACTGTATCATCTATCTTGTGTTCGATCATATAATATTTTACATGTTCTATGATAAATGTGTTACTATTTTTTTTTAACTACAATGTATGTTTCTACTTTTTATATTTAATACTCAAAATTTTTTTATGATATTTCAAATGTTTTTAGACTTGCAAATTTAAATTTGTTAAACCCGTGATGCACACGGGTACCTAACCTAGTATACATATATATATATATAGGGTAAGGTTAAAATGAAAACTCACTTGAGTTGTGAAAACCCGCGAAAACCCTATGTAACATCGTTTTTTTTTTGTTACATGTAATATATGTTGTAACATTTAATACAAAACATCGAAATATAAAAAAAAATGTTTTGCTATTTTTAACATTTTTTTACTAATTTTTATATATGTTTTCAGGAGGGATAAAAAGTTATATTTATATTTACATTTTTTATTCACTTTAATTGTGGACCACAAGATTTAAACATTAATTAAAAACATGTGGTTAAAAATGGGTTTCTAGAGTTTTCACAACTCAAACGGATTATCATTTTATACTTAGCCTATATATATATATATATATTTTTCATAGTTTTCAATTATAAATTGGTTTTCATTTGAACCCTCTCCATATATATATATATATATATATATATATATATGGAGAGGGTTCAAATGAAAACCAATTTATAATTGAAAACTATGAAAACTAATATATAACTATTGATCTATATAATCAATGGCTTATATTAATAGTGGCATGATTGTAATTATTGTGAACTTTATGACAGTTTTTTTAATACAAAAGGGCAATTTAGGCAACCAAAAAACCATCGACTTTCCATGCAATTATTTCTTTCTTGACTTTCATGCATTTCATTTCTTTCTCTTCCTCTCGTTTAATTCAGATTTCTTTAATCTTGTCTGATTTTTCTCTCTCTAGGTCTATTACTCTTCAATTTCTTAATTTTATTTTCATCGTCTCTCTCTCTCTTAAACTCCTTTTCGTTTTTCTAATTTTTGTTTCTTATTAGGAAGATGTGCTACACATATGTAAACTTTCTAATATGTGAACTTTCTATGTATGCCGTAATGTAATAGTTAAGAATTATAGAAAACAAAATACCAAGTTACATACATATGGCTCATTCATCAACAGATACCATGTAATACATTTATAAAATAAAAGAAATACATGACGAAATACATATTTTATTACAAGTGAAATGTCACAAACCATAAAATGATATTATAGAAACAAACACCGTTTAGTATATGTATCAACGACGATACACATGTGTACCGCGGCGATACATGTAAGTACCAACGGCGATACACATGTGTACCGCGGCGATACGCATGTAACGTCGACGATACGTATGTGTACAGCGGCTATACGTATGTGTATCGACGGCGATACGTATGTGTATCAACGGAAACAAACACCCGTTTGGTATATGTATCAAACGGCGTGAGTACCGCGACGATACGTATGTGTACCGGTGGCGATACGTATATGTACTAAAAGCGTTACGCATGACAGTTTCGTTTCTTCATTGTATTTGTCGTGTCCCTTCAAGCAGACGCTATAACAAATTCCTCACCCATCATCATCATCATCAATGATGCATCAATTTTTTTTACCCATCATCATCATCTTCCATGTATGTCTTCTTCGACCCATCACTGAAATCTAAGCCATTCCTAAACAAAAAAGTTTTTAAAAAAATGTAAAAGATTGAAAGCATATATATAAAGATAGGATTTTCAAATAAATATTAATTAAAACTAATCTAGATAAAACCCCAACCTAAAAACTAATCAAAATAAAAATGTTGTTTCATACGTAAGAGTATAGATGCAGATCGAAACACATACATCATAAATAGATTAGATGAAGATGCAGTTTGTATTTTGGTCGTTCGCTCCTCTCAATGGTTTTTTCGGCGGCGGTGTTGAACCAGTCACCAAGCTCCGGTTCGTTTTCCGGCAACGGCCAATTAATCTTTAGTTTCCCCCCCCCCCCTTTGAACATATCCCGGATGGTTGGTGACGGTAAAAGACGGCCCGATTTAGTCGTGGCTGACTTGTTTGCGGCGGCTAGGGTTCCCTCACCAAGTCATCAATCTCAGATCGAAGGCGGTTGCCGGTTATGCTCATGATTCGGCGTTCTCCGACGGCTTGGAATACCCCATGACCTACTTTTCTATTTCGGCATTTGAAACAAAATCATAAGCAGAGATTTTATGTATGTTATTTTAAGATGTGAAGAATGAGAAGAGATTAACTCCAAAAATTTAGGGGAAAAATTACTCATATGCCCTTTATTAAAAAAAACAAAAAAAGAAAACAAAATTACATGATTGGCTGATTGTAGTTTTCATAAAGTTTTTAACTTAAGTAAGAGTTTTCATTTAAACGCTCTCCTATATATATATATATATATATAAAAATAAGTAGACTGTCAATGTTTGAAAGTGACAAAATGAGAAAGACGTAGTCCACCAAATCTCATGTTCCGTCACCATATAATGGTTGGGACATTGAGTAGCTGATAATTTATTCCAAAGAAATATTTGTGGAAATAAAAAATGTTTATTAGTATTAAAGTTGTTATATAGATGTTGGAAGTACATGTTTTAGTGGTTATATAAATAAAATTATTATATTTCTAAAAGATGGTCAATGTCAAAATTTTATAAGAGTCGATCGGGGTTATTAACATATACATACTTTTTAAAAAAATGTGCACAGAGGTATGTAGGTCGTTAGTTGGTGGACTGTGCTACTCAGTAGGCTAGGGTGTGGAGTGGTATTGGCAACCGATAGGCGGTTGTTGCGGCGCTGCTTTATGGGTGGGGTGTCATCGGTTGTGTTATGATAGGTAATGTTGATCGTATTTGTTTGATAGTTTCAATGGCTTTAAAATCCAAATCCTTTTTACAAATTTCAATTCCAAATTAAGCTTCTCTAAATTTCAATTCTTTTTAACGAATTTTATTTCTTAAAAGAAAAATCATGCTAGACACATGAGCCAAACATGACAAGTATTTCTTTCATTCTGAAATTTTTGTTTTCTTTTTTAACAAGGTTTTTGACCACCGCGTTACCGGGGCGGCCGATTTCAATATTCAACAATAGATGACAATTGTTAAAGCCATTGCAACTCCAACGTCATTAAGGGCGGAATCCGACTACGGTAGATGATCATACTGAAACGTAAATTAAAATGCGCATGTCATGACTCCTAACCGTATGTTCGGAATTTAAAAAAACATAGTATTTTAAAATATGTAAGAGAAAATAATCTATGTTAAAAATTAATTATGAAAATAAAAAGGATGTTAAAACCAAACTTGAAAATAAATGTTTTCTATAAAGATGTGCCTAACTTGAAAATTAACTACCATTGAAAAAGTCTTACACATGTGTGAAGAACTAATTGGTTTATTTCTTATACTATTTCATGAATAGTATTTATTGTGAAATAACTACAATTTGATTTTTAATATATATATATAATGGGTTAGGTTAGAATAAAAACCCACTTAAGTTATGAAAACTCTAGAAACCTATTCTCAACCACATGTTTTTAATTAAAGATTAAATCTTGTAGTCCACAATTAAAGTTAATAAAAAATGTAAAAGTTTATTTACATTGTCTCTCTCCTGAAAACATATATAAAAATTACTAAAAAAATAGCAAAACATTTTTTTTATATTTTCGATGTTTTATATTAAATGTAACAACAAATATTACATGTAACAAAAAAAAAAACGATGTTACATAGGGTTTTCACGGGTTTTCTCAATTCAAGAAGGTTTTCAAACTATACTTCTCCTATATATATAATATACTTATACTTCAACATATACCACTAGTACATATAAAATATTCACGTTTATATTATGACATAAAACATAATCTTTTAAATTTTGACATGAAATACCTAATTAGTTAATTTTTTTTAAGCATAAAGCACATTTTTCTAAAGCATTGTAGACCCATTAGCTCAACCCAAGCAAGACACATTTACTCAATCGTTGGCTTAATACGGAAGTGACCCGATTCTTGTTTTTTAGTCATTTAATATGTTAGAACACAAAATCAAAATGCAATTTAAATGTTATGTTTACAACATTTCAAACTTATATTTTATTAAGGAGTTCTATTATAAGTTTTAGTATTTTATTCATTAAACTCAAACAAATAGATAACACGATGTTGGCACTTCAACCAATCAAACTTTATTAAACTCATTACTTTAATGTGCACATTTTACAACCGGTGATAGATTCTTGCAAGTTGCAACACAGTTCAAATTCTACATACTTCAAAAGATACACAGAAAATGCTACTATCATCTATCTAATTATCTATTATCTATCTATATATAATTATTTATTTATTTAATATAAGTAAAGTTAAAGTTTGGTGTCGCTTGGCCCCTATTGGGTCAAGTGACGGTCCAGCGCTGGTCATTTTTTTTTGTTCGTTTTAAGTTTTGATACCAGATGTAATCGATTAAATGTTAATTTTTTTTCTGGTTATTTTTTTGTTTTAATCTACTGAATTCGCTTATATACACTGATCAAAATCGACAACGGTCGGTCGGGTTTGACCAACACCCGGGTTTTACTGGCCAACGTCACCCCACTGGTCTAACTCAACTTTTATATATATTTTTTGGCTTTAATTCCAGTATGTGCGAATGTAACCTAACGAGGTTTTTTAGTCCCGGTACCGTGAACGAACTTGAAGTTACATCAGTCAAATTTCCGTTGGCTTCACACCTCAACGACCGAAACCGATAACTCTAGGGGTCTACCAACGTTGCTTGTACTGTAACGACCATAACCGACACTAACTGAATTCATGTTGGCCCGCCGTAGTAAAGCTTGGGTTTTACCAACGCCAGGGCACCAATAGCCAGATTTTGCCAATAAATATGTTATTTTTTTAATAATACTTTATATGAGTGTCGTTACCATTTTTGGTTTTTATTTTAAGCATGCTAATTTAATGAATTTTTTTTAGGTTTAGTTCCGATAATGTAACAAACGTAGCCAATATCCATCGAATTAGCGTTTGACTCTCCGCTATCACGCCCGGGTTTTACCGACAAATTTGGACGCGCAACGCGCAGGTAATTTACTAGTTTTATGTGAAGGTGAAAAACAGGTATGTAGGCATGCTAAACTGGTTTATAAATTGATTCAAAATCAATCCGTCAATGTGAAACCGATTGAAGACTATGCGCTGAAACTATTTTGCAACAGAACAGTTTGGGTCTAGTCAAAACCGGTATAGATCAATTGAACCGGGTTACTATCTTTGGTAACATAATGAAATCATTTTAATTGTCATGACAAAATTTTTTACCACACAAATATGTGCATGTATTCTTTCACACTACGAAGAAATGAGATCTAACGAGGAGGATGGCTGATTGGTTGACATAATGAATAACAATGATTTTGAATATCAACACGCCAACCGAACGAAGATTGGCAAGAGATTAAGATCTTAGAAATTTTAAGAATGAAAAGAAAATACAGCATTTGTGATACATGTTAAGATTTGACGAAAATGCAAGTCATACGAATTAATGACTTTATGTTCTATATCTTTTTATGGTAAAATAGTTCACATTAAATTATAAAAATAGATGATGGAGTCCATGATGAAGATAGAGCAAACACGCTTTAATCATTAGTAGCTTGGTTGAAGCGAATATAATTTCAACTATGATATGCAAATAGAGATACTTGCAACATGTGCTTGTTTGTCACAATTATCATGAGGATGATAATATTTTTACAAACTAGTACCTATGATGGTGTCATGGTACCACTACATATCCGCATGCATCACATAATGGCATGGCAATGATTTACTAGCATTAGGTCGTTCCCCATTTGGCCATTGGATGGGATCCTTAACTTTGGTCATTGCTATGTTATTTAAGATTTATGTTTAGGGTTTGGATTTGTATTTTGTGTTTTTTAATGGTTTTAGAATCAGTTTGGTTTTGTTGTCATGGTTTAAATTAGGCTTTTTATTCATGTTTTGTGTTTGATTATGAGTTTGAATTGGTGTTGTCACTTTGGTACAGGTGTGGGTGTGTTGGTTGTGTTTCAGGAACCTGTTGTGGCGGTTGGGTGGATAGGTACCAATCGCATAAATTATATTCTTCGTTTTGCCCGGGGTCTAATTCGGGGCGACAACAATTGAAGATTGTATAAAATTTGAAGGGATTCATTGTGTGGAGATAATGTAGAAGTTGTGCAAAAACATTAAAGATTGTATAAAATTTGGAAGAAGGTATAATGATTTTACAGTGAAAATGTAAGGATATTTATAGATTTTAAATTTAATATTTTAAAGTTTATTTTTTTAGTAACGCCTAACGACTATGTCCACACTTCCCCATGCTCCTTCCTAGCACCCGTTACTACTTACTAGGCTCGCAAAACCTACAACCACGCCCCACCACACCACATGTGGTGTTCCGCGACTCTATTACTAGGTGGCACTATGGCAGGGGCTAACACCAAACTCTCGCCTTCATGACGCGTTGTCTATGAAAAACATACAAAGTTTAACTAATAAATAATAATTACTTTGATACAATATCTTTCTTTTAACATTGCTTTGATACATTACTTTGATACGTTTGTCCAGTTAGTGTTTACATCATTATTTCTTCATTTCTTTTAATTTTTGATTGCATACAAAGTGAACTAGCAATATAGAAAATGGACTCATTAGACAGTGGACACGTGGATGTCTGCGTCCACTTTTGGCCTTTTGGTCCATGTTGTTCACAAGGCTACGAGATGCTTGTGAATTCTTTGTTAGTCAATTCTTTCAATAGGGTGGTGCTTATCATCACTTCACAATTTTCTTCAGAGTTACAATTATGAGCCACACACTTTTTATAGTTACAAATTTACGCATTAACTATTTTAATTACTACCCATCACCACCTCACTCTCACCTTGCTATATCCGACTAACCTACCATCTCTTAATCTCCGACTACACTTTAACAATTGATGGCGAGGGTGGGGGTGGGGGTTGTGTTTGCTTAATCGAGTCGATTTTGTTTAGATTGTTGTTAGGTTTTGCTATTAGAGCATTCTTCTCTATCCTTGTCGAGTCGATTTTGTTTAGATGTATTGTTTAGCAGTGGAGCGTTAGAATTCTATAATAAGAAAAGAAATCGGTGGACGTGCACCACAAGCTAATTGATGTAAATGCTATACAAATTTTCACATTCTTCTTTTCGACCAGTGTAATTGGTCAATCGTGTCTTTTCGTTTGTTTCATCATTCATGTATATGTTATTTAACAACTGTATCTTATCTATTTTGTTTAGAATGTGTAATTAAATGACTTGCACATATGTAAATGCTATTCATATGTTAAATGTTTGAGTTAAAAGCCATTGAAACAAGCGGTTTTGTAATCTCTTAATGATTATATTAAGATGTTACCTATGAATCAGTCAGATGCAGAGTGTATTTGGTTAACTAAAAATACACATTTTAATAATCCATAAAGCCTTTTAATGCGTAAGTTTCAGAAACATATGTTAAATGATTTAACACAAGCTATCAAACAGCCTCAATATAATATAAGTATAAATGTTGTTTGTTTGATAATTTATAAGTCTTGTATGATCTTTCTCCATGTTTTTTAGACGTGACATATCGTGTAAACAATTTGGTATTTTTATTTCATAATAATTTGTCCAAATAAGAGAGAGCTAAATACATAGACAAATACCAAACGATAAATAAAGAAACGATAATAAAATCTTCATGTTCTATACTCCTTCGCAAGTTGGAGCATGCAGGTCACAAATTTCTAACTTGTCAAGTAGAAACCGCAACTGTCTAGAACAAAGAGCTTTCGTGAACAAGTCAGCAATTTGTTCCTTTGTGTCAATGTGTAACGGCTCAATATCCTTCGACTCCACGCGTTCTCTGACAAAATAGCAATCCATTTCGACATGCTTCGTGCGTTCATGAAAAATTGGATTATTTGCTATATGTTTGACAGCTATATTATCACAGAATAATTGTGTCAGATCGGTCTGGGAGACATCCAAATGTTTCAAGAGCCATCGGACCCATAAAACTTCACTGACTGTCGATGCCATAGCCTGATACTCAGCTTCAGCGGAAGATCTGTATACAACAGACTGTCTTTTCGATTTCCAAGAAATAGGAGCCCCTCCTAGAAGTAAAACATAACTGGTTCGTGACCGTCTTGTATCTTGACACCCAAGCCAATTTGAATCGGTATACCCAATGAGATTCACCCCGCCACTATTTGGAAGTAAAATACCTTGACCAGGAGTGGACTTCAAGTATCTGAGAACTCTTATAGCTGCTTCCATGTGATTCTGTCTAAGATCAGCAACAAACTGACTAAGAACGTTCACAGAATAAGTAATGTTTGGTCTGGTTGCTTGTAAATAGAGAAGTTGACCCACTAATCGTCTATACTTGCTAGCATCAACGCGCACTTCTTCATCGCCCCTACCAAGTTTGGGGTTCTGTTCCATAGGAAAAGCACTTGGTTTACAACCCAACATACCACTATCTTCTAAAATGTCCATCACATACTTTCTTTGACTCAGGACAAGACCATCTTTTTTCCGTGCTACTTCGATTCCAAAAAGTATTTCAGAACACCAAGGTCTTTGATGCTGTTTTTTCTGTCAAGAAAACTATTTGTTTCTTCAATTTTCTTTGAGTTGTTACCCACTAATATAACACCATCTAAATAAATAAGAGCCGCCACAAATGTACTTCCTCTTTTACACATAAAAAGTGAGTGATCGGGTTTAGATTGTTCAAATCCAAACTCAAGCAAAGCCGATGTAAACTTTTGATACCAATTCCTGGATGCTTGTTTCAACCCATAGAGTGATTTCTTTAGCTTGCAAACCTTTGTTTCTTTCCCTTTATCAAAACCTTGTGGAATCTTCATGTAAATTTCTTCGTTCAAGTCACCATGCAAAAATGTATTATTGATATCCAACTGATGAATTATGCAATTCTTCTTTACTACAACAGCCAAGAGTGTACGAACGGTGACGAGTTTTGCCATAGGGGCAAAGGTGTCATGGAAGTCAATTCCTTCCATTTGAGTAAAACCTTTTGCTACTAACCTTGCTTTGTATCTTTCTATTTCCCTATTTGGTTTGTATTTTAATTTGTACACCCACTTTGAATCTATAGCTCGTTTTCCCTCCGGTAGATCCTCAAGGGTCCACGTACCATTAGTTTCAAGTGACTTTATTTCTTTCTTCATTGCCTCTATCCAATTTTCATCCCGAACAGCTTGCTTAAAAGTCTTTGGCTCATCATTTAAATTGATGGCCGTTAAAAAGGCTTTATGTGAATTAGAAAATTTATCATAAGAAATAAAATTGGCAATAGGATATACCGTCGAGGACTGTTGAGGTAAAGCTTGATCGATAGATGGTGGGAGAAATAAAATCATTGAGTCGAGCAGGACGAGTTCTAGTTCGTTTTTCCTTGGTAGGTTCTTCATGTTCTATTTCTGTTTCTGTGTGGGTTCGGGCACATTGGCTTGGACAATGTTTTCAATTTGGGCCATGGGTTCTGCCACTTGGGTCGGCCCTTTATTTTGTGGCAAAATTTCATAGTTTGTATCATTTTGCATGGTCACCTTCATGCATATTCTTATTCATGTCATTGTTTGAGTTATTTGGTTCTGGCTCATTCTCTTCATATATATTGCCTGTGTTTTCATGTGGATTTTGATCATCATAGTACCATGTTGGAAACTCAAAAATTTCCGATTCTTCATCTTCCTCTTGGTCAATGTGTGGATCATAAGGAAATGTGCTTTCAACAAACCTCACGTCTCTAGACACAATCATTTTTCCATTCTTTGCATCATAAATCTTGTAACCTTTAATACCCCGTGGGTAACCCAAAAATATTCTCGGTCTCCCCTGTTCCTCAAACTTGCCCCCCTTCGTTTTAGTGCTACGATAGTAAGCAAGGCACCCAAAAACCTTTAAACTTTCATAATCTGGTTTTGTCCATAAATGATCTCATTAGGGGCTTTGTTTTTAATGACTTCCGAAGGAAACCGATTTATAATGTAAGCTGTTGTCATAATGCATTCTCCCCAAAAACGTGTGGGTAACTTAGCTTCAAATTTCATAGCCCTTGCTGTTTCGAGGAAATGACGGTGTTTTCGCTCCACCACTCCGTTTTGTTGCGGGGTATGTGGGCAAGTGGTCTCCAAGAGAATACCATGTTCGGTGTAAAAGCTGAGCATTTTGTTCGAGTTAAATTCACCTCCATTATCACTTCTAATTCTCTTGACTATTTTATTAAACTGCGTCTTAATCATTTTGTGAAAACCAATTAAATAGTCACTTGCCTCAGACTTGTGTTTTAAAAGGAATACCCACACAGACCGACTATAATCATCAACTACTATTAAAAAATAGTTGGCACCCGTGAGTGAAGGAGTGAAGGAGTTCTGTACCTTCCCCATATATCACAATGTAAAAGCTCAAAACAGTTTTGGGTTTATATCGAACTTAGTGGAAAAGGCAATCTGGTAAATTTGGCCCTAGTGAAGAATCACAAAACGTAATGTTTGTTCCCGGAGAGTCATTTTTAACCAAATCCAAAAGGCTAAGTTTCCCATGCGAAGCATGTCCAAGACGTTTATGCCACAGATCACTAACAGTTGCCATTGCTTTTCTCGCGCTTCCTACCATGCTTATATGATATAGGCCTTGTTTACATTCACCTACCCCAATCAACCTCCTCGAGTTCAAGGCATGCATAATACAAAAATCCAGGAAAAACGTTACTGCACACTGCAAATCATTCGCTAAACGACTGACAGATAAGAGATTGCATGTAAATGTTGGATCGTGTAAAACATTGTTAATTCGTATTTCATTGGGTAGGATGCATGACCCTCTTCCTTCCACCGGAATGGATAAACCGTTGGGTATAGTCACGGGCAACTCACATGTTTTCTTCAGATCATTATCAAACCAATCAAGCCCGTGAGTTATGTTATCGGTAGCACCCGAATCCACAACCCACTTACTACCGGTGTCAAATTTACCTTGTATATTGGCAATTGGCGGGGCTTCAGTTTTAACGGGGGCACCTTTAAGAGCAAAAATTCCAAGAAATTGCTGGTATTGATTGTTGTTTAAACCGGGAATAGGACTGTATCGGCTTCGTTGTGGTACATGTTTATGTAGTTTTTTTTTGGTTAAAACAAAATTGAATAAACAATTACATAAAGAAAATTGTTGTATCATTTCAAATTCTGAGAGCAGTCAACAAACATCTCCATGTCTTCAATTCTTTGTGATTTCTTTTCTCTTCCACCTAACTTTACAATCTTGTGCTCATTAATCTCAACGTCGTGATCAAATTAGATTTGGGGTTTTCAGAAAAAGGGCAACGCCGGTGATCTTGTGGTGATTGTTTTATAGCGACGACAGCTGATTTGTTTTGATTAGGGTTTGGCGGCGACAATAAAAGATCGTCAAAGATGTTGGCGGTGCATTAGAGAAGAAGGGCTGATGAGTGGCTGCAAATCTTGAACCAATTGGTTGTGCGACGGCCGGAGCTCCGGCGGCGGTGGCGGTTGTGGTGAGTTTAGGGTTTGGATAGGTTCGAGCGGTTGGATACCCGCTCTGATACTGATGCTAGACTGTCGCTATCTAGTCAAAAACTATTAAATCAGTGTCCTAATCACCTAAAACCAGTCAGGGTAAGTATGGTGTCGAACCACGAGGAGTATGTGGTCAGTGTGCAGTGAAATCGATTCCTAACATTATGAAGTGAATTCTATCAAAGTGCTGATCACACTAGCAAATGAATTTGAGTTTTAGAATAATCAAACAAGTAATCAAGTATTCAATCAATCAGACAAAGCAAATCACACCCGGGAATCCAAGTAAGCAACCTAACAGCAAACTCATGCACTTAACAGATAAACTATCTTGTGTCAACTACAGACTGACTAACCGGTCAAACCATAGGCATCTACGCTCGCTAACACACGGCACTGGTTATCAAACGGTCACTGCCAATGTGACTCAACTAAGAGCAAATGTATGCTTTCTTGCAATTAACAGGTTAAAACAATCCTATGAGCAATTATTATAGCAATCGACAAACTAATCGTTCAGAACGAAATAAACCTAAACTGACTGATTATACGAACATACTAAACATCAATACTCATAGATTAACATCAAAACAATTACAATTAGTTGTTCTAGTACATGAGAAATAAACTGAAATATTACAAACTATACATCTCGGGTATGACTCAAAGGATCTAGCTGCGTCTCGGCATCTCTCGGGCTTCGGTTATGATGGATAGGATCATGTACGGGGCCTTAAGATGAATGGGATCAATGGTTCTCCTCCTTGATGCTCTAAAAATCGTCTGGATAGTGAATAATGGCGTATAGGATCGTCAAAACGAAATAAAACATCAAACCCTAACTTTCACGATTCTGGGGACCATCGCGTAGCGCGATGATCTCCTTTCCTGGTCCATTGCGCTACGCGATGGACCAAAAGTCAGAGCAGTAATAAATGAAGGGCATCGCGTGCCCAGCCTTCCACACCCATCGCGCTACGCTATGGGTGACTTTACTCAGCAAGTCCAAATTAGTGTCTCGGTTCGCGTGCTGGACATCCCCGGTCTTCATTCCGTGCCCGTACAGGTCCAAATTAAGTGCGTTAAGCACATATGACCTGAAACACAATAAACACGTATGAAGTACCAAAGTTACTAAACTAAACGAATAAAACGACTAAGTTAACACACTAATATATGTACAAATAAACCGAACATCAGATACCATAACCAATTTGGTATTTTTATTTCATAATAATTTGTCCAAATAAAAGAGAGCTAAATACCTAGACAAATACCAAACGATAAATAAGGAAACGATAATAAAATCTTCATGTTCTATATTGTGTTCATACAAAAACTACATGTGTTCTACATAAAAAATAAACATAAGACACTTTGTATGAAGGCTTAGAAAAACCAAATGTCACTCTTATAAACCTACACGCAAACAACTGATAAAACAAATTTTATACATTGCATTAATGTAAAAAACAATCTTATTGAAGATGCTCTACAAGTGTAATAACAACTAAACGAGTTTAAAACCTCAAAGACACAACAAGACAACGTTAAATGGACCACATGTATATTATATAACGAATCCATTCTTCATATACGGGATGTCACACTTATCTATCAACATATAAACTCTAAAAGTTTAATAAAAGAATTAGAAAACATAAAATTAAACGAAGTAATATCATCCAACTGTGCGACATCTAATACAAAAGCTAACTAGAATCATTAGGAAGTTTAAGTGATTTTATTGTGGTTAAAACTTTATCAACTAAGAAGTTTTAAGTGTTTTATAATTATTTTTAACCATTCAAGTATATGTTTAGCATTATAAAAAGTAAGCTTATTATAAAATATATTTATTCTATTAATGAGAATATAGAGTACATATAACAGGCGTCTAACAAGGGCTTTAGTGAACTAGTAGAAAGGAGGATGGAGGGAAAGTGACGACCGATGAGGAGAGATGAATTTGTGAGAAGTGCATCCACAAAAGATAAGTCTTTTTATATTCATTTTAAATTATGTTCTACACCATCAACTTTAAAGTATAAGCTATGTTAACTTAGTAAGAGATTATAAAAATCCAGATCTTTAATGTTCAGGATAACAAAACAACTAAAATATTATCTACTTCAAATTAAGTGTTCTTGTAATTGATTTGGATTAGGAACCACCTATGCAAGAAGTCAAGTTGTTCCCGTTGAGTTGTCTTTATTTGGACTATTTGGTTATGAAGTGATGCTGACCAATTGAATCAGGTCGTCGATTCGACAAGTTTTTAAATATTTTTAACTAGATATAAACCCGCCGTGTTGCGGCGGTGCAACACGCGAGTTCGTTCGGATACAAAAAAATAACATATTTAATACAACGTTTATTCAGCCGGTAAAACCAGGTGTTAAGATGATGAATCAACGCGAATTCGTTCGGTATTGAATAAGTTCGCTACCGTATCGAAAATAAACCCAAATAATAATTTTATAAAATTGTCATATTAAAAGAAAATAATAATAATAATAATAATAATAAATGATTATAACATAAAAGAAACAAAAGAGATATTAATATAATGAATTCCAATCTCCAACTAACCAAAGAAAAAAGAATAGCAAAAAAAAAATTTGAGTAAATCTTGAAATTGGGGACTTGAACTTGGGTTGATTAGTAAATTAAGGATTAAGAAATATTCCATCAACCATCAAACCAACTCAACAATTTGAGTAAATTTTGAAAGTAATTAACTAAATACTCAAACTCATAATCTTAAAAAACTTTTGTGGCACCAAAGTTGTCAATTATACTAATTTATAATTATTTCCTTTCAAATTTTTATGTAGTAATTAGACCATTCACGACAGGTACTTTATAATTATATGAGTCGATTATCTATATAGTTTGGAGTAATTGTGAGTGGAGGAAAAACGTTATTGTTCATGAGTAAATTTGGAGAAACACTATTCACCATATATAATTTGTAATGTTTTTTTAAAAGTGGTTGTAGGTGAAGAAGTAAAAAAAATGTTATGATAAAAGAACGAAAAAGTGTTATTTAATCGATAAGAAAAAAAATGTTACATTTTGTAATATAATTATATAGATAATGATAGATTAAGTACCGAGAATGCTAAGACTATGCGTGGTTGGAAGCTTTTCCCACCCAAAAAGCCCTCATAGCGCCGAGAACACCACCTCCCGAGGCGCTATGGGCTGTCTTGTGGTGGGGGCACTTCCCACAAAGCGCATGATAAGGGGAAGGAGGTGTTTGTTGACTGATCGGCTTTATTATTTTCTTAATATAAAAATAATAATAATGTAATGATTTGAACGAGACTCAATCCGCTAAACCAGTTTAGCTAGATAAAACCTATAATAACATGACGCCACGTAAAACAAAACTCCCTTGTAGCGGCTCTATCCAACCGTCTAATAACAAGTTAAAAAAAAACATATTCCGAAAGTAATTATCCCAAACCCCCCAAAAGGATCGAGACGATACACTCTACAGTCAATGCGGTAGCCAGACAGCACTCAGAACTCAGAAACATACATACATACACACCTTTTTCTTCTTCCATGTAAGATTAAAAAGGCGAGGTCTCATTACTCTGCTTTCATGTAAACTCATCTCTTCATTCAACCACTCTCAATTCACCATTACCATCTCCAGATCTGATCATTTTCCACTTCCGATTCACCACAACCGTTAATTGCGTTCACGTGCACCTAATCCAATTGCAATTATCAGTCATCAATGGAGTCGACGAGGAAATCGACTTCCAAATACGCCTTCGTCTTCAACCTCGTCATCTTCGAAGCAGTTTCCGGAAGCTTCCGTTGATAATCTCAGCTCTCCGGCGTCATCCGCTAGAAGCAAGCTGCAGTACGTCTACTCGCCGAATATTCCCTTAGGTTTTCAGAGATCCAAGGAGAATGTTACTGTTACCGTTCGCTTTCGGCCTCTCAGGTGATCATTTCGTGGTACACAATTCTCTATTATTATTATTATTGCATAATAATAATAATAATAATAATAATAATAATAATAATAACAATAATAATAATAATAATAATAATAATAATAATAAAATTATGTGTTATTAAACTTATTATTATGTTTTTTATGTTGAATAACTTTGTGATTAATGTCCGAGGGAGATACGGCGAGGAGAAGAGATTGCGTGGTATGCCGATGGCGAAACAATATTACGGAATGAGGAGAATCCGACGATTGCTTATGCGTATGGTATGATTATTGATTAGGTTTTGTTTATGATATTTATTAATATTTAGTGTGCTTGTAATATGAAATTATGGAAAATGGATAAAGTATGACTATGACATCAGTAGTTGCACAATTGATTACTGATAAATGATTTGTTGACTTCTTATAACATGCTTTTGTTTCAACGGTTACTTCTATTGCAATTGCTAGTGATATTGGATATATATTGCCCAATTTAGTAATCTAGAAAGTTAAATAATTAGGGGAAATTGTGTTACTGATGGGAGACAGAGATACTGAAAAGTATAGTTGCTTATGTGGAAAGTAATAAAGAGTGAAAAGCTAGTTGAATTGTTTTTCTCTCATTTCCATATCCAGCTTAAAACTCTGTTGAGTGTTGATAGACATAATAATTTGTTCATGCAAATGCGAGTTAGCATATATCTAAAATTAATTTGTATTCATATGTTTAATATAATTTGGGATCTTTATAATTTGGACCTTTTGTGGTTTTATATTTCTTGACTGGCTTTTTAAGTCTCATTTCTCTTATTTTTTTCTTGCCGTAATTCGTATCTAGATCGGGTATTTGGACCCACAACCACAACGCGCCAGGTGTATGATATTGCAGCCCAGCATGTTGTTAGCAGTGCAATGGAAGGTGTCAATGGTATTATCTATTCTTTTATTTGGCTTTCTCTTTTTTCTGTACTCATATAGAATTTTCAAATCCGGACATGGAATCTGCAGAAAACAGATATTGCATTCCTTAGTTAAGAGTCAACGTATCAGTTTCTGTAGCTGTGCTGTAGTGTTCTTGTTATTTTTCTTTTTTCTACTTGAAATATCCTGCTGCATTTTTCTTATAATTAAGATCTTGTGGCAAAGGAGATGATCTGTTTGCATATAAATCTTACATGATCTGCTTCAATCACAGGAACTATTTTTGCCTATGGTGTGACGAGTAGTGGAAAGACTCACACCATGCATGTAAGTATATCACTGCTCTCAATTTATTGCTCGAGTATTTTATGCTGTTTTGAGTTTTTGATATCTGTTTCAGCTAGCTATCAGTATTGTATTATATTAAACTAGCAAACGTATTGAGGGTTGTTTGGATGCGTGTTTTGGAACTAATTAGCTGGTTTTTTTGGCATGAAGCTGTAGTAAGCTGTTTTTTTATGGACTTATCTAAGGGTAAAATAAAATTACATATTTATCCCTTCTTTAACCTGAATTGAGGGACTTTATTCTACCATTTCATCAAATGCATCTTATGTCGTAAGTTTTTCATAACAATGTCACGTTTGATCATCTTATCTGGTGTCCCTTAAAGTAGTTATAATTTGATAAGCACTTGAGCATCCACTTGTTACAAGTAACAGAAGCATATCCAAGCATTATCTTTAACAACCCATTTGATTTTGCACATGTTAAAATATATTTTCTTTATGAGTCTTTCAATCGTATTAAGATTCTTCACTCTTCAGTGTATTTATTTTGGTATTCTGATCATACACACAAGACAGGGTGATCAGAGGTCCCCAGTAATTATTCCCTTTGCAGTAAAGGATGCTTTTAGTATTATTCAAGAGGTATGGTTATTTGTGAGTTCTGATACCATCTTATAAGTTAAATTTTGTTTGAAGAGGAAGATAAACTAACTACTATTTATTTTGCAGACTCCAAATCGTGAATTTCTCCTTCGTGTCTCGTATTTGGAAATTTACAATGAAGTAAGAATTTTCTTCCTATATTCTACTGTTAGTACTGTCTACATAACAAAAAAGAACCTGGTGCAAATGGGCAAACATATATAAAAAGCTTGTCGCAAACCTCATGTCATAATAGATGCTTTTTTAAATGTGTATTTTCTCAGGTTGTTAATGACCTGTTAAATCCAGCAGGACAGAATCTAAGAATACGAGAGGATAGTCAGGTAATCCATCATCTTCTGATGCTTGTTTTGATATGTTACTTAGAGGCATGAAACTGCCCTTTTAATAATCTCAATGCAATATTTTGATGCAAAACATGAAATGCTAGAATCATTATTGCATTTTAAGTTGAATATAGACATTAATAAAAGAAGTTACAAAGCTTCTGCTAATCACTTTAACTATTAGAATTGGTTGTTAATTACAGAAATTTGGAATAATCTAATAAACAAAATAGTTTGAGTTAGCTTAAACAATGAAGGGTTAAGTACCTAAATATACTACTATTCCTCACACCATTTTTTTTAACCCTACTATACAATTTTATAATAACTGTCAATCTGACAAATTTGTGGAATAAATGTTTCTTGCAGGGAGCCTTTGTTGAAGGAATAAATGAGGAAATTGTGTTATCTCCTGCTCATGTTCTTTCTCTTATTGCAGCTGGAGAAGGTACGCTTTTTGGGCCTTCAAATATTAATGTTTTTCACCGAATATATATAAAGTGTAAACCATATAATTTGGTACTTAATTATTCTTTTTGCGTGGTTACGTGAAATTGCCAAACTCTCTTGTCTTTTCTGGAAAGTTGCAATGGTTTTGCCTAGCTTGTAAATGAACGAACAATCGTGAACAGGGCTTGTTCATGTTTGTTTATGTTCTAAATGAACGAATACCAGTTAAAAGCAAACGTGAATATTCTAATTAAAGTCTAAAAATACCATCATTATTACATCCAACATTTCAAAAGTAAAAGGGTTTTAAAATCTGAAACTCAAGTTAACTTTACATTCATATCAGTAATAGAAAGTTTTGAATGAATATTCAAATGAACGAACATAAATGAACGATTATAAATGGATATAAACGAATGTAAATGGAGGAACATAAACCAACGGGACATGTGTATATGTTCATTCGTTTAACTAAATGAACAAAAAATTATGTTAATGCTTGTTTCTTTAGTAAATGAAAGAACTTAATAGAACTTCCTGCCGAATGGTTCATTGAATGTTCGGATTGTTTACAGGCCTAGTTTTTTCTTAACTTTTATTTTTATTTTTATTTTTAGCATTGGGTAGGTTCTTACAACATAATGTGAGCACTGATCATTTTTTTGGCCTCTATTGAAACTATCTATCTTTAATCAATGATATGAGTATGACACAGACATGTCATTTGTGATAATTTTGTCATTACTGTGCATCATCTATGCATTTGTATTGTATAAGTTAAATCCAACTGGCTTTGTTTGTTTGCTACTATTTTGCTTTCATTTGTGGGAATGTAATTGACTTTTTGGTATTTTGTCATTTTGTTTTCCAGAGCACAGACATGTTGGTTCAACAAACTATAACTTGCTCAGCAGCAGAAGTCACACGATATTTACTCTGGTAACTGAATTATCTAGTTTGTTCATTGCATAATTGTAACATTATCTGTTTGCTTCTAGAAAATACTTGCCTATTCGGTTCACCATTTATTTTTGAATTTAAACATGCTTCATAGTCTTTTTACCTTTTAACAGACAATAGAGAGCAGCCCATGTGGGGAAAATGGTGAAAAAGGCCCTGTTAACTTTTCACAGCTGGTATGTATCTGAACCTCATCTTATTCTTGTAACTAGGCTTGTAAAAAACCGAACACGAAAGGAGCATGTTTGTGTTTGTTCGTCTAACTCTAACCAAACAAATGATTGAACGGACAGTTAAACGAACGAGGTTTACTTGCCCGTGCTTGTTCGTTAAGAAAATGAACATGAACATGAACATAACAAAATGAACATGTTCATGTTCGTTAGTTAAGGTATAGCTTTTTATTATTTTTAAATTTTCCACTAGTGTAAAATGTAGATGTAAATTTTATTGATTTGGTTTTAGTCAAACAACTTGTATTTATTTCACTTTTGCAGAACCTTGTAGATTTGGCTGGTTCTGAGAGCTCGAAAGTTGAAACCACTGGTGTACATAGAAAGAAGGATAGTATATTAATAAAAGCCTGTTATCTCTTGGAACCGTGAGACCTCAATCATTGCAAAATCATTTTTATGTCTTTTTACTTTATTTAAATTGTTTATTAACTAACTTTTGGAAATATCACAGGTCATATCAAAATTAACAGACGGGAAAGCTTCCCACATACCATACCGGGACTCAAAGTTAACCAGGCTTCTTCAGTCTTCATTAGGTGGTCATGGAAGAGTATCAGTAAGTCAGTTAATGTAAATAAAATAATGCATATAGTGATATAACATTATATTATTATAACATTATAACCATATTACTATTTTTTTTCTTAATTCCAGCTCATTTGCACTGTTACTCCTTCATCAAGCAATTCAGAAGAAACACATAACACGTTAAAATTTGCGCCGTGCAAAGCACATTGAAATTCAGGCTGCTCAAAACAAGGTATGTAACAATGTGACATGTTCATTTTATTTTTCGGTACTTGAAGATAAGTGTTTTCTAAACATTTTGTTGGAAATAAGTCAATAACCCTTTTGACTTTGGAAGATCGTTGACGAGAAGTCCCTTATTAAGAAATATCAAAATGAAATTCGATTATTAAAAGACGAGTTGGAACAGTTAAAAGGGGGCGTTTTAACTGTTTCTCAAGTGAAGCATAGTGGAGGAGATGATATTGTTATCCTTAAACAAAAGGTACATTCTTCGGGTTGATTAGGTCAATGTGGAAATTTTGACCCATTTGCACAAAAGTGGGCCACTTTGGGTTGTTTTTTGTTATCTCAGTCAACGTAAAAATAATAGTTAAAACGGAGCAATGGGTGTGCATGAAACCAAAAAAAGCAAACTGAAAGAACTGAGCCCAAACAACAAATGGCATTGTTTTTTTAATCATATATAACTGATTATTTTGCGTTCATGTAATGTGTAAAGCTAGAAGACGGTGAAGTCGGGTTGCAATCTAGAATTGAACAAGAAGAAGAGGCTAAAGAAGCTTTATTAAGCCGAATACAACGATTAACAAAATTAATATTAGTCTCCAACAAATCATCACACGCGTCTAGGTTTTCTCATCGCCCTCTTAGAAGAGGACATTCTTTTGGGGAAGAAGAGGTCAGCATTCGTCAAGTGTTACTGTTTTACTTCATAATATTTTATTACAGCTGGCAATAAAAATGATCTCTTTAAATGGACAGCTGGCGTATCTTCCGCACAGAAGACGTGACTCAACTTTAGATGATGAAAACATCGAGTTACGTGTTTCTGTTGATGGAAATGTGGAAATTAACAATGATTTATTCAAGGATGATAAAAAGATAAAAAAGCCCGGATTACTTAACTGGTTAAAACTGCGGGTTAGTTCAATAGTTTGTTATATTTAAGTCAATATATGTTATCACTAGACTGATTTATGATTTTGCTTATAAGTTTTGACTTCTTTTACTAGAAACGAGATAATCTCTCTAGGGCTTTGACCAGTACAAGTGACAAGTCAAGTGGAGTCAAATCCATTAGTCCACTTTCAACTCCTCCACCTGGAAATCATAATCATAATCTTCCTATTGAATCTATTAGCTCATCTGCTGAGTTCTTATTGGAGCCCAAACTAGATCAACAAGTTGTCGATGATAACTTTTTGTCACAAGAGACTCCTCCGGTATGCGCTCTTTATTGTTTAAAATAATAATAATAATAATAATTATTATTATTATTGTTGTTGTTGTTAATGCTACTATTACTGTTACTGTTGTTGTATAGGGTGGTGTGAAGACGGATGACCAAATTGATCTATTGAGTGAGGAACAAAAGGTTTTGTCTGGTGAGGTGGCGATGCATTTAAATACTCGGTTGTCACACAAAGTTATACAAGATACCGAAAAGGAATTCCTGAATGTTAATGCGCTTGAAGCACAATTAAATGAGAAATCCTTTGAACTTGAGGTATTTCATCTTGCAATATTTATATGTTTATTATTATTGCATAGATGTTATATCATTTTGATTAACAGGTGAAAACCGAGGAGAATCGAGTAATACAAGAACAGCTCAACCAAAAGGTACAATTGTAAACGTCCAGTGCAGATTTCTGTTGCTTCTTGATATTCTTTGTTTTCTGATGTATCAATATTTTTGATTTCTGCAAGATAATTGAATGTGAAGGACTAAAAGAAGCCATTGCATCCTTAAAACAACATCTTTCAGATGCAAACTGTGAACCTCAAACCGAGAAAGAGTTTGCCAAACCCGAAGAAACAAAGGAAGTTTTGCTTCAGCAAGCTCAGGTTTGTTAATCTTTCATATGTAAATACTTCTTTTTAGAGGTTCCATCTTATTTAAATTTTTAAAAAGTAGTTAAAATATATAAAAAGATTATTAAAACCATATATTATAATTAATTGAATTTGAATTTCTGAACAGAAAAAACATTAGGGGGGTGATTTTTAGTATAGTCATGTTTGGCTAGGTTAACCACCAAACACTTTTCTTAATCTTGTTTGAAGTAATAATGTGTTAAATATGATTACGAAAAAGTATTACTATTATTATTATTATTATTATTATTATTATTATTATTATTATTATTATCACCGTAGGTGTACGCATGTATACACACTTTTGGGCGACTTTCAACTCATTTGACCCAATTAGGGATGTAAACGAGCCGATCTAGGTTTGGCTCGGGCTCCACTCGTTTATCTTAACGAGCTGAAATGTTGAGCTCAAGCCAACTCGTTCATTTAATAAAAATTAGTTTTATATATTTACACGTCTTGATAATATAAAATGAAAAAGAATGATATCTTTAATATACAAATAATGCATAAGTAATAAACTACAAAAGGTTTAATTTATATATTAAAATTTGGGTTATATATTATTTAATATTTAAATTTGGGGCTCTAATTTAAACAAGCCAACGAGCCAGCTAAACGAGTGAGCTAATGAGCCAAAGCTTACCTTGGCTTGGGCTCGGCTCGTTAACAAACCAGGTTCTCATGGTAACCAAAAAAAGGTTGAGAATGCTAATATTCGTTCCTTAAAACCAGGCGTATGAGATTGAACAACTCAAACAAAAAGTAACTGAGTTGACCGAGTCAAAAGATGACTTAGAAGCTCGAAACCGAAAACTAGCAGACGACAGCTCATATGCTAAAGGACTAGCTTCAGCTGCAGCAGTCGAGCTCACAGCTCTAGCCGAAGAAGTTGCAAAACTAATGAACCACAATGAGCGACTAACAGCCGAGTTAGCCGCCGCCACTGCACCCAAACACTCACCAACCCCACGTAAAACACCATCATCAGGTCCCACTAAAAACGGACGAAACGCGAGACCGAAAGAACAAAGTCCAACTCAAATGGAGTTAAAAAGAGAGCTTCATTGAGTAGGGAAAGAGAGACGGCTTATGAATCAATGATATCCAAAAAGGATAAAAAGGAAACCGAGTTACAACAACAGTTAGATGAGTCGAAGCAGAGAGAAAAGTATCTTGAAAACGAGCTTGCAAACATGTGGGTTATGGTGGCTAAGCTTAAGAGACCACAAGGTGAGGAAACCGAGCCGTCTGAGTCAAGTAGAGAGAGTCAAAGGGTTGATGGTTGGGACCTTGTGTCGTGCCAGTCACCAACAGTGCTTTAGCCATGTGTGAGCTGGTTCTTGTATTTAAAGGAATGAAATGATCTTTGTTTGACCAATGGTTCGTTTGGGTATTTTCTGAAATGTTTTTCCTAAGTATAATGTTATGTTCTTTTGTATTTACTTGAACCTGCTTAGTTCCACTGGTTATAATTTAGGTTTTCGAACAAAAAACAAATTATAGTGGGTTATATAAAGTTATAAAACAGTCGGTAAATATATCATATATTTACACTTGACTGTACTAATACTCACATAATTTATCTTCTTTTTAACATGGATTTTTTTATGTAAGTATTAACTCTATGATGAAAATGACCGCACTTACATACAAAAACGCAAGTACTTTTCCCACGAAACCAAAGGGAAGCATAAAAAGAAGCTAAAACAAAAGTCACATAACTTTGGTATAAAATTATCTAAATTCACGTGAATTAGTGGTCCAAATTCACATGTTAACTTGTGAAAACAAGAGTCACCAATCAATAAAATTACTTTTGAAAGGTATTTAACACCTATTCGAGTTTAAGACCAGACCATAGCTTTGGCTTATCCCCGTCACCAAATTATTTCTTATTAAATATATAATTAAGAAATATATAATATACCATAATATAATAAAATAAAACTAGTATATTATAAGATAATATAATATAATATAAATAATGACAATATGGTCCAATAGTAGATGATATGATACGCTACGATACGATTCAATATGACACGATGGGATACAATACAATACGTGACGTAATTGGGTTAATATAATCTAATACGATACAGTGAAATATATTATAATATAGTACAAAAGATAAATTTATTGGGAAACCACGAAGAAGCAGAACCAAACTTTATTTTAATGATTTAGAATTCTCTTTAACTTTATTACGATAAATCATGCGTTGTAACACATTATAACACGTGTGAACATCAAAATTAGGGGTTTCGAAAAGAATACAGTAAAGTGGACTAACCAAATAACCAATGATTCGATTAAGTCATTTCATAAAAAAGTTGCTTTTATGGTTTAGGCTCGGTTACGATTAATTTGTATCATATCAGACTGACGTGTTATCTGTGAGACTACCTTTATTGAAACAACTATACCACATAACTCCAGAACGTACAAGTTTATTTGTGTATATATGTGGAGTTTTTATTTATTGTAACTTCATTTAGTTGTTTGCAAACTAAACCCGTTCCTTTAAAACTGACATTTTTTAGGATTCCAACTTGCACTACATCATTAAAACAGTACCATTCATTCCTACCTGGCTTCACTATCAAAGTTTGTTTTTCATTTTCCTTCAAACTTTTTCAACAAAATGTTTTTGGAATCATTTTTTAATATGCATTTTATGTTAGGAAATACAAAAACGAGAGAGAAATAAGCAATCTTACATATTTTGTTTTGATAGTAGATATTTTACAGTCATAAATACGGTGAATATCATATTCTACACTTAAGAATTAAAATAACTTATCAAAATTTTAATTAGTAACAATAATTTCACTGATCAATCTAAACCATTGATTAGTCATGATCAATGGTTGAGATAAGTTTTTTTTCTCTTTATAATAACATGGGTTTTTCTCATTTGGTTAGTTAGGAAACTAATTACATAAAGATAATGATAATAATAAGAAAACCCACGTAAATCATGAATACTTTTATAATAATAATAATAATAATAATAATAATAATAATAATAATAATAATAATAATAATAATAATAATAATAATCTATAATTGTTGGAAAAACACCCAATCAAACATGACTACCTACCCAATTGAGGCCCACAAGACTTGGAGACTAACCCAACATTAGATGGTCAAAGAGAAAAAAAGGTTTTAACAATCTGTTTAATCACAACTTAATTGGTGCTGGTGAGACTGACCAACCTTAAAGAGGAAATATTGATGTGAATTATATAGAGGTAAATTTTATTAAATATATGAATTTATAAGCATTGAGCATCATAGTTTTTAAAAAATTAACAGCTTAAAAATAATTGTTATCTTTTGATTATAGTAAAAAATTCTATTGTAACCGTAAATGCTTCAGTAATCCTAAGAAGATCCACACAACAATCATCAATTAGGGTTGTTATGGCCGCTCGCATCATTAGTTTCTCCTATAAAGAACTATAAGATGCAAAAATATTCGTGAAATTTAATGAAGTGAAAACCGACATTGGTTTCATTTATAGTAAAATATCATATCCTGGTTCGATATCTTGCAAAAATAGATGTGGATTCCCAACTTAAAGTTTGAATCAAAAGCACTATGTAGATCACATCAATTCTTCTTAAAGCTTTATTTCTTGTTTGATCAAATATAATCTTCTTTTATACACAACCAATTAGGGTTTCATTGATTGCATTATACAAGGGACTAAATTAGAAACTATAATAAGAATACATAGCCTAACTAGGATAAAATAAAAACTCATTTTAGTTGAGAAAACTATATAAACTCATTCTCGACCACATATTTTTGATTAAAATTTGAATATTGTGATTCAAAATTAAAGCTAATAAAAAATGTAAAAGTAAATTAAACTTTTTCTTTATTCTAAAAATATATGTAAAAGTTAGTAAAAAACGTAAAAAGTAGCAAAACATTTTTTTTTTATTTTTCGATGTTTTGCATTAAATGCAACATCATATATTACATATGTAAAACAAAAAGCGATGTTACAAAAAGTTTTCACAGGTTTTCTCAACTCAAATGGGTTTTCATTTTATACATTAACTGAGAACCATTGCCATTTGTTAAAGGACATGATATGGTGGTAAGATGTTTCCGATCTATCCTAAAGATGAAGGGCTCAAATCCTCTAAGCTACATATATAGGTGGTTTTTAAAAGCATTTAAAAATAGGTCAGTTTACCATTAAAAATTAGATAATAATAGTAACTTAGTAAGTGGTTCATTGTAGGAACGAGATCGGTGTCATACTGTCACTGAAAATACTAATATTGAATTTCTCGAAAAGCAGGTACCGAATACCGCACTCAAAAATAGATGGTGGTACCTTACCGGTACCAAAAATTGATACTTGTTATCAAATGCTTATCTCTATATGATATAGCACCATCCGATACCAAAAATACTGATGCGGAATACTGTACAAAATGCTCATCCTCATCCCTAGTTCATTGATTACAATAAAGACGAATTAAAGTAAAGAAAATAATATTAAAAGTAATAATGAATGATGATAATAAATGTATAAAATATTACAAGTAAAAAGAAAAAAAAAAGGAAAAAGAGTAATAAAGATGAAGATAGTAAGTGCTCATTTTAACCGTGACAAATGGGTGCAGCCAGCCTCTTTCTACATACAAACACAATATAAATACACACATCCAAATCTCATCGAAAACCCTTATTATTATTATTATTATTATTATTATTATGTTCTTCTTCTTCGACTCTATCGCTCTCTAAATCCTCACACCGATTCATCAGGTATTAATTATTATTATTATTACAACATAATTCTAGATTCATTTAATCACCTCTTACAATCATCCATCGCTAATTCGCTTTATTTTTGGATCAGATTGTTACTGCTATTGTTATTGTAACAATTCGATTGATCTTAATTGAAAACTGGATTGATTAATGGATAAATCGATACGAGATTGAACGAAACGATGCCGGAATTAGCGCATGATTGTGGCGGCGATACAACGACGTCGTATGGACCAGTTTCTTCGTCGACTGGCTTTTGGTCTAAACATCGCGATGATGTTAGTTATAATCAGCTTCAGAAGGTAGTTTAATTAGATGCGATTGTTTTGCTTTGTGTTAATTGGTTGTGTGGTGGCTGTGTGGTATTTGATTGAGTTTGTGGTTAGATCTTAATGGTTTTGTGAACCTAGGGTTTATTTGGATCTGTACTTGTATGTGTTTTGTAATTATTTAGGGTTATAAATTGGTTGAGTGTTGACTGTTAATAAGGTTGACACTACTAGCAAAAGTGTAATGGTAGTTGTAACTGATTCTGTTGCATATTAGAACTACAATTCATCATTTGTTGGAGCTTGCTTTATATAAAGTGTTTGGTATTGGTTTTACTTTTATGTGCTAAATATAGTGATGTTGAATTCATTTATAACATTTGTGTGCTTACATCACGGTAATGCAATGTGATGTAATGTTGGAAGAATTGAGTTCGTATTGTTGATTCAGTCTAGTCATGTTGTATTTGTCTCAAATAATAAGTGTTTGGTATTGGTTTTACTTTTATGTGCTAAATATAGTATGCTGAATTTATTTATAACAATTGTGTGCTTACATCATGGAAATACAATGCGATGTAATGTTGGAAGAATTGAGTTCATATTGTTGATTCAGTCTAGTCATGTCGTATTTATCTCAAATAATATGTGTTAAGTATTGATTTTACTTTTATGTGTTAAATATAATTATGTTATGTTGAATTTATTTATAACAATTGTGTGCTTTCATCATGGAAATACAATGCAATGTTATGTTGAAAGCATCGAGTTTATATTGTTGATTCACACCAGTGGTATCATGTCTCAAATAATAAGTGTTAAGTATTGGTTTTACTTTTATGTGCTAAATATAGTTTGTGTTGATGTGCTTACATCATGGAAATACAATGCGATGTCATGTTGGAAGAATTGAGTTCATATTGTTGATTCGCACCAGTCATGTATGTATATATAGCCGTCTCAATTAATAAGTGTTAAGTATTGGGTTTACTTTTATGTGTTTATTATAGTCTGGTTGAATTCCTTTATAACAATTGTGTGCTTGCTTCACAATGCAATGTAATGTTGAAAGAATTGAGTTCATATTGTTGATTCACACTAGTCATATCATATCTATCTCAAATAAGAAGTGTTAAGTATTGATTTTACTCTTTATGTGTTTATTGTAGTTTTGGAGTGACTTACCACTGCAAGCAAGGCGGGAGCTTCTGAGGATTGACAAACAAACTCTTTTTGAACAAGCACGCAAAAATATGTACTGCTCAAGATGCAACGGGTTGCTTCTAGAAGGTTTTATGCAGATTATCATGTATGGAAAGTCATTGCAGCATGAAGGAAATGGACTTGTAACCTCAAAATCTCAAACTGTTGAGAATGTTTGTATGAAAACCGAGGGCAGCAATAATGGTGATGCTATTCAAGATCCATCTGTTCATCCTTGGGGAGGCTTAACTACCACTCGAGACGGAACACTTACTCTTCTTGATTGCTACATTTGTTCAAAATATTTGAAGGGACTACAAAATGTATATTCTTGATATCTGTGTAATTGTATCATTATCACTGATTATTGTTTTAATGTTATCTCATATTATGGTCAAATTAGGTATTTGATAGTGCTAAAGCACGGGAGCGTGAACGGGAATTACTTTATCCCGATGCGTGTGGTGGAGGCGGTCGTGGGTGGATTAGTCATGGGATGGTGGGGTATGGTAGAGGTCATGGAACACGTGAGACGTGTGCTTTGCATACCGCAAGACTTTCAGTTGATACTTTGGTTGACTTTTGGTCAGCATTAGGCGAAGAGACACGTTTTTCTCTTTTAAGAATGAAGGAAGAAGATTTTATGGAACGATTAATGTATAGGTAGGTTTTGCGGTCTTGGTTTATAAAACTCTGGACTAGTTTAATGAGATATTGTTATAATGAACCATAACATCACTTCATTAATGGTTTAAGAATGTTTCCATGTAGAAGGGGTTAAGGGTTTGAATATCGTAATATAAACTTCTAAGATTCGAGAAATTTATTAACTTTTGACTTGTTATTAATTTCACAGGTTTGATAGCAAAAGGTTTTGTAGAGATTGCAGAAAGAATGTAATCTGTGAGTTCAAGGAGCTAAAAGAACTTAAACGCATGAGAAAAGAAACCCGTTGCACGAGCTGGTTTTGTGTGGCTGATACAAGCTTCCAGTGTGAGGTATGTCATAACCATTAACCACACATGCTTTTCTAAAATGAAAGTTAGCATAAAAGGAAAACCATCAACCGGGCCCACTAGGTTAAAATTTGTTAAAATTTGTTTTAATGCATAAAATATCCAAAACAAACTTTTTAATCAATAGTTAAGATTACTATTGGAATAATATTTGTGTTATCATGTCCTGGGCCAAACAAGTAAAACAGATATGCTTGTAAATGAGGCTGGAAGTTGTTTATGTTCATTTATTTAATAAATGAATGAACATGAACAAATAATTTTGTTCATTAAGTTAAACATACGAACATGGCAACATGTCTTGTTCGTTTATTTATGTTCGTGAAAGTTCGTTTGTTTACATTTGCTAGTATTTCCGTTCAAAATTTTCGACCCATTATAACTTAGTTTAATACTTTAGTTTTAATCAACTTTTAGGCCCAAGTGCCCAAAGCATTGTTTTTCACTTTACTCTTAACTCGTTTTGGCTCAGTTATGTTCATTCCTCTATGTTAGTGAATCATTTGTTATTAATGAATGTTCATAAACAAACACGAACAAAATTGAACATGTTCATTTTCTCAATGAACAAACTCGAACAAGAAAACCCTGGTTGTTTAATTGTGTCCATTTGTTTGTTAGGCTAAAGTTAAAAGAATTAATGCAAACTTAGAGTGATGTAATGTTATATTATTCATCTTGCAGGTGACTCTTGACACAATTCAAGCCGCGTGGCATCAAAACTATGCGGACTCTAAAGGAATATATAACCATTATGAATGGGCTGTTGGAACCGGTGCAGGCAAATCTGATTTAAAAACTTTTGAAAATGTGGGCTTAAATTCAAGTGTTAAAGCCATTATTTTAAAACTAGCCGATGTAAACTCATGTTACATCACTCTACGCGCATGCATAACCGATAAACATGAACCTTACGATGAAGTTTCGGTCAAAGCTCATGCTTTGAAAGGTCAGCATTGTGTTCATGGAAGGCTTGTAGTTGGTGATGGTTTCGTTACAATCAATAGAGGTGATAACATTAGAAGATTCTTTGAGCATGCAGAAGAGGCCGAGGAAGAAGAGGTGGTTATAATTTTTTTTTATTATTTCTTTTTTGAGTCTTATTTTTTATTTGCATGTTTCTTTATATGTAAACGATTTCAGGATGATGAATCCGTGGACAAAGATGGGAACGAATTAGATGGAGAATGCTCCCGTCCCCAAAAACATGCGAAGAGTCCCGAACTTGCTAGAGAGTTTCTTTTAGATGCTGCAACGGTTATTTTTAAAGAACAGGTATATATAATAATATATGATGAAATAAGTTATTTTTCGTTATTTAGTGATCTTCGATCATTTTACTTGCCTTTTTGCTGCAAGAAAACCGTCAATCATGTGAGAAAGGAAAAACAATTACATTTTCTAGGCCAATATATTATATAGCATTTAATACAATAAAACCTCAATAAATGAATACCTTTATAACCAAAAGAAAGTTCATTTAATGATAGACGACGGGAAGTTCGTTTATGTTTGTTTATTTAGTAAATGAATGAACATGAACAAAATTATGTTCATTTATACGTTCTTTTATTTATGTTCATTCGTTTATGTTTGTTTAATCCATTTAACTATGTAATTTAAATTTTTTTTAAATGTTAAATATATTATATATTATGTTTGTTGAACCCATTTATATCAACCATTCCAAATATTGTATAATTGTATGATTTTCCGCAATTTTGTTCGATTGGGTTTGTTTACGTTCATGAACTGTTCGTTTAGATTTTTAACAATTGAACATGAAAAAATAAAATTGTTCAATTTAATTGTTTGTGTTCAGTTAAGAACGAACATGAACATTCCCACGTTTGTGTTCTTTTGATCGTTTACAGACCTATATAATGAGAGGCTATGTTTTTGTCGGTTTTGTTAATAATAATAACAATAATAAAAATTCAGGACCAAAGAAGTTAATTGAGTGTGGTTATTTGTTTATTGAGGCTATACTGTACCCATAAAATCATATCTCCATTTTTTGTATATAACATTTATCATGATTATTTAAATAAAGACTCTGTTAATATAGGGTTATTATTTTATTGTAGGTTGAAAAGGCTTTCAGAGAAGGAACCGCACGCCAAAATGCACATAGCATGTTTGTGTCTCTCGCGTTAAAATTATTGGAAAAACGTGTAATAGTCGCGTGCAAGGACATCATTACTTTAGAATAACAGGTACGCGTCGACCCGTTTATATATAAATTAATTAATTTGGGTCATATTATAATTTTATTCTTCCTCAGTTTAAACTCCTTGAAGAAGAAGAAAAAGAAAAATGAGACGAAGAAGAGCGAAAAGAACGCAGAAGGGTAAAAGAAAAAGAAAAAAAACTTCGTAGGAAAGAAAGGTTAAGAATTAAGGAACAAGAAAAAGACAAAAACTGTGGCCAACTTAGTCAAACTTCTGTTCTTGATCCCGGTAAAGAGGAATTAACAAGTGTTAGTAACGAGCCCGACATCAATGACAATACGTGTTACGAAGAACAAGAACAGGAAGACCCACTATCATTCATGCCCACATCAGACGATTATAATGCTCGAGAAGACCAAATGTTTGACTATGATGAGAAGCCAAAAGATGGGAATCAGTTATTAGCTAATGGTGATCAGTTGAAACACAACCGTAGGAGACCGAAATCATGGAAAGATTATCAACATGATCAACCTTCTAAATGGTCTGATAGACGGCGGTTTGACTATGGGTCAACGGTCAACAAACCAGGCCCACGATATCACAGTGACGGGTTCGAGACTTCAAGAAACGGAAACTTAAACGGACTGAATAAGCCCGTTACCCAGTCAAACGGGTCAAGGTACAATGACAGATCGCATTGTGTCAACAGACTTATTATCGACCCAAATTAGGTACACCTGAACCCGATACCGATACTTCAAAACCGTATTCTCGCAGAAACAAATTTAATAATAATCAAGCTGAATCGGTTCGGGAACGACCTAAGACCAAAATGATATCGGGAAATACAAAGAAAGTATGGGAGCCTAGAAGCAATTTAGATTCTGCTGATGTCACTAACACGTCTGCTGATGTCATCAAACCCGTCAAGCTTGTGAATTCACCAAATGGGCCCGATTTGGATGCTACCAGTGTTAAGGATGACAATTTGGAGGAATCAAAAAGTAATGTTCACATTGAACCCGAGCCGGAGCCCGAAAGTGGGACAACAGATTTGTCGACTAGCACCGATAGCTGTTCATCAAGTCTGAGTGAAGGAGACGGAAACACTTCATTTTCTTCAAACCCGCAAAATGCCGAGTCGTCGTCCACGTCAGATTCCGAGTACGCGAATCATCTGGCTGAAATGGTTAAAGAGAACGCGAGTGAGCTATTGTCGGAAACAGCTGAAAGTGTTACGGGGAATAATAATAGTAATATTATTCCGCCACCATTGCAAGCTCAGAGCATTCACTTTCCTGTGTTTCAACCTCCTTCCATGGGTTATTACCACCAGGGCCCGGTTCCATGGACCACAGGCCCACCCAATGGGCTCGTTCCATTAGGCCCGTTACCCCATCCAAACCACTATATGTTTGCTAGCCCTGGCCCGTTTGGGTACGGGAATTCACGTTATGTTCAGTATGGTGTTGGTGGGCTCCACCCACCACCGCTTAACCATGGTCAACTCCCTATGTACCAAGCTGTCCCACCGGTCAACATGACTATCCCTTTCAAAGGCGGGCATGTGAATTCTGAAAAGGCACAAAATGGACATAATGAAAATGAGAATTCGGATAAAACACAAAAGGGTAATGCGGGGTTTTCTCTGTTTCACTTTGGTGGGCCTGTTGATGTTTCAAACGGGTTTAATCCGACCGCGAGGTGTGTGAAAGAAGAGGTGGACGTGAATGTGGATAGTTGTGGGGTTGTGAAGGATGTGGAGGAATACAACTTATTTGCAGCAAGCAATGGGATAAAATTTTCCATCTTTTAAAAACAGTTTTTGAGATTTTGAAGATTTGAGTTTGAGTCTTGAGTTTAAGGTAATTCGATTTTTATTTGGTACGCAAAATGCAATAATCTTGTGAAACTTATTCATTCAGCATGTTTCTTGTTTTGGTAATTTTGGCCAATTTTATACTCGTTCTTTCTTTGTTGCTTTTGTTTAAATTTATGTTTGATCTCAAATGGTTGATTTCGAAGTTTTATCGTGTAAACACGCAATGAAACTACTAATGCAGTTTTTAAATCGTTAAAGAAACTACTAATACGGTTTCTTAAATCGTTTAATTCAATCAGTTGATAATAATTGCAATAGCCATAATCTTATATTGTTATAGCATACTGAATTTTTATAAACCTAACGAACATGTAACGTTTTCAAATGCTTGCAAGTTGCAATATTAACTAAATATATTATATGAAGCTATGAAGTAAAGTAGCTCCAATGGTTGCAAACAGACGGCCACATGAAGCGTGTTGGTGTCTGTATTTTGGCATCACCACTGAAGGCAAGAGCCCGCTGGGTATTCGTTTGTTCATGTCCAAAATTTGCAACACCAGCAAACATATAAAAGGTGTTTAAAACTGGACGTATTAATGGAAAGGAAACAAGTGTTTTTAAATATGGGTGCAAATTTGATGTGACTCATTTAGATACGTTTGAAACGTTTGAAAGTGGATGCAATGGAGATGTGTAGATAAATTTGAGGGCTTATTATGCCATATTGCCCAAGCTGGATCGCTACAACTAGAGAACGAGGGAAGTGAGGTGACTGGTTGTAAATTCGTAGATGGTGGTACGAGGGTTACTTCCCATCGTTAGTCATCTAAAGACCTCGTGAAATTCATGTAGTTCTATGTAGGGCTTTGCTCTAAGATGTGAATTAAATTCGATTCTAGATTTTATTTTATGGCATCCTAAGCTTATAAGTACTAGAGATATAGTTCTAAGATGTAATTTTGATTATCTTATCAGCCACAATTTTGAAAGACAAATGAAGTCATTTTTCAACCAAAGAAATGGTGTGGTGTAGCATGACCACTATAAGGTCTGTTTGGAATTTAGCAAAACTATGCAATTATATGAGCCAAAGGATGCCGATAGTTGAAACTATAAAAATTGGATACATCTTGACCATATGGCCTACGGTGTCCAATAGCATGTGCCATGTCACCTACGTTGTGTTAATGAACTTGCCAACTTCCATATGTTAGGATGCTAACCATATCATGTTTTTTTATGTTAATTTTATATTTTTATTTTACAAGCAGTGTTAAAGTATTCCAATGCAGCAACCCCCCCCCAACCCCCCAAAAAAAAACACTTACAAGATGCGATACGTAAGGTTTTACATCAGATTTTAATGTATCATTCAAAAACACTTATTTTCTCTCAAATGTTATATTTTCCCATAAATATCCTTTCATGTCTATATTATTATCACATTTTACATTTAAATTTTACCACCAAATTATTTTTTAATAAGCCAAATTATTGGTACAAAAATTAATTAACTTATGACACATAAACAAATGCTTTGTTAATCAAAAATCATATAAGTGAAATATAGATTTTGCTAACATAATACAAGAATCAATCTGTGTTAAAAGGAAACATTACATATTTTTTATTATTCTTCCCAATTACCCAAATACTATATAAAATGATGTACAAAGTCTGTATGAAATTAAAATAAACGGTAAAGGAAAAAAAGAAATAAAAAACAAACACGACACACCTCATCCCTCATTCTTATTTATCAAGAACTTCGATACCAATCTCACTAGACACACATAGACAATTCCTCTCAAACGTCAAGTTGGCGTCCTTGTGTTTCCTAGCGTTGGAGATGCTCTTAGTAATGGTCACATGTGTTTTATCTAAATGTCTAGATATATTTTGTTGAATGGAAAGCATGTAATTTGTTAAAATTCGATAATGACCTAAAGGATGGAATAAACTTGCCATAAGTCCCTAGTCATGTTGTGCCCACTTATTTAGAATGAATTTCACTAGCCAAGTTGTGGGCATCTCCTAGCTTTTAATGAACTTATCATAGGAGCACTGAACTTGTATCCAAGTTGGCTTAAATTATGTGCTTCGAATATTTGTTAAAGTTCCTAATTAAACCACTATTAATTATATGTTGTATAACCATTAACCAACGCACGAACTAAACTGAATACAAAACCTTGGAACATGGATTTTCAAACGCACAAATGTGTATGATGTCATGTGAACATGCTTCCTCGCTGTAAAAGGTGGGGGGTTTTAACTGAAGTTATGATCAATATGTGTTACGATGGTAGTGCTTCTTATGAAAAAAATTTAACGTTTTGAACAAACTTTAATAAGTACTGTCGTTTAAAACATGCTATGCTTGTTGAGAATAGTTGTTTTGTCTATGCAATCATATCGCACGCTACCTTTGAATGATCCCTTTTGGTAGTAACTTTGGTGTAAGATTCTAATGCTTAATTTTAGAAGTATAATATCATCTAATGTTAATATTGGCCTCTTGTCAATTATCACAACCCGTCCATCATGTCAACTCTGAGACATTAAGTTGTCTTTTGGAGCAAAACAAAGTGTTTTTAACTTTGTTTTGTAAAATTTCATTTACCTATACACACGTTCGGTCTGCATTTGGCATAACATTGCTTTATTTGCACGAGCTTTAGACATGTTCTAGGAGTCATCAACAAACTTTTAGCCATGGTGTTGTTTTTTTTAACAACATTTGGAACTTTCCCCGAATCCCGAGTGAGCCTTTTTGATACGTGATATCAATCGTCCATATTGATTTTGAGGCTTTATATCTGACTCACTCAAAAATACCAAATACCATAACCCATGGTGTTATTGATATTGCTTCTGTCCACGATGAACTTTGATTATCATGGAACCATACTCTCTTTGTGCTACTCTACATGTCTCGTTTTAAATGTAGTCTTAGTATTAGTATGTAAGCTCATAAATCATAATTGAAGTTCAATTTTATACCGATGCAAATTTTATTTTATTTATGTTTTTTCAATTGATTTAGAACAATAGAGGAGCAAATACTTTTAAATGTCGAAATACTTTCCTTGAAATTACATGGTTCCAAGTACTCCAATTTGATAAAGATGTAACACTTAATTATGATAGTGTAATTAATGAACAAAGAATGAGATCTTTGTGATATTCAGTTTGATTCTAAGGGCGTCCGAATTTTACCACCAAAGGCCTTCAGGAGTGGGTTTTCCCTATAACTAGAAATAACTTGGAGGCGCTTAAGGACTCCGTATTAGCCGTTAAAAAAAGGGCCATTTGTTTAACAACTTTTACATAAAGGAGGCACGAGATTCGTTTGCAACAAAAGCCCACCATTCCACTTCTAAACCCTTTTGGGGCTCATAAGTCATAACAAATCTTTCAATATTTATTAATAGATAAAAAGATTCGGGAAACCATACTTTTCAAGCTATTGACGTATTGAGTTTTAAAATGTTCAGTCACACAACATAATACCTAAAGTTTCTAAAACTATCAAGTCAAAACTCGTAGGACGCGTTCGTTTCACGGACTTTTTTTAAAGGATTTGGAATTGGAATTGGAATTGGAATTGGAATGAAATGTTTGAGGATCCTTATCATGTGTTTGGTTAGTTAATATGTATTGGAATTGGAATCTTCTTCATTCTCGTGTTTTTTTTTTTGTTTTTTTTTATTTTATTTTTTTGAAGAACGAGGGAAATGGCGGAAACGTTTTAGTTTTTTCACATTTTTCGTTTTTGATTTATATTTTGAGTTATTATTTTTTTATTAATTTTTTCGAATTTTTTTAAGAGGGATTTTTACTTTCCATAACAATCCTTATAAAATAGGTGAGATTTTAAAATCCCATAAAATGTGGGATTTGATGGGATTTAGTTTCCATTCTCATTCTTTCATTTAATGAAATGAACAGGATTTACAATCCCATTCCTTAGAATTTCTTCAAAATCCTTGAAACGAACAGGACCTTAGAGTAATTAATCACAATTCGGCGTACCATTTCATTACGACCGAAAGGCAGATAGACTTTCCGTTTTTAGGCAAAATTAATTACTAAGTGAACATGAAAGTTGTATCTGGCAAAAAAAAAAGTTAACATGTAAATGAAAAAAACACGTTTAATGTAACACCCTAGCCAAATTACACATAAGACGTTAACACATGAATGTCTGCCCGCAAATGAATCAGCACGTTCTAGGCGCATTGACGATGGATTAGTGGAGAGCTACACGGTTAAGTATGCTTGCAAGTTGGATGAGAGTAATTCAACGGCGTCTGGTCTCCTAGGAAATCTCCACTTGACAAACAAAAACAAGTTTGTGAGCTGGTTGTGGGCAAAACGAATAATATTGATTGGTGAGAGACAAGTTTTCCATTAAAACCAGATTTCAATAATTCCAACATCTTAAATCGTTTTATTTATATAAGAATAGGCAACTCAACTTGTTTCAACTTAAACAAAACCCCCATAACTCGTTTCTCCTACTTCACGCTGTAACAATTACCGCCATATTGAAAGGGAAAAAAACGCAATTTTCGTGGGATGTCCTACAACGAACATGGTGCCAATTTTCGTTAAAACGGATGGAGTATAATCTTAACTGAAAATAGTAAAAAGGTATGATGGGTGTGGGTGGGAATCCATTTTGTGTGGTCTTGAGTAGAAAGGAACAAGGCTTAACACAACACAACATAACATTCTTGACTTGAGAATAAGACCTATTGGCTTCACTTCATGTAAGATTCCAAGACTCTATTCTTAAAGAATCTCTCTATCTATTCTTTCTTTTCATGTTACCATCTTTGAGCTGGAGAATAACATTTCATACTCATGTAAAGCATATAACATCAAATCGAGCATTTATTTAAGTAAACATATACAATACGTGTTGTGGTTTAAGACTCAAGTATACATCATTTGAATTTGAATAAGTATGCAATGCCACCCCCAAAACGAAAGATGGAAAACGGGGGATGAAAAAGTACTCACATTAACAAGTAACTTGAAAGATAGTGTCGTGAATAATCGGAGAGATCGGTTTAACGAGCAAGACCTATATTAAACGGGTCTTGTGTTAGTAGGTAGTCTTGGAAGGGTTTAAAATAAAATACATGACAAATAAAGTAAATAAATAAAGTTTAGGATTTAAAATGTAAATATTTAAGAAATTAAAGAAACGAGTTTTGTAAAATAAGTTTACTCGAAACCGGGGTCTCGGTATTCTATTCATTAGTTTTTTTCTTTTTTTACTCAACCTATGTTAAGTAATATAATGTGGGTTAAAATGCGATATTGCAAAACCTTTGGTTATAAGAATACCAAAACGAGGTTTAAATGAGTGTTCGGGTTTGTCGGTTCGAGACTTGATAATTGACCAAGCTCACAGTTAACTTCCCAAAATAATAAATGTTATGAGATAACTCAATAAAATCAAAATAGACTTAACCAAGTATGTAGTTCTATTGTGAAGAACCTTAACGTTCGTTAAACGAGTATACGACCTTATCGGTTCGAACTTGTTATAAGATCAAGTTGGTTACCGACATGCCAAGTATGTTTAGAAATTAACTAAAATTGATTTAAAATATAATCTTGAAGAAAAATATGAGTTTTGGTGGCTAAAAACACACTTGTGTGTCTTAAGCGAGTGAACTCGGTTTAGTTCGGTTTTTTTGGTTCGGTCCTTGACTCGGAATAAGACCGAGGATGGTTACCACATACCCAATTATCATGGAACTTGTAAAATAACTTATAAATAATAATACTCAAGTTTTACATTCAAAAAGTTAACAATAAAGCTTTTAAACAAAAGTTCGGTTTTTGGTTCGGTCCTTGACTCGGAATAAGACCGAGGATGGTTACCACATACCCAATTACTATGGAACTTGTAAAATAACTTATAAATAATAATACTCAAGTTTTACATTCAAAAAGTTAACAATAATGCTTTTAAACAAAAGTTCGGTTTTTGGTTCGGTTCTCAACTCGGGATGAAACCGAGGCTAGTCACCACATACCCAATACCATGGAACTTGACAAATATGAAAAATAAACTAAAATATGTAGAATTTAAGCAAGTATAACAAGTTATATGGTTAGATTTGTTAAATATATAAACAAGGACTACAAAGTCCTCCATGTAACCTTGCCTTACTAGTCCGACATTTCAACCGGCCGAGACCGGAGAAATGAAAGACCGAAGGTAAACAAGGAGTGTATATTATATATATGTTGTAACATAAAGCTTTAAGTTTTGAGAAGTTAGTTAAAATGAAAGATTAGCTTATGAAGAACAACCTTAGAATTCAAGAATTTGAGAGAGAAATGAAGAAATGAGCAAGCACAAATGAAGAAGATGGGTGTGTGTATATAGGGTAAGTTGAATGGGTCTTTCATAAAGGGTGTTTCATGAAAATGGGTTGGTTATAGACCCAAGAAAGCACAAACTACAAATGGGTCCTTCAAGTCTCCATTTTGGTAGTTTTAGTCCCTGGAGTTCGTTTTGAGCGTTTTCGGGAAATTTTAAGAACCGAAAAGGGTGTTTTTTTTATCCAACAACTATAAAACAAATATTTAACATACAATTCATCATTTTGATAATATCGAAAGGTTCGGGATACAAAACGGGTCGGGTTTACATTAAGAATACAAGTATAAAATAACCCGAAATTGACAAATGTCACATATATAGCTTACGAGTGTTACATATGCGTGTGTGTTTATTAACTATCAAGTTTGTAAGTGTTAATATTTGTGGGTGAAGCGTGTGCACTCGTCCTAAAAGGCTAGATCCGCCCCTGACAGTTGGCGTATTCCGCATGAGTCCCAATATTTCTTATGCCCACGGATGATATATGTAAGATTTGTCTAGGGTACTTGTACGTATTATTTACATAGGAAATTTTGGATATATATGGTTGAGTTCAATGAAGAAATCATATTAGTGTGAGAAGTTGGAGAAATCCTTTATACCAATTAAAAATTTTATTTTGCTTTTTTCTTTTAATTAATTGTAAGGGTATAATGGTAAAGATTAAAATGTTTATATATGGTAAGTTTTAAATTATAGAAGTTTTACAATGAATTAACTTTTTAGTATTTTACTTATTTGTTTCTTAAATTAACAATGCATGTTGATTCATTTTTTTTATTTGTATTACATTTCTTATTATTTTGATATAAGTCATATTTCACGTAAAATCCACTACACCATCCTACATATCAACTCAACGCGTTCACTTTGGGTAGGTAGATCATTTCCTTCCCAGTTCCCACAAACATACTTTGTTAAATAGATTATTATGAATAAAGGCACATTACTAGTGCAATCTTTTTTTCATCTCATAGCGTTTTATATGATTATCTAATCTTCTTTAATGTTGTGTTTTTACCATTATTAAAAGTAAAAGTTGACAATATAAACAACCAACGTACGTTACATTAAATGAAACAAATACATTGAAATTTAACTATGGTCAATTTATTAGTTCAAAGTAACACTAAACACCATAAAAGGAACTTGTATAACCAAGTTAACCAATTCTTCAAAACTTTCTGAAAGTCACGAATCAAGTTCTCAATCAACGGGTGATGTCGGTGATCCCGAACTTAGAAAACATAAGTCTCTTCATCACTAGCCTACACATAACCAATACACAATTTTCAGATAAAACCCAACACAACTTATAGAATAATCCTACACAACGTACTTACACATATCATTATGTACACTTAAATTAATACCTACACAACCTACACAATTTGTAAAAATATTAAAAAACACTACACAATGCTCAGTTAATACCTACATAATTTTTAGAAAAAACTTACACAATTTTAAAAAATAAAATCAAGTACCTATATATAGAAAACCAATACATAGTTTTTAAATAAACCCTACACAATTTACACATAACATAATATATACTTAAATTTACAACTACACATCCTACACGTTATTCTATTTATTTATTTATATATCGATTTTCATTTATTATTTATATTTTTTATTTTTCTTATTGTATAAATTGTTAGTTTTGTTATTTGTATACCTATATCCATTATTGTTTATTGTTTATTTTTTTACTTTTTTTATTTTTTGTGTTTTATTTTGGTTTTAATTTTTAATCACATTAAATATATAAAGATATATTATTTAACATGTAGATTAATTCATATTAAAAAAATTGTTGCCTATAAGTTCTTGCTTTACAATTCGAAATTTTTATGTTTTTGTTGCATAAAAGCATGTGTAGGTTGTATGCACAAACATATTTTGGCAAAACACCGTAACCACACATACTATGCATTGACAAAATAAAATATATCAAACGAAACATATCATTATAAAAAAACAAGTAATGCATTCTATTTTAGGTATATCATTAAAGTATATGTTTATCATAACAACGTAGGGATAAACAAATATAATGTATTCTATGTAGGTTTATTATTTTAGTGTATGTTTATAATATCAATGTAGGAAAAAATAATAAATGTATTCTATGTGGATTTATCATTAAAGTGTAGGTTAATCATAACATTGTAGGAACACATTTGCAACTATGTAGGCTCTACGTCAACTAATGTTGGTAACTCCATCATGTTTGCATGTGTAGAAGTCTACATATCACATTGTATAGGAGTTTGTATAGGTGGTCAATTGGTTCAGAGTCAATGTAGGAGTCTTTGTTCCTTGTGTAGAAATCTGTATTAACAAATGCATTTTTGTAAACTGGTTTATATTTATTTCAGAGTCAATGGGATTCTCTCTGACATTTATGAGTTTCTATATTTGTTATAACAACGAAATTACAGCTCTACCCTTTTCTATTAAAACTCATTAAAAACATATACATATTATTACAAAAATGCCATAATCAATATAAGTCTTTGATATATATCTAATGGTCAAGATTCATTTCTCCAATTTTTTACTTTATATGGAAATGGGTTCAAATAAGAATAAGAAGTTTCCAAGGAATGGTAAGAACCAATAGATTTTTGACATGTGGCATTATAACATATGATCAAAGAATAATTTTAGGAAACTATGTCGGGTATAAAGATGAAAGAGTAATTCTATGAAACTATATCGGTTTTTGGTAATTTTAAATCTCAACCATTAATTAACATGATCCAATGGCTATGATTTATTCCTATCATTCCTAGGAAACTACTTATTTTTATTTTAACCCACCCCTATATATATATATATATACACACACATGGTTTTTCATTTTTAAAGTGCTTTGTAATTTGTATGTAAAATTACTAAAAATATGATGTTTCATCCTTCAAGAATGAGTACATGAAGTGAAAGTTGTGACAGGAGATGAAAACTGATGTTGGTGTATAAATGCATTATGAATCCATTATTATTACATGTGAGAAGATACATATCAGATGTGCATCTGCTCATCAAATGCAAGCATGGAGTAAAGTACAACCCGTTATTCGATCGTTCATTCTTTTCAAAGGGACCCACCTCAGCTTAAATTCTTGAAGGCCAGCCGGCCGTCTGTTGCATACTTACCGAAGAACACAAAGATCTTGGTAGAGGCTCCACAAGATTTAAAATACTGTTTAGGCTGAATAAGTACCAAACATATTGAAGGGGACAAAAGGGAATGTGTTCTTGTTCCATGCCTGCCCTCCAAGAAGAAGAATCTTTTCATTTTTAATATTTCTAGTTGTGTGTATTTAATTATATATTCCAAGTTGCAGATGCTTTAGTCAACATAATAATAATAATCTCCTTCCGTTTCTCCAAATTTAACTCAAGATCTCCTTTATGTCATTATCTATATCCTCAATACAGAAAGATGAAAGATATGTGTCATTCATTTCATTAGTACTAATGTTACGAGAACTAATACGCGCTTAAAGACAGTGGATACCTGCATGAAAAATATTGGAATAAGGTTCTTTTCACTTTACAATATTTGTGGATCTATTCTGCTACCCATTGTAAAGTGTTAAGAGTTTTATAGTGCAACAGAGTTATAGATTTTGGTCTCAGAATAATAAAAGTGAGTTTATTTACATGTCGCCACGAAGATTGGATGGGTGTTTAGTGTTATTCCTTCATTAGATCTGTCCAAGATTCTATGCTTCACTTGGAAAGCACCCTTTCCACCCCCCTCTTCCTTCCACCCGTTGTCCATTTTCTATATATAGCGAGGTGAGCGTGCATACCGTCAACATGTGGATAATAAGTTGTAGATAAGAGGTGTTATAGTATCAAGACACATATTTTAGAATACACAAGAATCAAATTTCAAACTTTGAAGAGATATTAAAGCATGCAGGTATGTATCAAACCGAGTATTATTTGTATTCACGGGTTATTTTACAAAAATGTTTTGTTATATTGCATGATCACTTCCAAAACAAAGTGGCATATATTATATGTTTGATAAAATGAAACTAACAAAAAATCTTTATATTTTTTGGTTTAAAGATGTATCACCATCATCAAGAAGGAAAGAACATTCATTTGACACCAAGAATGTCAATTACACCCGAAAGACACTTGTTTTTGCAAGGTGGGAATAATGGAGGGGACTCGGGACTTGTTCTATCGACTGATGCTAAACCAAGACTCAAATGGACACCGGATCTTCATGAACGGTTCATCGAAGCGGTCAACCAGCTTGGAGGAGCAGATAGTAAGTGCATATTTTGAAACTTTCTAAAAATAATAATAGAAAAGAAAAGAAAAGGACTTGATGTTTATTGTGTTATTTTTTATTATAGAGGCTACACCAAAATCAGTTTTGAAGCTAATGGGCATTCCTGGGCTTACTTTATACCACTTAAAGAGTCATCTCCAGGTAAAAAAGACATGCCAATCATAGTTCTTAGTTAGAGGTGGCAAAGTGGACGGGCTGGGTTGGTTGGTTGGCCCGAAAGACGTTTAGTCCAACTTTTCTTTATTTTTTTACTAATAGTTGGTGTATAAGGTAAGAGTACAAATAGCATATAATAAAAATGATTTTATAGGCTTTCTGCATTATAAATAAGCTTTTAACAACTTATGACCGGTTTCCATTTTAGGTGTTCTTTTATAACACGACATGACACGAAATTAGATGGTTTGGGTTTAGTATAAACAGGTTTGATTCAGTTTCAGCTCAACCTGCGAGCCCATTTGGTTAAACGGATTCTGTTCGTGCCAACTTGGTGGATTCACGGGTTGACCATTTAACCCATTTGTATTTTATTTTATAATTAAATTAGTTCTGTATTTAATGCCAAAATTTACAACTTGAAAGAAAAATTGGCATTCGATTTTATAACTAAAATATACTTGTTTTATATACATTTGTATTTTGTTGTGAAAATGAATTTTTAAAGTGCTAAAAAGTTTGAGTCAAACGGGTTGTGTTCAGGTTCACATGACATGATTTTAAGGTTCGTGTTAGGTAGGACCTACCAAACCCACGAACACGACATATTTAGCACCTCTAGTTCTTAATGACTTAAAACAGTTAAACAAGTGCACAAAATTAATTTGCACTTTTTGGTTGGCAGAAATACAGGATGAGTAAGAATCAATATAGGCAAACTAATAGTGTTGGCACAAACAAAGTTGGTAAGAACTCTAACAATCAATTCAAATCTTTTTAATATGTTTTGACCCAATTTTGTAAAAGACAAAAAAAAAGAGGATAATTCATGATAACAAATATTTGGGCTGCAGATATGGTGGCGGGAGATGCGGTTAGTGAAACAAATGGAACGCGCATGAGCAACTCGAGTGTTTGCCCTCAAACAAACAAGTAAGAAACAGTTATTAGTTGTACAGTCGTAAGTTAACGTTTGTTGTTCTAACGGTACAATTATCCACTCAGAAACCCGCAGATAAGTGAAGCCATACAGATGCAAATTGAAGCTCAAAGAAGACTGCATGAGCAACTTGAGGTATGCTATCAATATAACAATACAACTAACAGCATAAAAAAATCTAAAAATGTTTGAAAATAGTCAAAAACTTTTTAAAAATTATCTAAAAATGTTTCAAACTGATCTAAAAATGTTGGAAAATAATTTAAAAATGTCCGAAAGTTATCTAAAAATATATGAGAATAATAAAAAATTGTTAGATAATAATCCAAAATTGTTTGAAAATATTCTTTTAATTTGAATAGGTGCAAAGACACTTACAGCTTCGAATCGAAGCACAAGGAAAATACTTACAGTCGGTTCTCGAAAAGGCGCAAGAAACACTTGGAAGGCAAAACTTAGGGTCAGTAGGACTAGAGGCTGCAAAGGTTCAACTATCTGACTTGGTGTCTAAAGTGTCTACTCACTGCCTAAACACTGCATTAACCGACTGTTCGGTCAAGAGTTGCTTGACTTACGGTGAAGGTCAACAAACCAAACAAGAACTGATTGGTTTGACCCTTTTAAAGTCAAAGAAGGTTGAGAATGAGTGTGAAGATGTCAACAGAAGCAAGAGGTGTGACTTGTCAATGAGTGTTGGAGGACTTAAGAGCAGTGAATGGAACACCAATAGAAGATTTATGGATAGGGGCGAAACGGTCATTTTAATGGATCAAAACAACACAGACTATGTCAAGGAAGAGATCAGTGAGATGCCACAGAAGCTGCAAATGCCATATTTTGGACAAAGTTTGGACCTTAATGCCCATGATGGAAATGATGCAGCTTCAAGTTGCAAACATTTTGATTTGAATGGACTTGGTTGGTAATAGATATTAATATATTGTAGAGTTATCTTTGTTATTAATGGCAAGGGATTAAAGATATTGTATTGCATTTACAGATTTTTTTTTGTTGCATAGAATAGTTGGAGAAACATGAATAACATGTCCGGGTCAAAAACACAGTTTTATAAGACCATCCGTTGTGGGCTAAGTAAGGAAGACAATGCTTGCCACAATTAGGGGCCTCTAGTTAGCCCATAACACATAGCCTAAAAGTAACAATCTTATTAAGGTTAAAGCAGGCTTCAATCAAATCTGGTTGAAATAAATCAAGTTAGAAAAGAAGTATCAAAATATGTTCATCCGGTATAAAATCATGTAACATGACACCGATACAAAATAATTTTATGTATTAAATTCATGTCAAAATTCAATTGATATCATGTGTCTTATGTTGAATTGTTGCACCTTAACTATCAGTATTTAACACAAGGTTGGGCCTTTTGGACCTCAACACAATCATTTCTCTCAACCCATTCATCTAAAATATATAATTTTTATAAATATGTTTTGAATGAACAAAATGTTCATAGATGTCTTATAATATCTAATATACATTATACAGTATATATAATATTAGTAGCGGTTATAATAAATACAAAAGTTTATTCTTGTAACGTTAGAAATACTTCGTAACGTTAGAAATAATATAAAATATTGTTGTTTAATATGACAAAAATAAGAATAATGCCTCACGAATCATGAAAGTATCAGCAAAGCTAGATGTAACTAAGACAAAAATCTACGCACTTCTCTATAGTCCATATTCTTTAATTGACTTCTTCAAGCGTATCATTGTTATAGAAATTTCAAGTCTGGGTCATGTAGCACGAGGTAAAAAAAATGTTTCAACTTTCAAGCATAATTTACATCTAACAAGAAACCATTTAAAAACTACAATCATATATCAAACATAACAGAATCATACCTAAAAGAAATTTGATTCTTAAATCATACCCCAAGTCAAATATCACATCAAAAGTCAACCAGCATAATCACACATAATTACATAATACATATTTTACCTAAATGAAACTTCATTCCTATATCCTAAGGCTGAGGGGTGTGGGGGGCTCTAACGGGGGCGCGAGTGGGGGCTCCAGCCAATAATATTGTGACGTGTGGCAGAGAGAGAAACTGGATAAGGGGGTTGTTGGAGCCCCTGCTGGAGCCCCTGGCCCTGGTGTGGAGGGGCTCCAGCGGATTTTTTTTTTATTTTTTTATAAATATATTCAAAAAACGTATTATTAAAAAAACTCATAAATTATTAAAAAAAACACACATTAAAAAAAAACACATTAATATCTAAAAATAAAATAAAAATTAAAGTACTAAAAAAACATTATTCTTATTCTTCGGCTTGGTCTTCTTCGATCAACCTCTTTCGGATACGTTCCTTTTGCTTTTCCATCAGCATTTGATCGGCCGGATTTAGGTTACTGAAGTCTCTTGTAAGGAAGTCCAAATCTCTCATTCGACTTTTTTCCCTTTTGTCATTAGAGACCACCTCCATGGTTTTGTTGAATTTATTGAGGGATTCAACAAGATCGACGATGTTTACGGCTCCCCCCTCAGCCGGTTTTTTCCCCTTGGCGTCCCTTCCCAATGGCCGCCTCCTCGGCGGTGAAGACGTTTCCTCCCCCGCAATGTTTAGGTCGAATCCAACGCGGCAATCCGACCCGGCGGAAGTGCTATATGCTCCAGACGAACTAGTTTTAGTCCGTTTCGGCCCTACTTCCGCATCATGGTCCGGCGCCACAAGCTCAACCCACTTGGAACACCTTTTCAACCTCTCCCACAACTTTAAATCGTCCCACGTCTTCACCGTCCCATACCTCCGCAAACACTCCTGCCTCCACTCTTCGACCGTGAAATTGTAAACCGCCAAATCATCACTGCCACTTGGTCTCATACGACCGGCGTTCCTGTTGAAAAGATTAGTAAACAACCCGACAAATTTTCTGATTTCGGACCACCGACCCGAAATCAAATTTTCTGTAAGCTGCAGTGATCAAACTTGTATGTTGGTTTCTTATTATATGGTCAAACTTATTAACAAAAATGTTGTTTTTGGTGTTTGATAGTGTCAAGGTGGAGAGTGGTTTCATTACTCGTGTGTTGGGTTGACACCAGAGGCGATGTTTAACGGAAAATGGTTTTGTCCAACTTGCCAAGAACTTCCGCGTTAACAATCAAGTTTTATGTGTTGTATAGCACTTCACAAAATAACCAAGATTCCAAATTTGAAAATGTGGGTAACAACAGAAATCTTGTATGACAAAGGTGCAAAATGTGATGTTACACGAAGTTGTAGCCGTTCATTATATTTTTTTTGCAATCCAATTTCTTTACAAATCATAGTAAACTGTTGTTTTTTTCTTCTACGGTGGTAATTCATGGCATGACATGAAAATAGTCAGACTTTTGGTACTAGGTAACATCTGTTTTCGTTAGGCGTGTGCATAGGATGGTTCGCTTTAGTTTTAAGCCCTAAGTGAACTGAAATTGAAATTCAGTTATAGGATTCTGAAAACTGGTTGATTGTGGTTGGCCAAGTTTGGCTTAGGGAGTACGGAAACAAACTGCAATTGTCGTTTATGTCCAAAACTAAAAATTGAACCATCAGCTGTTCATTCGGCTATGTTGGTTAATTCGGTTATGGGTTAATGACTTAATGGGTTTTTCTGGTTCCTTGGTCTTCCTAAAATTCTTGAAGAACAATACAAAACTTTAAAAAGTGTTCATATAAGGGAAGTTCAAACTTTAGATAGGGCTCTAATAAGTCACTGGTTTTTATTCCTCGTATTACAGGGGTTGTTTTACGTTATTTATTTTTAATATTTATATATTTTTTTGGATTTTAATTCTATTTATTGTAAGAAAGTTAATAATATATTTAGGTTTGATGATGAAAGTGTTTCACAAATAAATAAGATGTTATAACCCGGTTTAAAAACTATCTGAGTTTGGTGAGACCTATGACCTTTTTATTTTTTTTTTATTATAAAATGTTTGTTAATTATAAATAATATATTTTTCTAAAAAAATCAAATTTAAGTTTTTAGTATATCCCTATTTTATAGGATTTTTTATATCAAATATTTGGTAAGATTACTTTTTAATTTAATAAGATGTTATAACACGTTTAAAGGCTATATGAGTTTGGTGAGACCCATACTCGTGAATTTGGGTCAAATGCATGAGAAACTTCCATTTTACAACTAAAGCAACCAGCGAGCTTTTAAAGGTTTTGTTTATATATATTTAAGATACGAACTAGATTTGAATTGAGCTCATATTGGCTCAACTTTTTTACATGTCATATTACTCAACAATAAAGCATGAAATTTTATAAAAAAAAAATATACAAATTGATAACACTTATACTTTTTTATTCTTTTCTTTTTTTTCTTTTTTTTTTGAATGTTAATGCTTTCCTCCTACTATTTATATTAAATCGCCATTGCCAGGGATCGAACCCTGGACCTCTCACCCAAAGGCCAAAGCCTTTACCTTTCGGTTAGATAAGATCAGTATCATTAATTCGTACATGTTACGAGTTTAGAGTTTGTGGCCTAGTAGAAACTGAGAAGGAGAAAAAGAACAAGAAAGTATAGTGATTGTATTAGAAATTGTATTTGTTGGAAAAAAAATATAGAAAAGTATTCTAAGCACGTAATGTTTTGGGTTACTTGTTATGATTTAACTAAAAAGTGCATAAGTCACAGTACGTCATTATCACGTAGACAAAAAGTTTTATCTAACCCGTCCTTTAAATTTCATGTTGTTGTTTATCTACTATTTAAACAAAAGAAAAGAAAATTGGTGATTAGTTGGATGTGTATAAGACTCGTCTCTCTTCTTTTCAGCGTTTTGAAACCCGGTCCGGCCCGCCCGGTCCCTATACAGGGTTGGGTCAGTGTATTCGGGCCGTTTCTAAAAACCCGGCCGGGTTTTGCGGGTGGCAGTCGACCCGGTGGGTGAACCAGTAAAATCCATTTTTTATTAAATCCAAAATAAAATGTGCATGTCGGGATTTGAATTTGGGTCATTTCAGATATAGAAGCTTTAATAACTACTCCATGAGCTAACAAACCAAGTGTCATTGACGTCTCTATTGATCAAGCATAAATCATTTATATTTAAAAAGCAATGTATAAAACATAAATAAACATTAAAGTTTATTATTATTATTATTTTTTATATGTATATGAATTATATATTTAAATTATTTATGACGTCATCTGGGTCAAACAACAGTCCGCCCGGGAAGGGTCTGTCTAACCTTTGACCCGGTAAGACTTTACGGAGTTAGGTTGGGGGCATAGTGGTGAAAGAAGAAAAGCCAGCCGGGAGAAATTAAGACAAAGATTTGAAATAATATAGAAACCCTAAAATCAAATCCTTACCAAAAATAAGGGGGAAACCAAATCAAATCAAATCAAATCAAATAATAAAATAGTCTCATATTTCATCATCAAAGATCAAGGTGAACTTGACTCCCAAGAAACACACAGGTAGATTACAATCCTTTTGCTTCAGTGTTTTGATCAAATCCGCACAGTAGAATGGGAAGAAACTTGACCCAGATGATTAAACTTGAGTTCGATAATATGAATCAAGATCAAGAAACTAGAAACTTAGCAATGAAAACAATTAAATCTTTAGTCAAAGATTTGGATTCAATTTCAATCCCAATCTTTCTTGCTCAAGTTTCCGAGACCCGATTAACCGAATTCGATATCTCTCTTTATGAAGATATTGCGTGTGTTCACGGCCCGATAATCGTCCCACATATCGACAAAATCATGTTGATCATCATCAAGGCGTTGAGTTCTAACCCGGGCCCGTTAAGTCTCCATCAAGTTTGTTCGAAAGCGGTCTCCGCCATTGCACGATATGGGATCGACCCGACAACACCCGAAGCCCGAAAGCAACAAGTTATGCACTCGCTTTGTAAACCGCTTTCGGATTCACTTTTATCAAGGAACGAGAGTTTGTCGTCGGGTGCGGCCTGTTGCTTAAAAGGGCTTGTGGAATTGGATGATTGGCGGTTTTGTTCGAGTCAGACGGTCAATGAGGTGTGCCAACGGGTTGCTGCGGGTTTGGAGGGTGATGCGCATATGGGTTTGGTCATGGCTTTGGCTAAACGGAATGGGCTCGTTGTTGAGGGTTATGCGAGGTTGTTGGTTCGGGCTGGTGTTCGGGTTTTGAATGTGGGTGTAAATGAGGGGGATTCTAGGAAGCGGTTGTCGGCTATTCGAATGGTTAATTGTTTGATGATGAGTTTGGATTATAAGTGTATAATATCGGAATTAACCTTTGTGATTGAAGAGTTTCAGAAATTTCAACAAGGCGAAATCATGGATGTTAACGAGGCAGTTACTGAAGGAATACATATGGCGAAACGAATATTGTGGAGTAATGCAGATGTGTCTTTTAAAGACGGGTTGTTATCGGGTCAAATGAGTAATCCTGGTAGTGTGATTGAAACGTTAGAGGCCCGAGAAGATTATGAGGATGAGTTTTCGGGCTTTTTGCTTAGAAGCTCGATTACTGGTGGCTCAAGAAGTCGGACTTCGAGTCCTCAGGTGAGTATAATTTAACTATTTAAGCGGGCTGGGCAAGTGGAGTAACGGGTTAGAATGGGTTCGGGTGAAAATATATAGTTTCTGGTATTAGGTTGACCCGAAACATATTTTGTTCAAAATTTTGATTTTTTAAATTGTTTTATTTCAACACTAGTCTTTTCTTGTGTCATTAAATAAATTTAAATTTTTAAAATTTTAATTAGCTTTGAGTGTTTTAAAATTGTTTTTTTAACACTAGTGTTCATCGAACGATTCGATTCCTGATCTAATGTTATGCTTGCTTTTGTTTCAGAAGACACGATCGTCGTATGTAAATGCTGACAACAGTAACCATTTCACGACTCCTAGCAAACTAAGCCAGCCTCTTCGCTTTCCAGACGACGACAGTTCTAGAAATCAAAGCAGAAGATTCAGAAGCTCGTCTTCAAGCAAATATAACGGGAGATCAAATTCAAATTATGATCAAAACGATTTTAACGAGTGTTTTACCAATAAAGATGAACTCTTTAACGGTACCTCAGAAACGGTGTCTTCAACTGAAGACATCTCCATAAATGGGAGCAATCATGTGGAAGAGTGTCAAGAACTTGTTCCTGAAACGCAGGTGAAATCGAGGATATTGTCTGCTGCCAAGGTTTATTCTTGGCTGTTTGTTTTGTTGGTTGCGGTTGTTTGGTATGTCTGTGTACAAGGTATAGATGACGGTTACAAACTCGTACCCACCTAGTTTTGATGTTTGACAACAACTAAGGAACTAAAGTTTGGGGTTTTCAAGTTTATATTCGGTTTTCAAATATATAAAAATTGATATGATTTCAATGTTTCTTGAGCTTCCGAATAGTTGTGGTACAGATCTGTATCTAGATTTGAATTGGATTATTTGTATAAAGAAAGTTGCATTTGGGCTATTTGGATGGAGTTATTAAAAAGTGTTAATTGTATTATTTTGTTTTCGGTTCGATTGCAGTCATAAAAATCTAAAACCGAAACATTAAACCAAATGATTAGCTATGTTTAATCATGACATAATTTGACAATGGTTAATCAAGATTGATATGTATGTTGACCATATTTGACCAGACCAAAGTCAACAATGTTTGGTGACCTAATTGTCACAAATACGACATCCGGTATTTATTATCTCAGACAATGAACGTTTATCACAAATCTAAATCTCATCTCAAGAACGAAGAGCATATACAAACAAGAATAAAACAGAAACAACTCATAGTCGAAGCTCTAACGAGAGCTATGACCAAGAACAAGAGTAACCGACACAGAATATGATCACTTTTAGAGGAAACGGGCCCGCCACACAAATGCGGGTTATGCTAAAACAAATGTCCATAACTCCACATAGCTACTCTGACTTTAAGCCCAGCAACTGCACCAAGTTCCATGCCCGCATTGCCCAAGCCTTTCAGCTACTAGACCAACTCCAAGCTCATTTGGCAATTAACCAACCCTCATTAACATTACAAGACCAAGAGTTAGAATCAACACTGATGTCCCACAACGAGTTATATTAACTTACCAAGTATTTGAGGAATCATGATAATTAACTTAATAGCTGTTTGAGATCTTAATTCTTAATGAGTCATATTGGAATATAATAGGTCAAATCGGCTTGTAATCACGTCTTAATAATAAACGAGTCACTTATATTTATATATACGACCAATCTTTAACCATTATTAATCAATTTTGATCAACGTTTCACTAAGGAGACATATTGAGTGGTATCCTTTCGAGTTGTAAAATAAGTTTACGGCTGATTTTGCAAATTAATCAATGATAGCAACTTTTTTTTAATGGCCTTTTAGATCACTTAAAAAAAATACAACAATCAATCATCCATACATTTTCTTGAAAGCAATCTCAAGTGATATTTTTTGGGACCAATTTGGTAACCAAATTTTATTACAGTCCTTTAAAAATTTTAAAATTAAAACTGAGACCAATTTTGCGACTATTTTTATGTTACATTTTCTTTAAATAAAAAATTTTAATTTGTGACTGATTTCTTAAAACAATATCAGTAACTAATTTTACCGGTGGAAAGCTTGGTAACTATTCTATATAGTTACACCAACACAAAATGCAAAAGTAATCACTTAAAAAAATCAATTAATCAAAGGAAATTTTTTTTTAAACATGAAAATCTATTTATTATGAACTAGGTTAAATACCCATGTCATACATGAGCTTGACAACTTGAATTCTGTAAGTGATAACTTTTGATAAATAAAGTTGAGTAATACATTAATAAGTATGAAGCAAAATTACAACTACAATTCACAATCTTAAAAATAAATCATAAATCTCTAAATACTTCTTTCGATACAACAGTAGACGATACACTAAAAATATGGTAACAACTAAAGTAAAATAGAATTATGAGAGCATAAACAGTACAATCGGAACAATACGAACCAGGCATCAATAGAAGACAGCTTTCAGTCAGCCGAAATGTGCAGTAAAAGAGAATTAATAAGGTTTTGATTGACAATATATTGATAGAAAGAAAGAGATTACGGTTATAGGGGAAAAGAAGGCGGGCTGGGTTCAGTTAAAGATCCACGTATTTTTAACAATGAACCCGCTAAGTAAGTTTTAGGTGCTAAGATTTTTCATATACATGTAAATGTTTTCTTACATATAAAAACCATATAATTTATATAAGACAAATTAAATAATGAAAATGTTCAGTTTCTAAAAATGTTTTATAAGCAAACCTAACGTTTTTAAGAAATAAAATATGTTTTGTAAAAGCAATTAGAGAAATGATTAAACAAAAAATATATAAAAAGAACTTTAAAAATGTATAGTTAATGTATAATTAATAGGAGAGACTAGAGAAGCGGAAAAAAATAGTAAGAAATGCATAAAGGAATTACATGTGACATAAGGAAACTTTTATTTGTTATACAGTATAGATTTGGTTATGCTTAAAACTATAAACATTCAATATTTTCTGGTAGGCAATTTATCTCCACAAATTCTTTCTCAACCACACATGAACTATCTTCAATGTATCTTAATGGCTTCTACATATACCTTCAACTCAACATGAAACAACCATAAACATAAAACCTCGTACATTATACATACGGCGGATAAAATGTTTGGATCTTTGTCGGAAGAAGTTGAAGTGAAGGTGGCAGCAGATAAAGCCTGGCAGCTCTACGGCACGATCAAAATTGGAGACATCGCGGCTAAACACATCCTTGAGAGCCTCGAAGTCATTGAAGGCGATGGGGGTGTTGGTACCATCATCAAGATCACTTTCAAACCAGGTGCATGTTACTAATACAAGATTGATCAATTAGCATATTTTTTAACAGCTAACTCGCACACTCATTAACCAATAATCCCAAATGTACACTTTTGTCCACCATGGGACGAAAACCCTCAACCACTTGAGGAACACCACTATGTACACACGTTCATAGCACTAGGCTACAAGACTTTTGGTATTATTTAGTTATGATATTCAGCATTTATAACTTTGTTAGTAATTTTGCAGGGTCTGGGCTTTCACCATACAAGGAAAAGTACACAATGATCGATAACGATAAGATGGTGAAAGAAGCCGAGATGATAGAAGGAGGGTATTTGGATTTAGGGTTTACTCTTTATAGAGTTCGCATTGAGGTGAAGGACAACACGAGGGACGAGACGGGTTCATCGTGCATTGTGAAAATTACAATCGAGTATGAGGTTAAGGAGGAGGTCGCCGATAACGCGTCATTTGTCACCATCGAGCCGTATGTTGCTCTTATGAAGTTCGCGAATGAAGATCTCTTAAGTTCTACTTAAGGTAAAAATTTGTTTTCGTTATGTACTAACAGATGTTTCAAGCATTAATATTAAGGTAGTTAAGTAGCTTATTCACCTACGCATAAAAGGCTAAAAACTTTCATTTAGTGAGCATCTGTTAATGATCTTCTCAAGTTAATGAAGTTTGTATTCTTTTCTTAAAATATTAAAAGAGTAAACTGCAGTTTTCGTCTCTATGGTTTGTCCAAATATCGGTTTTAGTCCAATAGTTTCAAGTTTGTGATTTTTGTCCCTTTGATTTCATTTCACTTACAATTAAACCCGACCCCACTAACCTCGTTAAGTCTGGTCGTTAAATCCATCAGCGTGCCATTCATGTGAGGGGCAGTTTTGCCCCTTTTCTTCACAAATAAACCTTAGTCTTAATTCGCAAGCCCCCTCACGAGAGGGGCTGTGGTGCATTTGGGAAAAAAGGACAAAACTGTTCTCACATGAATGGCACTATGATGGATTTAACGACCAGACTTAACGGGGTTAGTGGGGTCGGGGTTAATTGCAAGTAAAACGAAACTACATGAACGAAAGTTGCAAATTTGAAACTACTGGACTAAAACGGCATATTTAGATAAACCACATGGACGAAAACCGCATTTTACTCATATTAAAATTAAGTTATATAACATAAACGAAGCGGACAAACATTATTAATGGACGTTGTACATGCCAATTTGTCAACGTTTAACCGGGAATCCCTAATTTGTCTATGAAGAGCGGATGTTAATTGATTTATACAAGAAACAACATGAATACTTAAGGGGACATGTTTTATTGCCTGGTGTTCGATCGTTAGAATATACTTTTGCAATAAATAGACAAGTAAACGGAAATATATTAAATTAAACTATCTTTTTAATTCATCGGAAAATAAAACGTAATTAATTAATTTATTTAAACATAAAAGAGCCATCATTATATGACTTTTATCACTTATTTTGTTATTTATCAATCACACGTGTAAGTACGTTGATATTTTCTACATATACCCTCAATTTGGAAGATAAACCAAGGATAAGCATAACTAAATGTCTAAAATGTTCGGATATTTGTCAGAAGAAGTGGAAGTGAAGGTGACAGCAGACAAAGCCTGGCAGCTCTATGGCACGATCAAACTTGGAGAGATCGCCGCAAAACACACCCTTGAGAGCATCGACGTCGTTGAAGGTGATGGTGGTGTTGGTACTGTCATCAAGGTCAAATTTAAACCAGGTGACGCCGTATTTCAAACGCTTCTATGGTATTTTGTTGATATATTAGTGAATCTTAACAAGTTGTTTGGGATATACTTTTAAGAATAATAAAGGGTACGATGTGATCTAAATGAGAGAGAAATAAGGGAGGTGGGTTTTGTGGAAGGGAGGATAGAGAGTGTGTGATTGTCTTTGTAGGATGACTCGAGATGTTGGTCAACTAAAAATGTAAACTCGGTTTTAAAATCTAATATTGTAGATGCTCTTATATATGCGCACACCATGACTAAGCTTGGAGGATGTGTGCACCCCTAACCCCCTCATTTCATTGTTAAGAATTTTTAAATAATATAATCATGTGCTTTTATAAATTGTGATTTTTCAAGAATTTGTTGGTGATTAAGCAGAGTCTAGGATTTCATATTGCAAAGAGAAGTTCACAATGATTGACAATGATAATATGATGAGAGAAGTAGAGATCATAGAAGGAGGACATTTGGATTTTGGATTTACACTTTATAGAATTCGTATTGAGGTTAAGGACAACACAAATGATGAGACGGGTTCATCATGTGTTGTGAAAATGATAGTAGAGTACGAGGTTAAGGAAGAGGCTGCTGACAACGCATCACTTGCTACCATTGAGCCATTTGTTGTTCTCATGAAGTTCGCAAACGAACATCTCTTAAGCTCTAGTTAAGTCAAAACAACGTTTTAATTGTATAGTGTTATCAAATATTAATAAAGTTGTTTAACTCTCATCATGTGTAATACTATATAATGTATACTGTAAAGGCTTTCATTTGAATTCATTGAATACTTGGAATAACCACGCCTGTAGTTGAGAAGTACGAATCACGATATGTCGTGATAGATAGGCTCGTTCAGCGATAGTTGTCATGAGACCGGTCCCATTTCCAAAACAATGGATAAATAAAAATATAAGGTAATCAACATATATATAAGATAAGAGTGGATACGAAGAAACACTGAATGGTCAAATCAAACAAAATCAACAAACGAAACGTCAAAACATAATGAGATATCGATCGATTGCACATAATATTGAAGAACTAGATCTGACACCAATATGTTGGCATAACACAAGTTCACAACCATCCACCAAACCCCACATATTCTAATTTAGTAAAGTTGACTTATGCGTCTTGTGTCAAAACACAATAATAACACATCACAATGAGTTAAAATGCACTCGAAAAATTAGTTGTAGAGGTCGCTGACCGCACAAACGGTGTCGGAGACACGCTTATGTTACCATATCTATGAAGGTCGAATCAAATCGTACGTAATCATGTCATATTCAAAAGAAACACTGTGTTATAATAAGCGATTACATATCATATTCAAAAGAAACACCATATTATACCAAACAACTAACAAATATCATCACTTATCATTTCAAATGAGATACATATCAAGTCTATCAAAAGAGCATACAAGTATGTAAAGTGCTAATTACATGCGATTTCAAGGTAACTAGTATAAGTACCATATGGCAAATAAAAACACCAAATTCAGATACTAGTAATACCTAGCTATATCGAAGGAGGAACAATGGAAATGAAAATCAAATAAACTATATTGCATAAAAAATTATATGAATCAATAAATTCTTTCTAAAGAGAAATAAAAATTATAAAATGTCGACATAGAATAGCTTGTTCATAACTAGAATTATGAAACATCCTAATATTCTTCTATATGAATATTTTCAAATTTGATACATTTTTAGCCGGTAAATCTCATAGTGGTTCCTGATTCTAACCAATGAGATGCAACCAAATCAGTGTCGTCGGCTAAGCAAGCTAAAGCCTTAATTCTACTAAACTAATCCACAAAACGTTGACCAAACACAGAGCTGACTTTAGTAACAGTTGACAATCGTTGACTATATCGAATTTCTCTCTCAATACTTAACATACATAATTCTTAGTTACCTAATATAATTAGCTTAAATGAGATATTCAGCATCAATGTGTAAGCATCACCGGCCTTTCTTTTTTTCTATTTTTAAATCAGATAATCAAAACAAAACTTCTTATTTATTTAAACATAAGACAGCTATTACCATGACTTCTTTGTATATATCTTAATGGCTTCTAGTCTTCTACACATACCCCTGCTCAACCCAACACAAACCAGCCGGTCGTAAACATAAAACCTGGTACGTACGCCAGATAAAATGTTTGGATCTTTGTCGGAAGAAGTGAAGGTGGCAGCAGAGAAAGCCTGGCAGCTCTACGGTACCATTAAACTTCCAGAGATTGCGGCTAAACACACCTTTGAGAAACTCAACATCATTGAAGGTGATGGCGGTGTCAGTACCATCGTCAAGGTCACTTTCAAACCTGGTACTGTCACACCCGGCCCTAAACGGCGGAAACAGCCGGGTGCGCGCGAGTGGGAATTGATAATCAAGCACGGGTCATTGCAAACATTCAAATAAATTTTCCATTGCGCATGAAATGTCTAGTACAAAATACATTACATTGTTTAGAATTACATATAAAAACATCCACATATGAAAAACGTTGAAGATTTCCGCGCCATATCCCCTTACACGGCGGGAACAACCACGCGTGTGGAAGGGATAGAACTAAAATCTTCAAAAAACCATTTTTATAGATGTTCTGCGTGAAGTGCTCTATGTGTGACTCCTTGCGCTACTAATTATCACCTGAAAGACACGTAAAAACATTTGAATCAGTATAAACTGAGTGAGTTCACAAGTTTTGGTGACTTGATAAATCGTATTGCATCATATCCTTGATAAAACCATATTGAAACATATTTCTGATAACATCATTAAAACATATGCTTGATAAAGCCGTCCCGCGGGTTATGCGCGGACATTTCTGAAAACCGTGCTCGTCCATGCAAAGTGGCGCTGCCACTACGAGCGAAAATAATACCGTCCCGCGGGTTACGCGCGGACGTTGTGCTCGGAAAACTAGGCGCTCGTCCATGCAAAGAGGTGCGACCCCTACGAGCGGGCTTTACAACCAGTAGTACTACCCCATGACCATACTAGGCACTCGTCTATGCAAAGAGGTGCGACCCCTACGAGCGGGTTGATCAAACACAGTAGTCCCTACCCTTAGAGTTCCATTGACGAAGTGATCACTTTCTTGTTCTTGCGCACTCACATTGAAAACCAAGATAAACACCATGAACAGATAATCGTTTGCATTGCTTGTAAATATACCATGATAAAACATAATTTAAACACGTGTCCCTCGCCCCGAAAACAGTTTAAAAACAGTGAAAATAGGGGCTGTGAGACTCACCTGTGATTCTTGTTAAGTGATGGTTTAGAGAGAGATTAAACGAGATTCGGGTTTCCTGATGTTAGCCTCGAAATTGGAAGTCTAGTGATGGAAACGGAACTGGAAACGGACGCTCGGGAGATGGTTAGTGCAGAATTACAGGTTTAAGAGAGGAGTTTGAAGTGTGTTTGTGTGATATTTTTATTCAAGAATTGATACTTATTTATAGGCAAATTCAAGGGAACACAATCCCTTGATTTAGGGGATTGAAATCTTATCATATTGGGTGTAATGATGACAAGGTATGGGGTTTATTATTATTTATTTTAGGGATGGGGGTGATGGTCCTAGGAAGTGGTTATAAAGATTCTGATAGATTTGACAGTACATGCAGGACTGTGGTTGGTGAGAGTAGGTGCGGCTGACAGCTGACATTTCGTGTTACAGTATACTTTCCCTGGTACTGTTGTCAGTGTACATTCAAAAGGTAAAAATCTCTGAAACACGCAACTGGTTTTTTCTGGGCGGGGGTAATCCTCTTACATCTGAAGAATAGACTAAGTGTTTTGTGCGTGTAGCCTTGCGCGTATAGCCTTCTGCGTGTAGGCCATTTCTTTGAACGTTGTGGGTCCGGCGGCTCCAGTTGGTCTTCGCGCAAGCGTCCTTGTAGCGAATCCTGCGCGTATCACTGCGCAGGCGTCCTTATAAGGAATCCTGCGGGTCCATCTAGCTCTGCTGGAACCAGCGTTCTCGGAGTTTATTAACAGGGTGAACTTTTGGATTTAAGCGAAAAGGTGGTTGGTTTCTGTGCAGACGTTCATGCGTAAAGGGTTTAGTTTTAAGGTGTCCCGCGGGGATTCTTCCCGCAGGTGTCGCACATAACTCCCTTTTATTTGATGCGGGTAGGTGCGTAACCTTCTCGTAGTCAGGGACGTTGAGTTTCACTTGTAGATTCTCCATGAGGCCTTGGTATTTCAACATAGTGATCAGTTATGTTGAAGTCAATTCCATCTTGGAGCTTCAAACAAACTAGCTCTCAATGTTCCCGCCATGCGGGGAGGTTAGTTCCCTTTTTCCGCGCGCGCATAAATGATTTGGGTTTTAATTAGGAAATTAGGATATTGTTTGAACATAGTTTTACTTATGGATCATTGAAGAGGTATGCAACCCATTAGACAAAAACGACATAAAATTAAGTTGTCATGAAAACACAACAAAAACCTGTGCGCGTGGCGCATATAATATATGCCCGCGCTGATCATAACATGGCGCGCATCGCATCCGCGCATGGCGCATATAACATATGCCCGCGCTGATCATAACATGGCGCGCATCGCATCCGCGCATGGCACATATAACATATGCCCGCGCTGATCATAACATGGCGCGCATCGCATCCGCGCATGGCGCATATAACATATGCCCGCGCTGATCATAACATGGCGCGCATCGCATCCGCGCATGGCGCATATAACATATGCCCGCGCTGATCATAACATGGCGCGCATAATATTCACAATCACCTAATAACTAGGTTGATTACTTGGTTTATGGGATTGGGAAATTACCGGGTGTCACAGGTACTAACGCTTCTATGTTGTTTTGTGGACTATCTTATTTTGTTTGCTATGATCTATGTTTTCATCAATCATCGGACCACTGGCCGGTCAACTTGTTGGACCATATTTTTTATTGAATGTCAGAGAAAATATATAAATTAAAATTATGTATTTATCTAGCTAGTTCAAAACAATAAATGAAAATATTTTAGGTTTTGGTGTGAATTTGTAATAGATATTAAGGTTTAAATAAATAAAATATAAAGTCTTGATACTATTTAATTATCACAAAATGAGGATTTGAAAAAAACATGAGTATTTAATTATCACGAACCCAGTCTGATTTACTTGGTTCGTCGTTCCCACAAGCAGCCGAACGTTTCAACTAACGAACGGTCAAAGAAGCTTAATTATGTGATATTAGAAACCCATGATCAGGTGGTCTAGTCATATGGTGTTTGCCTCTCCAAATATGACGTTGTGGGTTCAAGTCCTCGTAAGTACAAGGTTAGGGGATTTCAGTCTTTTAGGTGAAAAAATTTGTTATTCAAATAAAAATGAGATATTGGATATTACGAGTTTTCAAAACCTTGCTAGTGCTTGTGTAAAGTCTGGGATTTCATGTTGCATGGAAAAGTATGTTGATCAGTTCTTCACGTATGTAATAGAAAACATGAATGTTATGATAAACCTATAAGTAAAATATACCTGTTACAATAGGGGAAGTAGTAACCGCCCGGAGAAGGATGTAGATGACATGATAGTCAGCTTGGTCGAGTTCCCCTTTAGGATGTATGTTAATGATGAGGATTAGGGTTCTTGAGGAAACCGAATATGGAGAGATATAGGGGTCACGAATTTCTTTAATGTGAGAGTTAGGTTTTTCTAATGATGTTAATTAATTTCTTTCATGTACTTATATACATCCAAGGGGAAACCCTTGATTAGCAAATAATGATAATATGGTCCATCAACAATTACCTAACTAATATAATAATAAGGTATAATTTAATTATTTTGATCTATTATTATATAAATGATAATGATGGCCATACATAAATATATATATCCACATATTTATTCTTACATTTCCCCACTTAGTCGAATAATCATTTATTATGAGCATTAGATTAGTCTGCAGATTTTAACACTCATTTTAGCTTTAAACTCAAACTGGAGCAGAGAAATATAGGCATTGAATTGAACATCAGCTTAAGACCCCCATTAATCATACTGCAGTCCTTGTTTAAAACCTAAGTAGTTATGATCAAAATTTTATAAGTAAGCCCTTCAAATATTTGATTTGTATATTAATTTGTCTATACGTCATTACGCATACAGAACATATTAAGAGACATACAAAATCAAAACTGATGAGAAAAATTAATAATTAGTCAATTAGAATTAGTCATTCATATAATGATATACTTTTATACATGGTCATAAATAATCCCGTCTTTATTATAAGCGCTTTCATATATAAGACTTATGGGTAATAGACCTTTAGTTATAGGATCCTTAAGCATATCATGAATGTATTCGATATGAGAATTTAGTTTCCTCAATTCGTTCATAAACGAATAATTTATTTCATATTGAAATTTAATGCAGCACCTCTCGAACTGTTACTGTTTGAGAAAACGTCGTAGCTGATTTTATCATAATAAGTCTTCAATATATAGTTTATATGGAGTTAATAAACCTATGAGTCCAATGATAAATTTTCAACATTTATTGACAATTGCGTTGAGATTTAATCAACATATTGTGTCATTAAAATTTAGATTGTTGTTATCAGTTTATTATGACTACTCCATGAGATAGATTATCTTCTGACATAAGAATATATCCCAAAAATTATATTATGTTATCTTTGAACATAACAAAATTTAGAGTAATCAATTGGTTTGAATTCTCACTTATTCTTTTAAATTATAGTCCCTCGTTTCCTTTAAAGATAATTTCAATACTCTTTTAGATGCTTCGCATTAATCTAGACATATCTAGTGTGTTGCAATTCGAGTAATATCTGAACGAGTATAGACTTGTACCTATATAAAGGCTTCTAATTAATGAAGCACAATGAAATAATCTCAGTGACCCTATTATCCTCTAAAGAAGAGCAATATTGTTTGTTGCATGTGTAAGGACCCATTTAGAGTAAAATTTATGGAACAAGACTAACGTCCCTTTGGGTTTATCTCATAATGTTTTGATATCTATTATGTAAGGGATATCTCTTGAGATTATCATATTAAAGTATGTATAAACAATACTTAGACTTATGTAACATATACTTGTCAAAAGAATGTCATCTATATAAGGACAAGTTTGTTTTTAGTTGCTCCTACTCATCTTGAGGTAGGTACATTGATCCACTTAGTTGTTGATGAAAATTATTGTATAAAGGTTTCATCACATTTTGATGTTTGCATTAACCCATACATGGATTATATTGACTTACAGACTAAATGTTCTTTGACCTTTAGTTTAAAACTTCAAGTTGCTTTATGAACATGTAAATATGCAAGTCAGTTGCTAGGAAAAGTTGCTTAAATGTTCATGTAATGTAGCTCTTAAATATTATAAGCTACTTGAACAATGATCATCCTTAAAGAAATTTTTTGTAATAAGGGCAATTAAGAAGATTCTTTAATGATTTATTATCTCTTGAATATAACCTTTAATAATCAATCGTGTTTCGTAGTGTCTTAACGTTTGTATTAGGATTTAGTTTACTTATGAACACTCTTAGGTGATTCAACCAAATCCCAAACGTGACTATGACTTATAGAATTTAATTTAGATTGCTAATAATAGCTTTATTCCATTCAAAAGATTGATTGATATTAATGGTTTAATTGTAGGATCAGTAAACTTTCCAATATCCATTTCAACTTTAGTTAAGGAGGTTATATAATCATCAAAATTAGTAGGTTTTTAAAAACTTAGATGACCTCCTGAGTTAATTATTAGGTTTATTAGAAGTTTCAGTTTTATGGATTAGCTCTTGTTTAGGTTGCTATCATTCTCATGATTCTAAGTGTGTAAGAGTTGGTGCAGTATGGTGTACAAGAGGTGAAATAGGAGTTAAATTCGGAGTAAAATTTAGTGACTCTCTTCCCCCTGCCTCTTGTACCTATGACAAGTCATTATAAGGACTTTTACTGCTCTAACTAACCTTAGAAACCTTTAGAAAATTAGCATGCTTAATGTCAATATTTGAAGACTAATAGATTCTAATAGAGAAACAAGTTAATGATGCACGTTGTTGTAGTTTCTCTTAGTGAGGATTAGTTTAGAAAGAGATCTATATGCCCACATCTAAGCAATAATGAAACTTTTGTAAGAGTAGCATTAAATTTTGAGGAGATGAATTTTGATGGAACAATGTTATGATGGAGCAGTGTCTTATACAAGAGGTGTAAATTGAGATGATATCAAGTTTTCACCCCCACCTCTTGCAAATCTTGCAAGTTATGATTAAGACACTTAATGCTCCCAATGATCTTCAAATCTCTTGGGAAAGATACATGAGAAGTTTCAATGATGTACGTGACGTATGAACCTTTCATTCATATGTTAGACTTAATTTGATTTCCTTAACGTCCATGTGTCATAAGAAACTTAGGGACATATTTAGAAGAAATCATATTAAATTAAGTATATATGAATGGATCTCTATAAGACCGTGGACCATAGAAGATAGATTAGATACAAGAAAATAGTTGTTAAATGATAAATTATGTCTGAATATTCCATTTAGAATAAGTTCTATGAATGTCAGTGAAATATAACTTCGGGTGGACCCATATTTATTCCTTAAGCCTAGTGATGTTTAGGGCATCTAACACATGATTTTAAAATCTCTTCGAATGAGATTAGATGAAAAATCATCCTCATCAACCATGTCATGATTTCTCATGAAATTTTGGTTTCAATGAATGAATTTCATTGGTCTCATTTATCTTTTGTCAAATTTTTAATTTTTCATGATAACAAAAGTTGTGAAAGTATATAGTATCATCTAGTTCTATTTTATAAATGTTTCAATCCAGATATTGATAACAAATAATATGAGAGTATAAGAGTGACTTTATGTTGGCTATGCAAACCTTACAACTGTCATAATGTAGCTTAAGTATTGATACTAAATTCTGATTAAACACCAGAATTTATAAGGTATCGTAGAGCATAATTAAAACAGTTTGTTATGGCTTATAATAACTTGAACATTTAATTTTGTCACCAACACTCATTTTAGTTATTCGTTGATTTTTGGTAAGGAAACATAAAAAGAACTAGAATCAACCTATCATGTGTTAATTGGAATATAGAATTAACAAACTTAACTATCATGAATATGTGACTACTTATTTCAACTAGTTGTTCTTTTAAATTATGGATAGTCTTATTGTTTATGCCTAGTAAAATGACATATATTTGCAGTGAGGCTTTTCCTTAGAGAACTTAAAGCTGAAAGCAATATTTGTATTTTGTCCATGAACCTTAGAATTATCCTCTTTTAGGTTTATTTTAATGGTAGTGAAATAATATCTTAATTTCTAGTACCAGACATTTCTTTTCTTGTACATATGTTGGTGATCAACACACTCATTTTCCTTTGGTACTTTTGAGTATTATAGTTGATTCTTAAGGCATCAAATTGTATTTTTGAAAAATGTAGTATTTATTGTACTAGAAAATTATACTTATTTTCATGTGTGAGCCCTTAATTTTATGTGTCATGTCATGATACTGTACATTATGATGTATTTAATAATGCCATTGGACCTTATATTTAGAATTTTAAGAAGGAATGTATGCATCTTAGGAGTTATTTTGATTATTTTCTAGATATTAGATTAGTTTTAGGGAAAACTAAATCTAAAATAACTCTATTTGATAGCATGAGTTTATTACTATCATAAGAGACATTATGTTTGACTCATCCCATTTATGCTCTAGGTTTCTTCTTTATTACTATTATTAGAAGGAGCAACGGGATGGTCATGTCTTGAGGGATAATCATAAAAATGAGAAGAGCTAAAAGTTAATGAAACTCTTTTGAGGCAAAACATATTGGGTTTTACATTAGAGTGGATGATTTGAATGAGATAGTAATTTCTAGGAAGAAAATTATAATGAGTAATGTAATGGGATATTAAAGTAAGATAGAATAAATTTTGTGATCATTAGATTAATGAAGCATCATTAATGTGAGAATCGTTTTATTTTATTGAAGATGTGATATGTTTGTTATTAACATCAAACTAATAGACTATAGTAATTAAAAGTTCTACTTAAATAAAAAATAAATCACCTTTGGGCAAAATTAAAATTTATTTAAGTATATGTGCAAAACAATTGTAACAAATCACCTTTGGGCAGAAGTGAAACAATCATTTTAATTATGCACGAGTTAGTTTTGCTTGATTTAAATGTAACTCATCACCTTTGGGCAGAAGCTATACATTTAAATCATGTTAGGCTAAACTAACATGGCTTGTATTAAGACTTGAATGATATGTTAGATGTAATGCATCACATTTGGGCAGAAGTTTACATCAACAATTTATTCAAGTTTAAGCCTTTTTATGGTTTGTAAAAATTAATCAATATATATTAATATTTTAAGTGTCTTACAAAACATTAATTAATTAATAGCTTGTATTAAGACTTGAATGATATGTTAGATGTAATGCATCACCTTTGGGCAGAAGTTTACATCAACAATTTATTCAAGTTTAAGCATTTTTATGTTTTGTAAAAATTAATCAATATATATTTATATTTTAAGTGTCTTACAAAACATTAATTAATTAATAGCTTGTATTAAGACTTGAATTATATGTTAGATGTAATGCATCATCTTTGGGCAGAAGTTTACATCAACAATTTATTCAAGTTTAAGCATTTTTATGTTTTGTAAAAATTAATCAATATATATTTATATTTTAAGTGTCTTACAAAACATTAATTAATTAATAGCTTGTATTAAGACTTGAATGATATGTTAGATGTAATGCATCACCTTTGGGCAGAAGTTTACATCAACAATTTATTCAAGTTTAAGCCTTTTTTTTATGTTTTGTAAAAAATTAATCAATATATATTTATATTTTAAGTGTTTTACAAAACATTTAAAAAAATTTTGTGTTTTCGGTTTTATGAGATCTCGGAAATTATGAGTTCTCGGTTAACACTTGAGTTCTCGGTTTTTATTTGGGTTTCGGTTTTAATGAGATCTCGGTTTTTAATGAGATCTCGGTTTTAATGAGATCTCTGTTTTAACCAAGATTTCGGTTTTAATGAGATTAATGAGATTTTAGTTTTGATGAGATCTCAATCTTTTGAGATTTCGGTGTTATGAGATCTTGGTTTGACCAAGATTTCGGTAAGCACTAAAATCCAAATTATTTAGGGTAAACATATTTGGGTTCAAATTCTTTAGAGATTAATTTTATTTCTAAGATTTGTTTGAATTTTGAAATTTATGTTTTCCATAATTATTCAAAATTTAAAAATCTTTGAAGATTTGTTTATTCAATTATTTTAGGAAAAACATAATCATAATCCGAATTTTAACCAAAATATGTCATATTTTCGAAAAACCCATGATGAACACGAAGAACACCATCGAAAAAACATAAAGTTTTTAACAGGTTTTTAATGTGAGATTGGTTATAAGATTGTTTTTAAACAGTTTATATATAACCAGATTTCAATAAGTTCAAAAGGTTAATAATAATAAAAAAACAGAATTAGGGTTATCAGATTTTAGTTCATGTCTTCCGGTTTAGATCCAGATTTAGGGAAAACATAAAGAACTGATTAATCAACATCTCTCTGATACCACATGTTGATCAGTTCTTCACGTATGTAATAGAAAACATGAATGTTATGATAAACCCATAAGTAAAACATAACTGTTACAGTATGGGAAGTAGTAACCGTCTAGAGAAGGATGTAGATGACATGATAGTTAGCTTGGTCGAGTTCCCCTTTAGGATGTATGTTAATGATAGGGATTATGGTTTTTGAGGAAACCAAATATGGAGAGATATATGGGTCACGAATTTCTTTAATGTGAGAGTTAGGTTTTTCTAATGATGTTAATTAATCTTTTCCATGTATTTATATACACCCAAGGGGAGACCCTTGATTAGCAAGTAATGATAATATGGTCCATCAACAATTACCTAGCTAATATAATAATAAGGTATAATTTAATTATTTTGATCTATTATTATATAAATGATAATGATGGCCATACATAAATATATTTATTCTTACAAAGTACACAATGGTCGACAATGATAACATGGTGGCTGGTGAAGGAAGTAGAGATCATATACGGATGATTTCTGGATTTTGGGTTTACGCTTTATAAAGTACGCATTGAGGTGAAGAACAACATGAATGATGATACGGGCTCATCTTGTGTTGTGAAAATGACAATTGAGTACGAGGTTAAAGAAGATGCTACCGATAATGCATCACTAGCCACCATTGAACCGTTTATTGTTCTTATAAAGATCGCTAATGAACATCTCTTAAATTCTACTTGATTCAAAAAAATGTTTTAGCTATCTAGTGTTATCAAATATCAATAAAGGTGTTTGTTCGCCCATATATAATGTATTACATGACAACTAGCTAGTAAATTCAACTTATTTATGCATATGTTTTTATCAATTTATAACTACTTGTATGTTTTGGTTGAATTCTGATATGATCTTCAGGCCATTAACCCAATGTCCATGACCTGACCATAATGAGGATCCATCAAATAGTCTACAACCCAATCAAAAAATGATTTTGAATGCAAGAACAAGTCAAAGACGCATAACTCAAATGTTCAACATTGACTCCGTAAATATTTCTCATGGCATTAGTCTTATCTTTAAGATTCTTATTATATTTGCCATTAGCACTTTTATTTAGTATTTATAGTCTTCTATTATGAACGAATGGAAGAATAAAAATGTTTAAGCCTCTTATTTAATTTATTATGTTTATGGAGAGTGGTTATCTCAAATCAACCATATCAAATTCACGCATAACTTCATCCGTTAATATTAGTTAGTGTATCACTGTATTCGAAATTATCAAATGCTACATCAATTGATCTTCTAAGCCGATGACATGGAATGATAGTTAAAGCTCCAGATCCTTGAAATCTCGTATTCGAAATATGACTCAAAAGGGTTTTCTCACAGTGATGGGATGTAGGGGTGCAATTGAGCTGAGCTACTCGCGAGCTACTCGAGATCGGTTCGTTAAAAAGCTCGATTGAGCTGAGCTTAATCGAGCTCGAGCCCGAACCCGAGCCTAAAAGTAAGCTCGTTTAATAAAAGAGCCTGAGCCCAAACTTCACTTATCGAGTTCGAGCCAGCTCGCGAGCCTAAACGAGCCTGCCATTTATATAAATTTTAAAAATATATATTTAATAATTATTAATTAATATATATAACGTTATGAAAAATAGATAAAAGTAACTCAATAATATATATTATTTTATACATAAAATTATAATAGAAAAAAATATATAAAAATAATTATAATTAAATAAAAAATAGTTGATATATAGTAAACAAGCTGAGCTCGAGCTTAAAAATCTACTCACGAGCTCGAGCTTTGAAAATAGAGCTCGAAACGAGCTGAGCTCTAGCTCAAGCTCTGTGTAAGTTAAACGAGCCGAGTTTGAGCATAGTCGAGCTCAGGCCCGGCTAGGCTCGTTTGCACCCCTAATGGGATGGTGTTCCTAGTTGAGTCATGTCTGGAGCGTCAAAATCAGTATGGACGATTGATATTCCATATTCGGAAAACTCACTCAGGTGTTGAGGACAAATCCAAACACTTTAAAAAAATAAATTAAATATTAAAAGTTTATGTACATAAAAAGAATAATTAAAAAATAAAGAATGAAAAACGAACAACTTCCATAGTCACGTCCCATCACTTTTCGAAATTAAATGGTGGCGGTTTTTGTGACGTCACCTGTGGGTTCCCAATTTATACCAATAAATTCAGCCCTATAATAAATAAAATCTCATTTCAGATCAAATTCACACACTCGTCAATTCCAAAAGCCTCAAATCCGATCAACGATGGTGGTGAACAGTCCGCTGGTGGTGGCAGTGGCCAACATATCCGCCGATATATGCCAATACGTAGCTTGTAATCCTGAACGATTAAGCAGCCAACACGTTCTTCATCTCCTCTTCTGCTTCCCGTTTCAACAATTTCGGCGATTCGCACTTTGCTTGTGGACCTTCTTCTGCTTTCCGCCTAATTTCAACAGTTTCTATTCGTCGTCGTCTTCGTATTCGTCAGATGAAGATTGATTGATTGATTGATGAATTTGTTCTCCGGCGTACGATCTCTTTGATTAATGCTTGTTTCGATGTGTAGACTTTAATGTGTGTTTGAAATGATCATTTTGTTGTTTCAATTTGTGTTTATTTTGTTAAGATGTGTGGATCTTATCTTGTGGCATCGTCAAGTGTAATGAAGATTAATTGTTTACGACGATAATAATTTTCAAAGATGAAGATTTTTAGTTTGTGTGCATTTAATACATGACGATATTTAAGTAAAACGACTTTTTTTAGCAACGACTTAGAAGAATAATACACATGCATTATATTGCAATTTAATGCATACGTACGAATGTGTTAAAACACTACCATTTATTGCACATGCGCAAACGTGTTACACACATTTTACCAATCTATCAGGCTTTCAGGGATGCTACCCGAACACGTTTTGTACCCGAATGCTCATATTCTTTGGCTTTCACTTTTGGGTTCATGTGATTTCCTTAACCGAGTTGATCAAGACACTTTTTCCAATGTCACCTTCTTTTAAATAGAATGACTTACATGCGCAGGACGTGGTTGCATAACTGTCTAGGTGTATTATAGTTGAAGCGAAACATAAGAACACCATGAGAATAAATGGTTTATTAAAATACCTATCGGCCTTTTTTATTCTAAGAAATAGTATAATCAATAATCATATAGGTTTTACAAGAAATAACATTTTGAAATGTTTTTTAAATCTTGAATAGATTGTTTGGGAAGTAATAAGACTGATGACTACATATAAAATAACCGTGTTACAAATATAAGGTTTTCACGAATGGTTGAGACCGGTCAGGTTATAGTCAAATAAGGATGATTAGTATATAAAGCAAGTCGAAGTTCTATTACCATCAATTGACGCTTTTATTAGATGTGAAGAGAACTACATATGTAATCATGTTTGATCGGGTCCATGGCAGAAGTAAGGAGGTTCGGATAATTTTCCATCCGTATAAAAAGAAACAATACCATGATATTCTAATAATCAAACAGATACTACATGAGCGATTGAACGTTAAAGGTGATCCATGATAAACTGTAAAGATTGTAACAATTATTATGTGTCAATGCCATTACACACAATACCCGGTTATAAAATTGCATCCAATATCGATTACTCGTTGGGTACCAGGTGGGTAATTATCCATTTTTTAAAGCCAATGAGCTAGTGATAGAGTGGTAAGGAAGAGACTTGGTGTTCCATATGACCCAAGTTCGATTCTTGCTCACAACATTTAGTTTCAGAGGCACCAGGATGATGGTGGGGGACTAGTCGATTAGGTGACTTTCACTAGTTGTATCCTTGGACTAACCGGGTTTTATCTCACCGCACTATTGGTCTTGGGTGAGGGTTTTTTCCATGACTGTGTATCCCGAGACGATGAATTTAGACACCAGCCAATTTGTAGATTTATTGGCCCATTCAAAAATAAAAAATAACAAATTAAAATATAATAAATTGCATAGCTTCGGTTTACTCGATTCCTTCAACAACTTTGACGCTTTAACTTTTAAGTTTTAATAATCAATCCGAAAAATGATCATCTTCATCTTCATCTCCATCTCGTCTCTCTTGTTCACGATCGCCGTCGTCTTCCGCCATGACCTCAATTCCTTCTCAGGTAACTTTATTTGTTTTCTCTAACAATTTATTTAATCGATTTAGGTCTTCAATCATAGCTAGTTGTGCATATTCGTCAGTGAATCAGTATTCAAAATTTTGCCAAATTAGGTCTATATAATCGCAGTTACGCATGTGTTACCTACTTATAATCGTTTTCTGATATTGTTTAACCGTTTGATTTACTAGAGTGATGCTGCTGTTGACCAAGTGTTTCAGCTGATCGAAGCTCATCAGGTACTTTTGTAACCTAATTTAATGTCTATTGTATGTTTGCATTAGGTTTAACCTGATTACAAACTAATTTTACTAATAATAACTAATTCCTCCTAATTATCTTCCTGATCATATATGATTACATCAATTTGCATAAATTCCTTGTTTATTTTAGAGCATTGGAATTTGGAATATAAATTTAGAGTGTTCATTATCATTACTTTATTCATATCATACATCATTAGAAAGATAACTAGGCATACTAATTACTAATTTAGCTATGTTTATTGTGAATATGATTTCAGTTAGGGTTTTGTTTGTTATTGTAGGAAAAGGTTGCTAGACTGCCTCCAATTGAGGAAGCCAAAACTGTCCTTTATCACAGCACTCGTAGCGTGCTTTCTACCTTCTCTCAGGTTCTTTTTCAGTTTTTTTAATTCTTAATTCATCAACCTAAAAAGTAATTACTTATAGAGTTTATGATTAGCGTAAGTGTTAGCAAGCAGATAATCACTCTGTTGCAGTCATTAGAGATTCTACTTGACGGATAACAGATTCACATTTATTGATGAACTTTGTAGAAGCATGAGGGTTATCCATCAGGATCGATGGTTGATTTTGCCTGTGATGATAATGGATTTCCAATATTAGCAGTCAGTAATTTGGCAATTCATACAAAGGTTTGCATAGACAATTGGATTTTAGTCTCATTACATTTGCTTTAACAGCTTAATTAGTGTAAGTTTCGGTATTTTTACAGGACCTCCTTGCTAACCCTAAATGTTCATTAATTATTGCTAAAGATCCAGAAGATAGAGCAGATATAATTATAACTCTATATGGTGATGCTGTTTCTGTGAGTAATCGTTTGGTTATTATGTTTAATGAGTTTGCTTTAAAAATATGTCATTTGATTTAGTATTCATAAGTTTTTTAAATTATATAGGTTCTTGAAAATGAGAGAGATGTGGTTCGTACAACATATTTGGCTAGACATCCCGATGCAGTTTGGGTAACGTTTGTTGTTGACTAAACATGGCTGGTAAACGAACCGAACAACCATGTTCGTGTTCGTTCGTTCAACTTTAACCGAACAAACTCTCGAACACGAACAATTAAATGAACGGTATTTTCTTGTACGTGTTCGTTTATGTTTGTTCATTAACAGTATAAACGAAAGGTTCACGAAAGAATGTAACTGAACTTAGATGAACAGACGTAACTGAGCTAAAACTTGTTAAAAGTAATGTGAAGAACCATGTGCTGGGCCTAAAAACTTGTTAAAACTATACTAAGTTGTAATGGACAAAAAAGTTTAAATGAATATATTAACAAACAAACTTAAACAAACGAACATAAACTAATTTAAATGAACGAACCTAAACGAACGTTCACGAACATAAATGAACGAGCGAGACATGCGTCAATGTTTGTTCGTTTAACTAAATGAACAATTTTTTTTGTTCCTGTCTGTTCATTTGTTTATAAACGGGTTAAAAGTTGGCTTCATTGGTACTCACATATTTGTGCTTTTATGCCTTTAATTTGATTATATCACTTTGGTATGATGAAGGTTGACTTTGATGACTTTATATTTTTACGCATTGAACCAAAAGTCGTACGCTTCGTTTCTGGTGTTGCTACATCTTTATTTCATTCAGAAGGTTTGTATTTTTTAAATGATTTGAAGTGTTAAAGATTTGTTTTCAAATTAGAATTATATTGTTACATTTGTCCAGAGTTCACCAACAATGAGTTTAGAGAAGCAAAGGTGGATCAAATATATCAGTTTTCTAAACCTATAACGGTATTATTATTTTCTGCTCTTTTTGTTCTATATTTTGTTTTTTTCATTAAACAACTTATTATGTTTCAATGCAGTCACACATGAATAAAGACCATGCAAATGATACAAAACTCATAGTTCAACATTCGACATCAGTTCCAGTAATTTCTAATCCTTAGTTGCTTCATACTTGTTTTCTCATTTTCAATAAACAAATAAAATAACATTATTACAAGTTTAAACGTTTAGCTTCAAGAGGTGGTGCTGTGGTAAGCATATGTAGGCCTGTAAATGAACCGAACAAACACAAACGGGGCATCTTCAATTGTTCGTGTGCGTTTATTTGACTAACGGAATAAACGATCGAACACGAACAATTAAATGAATAGGGTTTCTTGTTCGTGTTCGCTCGTTAAGAGAATGAGCGTGTTCGTTTGTTAATAGTGTAAACGGACGGTTCATGAACGAGCATAGCTGAAAATAGATGAACGGATATAACCGATCAAACTCTAGTTAAAGTGAACACCAATCAACCGGCCTAAAAAATTAATAGTTATTGTCTAAATTTTTGTGGGTCTAAAAAATCTTAATGAATATATAAACGGACACACATAAACGAATGAACTTAAATGAATGAATGATGCATGTGTTCATGTTCGTTTGTTTAACACTTCAACTAAATGTACAAAAAGTTTAGTTCATGTTCGTTCTTTTATTAAATAAGCGAACACAAAACAAACTTCCTGCCACCAAACGGTTCATTGAATGTTTGGTTCATTTACAGGCCTAAGCATCTTATTCCCCTCTACCAGAGGTCTGAGGTTCAAACCTACCTTCCTAACGGGTCCTCATGGTCACCAAAAATAAACATTTTAAGGGTTTTGTTTGAAATCATGAAACATGGACTTTACTCAAGTCTACACTCTGTAGGTGGACTTTGCATACATGTTGGATGTCGATAGCCTTGGCTTTAATGTAAAGGTGAATAATATCTTTTCAACTATGCATACATGATACATCTTGAGACTATTATTTATAATTTTTTTACCTTTTGTTTTTCATCTTTATGGTAGGCTGGTTATAAAGATAAAAACTTCAAACTTCGGGTTGCGTTCCCTAGACGTGCGGAAGAAAGAAAGTAAGTTATGAAAAATGTCTCATTTGTTTATTCCACTTTAGTGTTTTTCATCTTTTGGGACTCGTTTATACGATGCAATGATAGATTATATTTTCAACTGATTATTCAACTTTCATGTTAATTTTTGAACTTTGTAGGGACGTAAAGGCGCTCATAATTGAAATGCTTCAAGCTGCTAAGTCTCGGGTGGGCTGATGGCGCTAAGTTAAAGTGAAAGAAGTTTAAAGTTGATTTTTAATCATTGTTTTAATGCTGCTGAAAGTTACATGATTGATTGTATTATGTGTATCATATATACCCTTTAATTGAAAATGAAATGCTAAAAAATAAGGTTTAAAATGTTAAACTACAAATTCGAGCTATAATTTAGATTTGGCTTCGGTCTCATCTAGGCGAACCTGGACTGCATGTATAGACCATTTCCTTGTACTTGAAACAAATTCCACATATCAACCGTCGCTAAATTTAGTTTTATCACCATTTATGTTTTTCATCGCCTTTTGTTTACAGTGTTCACTTTCAGTGTGAATACCACCATACTTTAAGCTGAAATTGAACACACAACCTTTCATAAATTACATTGTTAAAAATGCTGAGTTTGATTTGCTACATGATTTAGTTTGGCCACTATCGTATTCTGAATTCAGTTGCTCATATAAGCTATTTTTACATACAAGTAAACTTTTTACTGTTAATTCTTTGCAAATTTTGATCATGGGCATATTTTCCCCTTAGCATATGACCAACTCACCTTTAAATCCGTCATTTTGATCAAATTATATTTGGTTTATCACCAAATTAGTGTTTTCCAATGTAAGGCCCCCCGACCCGGGAACCCTACTTTCTCACTGGTTGGATTTACTCATTCACATAATTCGTAAAATCAGAGTTAATTAAAACATTTCGCGGAAATAAAAGTCAGTCATTCATTCATAACATAACCTTCTTGTCTTAAAATATCATAACATAAATCCATAAACATAAAACGACACGGTGTCTTCTTCATAGCGATGACAGTCTTCCTTTTATTTGCCACGTGTCCTCATCAAGCAACTTGTCTCATTCTACTTGTTTGCGTGCATACTAAAAGTCAGTCACGCTGAGTGAGTTCTAGTTAATTAACCATACAATACATTCACTTGCTTACCAATACGCGTCCGAAGATACATATTAATACTTACCTGTTCGTCTATCATTCAATAATACATACGTACATACATTCATACTTCTTACTGACAACATACCTTGGATACTATAAAGATCCGGTCCTCACTTACCTTGGATATTATAAGGGTCCAGTGCCCTACATACCTCGGAATTTATAAGGATCCGGTGTCCTTCATACCTTGGATCTCCTCAGAGTCCAGTCCCTACTTACCTTGGATATTATAAGGGTTCAGTGTCATACATACCTCGGTTATTATTAGGGCCCAGTGCCCTCTAACATACATACCATTCTAACTTCATTTCATTTCCTTCTAATTCCTTCAATCATAACTAATATAACATTACGTGCATACTAATTAATCAACCCATAACATTCACATTCACACACAAACATATATCTAATATACACATACCATTTAAGTTAATTGTATAAATCTAAACACATCGTAGTATGCACACAGCACCGAAAACATAACACATAAAAGGGGCTAGAACTCACATGGATCCTGTTACGTTCGCCGTTTATAGTAATTCCCTTCCTGAGTTGAGCGCGGCTAACTGTTTAACATATATATTCATTAATTAACCATGTACTAACACAATTAATTAAATTTGTATTTATTAATCTAGCGTACTTGATAAGCTAGGCTCGTTTGTTTGAGCTAACAAATCTAACGAAATAACTTTATTTAACGACGGTCTTTAATTCGCGTTCATATCCTCCCATTAATATATATATATATATATATATATATATATATATATATATATATAGAAGGGTGATATAAAGTAGGTCTTCATCTTCAGGCATCATATTCATAGTTAGCGCATTCATGCTAGTTAGCAGTTCCGGCTCCATATCAAGGATATCGTCACTAGCATCAATATCGTCACTAGCATCAATATCGTCAAAACCTTGAAACTTTTTATCCAGGAACTTGTTCAGAAATACCGTAATGAAAGGAAGATAGGAGTTTTTCGCTAGGTATTTGACCAAATAAGATCGTCCAGTTCCTATAGAACCTATCACTAAAATACCCCTAGAGAGAGATAAGGCCAAGCGGAGCGAAAAGGGTTTTCCATGAGATGGTAAATGAAAACTATTAGCCCCACACGAAGTTTGTGAATAAGTGATTGTCTGATAATGAGCAAGGAATATCCGTCTTTCTGCTAAAGAGGATGTATTGAACTCATAATTCATTAGATACTTTTTATGAATGTCAACTAAGTCTCGTAAGTAAATTGCTCCCGGTTGTTCAATCATTTGATAACCAAAGTCATTCTTTGATAAATGATCACTATGAGTCAGACTCAATAAAATTTGATCAATCCTTTTTTCTGTCGTTAAGGTGGAGAACTGAACAAAGAATTCTCTTTTTTCATCATCAATCGAATCACTGTTTGCAACCCAGGATTCTATTTTATCATCAATCCAGTCCCCGTTCACGTTTTTTCTTTTTCTTATCAATGAATAGATCTCTTTACTTGTATGACTTAGATTTCTCGTATTTCTCGAAAAAGTGATTCGATTGATGGGATTTGGTATGATACTTATGAGATCGATGAGATTGGTATTCAAATATTTCTTCTTAGAGCGTCTTGATTTGACCCCATAAGCGGGACCACCACCCAATAGCATGTTGCCGCCTAGAGAAGCTCCTAATTGTTTCAGAGCAACTAGAAAGAGATTCTTTAACCAGAAAGAATTCGGTTCAGATGTAGGATACCTATCCAGAAGTTTTCGCAACTCAATCATAGATGATGGAATCATCAAAGATTTGACCTTTTCAAACTCTGTCTGTAACTCACTAGAGGCCCCGAAAACAAAGAGAAGATGTGTACAAACGAGATATGCAGCAACAAGAAGAAGGAAAAGGATTGCATAGAGGAACTCCCGAACATTTGTCAGATGTGCCGATATCAATGGTGACTCATTATTTCGATGAATCATTTCTTCGGACAGAAGAAGATTATGGAAACACTTACTCGAAATCTCACTTATCAGATTCCATTTTGGAAGACATAATTTTTTCTGAAGAATTAGCCATGATATATCTGATCCATGCATAATATCATGAAAAATGGATACAAATTTTTGGCTGCTACTTAGTATCGGCAATAGGTCTGAAAAAGTATCTAAAATAAAAACTTTAGATATCTGTACCCTGTCGAAGTAAGGAACCATGGCATATATGTTTGGAATAGATTCCATTTTGAGAGAGTTGAATAAGCACTATCTCGTTGAAAAGTTCTATACATCTGCCCTTTCTCAACGCATTTCTTTAGACAAAGACTCCGTTTTTTCCTCTTTTCGGATGGTAAAGATTTCTCAGAACATGGAGTGTGAATCAAACCCATGTTTGAATTGAAATTGAGATACTGATACAAGTTCTTCCCTTTTTCCTTTCTGGCAAAATACCTTATTAGCTTAGGGTCGCTTACAACATCTAATTGGGGGTATGAAAGTGATTTCTGGTAATCAAAGACTCTTTTGAAATTTCAACTTCACAACTTCATTTGAATTTCTGAACATTCTTTTCTATTTTAGAATTCATTTCTTGGTGTCAAAATAAGATATGTGATATAAAAATGGAGGATCTATTATCTTTTCTTTTCTCTCGTTTTTCTTTTTCAAAAAATGATCTTGGAGGTTGTGTAATGCTTACTCTCAAACTTTTCGTTTACACAGTAGTAATATTCTTTGTTTCTCTCTTCATCTTTGGATTCCTATCCAATGATCCAGACGTAATCCTGGACGTGAAGAATAAATTGTTTTTCTTGCTTTATTTTACAATTTTCTTCATATTTTTATTTTCTTTTAGCTATTCCACACACTTAACTAGAAAAAAAAATAGAAAGTCATCAACGGAAAGAGAGGGATTCGAACCCTCGGTACGAATAACTCGTACAACGGATTAGCAATCCGCCGCTTTCGTCCACTCAGCCATCTCTCCCAATTGAAAAAGATAATTACTATGTTACATTACACATCAAGTAAGGATTAAATTAAGTATTTCTTTCACATTCTTTATCGTTATTATAGAATTAGCAATTCCATTTAGATGCTCGAAAGATCAAAATAGAAAGATAAAAAAAGAAGACCTTCTTGCTTTTATTTTATTCGAAGTGCCTTTTTGGCCTGGCCCGGTCAATACCCAGCCGGGCCTTTTTTTGTTACAAAAAATTCCCTTCATTTTTTTATTTATAGGCAACATACTCTAAATAGCCAATTTAGTACCTGTGTAACAATTTCCGTTCTGGGGTTTACATATACTTATCATTTTTGTTATAATGGAAATTGAGAAGGATTTTTGATTCAAAAGAATAAATCAAGAAAAGGATAAATCAAGTATGTATCAATTTGTATTTTCTTATGTCGTTTGGCAAACCAAATTTCAGATTCAAATCCAAGAATCATTGACGAATTCTCAGTCAACGAATATCCCGTTTGTCATAAATTTTGGTTTTTTTGAGTGAAAATATACATTTGATTTTTCAATAGAAAAGTGAGGGGAAGCTTTTTGGCATTGTGTGTTTTGAGATACTATACAATCAATCGAAGGGACAATCAAAAGGGGAAAAGGGTTTTTTTCTAATTTTGATAAGTTTAGTTAGAAAAAGGATTCAAAAGGGGATGCAAGTACAATAAACTAAAATTGAGTAATCCAACAAAAAAGGTAAAAATTTCTCCTATTGTGTATCGTTTTGGCGGCATGGCCGAGTGGTAAGGCGGGGGACTGCAAATCCTTTTTCCCCAGTTCAAATCCGGGTGCCGCCTCATCAGCAAACGAATCGGAATCTCTTATTCTGTTCTGCTGATATAACTCAACCTAATTTTACCCAGCCAGAACAGAATAAGGGGACTGTTAATACTTGGTTGATTCTAAACATCCGTTCTGGGGATTTTGTAAAAGATTGGAAATCGGAAATCTTTGAATCCAAAATGAAAAGAAAGATTTGATTTTAATGTTTGATTTTAATGGTCGAAGCAAGACTTCCCGATTCCTTTCTACTACTAGTGTAATGTCTACTTATTGGGTCTTGATTGGAGATAATTTAACTACTGGTTGGGGGAAGTTCTTTCTATTTCTATACTGTGTAATCTACATATATAGGCTCGCGAGAATCTCTGAGTGTTCAGGCATTCAATCACTATTAGATTGAGATGGATAATTTATAGAAAAAAACATGAAAAAAATGATTCTTTTTTTTTTAACCTCTCGTCAAAAGTATAATATACTATCTCCCAACTCCTTCAGAGAGACAATCGGGAAAGGGTACGGATTAGATCAAATAGGAAAAAGTTTGTAATAGATAGCAATTGATTTATTTTTACTTTGAAGGGCAAGAAAAAAAGGAATGTGCCCTCTTATTTTATTACTAGATGTTCCATTAGTAACATTCCTTTGTAGTTTTGATTTTTTATTTTACTTGTGTTTAGTCTTTCCCGATTATAAATCATATAGAAATTTCTGAAATGGATTTTTTGATTGGTTCATCAATAGTGTTCGCCCAGAATCCCTTTTTGACTCTGGACCATTTATTCTACTATTATTAGTGAGCAATAATGAAATAATTCTATCATAGAGATAAGGGACATAATTCACATGGATATAGTAAGTCTCGCTTGGGCTGCTTTAATGGTAGTCTTTACATTTTCCCTTTCACTCGTAGTATGGGGAAGAAGTGGACTTTAGAAGCACTCCTAATTTAGTTGAGGAATGAAACGGTATCAATTGTTTTATAGATCGTTCTGCAACGCATTTTTGATTTGAATTGAAATCATTTTCAAATCAAAATATCTTCGTTTCCAAATTCCATTGGATTATAGTGGATCAATGTATTCTATAACAGTAAAACAAAACAATTATTTCAGATTCATCGGAATAAATAGATGTATCAAAGAAATAGAATTGGGTCCTACGTAAATTCCATATATGGATTAATAACTACATATATTGAAGATAGAAGCTAATATAGTATACCAACTTTATTAGAAACAATTTTATACACTACTATAACACTAATAGAGAGTATGATAAGTAAGAAATCAATTTCTTACTTACCATACTCTCGGATCTCATAGAATACCGCCGATTATAGCCCGTTGATTTCATTTAAGGCGCAAAACAAAAATAGAATACTTTTCATTTGATTTCTTCAACTATTGATAAGAATTCAGAAGTCAAGTTTCATTTAAAGTAATTAATCATTTTGACTGGCTGTTTTTACGTAAATTATAAGTAGAAAAGCAGTAGGAATTAAAATGAACAGTGCAGTAGCAATAAATGCAAGAATATTTACTTCCATAATCTCATCGTTTTTTTTTTCAAAATAACTCGGGATCTAATCCCATAGATGATAAATCTTTCACCTGTCAATTCAATGAATGCATTACCTATCGATGATCTTGAATCGGATCAATATCATGAATAACAATATCTGAGCTATTAAATTAATTCGTCGTCGAGAATTGAATAGTATAACATACGAACATCTTTTATCCATACTGAATCCAAAATGGGATTCCCGGACCAATCAAAAACCCCTTTACTTTATTTATCCTTCTTTTCTTTATTTTCTATAACCTACCTTCCTTAGGTCTTCCTTATAGAACCTCAAACGAACTCTAACCACCCGCCCCAACTACAAAAACCCAACAAACAATACAAGCGAAGTGGAAAAAGAGAGGAATTAGGTTCTAAATTTTAATGATCTAAATTTCTTTGGAAGACAAATAAGTATGAGAAAGATGAGTCGCGGGAGAAAAGATGGAATATTCTATCAACTTCACTATTTTAGTTATTTTTTAGTTTAGGGTTTGTTCTTTCTTCGACAGAATCCTGAAAAAAAGAAGGGAAACACCTTCGGAATTCAATTATGCTCTCTGTCCCTTCTTTCACAGAAAATCGAGAGGCGAATTGATGTACTTATTGGATCCGTCGGGACTGACGGGGCTCGAACCCGCAACGTCCGCCTTGACGGCGGTGCTCTTGCCTATTGAACTACAATCCCAGGGAAATAAGAAGAGATCTAGCAGAAATTTTGGATTCTTTTTTATTCTCTCGTATCAGGTATTTTTTCGTATCAGGTATTTTTTAAGAACAAGAGGGTTCTACCATCTGATAGTAGATTGACAAATTGTTGGGCCGAGCTGGATTTGAACCAGCGTAGACATATTGTCAACGAATTTACAGTCCGTCCCCATTAACCACTCGGGCATCGACCCAACGCCTAATTCATTTTAGACGTTCCATAATCAACTTCCTTTCGTCTCCCAGGCAGATTTGACAAATACATATCACTTTATATAAAATACAAAGTCCCACTGAGTAGACTATTAGAAGGACTTGACAAAGATGGATCACTTGATAGAAAATCTCACTCCTATAGTCTTGAGTATTGGTATACCCCTAGAGGGACTTGAACCCTCGTTTTCTCCGTGAAAGAGAGAGGTCGTAACCAGTGGACCATAGGGGCCTTTGGCCACCTTACCTTAATATAACTCAGACCTTTTGGAGATGTGAATCAAACCGAAAAACTCGTTAACTATTCTGGAGGTTAATGGTAATCAAATCAAACTTTACCATTCAATTACAACCTTGAAACTTGATTTTATTGGTCTTTCTCGTCTTTATATCTCTCATTCACAAAGGGTTCTGCGTTGGATCCAAGATCCTTTACTATCAAGTGGATTCAAGGTGCTTTACCAAAATAGTATTTGACCACTTAAATTATATTGCGCCCTAAGTCATACTGTCAATTGACGACAGGACAGGAGGGCAATAAAAGAATAGAGAAGACGGAAATATAGATTAGGTATATCCGCGCGTGTTAATGTTAAGTTAATAAATGTTAAGTTAATAAATACAACATTCATATAGTTTTCTGGTATTCAATATTATATTCAAGTAAATTAGAATTTCAATACCGTTATACATTATATTATACATTATAATATAAGAAACTGAATCAGTTTTGATATTTGATATTCTAAAAAAATCCCAAAGCAGAGTAAGCCTAAATGGTAGAATTCTTTTTCTAGGACTGTTTTATAAATTCCGTTCCAGTTGCATCTCTTAAAATAAGTTCAGTATCAATTTTTATTTCACCTATCTCATAGATTCCAGTCAAAGATTCATAGAATCGAAATTCCATCATTGCCAGATCTATAGGATTTTATTTGATATTTGATGGATAATGAGCCAGCCTAAATGGTATTTTTTTTTTTTTTTTAGAATTCGATATGGATGAATATAAATAACTTACAATTTCAAAATAATCCGGGATAGACGCAATGTCCACAATACCTGGATTTAATCAGATACAATTTGAAGGATTTTGTAGGTTCATTGATCAGGGTTTGGCAGAGGAGCTTTCTAAGTTTCCAAAAATTGAAGATACAAATCAAGAAATTGACTTTGAATTATTTTTGGAAAGATATCAATTGGTAGAACCCCTGATAAAGGAAAGAGATGCTATGTATGAATCACTCACATATTCTTCTGAATTATATGTATCGGCGAGACTCATTTGGAAAAACGATAGGCGTAAGTATATCCAAGAACAAACAATTTTGATAGGAAAGATCCCTCTAATGACTTCTCTGGGAGCTTTTATAGTAAATGGAATCTATAGAATTGTGATCAATCAAATATTGCAAAGTCCCGGTATTTATTACCAGTCAGAATTAAACGATAACGGAATTTCGGTCTATACTGGCACCATAATATCAGATTGGGGAGGAAGATTAGAATTAGAAATTGATAGAAAAGCAAGGATATGGGTTCGCGTGAGTAGGCAACAAAATATATATATATATATATATATATATATATATATATTTCTCTTCTTTATTAATATATGTTGCTTTCCTTTAATATATTATTGTGTATGTATATATATATGTACCTTTCTTTTAATTATATATAAATATACAAATATATTCCTTTTCTTTAATTGATTATTTATCTTAAAATATATCGGGTTATACGGAGATAACGAAGTTGGTTGGTTTGGTTTATTTTGTTGGATTATCTTGGATTAACTAGAAATGAAGTTCACATCGCATGAACCTCTCAGTTCGCTACGCTTGGACCTGGTCTGTTTCGCATAGCCTTCATCGCATAAAGAGAATTTGTGCGAAAGCTAGGATTCAAACCCAGGACCTCCGGTTCTCATCTCCGTATACTAACCATTCCACCATCAAGACTTGATGTTATTCCTTCCATCCAAGTTATTTATATATACATGTTGTTTGCTGCAGCTTCCTTCCTTCTTTATTGTTTCCATTTCATGTTATGGTTATATTATTTTATTAATCTTATTAACAAGGTGACATGAAAGCACACTGCTACAGTTTGATATTATTATTAATATTATTTTCGTCAATCACAAGGCCACCTGTAGCCTTATTATTATTAATATTACATCTAATATTATCTATTATTATTATTATTATTATTTTATTTCTATATTATACTCAACTAAGATATAGCTCGTTTATGATAAAGTTCGAACCTTTATCGATTTTAAAGCCCGGTTTTAGCTAGATCTAAAAATACTAAATGAGCCGAGCCTAAATCAACAAGCTTTCGTTATGAAACGTACCTCCTTGGGTTTTGAACAATTTTTGCCTAGCTCGATCTTTGTTACTTGATATGGACTGACACAAAACAACTTTGAATCTCTTACTTTTGAATCCGACACGCGACGTCAAGGAGAAACGGCTAAGTGTGTGTTTTCTTGAGGTGTTTGGCAAATATGGAAAGGGTGGGGAATATGAGATCTAGGATTTTAGGAAAGATTTAAGGGGTATTTATACCCTTAGCTCATAGACCTTAGGCTCATTAATCCACTAAGTCCATATTTTATTATTGTTAAGTCCATATCCATTAAGCATATCATCTCTCATTTTAATTTATTATTTATTATTATACGACGATTAAATAACAAACTTTATTAAATATTTCTTTATCTATTATTTCTAAAAGTTGGACGTTACATTCGAAGAACGTGTGGTTTATCATTTTAAGGGGTTATTTGACAATTTTGTGTTAAATTATTCAGAATGTTTCTAAAACTTACCCTAAGAGACTTCATAAACCATTAAGTGATGTTTTGTAGTAAACCAAGCACACTCTATCTATAACCGATTCAGATATAACCTCTTAAGACCCTAAAATTTAGATCAGTTTAACTAAAAATGACATTGTTCTTCAAAAAATCACATTCATCATCTTAATAGTTAATACTTGGACGTTATTTCCAAACAAAACTAGTCTAGCAGGAGGGAACCGTTACGTAACGTCATAACCACTAAGTTGTCCTTATGTTATTAGTAAGGCTTTGGTTATTCACAAATAATGTATGGCAACCTAGAAAAAAACGACGGCAAATACACAAAATGTGTACGAATACAACATCTCTTATTAATAACAATAACTATTATACCTCATGTGCCAACTTATAAAAAAAATCACGTTAATAAACGTAGGAAAAAAACTTAAAACAATAACTTTAAAAAATATACACCATGTGCCAACTTTTATGACAAAAATTAAACGTCAATTTCCATAACTTCCAAGCACTTAAAATATCTAATTCCTAGTTACCAAAAGTCGAAATTACCCCTTGGTAAAGCCTAAGCAGAACCATAACATGTATCACAAGTAGGATTAAATCGTCTTTTCACGCAATTTAAAATTCAAAAAAAAAGCTTTCCAATACAAACCACACAAATCATTAATCCCCTTTTCCTTTTCTTTCAATAAATGCTATACAAATGGTGGAGCCCACGTAAAGACAACCCAACCGTTGGCTACAGCTGTCGGGCAGGCCCACATAAACACCCTGTCCACACTCGGGCAGTCCGGTCAGCCCATCCCTACACACTCCACTCACCCCTATATTAACCCTAACCCTACCCCCCTAATTCACAATCAATCATTCAAATTACACCAATGGAATCAATGAAGATGATGAAGCTCTTCGCCGCCGTGGCCGTTATGTTGATGGCCGTGAGTAATGTGGGAGCTCAAGAAGCTCCGGCAGCTGCACCTGGTCCGGCTTCAGACGCAGGCGAGTTTGTTCCTACGGCAGTTGCTTCTCTTGTCGCTCTTATGATCGGTTACTTGTTTTAATTCGGTTTATTGATTTATATGCCGGAGATTGTTTTGTATTGTATTGAGTTGAGTTGAGTTGGTCATACTGTTGCTATTATTATTATTTTTTTTTAATTTTTAATGTGAATTCATTCTTTGTGTATGCAATTTTGTGATGGTTTTGAGATCTATAAATATTGTGTATTGATTGAAATTTGAAATTATTATCGGTTCAATTTGATTGATGGATATATTATATAACTGCTTGTGATTGTCTCAGTTTTTGCTGAATTTATGTAATTATGGATGAATTACATTTTTTATAATAATAATGCTTTCTTAGCACCTCAAATTTTACTATATCTTGCACTACCATACTACTAGCCCGATAAGTGATGGATTATGATTAGGGCTGTCCATGAGTTGAGTCCGAGTCGAGGCAAGTTGGTTTTGAGCTCGGGCTCGAAATTAAACAAGGCAACTTAGCTAGGCTCTAGCTTGATTTTGAAGTTAAACGAGCTTAATATCGAGCCAACGAGCCATGACTTGATCGAGCCGAGCCATGACTCGAATCAGTTTAAGATGTTTAAAATCAACTTTTTATAGTTAGTTTTATTCAAGCTTTTATCGAGCGAGCAACGAGCCCGATCTTCGAGACTCAAGCTTTTTAAATATAAGATATTTCTTGTAACCCAATCGGGCACCTTCGGGTAACCCAATCCGGACTTTAGGTACACCGCTGCAAATGAACTGGGAAGGAAAATCGGGTTGATGAATCTATCAGTTTTGTCATGGGAGGATTTGTGTAAATTTGTTGTTGGGATGTTGTTTTGACTAGTATCTTGCTAGTATGAATGTTTTCTACTTTTGTTGCCGTTTAAAAAAGAAAAAAAAAATGAGTTGGTTACTGTTTAAAAAAGTAACCAATCAGATAGTTGGTTACTTTGGCTAGATTGAAAACTCATTTATTGGTTAAACTCAATCAGATTGTTTGGGCTGTAGCTCGAATATTGGTTAAACTCAATCGGATAGTTTATGTTGTAACTCATTCATACCATAGTACCCATGCATCGGTAATTTATAGTGCTCGAGGCTAAATAGTCAGAATATAGTCACACACTTTGACTACGTTGACGGCGATTACGTCGATGAGTATAAATATCAACCTTAGTTTATTTGTTTGATTGTAAAGTTTTCAAGTTTTTTATTTTTGATAAAGTAAAGTCACACCTTTGTGCAAAGTGTTTATATTAATCAATGGGATTTCATCCTAAAAATAATATAAACCTATATATCTAAACTAATCCAATATCTAAAATTAAACCGCAACGATTTGCAACGTCCCTCATCGACAGAAACAAGATTACTAGATCGAGTAATTGAACACAACTGCAGTCTGCTCGCTGCCGAGAATAAACATGTTGTGCCGGGGGGCTGGGATCCTCTAAGGTCAGCTGACAAACGAGCAACTGGCGGAGATTGATTGAGAGAATCGACGATGAGATTAGTAATATCCATAAGCGGCTTCCTACACTTCTTATTCTGCTTCTTCAACGTCATCTTGGGACTTAGCTTACGATTGATGATTTGGTTACTTGCAAAGATTGGAGATACGTTTTCCTTGTTATCGAATAAACAGATGGTTTCATCCATGTTACTGATTGTTACAAATGGATGGACTGAGATTGAATGGGAATGAGATGGTGGCTTTTGTTATAACTTATAAATATGGATTTGGAGGGTGTTGAAATTTGAGGGGTTTTCGATTTCGCCATCGGAGAGCGGGTACCCAAAAAAAACCAAAACATTTTATTTTATGCCAAAATTCATCTTCGGCGCCAACTTTTCAAATTATTTAAATAGATGCCAAAAACCAAAACTTTTTTTTTTTTTACAAATTCACATAACTTGTAAATTGCTCACAGTTTTGCATCTGGTCGATTAACTTAATTTGATTTGTCTAATTATTGCGGAGTTCAAACTTTGTTTAATTTGTGACATTGCATCTTTCTTAACAGGATAACTACAGAAAGGAAGAGGAATTTCGTTCAGTGTTGTATAGGTTTACTGCAGCGTCTGATCATGAATACTAAAGTAATGTTGATATTTGTACAAACCATTATATGATTTAGTAGAATGTTGGGTGTGGTTATAGAGCTGAGTGATCGATGTTGAAAGGTCAATTAAAAACATTTGTAAAAATTACCTTTACTAGATAGGGTAAGTAAGGTGTCGAATCCACATGGAATAAGTCGAAACTGCAAGTTAGACTCATGACTTGCTAATACTTAAATTACATGGATAGACGATGTCAAGTGGTTTGAAAATTGATTTGGTTGTAACACAATATGAGAAACAGTGACTACACTTCAGGTTCAGGATATCCAATAAGCTGACTAATGATAATATATACCAACTGGGAAATCACATAGGCATGATTCGTTTATAAAATGGATAAATAATTACTAGACACAAAAGTTTGGTTATGATAATTCACAAAACCTAATATGAAGAATTGCCACAACTAAACGTGGTTTACCTAATTACCAGTTTGTTAATATGAAACTTAACATATATAAATGATTAATGGCAAATGGTTCAATGACGATAAAACTAAATCCTAAATGATAGTGAACATGAACCAAATAATTGATGATAAACGAAAGTCCCAGAAAAACAATTGTCTAATCGGTTCCAATAAAATATAGATTTAATCAACCAAAAGATTAATCAAAACCAAATCCAACACATTTAATGATCATAAAAATAATCAGTTCATATGCAAATGATATAATGCTAAATATATATAAATCCCTTGTATATTTTATATAATATTTTATTAGTTTTTGTTTGGTTTTTATTAGAATTTGTATAATACTAATATATTTGAATAATGTAGGTTTCAGAGGTTTATCGTGGTTAAAAAGAGCGAAAAACAAGCTAAAATGAGCCAAACCAGAGAACCGGAGCATCAGAATTGACCCGGACCGCATCAGAAACGAACCGGACCGCATCAGAATTGAACCGGACCAGACCGGTTAGCTTCCACCCCCTAGCCTGCGGCGCCGCACGACCAGAAGGTAAAACGCCGCCGCGGGGCGCTCCGGGCACCCATATTCTAGAATTTTCTTGCGTTTTTACCAATTTTGGGCCCAGAAAACCTATATAAACACCCCTAAACTTAACCCTAAGAATACCCTGCGAACCAGAGCCGAATTTGGAGTTTCCTAAAGCTTAGGATTGCATATTTTGGCGGGTTTGAAGGCAAGGAATCAGCCGGTGAAGTGCTCCTCGATCAAGAACAAAGACTACGTGCTTTATCACCTATTTTCTTCCGTTTACATTATTTTTCACCATGATTTCCTTTATCATTGTTTTGTTTGATTTTATGATGCTTGGCTAAACATTATAAACTGCCTAGGCTTATGATGAACCTATTTTGACGTTTGATTTTGACTTGGGATTTATTTATTGTTATGGTTTTATGAACTAGTAAAAGATTTAATTATATTAAATTGATGCATATTTGTGCTTAGGGTTGTTTGTTGAGTTTTATTATTCCATAGTTTCATTGATTATTGTTTTTCGTTATGATAGGTTGCTATTAGGTCATCTACTTTGTGTTTTTTACTATTTTATGATTGATTTCGAATAAGATCATAGGAATAATATTATTTAATTAAATAAACCTAAGTGTGCTGCTAACCTAAATAGCTGTAAGGTGCTAGATTATTGGTAAATCTTTATTATTTAATCTTGCTAGATTTAGTTCTTCGTGAGAATTCCGTATAGTATTGATTATCTATTATTGTCTACTAAATCAATTAAATATATTGAATTGCCTTTGATTTCCGCGCTGTAAGGTAGGATTTCGTATAAAGGAACTGGTCCATAATTAATTAGGTGACCGTTAGGAAACTTGATTTTTAATACTGATGTGCGTTAAAACTTATTAGAAACCCATAGGTGTCTTTTTAAGAAGGGTCAGGGGTCTTGTTCGGGTTTTCTTTTAAGCGTCTATTTTACGATCTCAGTTCCATAACTAAATATTTTCCTGGTTAATTGAAAGCTGAAACTTAGGGGATTCTAGCCTAGGTGGTTTTTCATCGTCATCTGATTTCAAATCTACTAAATTGTCTGTTGTTTATTTTACTTGTTTTTCTTAATTAGTCTAGTTTTCATTAACCCCCCCCCTTAAAATATAAATAAATAGTCGTGTCAGTATTAGTTGGGTCTAATTAGCTAGTTTACGTAATTAAAGAGTCTCGTGGGTTCGATATCCGGACTTACTTAGCTGTACTAGAGTCGACCGATTCACTTGCCGGTTAGTAGTTTAGTTAAGTTTAAGAGCCTAGAATTTATCACTTAGTGTCTAGATTAGCGTGTTTTTATATAACTGCTTTTAGCACATCAGCAAACCCTACACCTAAAGTGGTCATGACCGATTTAGCCTTGCCTCTGCATCATGAATCCTTCAGTTGTTGGTTGGAAGGATGAAACCATAAAAGAATTGATGATCGGGAAATTTTTTGATCCTGGAAAATCGCTTCCCAATACCCCAAAATGGATGGAAGAATTTGATATTTGGTAACCCTAATATTATGTTTACATATGAAAGAAAAAACCCAAGATTAGCGTCTTATATTGAACTAGGCCGCAAGTTGTTGTCATGGGACCGCAAGTTGCGGGCTTCCTCCAAAAACTGCATGATTTGCGTACCTCTTTGCGGCCCTGACAGTGCAACTCGCTGCTTGTTTGGTCTTTTTTATTTTTCCTCCATATCTTGGCTACTGGCCTCGCTTAACTTCATATTAACTCACAGGTATCATCCAAATAGCTTTCCTTAAGCTCCATCCAGCTGCATTAAGCACCGAACACCTACATGCATAAAAGATCTCAAAGTAATTGTGTTCAATATATAAATAACTAAAACACACGATATTAGACATTAAAAACACATTCTTTTACCCACTCATCACGTTCCCCCACTTATCATTTGCTTGCCCTCAAGCAACTCATCGTGCAACACATCCACCTCGATCGATGGTTTATCAATTATCATCTTTAATACTAGTAAGGTCTAAGGTCATACCCAAGTCTCAAGACTCATACTGTCAAGATTGACAACCCATCAAACAGATTTTTGATGATGCATTTAGAACAATGGAACTGCCCAAACAAGTGTACTTTGTTTCCGATTAAGGCACACTTGATCACACCCCTCACAAATATATCGTTCCTCTCGGTTTAATATCTGGACCAGCACAAAATGTGCCAGCATCTCTTTGCCCTCAATACCAAGTATGAAAACAAACTAATATGCTTGAAATCTAGTCATATCTCTAACCATTAACCACTAGACTATGACTAAAAGGTTTTGTTGTGGCTAGGGCTCGGGTGTGGAATTGGAATTATTTAGTGACTTGTGGTAGATGAAACCTAGTTTATTCAAACAACTAAACTATTATTTACAACTTTCAATAGCTACTTTACTAACTCTTTTTGGCTTTCCTGATTTTTCAACTTTTTTTTCTTTCTTTTTCATTTTTTTATATTAAAGATAACTTCAGACATGATGCATTGTGTATTATGCTCTACAACTAACTCTATACAACTCTAGCATGCTGGATTTCATCACGCAAGACAAAAATAAAAGGCTAATGCTGACAAGGCTTGTAATGTAGGGTTTACACTAGAAATGGAAAATGCTCAAACTTGACTCCTAGGGGATAATATAGGGTAGGGGGTATTATTTATGTAAAGGCCAATATATGTGGGTTTCTATAGTCTTAATTTTCCATCCGGGTGGTGGTATTAAGATGTGGACATGCATATGACAAAAAAATTCTAGATATCATGAGCATACTGGTTGCACTAAAATCACTCATATGACATGTGTATCTATATATTATTAAATATAGGGCTAACTCACACACACACGGGAGGAAATGGGCTGCCGATATGAAACATGTGTACCCGCCCCGTTGACTTGTAATCCCCATCTAAAAGATCCCATTTGAGTTTTCCCTTTTTGAAAAACATGTGATGAGAAAACTTTCGAGAAGCTTAAAACTGACTATGACCAAAGACCTCTAACTTGACATTAATAACAGCAATTAACAATTTAAAATTCCGGCTTTTACCCACAATCAAGCTACTATAAGGCACTAAAAAATTCAATCCCCCCCCCAATCCCCACACTTGAGGTTAACATTATCCTCAATGTTAAAGATTTTTGGCCGACCCTTGTGAAATTTCAACATCGACCCCTGTGAAATTTCGATGAAAGAAAAAGGGAAAGCTGACTTAAGGAAAAAAAAAGAGAAAATGTTATTAAGAGTTCACCGGAAGTTTTTCGATGGTTATAGGTCTTAGAGCATCCGCAATATGTCCATCAAATTTAGTGAGTGAGGTTTTTTTTTAATACAAAGAGTGATTTAGGGTATTGTGAGCGGATGAGAAAGAAAATGTAGTGATTTTTCTGCATATTTGAAAAATTCTTATAGCACCCTACAAATTTTTTAATATATTTTGAAAGTTGTTACGTGTGAATGAGAGAGCAAAGATAATGATAAAGGTATAGAAAAATATTATTTAATTAAGAATGAGAGAGAATAGTGTGTTTTATGTAATTTTGGATTTAAAAATAGAAAAAAGGATAAGAATGCTCTTATTTTTTAAAAGATGGCACTTGTTATCCTTTAAAGTCATTTAGACTAGTCAGTAGGAGTCTATTTGTAACATAACACATCCACCAAAATATTTTGTTCTAAATGTGAGTTTGTGACTGACACGTGCAACTCTTGTCAAAGACTCAAGCTTGAATATTTTTACTGATATGTAATATTTATTAATGGTAAAATTGAAAATAAATACCCCTATATTTTTTATTGCTTTTTCAGTTATTCAGCTTTTTCTTTACTTAGACTCAATTAGATTATCAGTTTACTTTAAAAGTGTCTAGATTTTATATATATTCACACACATTTATAAACATGTCTAAAAACGAAAATTCATTGAGAACAATTATAAAAACGAAAATTTATCGAGAACTATAAAGATATCGTATTCTTTTTATTAAATTCTAATTGATTGACGTATTTGTGATACGAAATAGAAATTAATTTGGTTTTATCTATTTGCTATGTTACCTGACCCGAATAGAGGCAAACATTTTAGTATTTAGTATGCACATCAGACCCTTTGAATAGTTCCGACCGCTGTGATATTATTTTTTGGGTCAACCGCTGGGTGTGTGGTCAACCTACCTTGCAATTGTTCAATTTTTCTGTATAATGTAGAGTTATTTTTTGGATGTCGATTAAAAAAATCAGCATATGCATAATGTCTTAGGAATAAAAAAAGGAAAAGCAAATTATCATGAATGTATTTAATATTATATATAACTAGTAATTTAACCCCCTTGACTCGCGTTACAGTGGTGGTGTGAAACACTAAAACCGTAACTAAAGCTCAAATCTTGGTGCTTGAGAGTAAATTGAATCTCCTTGATTATGACCATCATAGCTTTGAATTCTTAACTTTCAGGTTGTTTAACATTTTCTGAAAGACGTTAAAAAAAGGTCTGCAGTCCAACATATTTTTAGCAGCCAAACATCTTTATAGCAGCCCACTTTAGTACCTGATCAACCGATCAGTTTAAGCCATAATTAACTTGTAAACACAACATAAAGAGTGGAAGCAAAGCATCACATAAAACAAGTCGTAAACACAGTTTAAAGAGTGGTGTAGGAATACCAATACAAGATCGCATTTTAGTGTAAAATTCCCTAAGACAAATGTATTTAGGTAACTAACTGTCACACCCCGACCAAAGGCGGCGGAACATGCCGAGGTGTAACGATTGTCCATAAGCACATGACACTAATTAAAGTGACAGTATTTAATAAACTCATTTCATTTCACAATATCGAAAATGTCACATAACAATTATCCATAAAATAACCATAAACAAGATATCACAAAATATGGCAAATTGATATTGTTCATTTTTACTAATATCCTAAGGTCTTTGATGTCGTTTTCTTCACAATCATAAATCAACCAAGATGCAAACCTGCAACATTTCATAAAATAAAGTTTGTCAACACAAAGGTCGGTGAGCAATTCATAAGTTTAATCATATTAGTATATAATAAATATTGCCACAAAACTTGCATACGAAACGATAAATAAAAGTGGTAATTTGGATAAATAGATATCGCTAAACACATTAGCGACACCTAGCTATAAGGGGATGCCAAATAGTCTAGGATTTTATAGTTATCGTTAATTGCATTACGTTAACGACACCTTGCTATAAGGGGATGCCAAATAGTCTAGGATTTTATAGTTCCACCAACCAAAAGCGATAAACACATAGGCATATAAACATAGAACACCAAATCGAGCAATTATTTAGGTAAAGTATACAACTACGTTTGTGGTTTAAGATTCAAATATAAAGCATTTTGTTGAATAAGTATGAAATGTCACCCCCAAAATAAAAGATGGAAAATGGGGTATGAAGTACTCACCTTCAATTAGTAAACTTGAAAGATGATAATTTGGAGATTTGTCGGAACGACGAGTTTTACGCACAATGCCTAAAAAGAAAAGAAGTCTTGAATTTAGAAAGGTTGTCTTGAAGGTCTTTAAACAAAATAAATGTTGAGAAATGTAAATAATTAAAGTTCAAGGTTTAAAATGTGACTATTTAAGAATTTAAAATAATAACCCTTTAAAAATGTAAGTTTACTCGAAACCGGGTTAAAGTATCTAACCTTAATATTTACTCAACCTATGTTAAGTAATAAGGTGTGTAAAATGCAAGAATGCAAATCCCTTTGGAATAAAGATACTAAAACGAGTTTTTTTATCGAGTGTTCGGATTGTCGGTTCGGGTCTTGATGATTGGTCAAACCCAAAGTCAACTTTCCAAAATAATGAATGTTATGAGATAACTCAATAAAATTTAATAAGACTTAACCAAGTATGTAGTTCCATTGTTTTAGAACTAACAACGCACGTTAAGCGAGTGTTCGGTTTTGTCGGTCCAAACTTTGTTATGAGATCAAGTTGGATCCAACATTTCCAAGTACTTAAGAAAATATTTAAAAATCAATTTGTAACTATTTTTAAAGAAATATACAAGTCTTGATGGCTAAAAAAAACACACTTGTGTGTCTTAAGCGAGCAAGAATCGGTTTGGTTCGGTTTCCATCTTACAACAAGTTCATAGATGGTTTCCACATGTCCAAACACTAAATAACTTGTATAATAATGTACAAATAAAAAATACCAAAAGTTAACAATGAAGTCTTTAAACAAAAGTTCGGTTTTCGGTTCGGATCGTGTTTCGGGTTAAGACCGAGATAAGATTCTACAAACCCATAACCATAGAATTTGTAAAAATGATTTTAGAAACTTAGATCTAACACTAAGTATGTTTAAACAAACAAAACTAGTAACAAAGTTCGGTTTACGGTTTAGAGCTATTTACGGTTAAACCGAAGCATAGACTCTTAAAAACCCATAACCATGGAACTTGTAAACATGACCAACAAACTAAAATAAGCAAGATTAATATGTATGAACAAGTTATATAGATGTATATATATCAAGGACACGAAGTCCTCCATGAAACCTTGCCTTATGGGGTCCGAAACCTCACCGACCGGAATCGGAGAAGTAACTACCAAAGGTAAACAAGGGGTGTATATTATATATATGTTGCACAGCCATAAACAAGTATTAATAAGGCTACATAAACTAATTAAGATGAAAGACCAAAATCCTTCAAGAACACTTAAGAAGATAACCTTGAATCTTTGATGTTTGAGAGAGTTTTTTTTTTTTGGAGTTGTAGCAAGGGAAAATGAAGAGGAAAGGTGGTGTATATATAGGGTAATGTTGGTGGTCAAATATGAGTGTGAGACACAAGAGTTTTCATGCAAAATGGATCAAGACAAAAACACAAAACAACAAAAAAAATAATAAAATAAATAAATAAATAAATAAAAATAAAAATAAAGGTAGGATGTTTTCAAGACCCAACAAGTGTGAAACAATATTGTAACATAAATCCATCATTTTGATTATAACATAAGCTTCGGTTTACAAATCGGGTCGGTTTACATAATAAACAAATACAAAAACGAATACAAACAAAACCCGAAATTGACGAATGTCACACTAACAGTTTAGACAACCTTTCGATTCATTAATTGCAAAAAAGTTAAATGAATAAAGTGCAAAAACAAATCTAGTTACACTTACTCCATAGTACTCGCTACTCATGTCGTCCTATATCTTCGACCCTGTTGTCTCAAGATTCACTATATTCAACATGTATCTACAATTCCTATTCATGTTTGCCTCATTACACCACATTACTTTCGTTTACAGAAAAATGATAAATTGACAGTTGAAGTTTGGTAGCAACATTTACACCACTTTAAATTCAGTTGAAGCAAATGATTAACCCTCTGCATGAATAAACACCCAATTAACTAAACTATTTATGCCCTTATCTTCAATACCTAGCTAACCAATCAAAGCAGGTAAAACCCCATGACCAGAAACACACAGAGTACTAAACTTAAGAACGATACTATCAATGTTGAAAGTCAACTCCAAAACATCACACCCTTTCTTAAATGAGCTTACAAATTGCTTGCACAATGTTTCTATGCACCTCTTAACTAATTGAGACACTACAAAATAAGAGATAAAGAAGCACCATATGAGATTATACAGACATCTAGCATGAAAAACAATTCATTTTCCTATCAATTTGAAAACCCAACGACCTAACAAAATTTATGGTTTGTGCACAATTTGTATAGTGGCTCGAACCTATCATTACCGTAACAACAATCAATTTCAAATCAGAAATTAACATCACGTAACCTTAGCTTTCGTGTTCCATTATTTGGGGGCACGTTCCTGAATCAAACAGATTCGAGATTTCACTTGAAACGCATCATCCGATGATCAACGTAAGCCGTTGTAGATAGTAGGGTTGTAACCCTTCTAATTGACCTGGTGAGTAGCATCTCCGCATGTGGATTGGGGGTAATCGTCGGCGATGGAGAGAACGACAACGAAGCCTAACACATCATTGTCACTCAGCCTAGCATATCATCATCGTCTGTCGATACAGTAGAAGGTAGGTCATGGCGTTGGAGTCATAGAGAGAGAGAAAAGCCAAAACAAGAAAGATTATGACATCAAGAGAAGCAGAGAAAAATAGAGGTACAAACCTAATACACAATACAATTGTTAAGCAAGAGGTAAAACAACGTGAAATCAAGTATTAGATACGGGTAAGGGTATAGGGATAACACATTTATTGATTTTCTCTTTCCACATGCAAGATGCATGTCAATTCCCCATGTCACACCCCGCCTTCGGACCTAGGCGTGTGACTCACAGTTGGTATCACTTTTGTCAATTTATCAAAGTTTGCAGCGAAAAATATTAATTTAAAATATTTACTTTTATAACATAGGGAATTAAATACCCTTGTTTGTTTTACAAAATGTATTTGTTTAAAACAAGTTTAATATATATGCTTCATTACAAAATTAGCTGAGCCACCAGCTGCATTCTATGCCTAGTGATCTTCTATCTCCATTGGCATATCCTTCTCTATACCTTACTCTTGATTACCAGAAAACAGTTTGAAAATACGTCAGCTATATGCTGGTGAATACGCTGACTCAATAAAACATTTTCACAATTCGTAATGACATAACACCAATAGTGTTCAACGACTCAGTGGGTCTCAATCCCATCTCATTGGAACTAAACATACGCACAAACCACATAATCGGACTTCACTCGCCCTAGAGACAGTCACTTGCCTCATGGTTAGTATGTCTGTTGTAACACCCCGACCAAAGGCGGATTATACATCGGGGCGCCACATATTGTTTCATTACTCGTGACACTATTGGGTGTCAATATTTAATAAATACATTCATTCGCGCACGCGCAGGGTAAACACAAGATAACATAAATCATCATAAATCAATATATTATAAGGCAAAATATTCGAACAGCAATAACTTGTCTTGATACATTTTAATCTAGGTCCAAAATAAAGAAACTTCCTATGTGTCCACAAGCTCCAAAACAGCTACTGCAAACCTGAACATGTGTTAAAATAAACGTCAAACACTTGCGTGTTGGTGAGAAATCAAGTTCAATACAATACATAGATAACAATAAATCTGCGCGCAACATGTGTATGTCTGGTTTTCAACAAAGGTGTAATCTGATCGGGACCAACTCTAAGATTCATAAGACTGCCAGTGCTCACAATTGAGCTCACAAACAAGACAAACTGTGCATGTGTAAACAAAAGAGAAAATCATAAACGATAGTTCTCCCGTGTTCATCTAATGGTACCATGAAAACTGCGGAATAGACCGACAAGACGGTTAATGATCCACACATACAAATAAACAGCCAAGTCTACGTCCTCAACACATGGGATACTGCGCGACTAAAGTTCATAAACAAGTTTAAGACTCTAAGTTTGTATGAACACATGAACATCCCAAAACATTAAAAGCAAAAAGGGATTAGGTACGAGATTACTCACTTGATAAACGATGCGGTGTAAGATAAAGCAAGAACCAACTTTAAACAAGCACAAGTTAACCTATAAATAAGATTATTGTTTTAATGATTGGTTTAAGTCTTGATTATAAGTTAGCATAATTAATAAGTAAATTATTATATATAATATATATATATTACCGGAAAAGCAGGGCAGAATAGGGAGGAAGACGGAGGCAGAGAGGAAGACGGCAGAGAGAGCAAGGGGCAAGAGAACAGGAGAGATTAAGTGTTTTGTGTGTTTAGTGTTATGAAAATATTACTATTATTTATAGGAAAACCCTAGGAGACATAATCCCTAGAAAAGGGGAAAGGATCTATAACAGGATCAAGCAAAAGATATCAAAAAGCATAAGAATCCAAAAGCAAAAGATATGGAAAGATATGGCAGCTGCAGGGGGCAAGATAAAGCTGACAGGTTAACAGTAAAAAGCATGGGCGGATCAGATAAAGGTACTGGTCAAGCATGGCAAAAGCAGATCTCCAAAGATAATGTCAGTCACTTTATCTGCCAACCAATGGGGTTGGTGCGCATGCTGCGCCGAAAGTAACTTTTCAGACATAAAGCAGATTAGGTCAACAGCACAAAAGATAAGACAACACAAAAGCAACGGCTAGATTAAACAGAAGAAAACTCAAAGGGTTCAGCGCGAGAAGGCTAAGGCGCGAAGGCAGACACAGAAGGTCAAGAGAGCGCGAGCGCGAAGGCAGACAGAAACAACCTTAACGCGTCGCGGAAAGAACTACATTTCTAAGCGCGTCGCGGGAAGAATCACATTTCTTAGCGCGCCGCGGGAGGAACTAGAATTCCTAGCGCGCCGCGGGAAGAACTATAATTCTTCGCGCGTCGAGGGATGAACTACGATTCTTAGCGCGCTGCGAGAAGAACTACAAATCCTTAGCGCGTCGCGGGAAGAACTACCGTTCTTAGCGCGCTGCGAGAAGAATTACAATTCTTAGCGCGCTGCGAGAAGAGTTCGTCTCGCGTATCGCTGAAACAGGTGGTCTTCACGCAGGATTCCTTGCAAGGGGTCTGCGCAGACAACCTTAGGCGGGAAGGAACAAAAGAGTTAGAAGAAAAAGAGGGAAACAAGGCTTAAGGGCGGGACGGCGACAAGAGGGAAAAGAAGGCGGAAAGAGAGAAGGAGAGGGACGGGACGGCGGAAAGAAAAAGAGAGAGAGAGAAAGAGGCGGGAAGGAAAATATATTATTATTATTAAAAATAAAGTATAAGTATAAATAAATATTAAATCATAAAAGAAAGAGATCGGGTCAGAGAAACGGGTACCTGGGTCGGGTCGGATCAGGGCAGATGTCACAGTCTCCCCTACTTTAAGAAATTTCGTCCCGAAATTTATCTCGAAGTAGGTTGCGCAGAGAACAGGTGCGGGTACTGTGACATCTGCCCCGATCCGACCCGACCCAGGTACCCGTTTCTCTGACCCGATCTCTCTTTTATTATTTAATATTTATACTTATATTTTACTTTTTATAATAATATATATTTTCCTTCCCGCCTCTCTCTCTCTCTTTCGTTCCGCCGTCCCGTCCCTCTTCCTTCTCTCTTTCCGCCTTCTTTTCCCTCTTGTCGCCGTCCCGCCCTTACGCTTTGTTTCCCTCCTTTGCTTGTCCTTTGGTTCTTCCCGCCTAAGGATGTCTGCAGCTCCACGCGCCAGACTCCTTACATGGAAGCCTGCGTGAAGACATCTTGTTCCTGCGATGCGTGAAGAGAACTCTTCTCGCAGCGCGCTAAGAATGCATGTTCTTCCCGCAATGCGCTAAGAATGTATGTTCTTCCCGCGATGCGCTTAGAATTCTTGTTCTTCACGCAGCACGCTAAGGATTTGTGATTCTTCCCGCAGTGCGCTAAGGATTGTTGTGCCAGCCTTCGCGCTCGCGCACTCAGCCTTCTCGCGCTAAACCTTTGAGTTTTCTTCTGTTTAATCTAGCCGTTTGCTTTTGTGTTGTCTTATCTTCTGTGCTGTTGACCTAACCTATCTAATGTCTGAATAGTTACTTTCGGCGCAGCATGCGTACCAACCCCCATTGGTTGGTAGAAAAAGTGACTGACATTATCTTTTGAGATCTGCTTTTGCTATGCTTGACCAGTACCTTTATCTGATCCGCCCATGCTTTTTACTGTTCCCTGACAGCTTTATCTTGCCCTCTGCAGCTGCCATATCTTTTGATATCTTTTGCTTTTGGAATCTTTTGCTTTTTGAGATCTTTTCCCCTTTTCTAGGGGTTATGTCTCCTAGGGTTTTTCTATAAATAATAGTATTATTTTTCATAACACATCACACACAAAACACTTAATCTCTCCTGTTCTCTTGCTCCTTGCTCTCTCTGCCGTCTTCCTCTCTGCCTCCGTCTTCCTCCTTGTTCTTCCTGCTTTTCCGGTAATATATATTATAATTTACTTATTAATTATGCTAACTTATAATCAAGACTTAAAACCAATCGTTAAAACAATAATCTTTAATTATAGGTTAACTTTGCTTGTTTAAGAGTTGATTCTTGCACATCTATCACCGCATCGTTTATCAAGTGAGTTATCTCGTATCTAATCCCTTTTTATTTTAAATGCTTTGGGATGTTCATGTGTTCATACAAAACTTGAGTCTTAAACTTGTTTATGAACTTTAGTCGCGCAGTATCCCATGTGTTGAGGACGTTTACTTGGCTGTTTATTTGTATGTGTGTATCATTAACCGCTTTGTTCGGCCTATTCCGCAGTTCCGTTGGTACCATTAGTTGAACACGGGAGACCTATCGTTTACGGTTTTCTTTGTTTACACTTGCACAGATGTTTTCTCGTTTTTATGCTCAATTGGGAGCATGGATTGAACTATGATCTATGAACTATCTTAGGCTTGATCACAATCTGATTACACCCTTGTTAAACTCTAGACATACACGTGTTGCGCGCAGATTTACTGTGATTATCTATGATTATCTATTAAACTTGATTTCTCACCAACACGCAAGTGTTTGACGTTTATTTTAACACATGTTCAGGTTTGCAGTAGCTGTTTTGGAGCTTGTGGACACGTAGGACGTTTTTACTTTTGGACCTAGAATTAAAATGTATCAAGACAAGTTAATGTTGTTCGAATGTTATAATTTATAATATATTAATTTATGTTTGATTTATGTTCTTCATTTTCCCCGCTGCGCGTGCGCGATAAAATGTGTATTAATAAATATTGACACCAATAGTGTCGCGAGTAATGAAGCAATATGTGGCGCCCCGATGTATAATCCGCCTTTGGTCGGGGTGTTACAGATTGGTATCAGAGCTCGTTGACTTTAGGATAGGTGGTTAGACGTAACGGCCTAGAATACCTAAGAGTCCCTTCTCGCGCATGAGAGAAATCTCATGTTTGCGCGCTTATTGTTAATTACTCGTTATTTATGAATATGCTCGCGCTTGCGCAGTATATGATTTTATTCCGCGATATTTCGATTTTTGTGAATTTCGATTTTTATTGATTTTACTTACATATTCGTTTGTTGGGGTTGAAAATCCGAAAAGTCATGGTGATACATGAATAGTTGATTTTCAATTTCCATTTACGATTATGTTCTGAGGTTGGAGACTTGAAAAGTCATGGTGATACATGAATTGTCAACCTCCAATGCTCATTTTCTTGTATGTTTTATATTGAGGATTGAAAAGTCATGGTGATACATGAATCGTCAATCTCCAATACTCGTTTGCCCGTATATTTTAAATTGGGAATTCGGAAAGTCATGGTGATACATGAATTGTCGATTCTTGATTCGAATTTGTTACCTTTATTAAGTCTGCATTTAGGATCATTTATTTTACTTTAACTTTTGATAGTATCTAACTCCGTGAAACCAAGCTTTATAAGATTAAAACTTTGCGATAAAAACCAAGACATTAACTAAAATTAAAATTTTTATAGAATGCCTCCGCTATCTCGCCGATTTCAGAGAAGAGAAGCCTCGCGCATGCGTAGACAGCAACGTTCCCAGGAAATGGCCGCCGCAATAGCCCAAGCTTTGAGCCAAAACAATGCTAATACCTCGAGTTATAACATTAAGTCCTTTAATGCGGGTAACCCTCCGAAGTTCACAGGTCTTGAAGGAGCCACCGTGATGCTCCAATGGCTTGAGAAGATTGAAAACGCTTTCCTCCATACCCAATGCCCCTCAGAAAGACGAACCCTATATGCTTCCAGTGTCCTGGAATCCAGAGCGCTTACATGGTGGAATGGAGTAGCTCATGCGCGTGGCGCAGAGGCTGCTTCTAGCATGACATGGGAGGAATTCAAGGAAATTCTTACGCGAGAATTCTGCCCTCCCAACGAAGTTAAGCGCCTGGAGGAAGAATTCTGGAACTTGAAGCAATACAGCGGTGAAGCGCGCGAGTACGCGACGCGCTTCCACGAGCTAAGCTTACTGGTCCCTCACCTTGTTACCCCTTCCCGCCGGGCAATCGAGAAATTCCTTGGGGGTCTCCCCATGGAAATTCAAGATTCTGTATGGGCCAGAAACCCAGTTACCCTCTCTGACGCCGTCGAATTGGCCGCTGTGCTCAGCGACAACCATGTCAGAGCAGGAACCCTGTTCCTGCGGGGAACTGAGAAGACCAAACCCACCAAGACTGTCCCTGAACCAACAGAAACCAAACCAGAACCCTCAAACCATAACCAGAAACGTAGGCGCAGACAAGCCTATGCGCTTACCAACCTGCCCATTGTCCAGCAACCAATTTATCAACCAGTTTACGCGCCTAACCCACTGTCAACCTACCCAGCACCTCCTGTAGTCCACAACTATGCCTTAACCAATCCAGCACTTCCTGCCCCGCCAACTAAGAAACCTTACACAGGAAACCAACCCTTTTGCCCAACCTGTAGACTTCATCACCCACCTCAAGTCCCGTGTCGACAATGTAACCGATGTGGCCGCGTAGGTCACTCCGTTGAGTACTGTAGAACCCCTCCCTCCAATCCAATTGCGCCAACACCACCAGCCTACCCACAGAACCCACAGCCAACTTACCAAAACCCACGACCCAGATCGTGCTTTAACTGCGGTGATCCAAGTCATTTCCGGAACGCGTGCCCAAGGCTACAAGTTCAGATTACTCAAGCGAATCCGGTGAACCAAATTTCGAACCAAGTGACGCGTGGCCGAGCTTTTAACATAACCGCGCACCAAGCGCAAGCGAATAACGACGTAGTTAATGGTACATTTTTGCTTAACGGATTTTATGCATCTATGCTTTTTGATACTGGCGCCGATCGAAGTTTTATCTCTCGCGCCTTCGAGCAGAAGCTTGCGCGACCGCGCGATAATTTAAAAGAAAATTTTTCAGTTGAATTGGCTAATGGCGAAACTGTTTTAATTAACTCTGTGATCAAGGATTGTACGCTTAACCTTAACGAAAACGATTTTCTGATCGACCTCATCCCCATGCCTCTTGGGAGCTTTGATGTTATTATTGGTATGGACTGGCTCTCGAAGAATCGCGCCGAAGTTATTTGCGCCAAGAAGTTGATTCGCATACCTCGAGAAAATGGTGATCTTCATATCTACGGCGAAAAACCCTCCAGTGGTCTTAAACTTATGTCTTGCGCCGAAGCCCAAAGACTCATGCGGAAGAAGTGTATTGCATTTCTAGCCCATGTGGTTAAACCCGATGAAGGAAAGAAGCTTCGCGATATCCCTGTTGTGCGTGATTTTCCTGAAGTTTTTCCTGATGATCTTCCTGGTATCCCTCCCGCTCGTGAAGTCGAGTTTCGTGTTGATCTTGTCCCTGGTGCTTCCCCCGTTGCTAAATCTCCTTACCGTCTGGCACCCGCTGAGATGCAAGAATTGGCCAGCCAACTTCAAGAGTTGACTGCTAAAGGATTCATTCGCCCTAGCTCTTCGCCCTGGGGTGCTCCGGTGTTGTTCGTTAAAAAGAAAGATGGATCGTTTCGCATGTGTATTGATTACCGCGAGTTGAACAAACTCACCATTAAAAACCGGTATCCCTTACCGCGTATTGACGACCTCTTTGATCAACTCCAAGGTGCCTCTTGTTTCTCGAAGATTGATCTCCGCTCTGGCTATCACCAGTTGCGTATCCGCGATGAAGATGTTCCGAAGACTGCTTTTCGTACTCGTTATGGCCATTTTGAATTCTTGGTCATGTCCTTCGGTTTAACCAACGCACCCGCCGTTTTCATGGATCTTATGAATCGGGTGTGTAGGCCTTTCTTGGATAAATTCGTGATCGTGTTTATCGATGATGTTCTGGTGTATTCTAAGACCAAGGCCGAGCATGAGCAACATCTCCGATTGGTATTGCAAAAGCTTAGAGCCGAGCAACTCTATGCTAAGCTTTCCAAGTGTGAATTTTGGTCTGATGAAGTACAGTTTCTTGGTCATGTTGTAAATAAGATGGGTATTCATGTCGACCCATCCAAGATTGAAGCAATCAAGAACTGGATTACGCCATCCTCTCCTTCTGAGATCCGTTCCTTTCTGGGCTTAGCTGGTTATTACCGGCGTTTCATTTCGAACTTCTCGAAGATCGCTTTGCCTTTAACAGCTCTAACGCACAAAGGTAAACCGTATATTTGGGGCTCGAAGCAAGAAGAAGCCTTTCTAACGCTCAAGCGTCTGTTGTGTGAAGCTCCTGTTCTTGCGCTACCTGAGGGTAATGATGATTTTGTCGTGTACTGCGATGCCTCCAATCAAGGTCTCGGTTGTGTTCTTATGCAACGAGGCAAGGTTATCGCTTACGCATCAAGGCAACTTAAGGTTCATGAAAAGAATTATACAACTCACGACCTCGAGCTTGGTGCAGTTGTTTTTGCCTTGAAGATCTGGAGACACTACCTTTATGGTACTAAGTGTATCCTCTACACTGACCATAAAAGCCTTCAGCATATCTTTGATCAAAAGGAACTTAACATGAGGCAACGCCGATGGAACGAACTCATCAGCGATTACGATTGTGAGATCCGGTATCATCCTGGTAAGGCTAATGTGGTAGCCGATGCGCTCAGCCGAAAACCCTGCCAGCTTAACTGTATCTTGCCGCGCACCCAGCTTCACTTCGCGCCGATTCAAAGCAACCTTGAATCGCGTATTCGTGACGCGCAGCGCGCATCCATCAGTAATGGTAACCTTCGCGCCGAGTTAGCGTGTGGCGCGGAAGCACTTTTTGTCCCTAATCTGAGTGGAATTCTCTGCTATCTTAATCGCATCTGGATTCCCTTTGATGAGAATCTTCGCGCTGATATCCTGAGTGAAGCGCACAAATCTCGATATTCTATTCATCCTGGCGCCGATAAGATGTACAAGGATTTGCGCATAACTTATTGGTGGCCTGGCATGAAAAAGGATATTGCTGTGTTCGTAGCTAAGTGCCTGACTTGTTCTAAAGTTAAAGCTGAACACCAACGCCCATCTGGTTTGCTCGAACAACCAGAAATTCCTACGTGGAAATGGGAAGGTATAGCGATGGACTTTATTACCAAGTTACCTTTGACAGCAAGCAAACATGATAGCATTTGGGTAATAGTGGATCGATTGACTAAGTCTGCTCACTTTCTGCCCATTCGTGAAAACTACCGTGTTGAGCATCTCGCGCAGCTTTATGTCAAGGAAATCGTCTGCCGCCATGGTACTCCTTTGAGCATCATATCCGATCGCGATGGCCGTTTTGTATCTCGCTTTTGGAAATCTCTCCAATCTGCGCTAGGAACTCGCTTGGACATGAGTACGGCATATCATCCTCAGACTGACGGTCAGTCTGAGCGAACTATTCAAACTCTTGAGGATATGCTCCGATCTTGTGTTCTTGATTTTGGAGGTAATTGGGATTCACACCTGCCTTTGATCGAGTTTTCTTATAACAACAGCTATCATTCCAGTATCGGTATGGCCCCATTTGAAGCACTTTACGGTCGTAAATGCCGCTCCCCGATTTGTTGGAGCGAAGTGGGTGAAACTCAAATCACAGGACCCGAACTTGTTCAAGAGACAACCGATAAAATCGCCAAGATCCGTGATCATTTGCTGACTGCCAGAAGCCGACAGAAGAGTTACGCAGATCGTAGGCGAAAGCCTCTCGAATTTCAAGTTGGTGATCTTGTTCTCCTCAAAGTGTCGCCTTGGAAAGGTGTTGTCCGCTTTGGGAAGAAGGGTAAGCTTGCTCCTCGTTATGTTGGTCCATTCAAGATTCTCGCGCGTGTGGGAAAAGTTGCCTACAGACTTGACCTGCCGCTCGCGCTCAGTAATGTGCATCCAACGTTCCATGTTTCCAATCTCAAGAAGTGTTTAGCTGACGAGAACCTTCACATTCCACTTGATGAAGTTCAAGTTGATGAATCCATGCATTTCATTGAGAAGCCTGTTGAGATTATGGATCGCGAGGTTAAGCAAACCAAGCGCAGTCGTATCCCTATCGTGAAAGTTCGCTGGGAGTCCAAGCGCGGAGCCGAGTTTACATGGGAAAGGGAAGATCAAATGAAGATCAAGTACCCGCACCTGTTCTCTGCGCAACCTACTTCGAGATAAATTTCGGGACGAAATTTCTTAAAGTAGGGGAGACTGTGACATCTGCCCCGATCCGACCCGACCCAGGTACCCGTTTCTCTGACCCGATCTCTCTTTTATTATTTAATATTTATACTTATATTTTACTTTTTATAATAATATATATTTTCCTTCCCGCCTCTCTCTCTCTCTTTCGTTCCGCCGTCCCGTCCCTCTTCCTTCTCTCTTTCCGCCTTCTTTTCCCTCTTGTCGCCGTCCCGCCCTTACGCTTTGTTTCCCTCCTTTGCTTGTCCTTTGGTTCTTCCCGCCTAAGGATGTCTGCAGCTCCACGCGCCAGACTCCTTACATGGAAGCCTGCGTGAAGACATCTTGTTCCTGCGATGCGTGAAGAGAACTCTTCTCGCAGCGCGCTAAGAATGCATGTTCTTCCCGCAATGCGCTAAGAATGTATGTTCTTCCCGCGATGCGCTTAGAATTCTTGTTCTTCACGCAGCACGCTAAGGATTTGTGATTCTTCCCGCAGTGCGCTAAGGATTGTTGTGCCAGCCTTCGCGCTCGCGCACTCAGCCTTCTCGCGCTAAACCTTTGAGTTTTCTTCTGTTTAATCTAGCCGTTTGCTTTTGTGTTGTCTTATCTTCTGTGCTGTTGACCTAACCTATCTAATGTCTGAATAGTTACTTTCGGCGCAGCATGCGTACCAACCCCCATTGGTTGGTAGAAAAAGTGACTGACATTATCTTTTGAGATCTGCTTTTGCCATGCTTGACCAGTACCTTTATCTGATCCGCCCATGCTTTTTACTGTTCCCTGACAGCTTTATCTTGCCCCCTGCAGCTGCCATATCTTTTGATATCTTTTGCTTTTGGAATCTTTTGCTTTTTGAGATCTTTTCCCCTTTTCTAGGGATTATGTCTCCTAGGGTTTTTCTATAAATAATAGTATTATTTTTCATAACACATCACACACAAAACACTTAATCTCTCCTGTTCTCTTGCTCCTTGCTCTCTCTGCCGTCTTCCTCTCTGCCTCCGTCTTCCTCCTTGTTCTTCCTGCTTTTCCGGTAATATATATTATAATTTACTTATTAATTATGCTAACTTATAATCAAGACTTAAAACCAATCGTTAAAACAATAATCTTTAATTATAGGTTAACTTTGCTTGTTTAAGAGTTGATTCTTGCACATCTATCACCGCATCGTTTATCAAGTGAGTTATCTCGTATCTAATCCCTTTTTATTTTAAATGCTTTGGGATGTTCATGTGTTCATACAAAACTTGAGTCTTAAACTTGTTTATGAACTTTAGTCGCGCAGTATCCCATGTGTTGAGGACGTTTACTTGGCTGTTTATTTGTATGTGTGTATCATTAACCGCTTTGTTCGGCCTATTCCGCAGTTCCGTTGGTACCATTAGTTGAACACGGGAGACCTATCGTTTACGGTTTTCTTTGTTTACACTTGCACAGATGTTTTCTCGTTTTTATGCTCAATTGGGAGCATGGATTGAACTATGATCTATGAACTATCTTAGGCTTGATCACAATCTGATTACACCCTTGTTAAACTCTAGACATACACGTGTTGCGCGCAGATTTACTGTGATTATCTATGATTATCTATTAAACTTGATTTCTCACCAACACGCAAGTGTTTGACGTTTATTTTAACACATGTTCAGGTTTGCAGTAGCTGTTTTGGAGCTTGTGGACACGTAGGACGTTTTTACTTTTGGACCTAGAATTAAAATGTATCAAGACAAGTTAATGTTGTTCGAATGTTATAATTTATAATATATTAATTTATGTTTGATTTATGTTCTTCATTTTCCCCGCTGCGCGTGCGCGATAAAATGTGTATTAATAAATATTGACACCAATAGTGTCGCGAGTAATGAAGCAATATGTGGCGCCCCGATGTATAATCCGCCTTTGGTCGGGGTGTTACAGGTACTTGATCTTCATTTGATCTTCCCTTTCCCATGTAAACTCGGCTCCGCGCTTGGACTCCCAGCGAACTTTCACGATAGGGATACGACTGCACTTGGTTTGCTTTACCTCGCGATCCATAATCTCAACAGGCTTCTCAACGAAATGCATAGTTTCATCAACTTGAACTTCATCAAGTGGAATGTGAAGGTTCTCGTCAGCTAAACACTTCTTGAGATTGGATACATGGAACGTTGGATGCACATTACTGAGCGCGGGCGGCAGGTCAAGTCTGTAGGCAACTTTTCCCACACGCGCGAGAATCTTGAATGGACCAACATAACGAGGAGCAAGCTTACCCTTCTTCCCAAAGCGGACAACACATTTCCAAGGCGACACTTTGAGGAGAACAAGATCACCAACTTGAAATTCGAGAGGCTTTCGCCTACGATCTGCGTAACTCTTCTGTCGGCTTCTGGCAGTCAGCAGATGATCACGGATCTTGGCGATTTTATCGGTTGTCTCTTGAACAAGTTCGGGTCCTGTGATTTGAGCTTCTCCCACTTCGCTCCAACAAATCGGGGAGCGGCACTTACGACCGTAAAGTGCTTCAAATGGGGCCATACCGATACTGGAATGATAGCTGTTATTATAAGAGAACTCGATCAAAGGCAGGTGCGAATCCCAATTACCTCCAAAATCAAGAACACAAGATCGGAGCATATCCTCAAGAGTCTGAATAGTTCGCTCAGACTGACCGTCAGTCTGGGGATGATATGCCGTACTCATGTCCAAGCGAGTTCCTAGCGCAGATTGGAGAGATTTCCAAAAGCGAGATATAAAACGGCCATCGCGATCGGATATGATGCTCAAAGGAGTACCATGGCGGCAGACAATTTCCTTGACATAAAGCTGCGCGAGTTGCTCAACACGGTAGTTTTCACGAATGGGCATAAAGTGAGCAGACTTAGTCAAACGATCCACTATTACCCAAATGCTATCATGTTTGCTTGCTGTCAAAGGTAACTTGGTAATAAAGTCCATCGCTACACATTCCCATTTCCACGTAGGAAATTCTGGTTGTTCGAGCAAACCAGATGGGCGTTGGTGTTCAGCTTTTACTTTAGAACAAGTCAGGCATTTAGCTACGAACACAGCAATATCCTTCTTCATACCGGGCCACCAATAAGTAATGCGCAAATCCTTGTACATCTTATCAGCGCCAGGATGAATAGAATACCGAGATTTGTGCGCTTCACTCAGGATATCAGCGTGAAGATTCTCATCAAAGGGAATCCAGATGCGATTGAGATAGCAGAGAATTCCACTCAGATTAGGGACAAAATGTGCTTCCGCGCCACACGCTAACTCGGCGCGAAGGTTACCATTACTGATGGATGCGCGCTGCGCGTCAAGAATACGCGATTCAAGGTTGCTTTGAATCGGCGCGAAGTGAAGCTGGGTGCGCGGCAAGATACAGTTAAGCTGGCAGGGTTTTCGGCTGAGCGCATCGGCTACCACATTAGCCTTACCAGGATGATACCGGATCTCACAATCGTAATCGCTGAAGAGTTCGTTCCATCGGCGTTGCCTCATGTTAAGTTCCTTCTGATCAAAGATATGCTGAAGGCTTTTATGGTCAGTGTAGAGGATACACTTAGTACCATAAAGGTAGTGTCTCCAGATCTTCAAGGCAAAAACAACTGCACCAAGTTCGAGGTCGTGAGTTGTATAATTCTTTTCATGAACCTTGAGTTGCCTTGATGCGTAAGCGATAACCTTGCCTCGTTGCATAAGAACACAACCGAGACCTTGGTTGGAGGCATCGCAGTACACGACAAAATCATCATTACCCTCAGGTAGCGCAAGAACAGGAGCTTCACACAACAATCGCTTGAGCGTCAGAAAGGCTTCTTCTTGCTTCGAGCCCCAAATATACGGTTTACCTTTGTGCGTTAGAGCTGTTAAAGGCAAAGCGATCTTCGAGAAGTTCGAAATGAAGCGCCGGTAATAACTAGCTAAGCCCAGAAAGGAACGGATCTCGGAAGGAGAGGATGGCGTAATCCAGTTCTTGATTGCTTCAATCTTGGATGGGTCGACATGGATACCCATCTTGTTAACAACATGACCAAGAAACTGTACTTCACCCGACCAAAATTCACACTTGGAGAGCTTAGCATAGAGTTGCTCAGCTCTAAGCTTTTGCAACACCAACCGAAGATGTTGCTCGTGCTCGGCCTTGGTCTTAGAATACACCAGAACATCATCGATAAACACAATCACGAATTTATCCAAGAAAGGCCTACACACCCGGTTCATTAGATCCATGAAAACGGCGGGTGCGTTGGTTAAACCGAAGGACATGACCAAGAATTCAAAATGGCCATAACGAGTTCGAAAAGCAGTCTTCGGAACATCTTCATCGCGGATGCGCAACTGGTGATAGCCAGAGCGGAGATCAATCTTCGAGAAACAAGAGGCACCTTGGAGTTGATCAAAGAGGTCGTCAATACGCGGTAAGGGATACCGGTTTTTAATGGTGAGTTTGTTCAACTCGCGGTAATCAATACACATGCGAAACGATCCATCTTTCTTTTTAACGAACAACACCGGAGCACCCCAGGGCGAAGAGCTAGGGCGGATGAATCCTTTAGCAGTCAACTCTTGAAGTTGGCTTGCCAATTCTTGCATCTCAGCGGGTGCAAGACGATAAGAAGATTTAGCCACGGGGGAAGCACCAGGGACAAGATCAATACGAAACTCGACTTCACGAGCGGGAGGGATACCAGGAAGATCATCTGGAAAAACTTCAGGGAAATCACGCACAACAGGGATATCGCGAAGCTTCTTTTCTTCAGCAGGTTTAACCACATGGGCTAAAAATGCAATACACTTCTTCCGCATGAGTCTTTGGGCTTCGGCGCAAGACATAAGCTTAAGACCGCGGGAGTGTTTCTCGCCGTAAATATGAAGATCACCATTTTCTCGAGGAATGCGAATCAACTTCTTGGCGCAATAACTTCGGCGCGATAATGCGAAAGCCAGTCCATACCAATGATAACATCAAAGCTTCCAAGAGGCATGGGGATGAGGTCGATCAGAAAATCGTTTTCGTTAAGGTTAAGCGTGCAATCCTTGATCACAGAGTTAATTAAAACAGTTTCACCGTTAGCCAATTCAACTGAAAAATCTTCTTTTAAATCGCTGCGCGGTCGCGCAAGCTTCTGCTCGAAGGCGCGAGAGATAAAACTTCGATCGGCGCCAGTATCAAAAAGTACAGAAGCATAAAATCCGTTAAGCAAAAATGTACCATTAACTACGTCATTATTCGCTTGCGCTTGGTGCGCGGTTATGTTAAAAGCTCGTCCACGCGTTACTTGGTTTGAAATCTGGTTCACCGGATTCGCTTGTGTGATTTGCACTTGTAGTCTCGGGCACGCGTTCCGGAAATGACTGGGATCACCGCAGTTAAAGCACGATCTGGGTCGTGGGTTTTGGTAGGTTGGTTGTGGGTTCTGCGGGTAGACTGGTGGTGTTGGCGCAATTGGGTTGGCGAGAGGGACTCTACAGTTTTCTGCAAGGTGACCAGCGCGGCCACATCGGGTACAAAGTCGACACGGGGTTTGGGTTGGGTGGTGAAATCTACAGGTTGGGCAAAAGGGATGGTTTCCTGTGTAAGGTTTCTTAGTTGGCGGGGCAGGGAGTGCTGGATTGGTTAAGGCATAGTTGTGGACTACAGGAGGTGTTGGGTAGGTTGACAGAGGGTTAGGCGCGTAAACTGGAGGTATTATTTTGGCTCAAGGCTTGGGCTATCGCGGCGGCCATTTCCTGGGAACGTTGCTGTCTACGCATGCGCGAGGCTTCTCTTCTCTGAAATCGGCGAGATAGCGGAGGCATTCTATAAAAATTTTAATTTTAGTTAATATCTTGGTTTTAACGCAAAGTTTTAATCTTATAAAGCTTGGTTTCGCGGAGTCAGTTACTGTCAAAAGTTAAAGTAAAATAAATGACCCTAAATGCAGACTTAATAAAGGTAACAAATTCGAATCAAGAATCGACAATTCATGTATCACCATGACTTTCCGAATTCCCAATTTAAAATATACGAGCAAACGAGTATTGGAGATTGACGATTCATGTATCACCATGACTTTTCAATCTTCAATATAAAATATACAAGAAAATGAGTATTGGAGAGTGACAATTCATGTATCACCATGACTTTTCAAGTCTCCAACCTCAGAACATAATCGTAAATGGGAATTGAAAATCAACTATTCATGTATCACCATGACTTTTCGGATTTTCAAACCCAACAAACGAATATGTAAGAAAAATCAATAAAAATCGAAATTCAGCAAAAGTCGAAATATCGCGAAATAAATCATAAAATCATATACTGCGCAAGCGCGAGCATATTCATAAATAACGAGTAATTAACAATAAGCGCGCGAACATGAGATTTCTCTCATGCGCGAGAAGGGACTCTTAGGTATTCTAGGCCGTTACGTCTAACTACCTATCCTAAAGTCAACGAGCTCTGATACCAATCTGTAACACCCCGACCAAAGGCGGATTATACATCGGGGCGCCACATATTGTTTCATTACTCGTGACACTATTGGGTGTCAATATTTAATAAATACATTCATTCGCGCACGCGCAGGGTAAACACAAGATAACATAAATCATCATAAATCAATATATTATAAGGCAAAATATTCGAACAGCAATAACTTGTCTTGATACATTTTAATCTAGGTCCAAAATAAAGAAACTTCCTATGTGTCCACAAGCTCCAAAACAGCTACTGCAAACCTGAACATGTGTTAAAATAAACGTCAAACACTTGCGTGTTGGTGAGAAATCAAGTTCAATACAATACATAGATAACAATAAATCTGCGCGCAACATGTGTATGTCTGGTTTTCAACAAGGGTGTAATCTGATCGGGACCAACTCTAAGATTCATAAGACTGCCAGTGCTCACAATTGAGCTCACAAACAAGACAAACTGTGCATGTGTAAACAAAAGAGAAAATCATAAACGATAGTTCTCCCGTGTTCATCTAATGGTACCATGAAAACTGCGGAATAGACCGACAAGACGGTTAATGATCCACACATACAAATAAACAGCCAAGTCTACGTCCTCAACACATGGGATACTGCGCGACTAAAGTTCATAAACAAGTTTAAGACTCTAAGTTTGTATGAACACATGAACATCCCAAAACATTAAAAGCAAAAAGGGATTAGGTACGAGATTACTCACTTGATAAACGATGCGGTGTAAGATAAAGCAAGAACCAACTTTAAACAAGCACAAGTTAACCTATAAATAAGATTATTGTTTTAATGATTGGTTTAAGTCTTGATTATAAGTTAGCATAATTAATAAGTAAATTATTATATATAATATATATATATATTACCGGAAAAGCAGGGCAGAACAGGGAGGAAGACGGAGGCAGAGAGGAAGACGGCAGAGAGAGCAAGGGGCAAGAGAACAGGAGAGATTAAGTGTTTTGTGTGTGTAGTGTTATGAAAATATTACTATTATTTATAGGAAAACCCTAGGAGACATAATCCCTAGAAAAGGGGAAAGGATCTATAACAGGATCAAGCAAAAGATATCAAAAAGCATAAGAATCCAAAAGCAAAAGATATGGAAAGATATGGCAGCTGCAGGGGGCAAGATAAAGCTGACAGGTTAACAGTAAAAAGCATGGGCGGATCAGATAAAGGTACTGGTCAAGCATGGCAAAAGCAGATCTCCAAAGATAATGTCAGTCACTTTATCTGCCAACCAATGGGGTTGGTGCGCATGCTGCGCCGAAAGTAACTTTTCAGACATAAAGCAGATTAGGTCAACAGCACAAAAGATAAGACAACACAAAAGCAACGGCTAGATTAAACAGAAGAAAACTCAAAGGGTTCAGCGCGAGAAGGCTAAGGCGCGAAGGCAGACACAGAAGGTCAAGAGAGCGCGAGCGCGAAGGCAGACAGAAACAACCTTAACGCGTCGCGGAAAGAACTACATTTCTAAGCGCGTCGCGGGAAGAATCACATTTCTTAGCGCGCCGTGGGAGGAACTAGAATTCCTAGCGCGCCGCGGGAAGAACTATAATTCTTCGCGCGTCGAGGGATGAACTACGATTCTTAGCGCGCTGCGAGAAGAACTACAAATCCTTAGCGCGTCGCGGGAAGAACTACCGTTCTTAGCGCGCTGCGAGAAGAATTACAATTCTTAGCGCGCTGCGAGAAGAGTTCGTCTCGCGTATCGCTGAAACAGGTGGTCTTCACGCAGGATTCCTTGCAAGGGGTCTGCGCAGACAACCTTAGGCGGGAAGGAACAAAAGAGTTAGAAGAAAAAGAGGGAAACAAGGCTTAAGGGCGGGACGGCGACAAGAGGGAAAAGAAGGCGGAAAGAGAGAAGGAGAGGGACGGGACGGCGGAAAGAAAAAGAGAGAGAGAGAAAGAGGCGGGAAGGAAAATATATTATTATTATTAAAAATAAAGTATAAGTATAAATAAATATTAAATCATAAAAGAAAGAGATCGGGTCAGAGAAACGGGTACCTGGGTCGGGTCGGATCAGGGCAGATGTCACATCTGTAGTGTGCCCACTACAGTACATATATGTAAGGATCCATACACTTGTGTATTTTAGTCTGAGTGTTTAGTACTACCTTGTATCAAAACGTTTTATAAGATTTGAACCAACCCTCATACAAATATTTCCATAACTATTTTACATATGGATAACAGTCCATAGTTTTAAAGAGTAAATATCTTTTCAAAATATACAGTACATAGACGTATTCACGTCATAAAACATTTCACACTATAAAAAGGTTTGGATGTATTCACCTTTTGTTGATTTCAAGATTTCTCACCAACAGATGTCTGTTATTTATCTCGGACCTATAGTACGAGAATAACATTCTATAAATAACTAGATCTACAATCTAGCTATAAACCTTAAGTCTACTTGCATAACCTTTACCTTGATATTCATTTTATTTTATAAAATATTTATATACTACGTTTTTTCATCAAGAAAAAACGTGTATATATATATATATATATATATATATATCTCATTTCTTTATTCATAAGAAATATATTTATAATAAAGAATAATATTTTATTCATAACCTTATCTTATGAAAGCTACATTTCACTTATTATCTGATCAAGGTATAGACTATATCCCCGACTAGGGTCTAAGCCATATATAATAAAATAATCGGGCAGAACCCCTACCTTGTATGGCTTATCTGCTTAAACTTCACATGGGCAACACTCCTACTTGCACGTACTTCTAGACAACGAGTGTGTCGAGAATGACGGGATTTTGGCACTAAAACCGAGGTAAAATGTGTGTGATGTGATGGAGACTTCATCCCCATGGCTGCCTATTTATAGCCAGAATCTGTGCATCTTCGCGTATCGCGAAGGATTCTTCGCGTATCGCGAAGGACAAATGTAGCCGCAATTATTATTATAGTCCTTCGCGTATCGTGAAGTTGCTCAATAGCTTTGCTAAGTCAACCACTAGACCTGCCACGTGTCAGCACCTTTCAGTCCCTGGTCTTTAGTAGCTTGTTACATCTTGATCATGGTTCAAAAATACTAAAGCAGCCCTTATGCGGCTCGAAGCGGTGCTAGCTTTGCTGAGTCAACCACTAGACCTGCCACACCTTTCAGTCCCTGGTCTTTGGTAGCTTGTTACATCTTGATCATGGTTCAAAAATACTAAAGCGGCCTTTATGCGGCGATGCGAGCGTGCGAAGTGCAAAGTGCGCCATCAAAACGCCACATTACGCCCATCGCCCGAGTCCGTGCACGTCGGGTGCTTCGCGCCCTCCGCTAGGACTAGTAAGAGTGGTTAGCCACATAAGAACATTACCATAGAAAACTCTTTCCTTATAAAGTGTTTCCATTTCTTTCCCACTTTCCATGTGGGATAGAGTTTCCTTACTTATTTCATTAGCATAAAAATGCCTTCATTTATTTATCTTATTTTCCCCATTACTTATTTCATAAATACTTTTAGTTCTTTAACTTATAAACTTTCAAATTTGAACCAAAATTTTGTGGGTGTTACACCCCATCATTAGACGTCCATAACTTTTTTATACGGCATCTTAAAAAAAATAAAATCACCATAATAACGAGTGTTTTTATATCTTTTATATGAGTACAACATTGCTATATAAAAATAAAAAAAATAGTGGGTTTTTTACAAATTGTGTTTTACAAAGTTGTGTTTTTAAAATTGTGTTATACAATTGTGTTTTTCATTGTGTTTTTCATAATGCTATTGCTTTTCCATCGTGCCTTTTCTGGCGATGACTATCTTTCGATGACTTTCCGACAAAAATTCCATGCGACTTTCCGGCCAAAAAAGTTCCGACGACTTTTCCGACGAAAAATTCCGACAACTTTTTCGGCGAGGTGGTGGCGGTTGTGGTGCCGGTGGGCGGTGGTGGTTGTAGGAGATGAGCGAAGATATAAGTTGGTTTTGTGATTAAATTAAGTGGAGGGGCTTTGCACCCCCTCCATATCATTACCACATAGAAAACGAGACTTCGAAGCTCCTCTTCATAACTCCCTGCTGTAGTTTGTCGCCCCCTTTGTTGCTCGATTACATATATATGTGTGTGCGTGAGAGAGAGAGAGAGAGAAGTGGATGGCCCCACCACTTCCTCTTGTTGCTCAGTCTTCACACTACCGCTCCAACCCTTTGCACCCCCTTCCCCCTCTTTCCCAAGATGCCCCTCTATGGTGTTTGGGGCTTTGCTGCCCACATAGGATGGTCTGAGTGGCAAATTGATTAGTAGCATAGGGTACCTCGACACTTGGTTAGGTTTGTCCCTAAATGATATTAGAAATGATAACCAAAGGTCCATATTGATGGTAGTATACATAAGAAAATAAAATCACAAATACGAGTTCTCTACACATATATGCCAAAGATTGTGAAGATCGTTTTATCTAAGCATATTACATAATACTTACTGTGAGTGGTTCAATACCACTTGAAGAACCCGGATCAATCCCAGTTGAAGAAACACCACTATGTGGCGTCTGATCGCTACCGAGTACTTGACTTTTCGGTAGTGCCCGCCACTTATCAATGTATGGCATAGAGTCAAGATCCATGTTAGGGAGTTGGCGTGCTTTTAGCATCTTAAGAATCTTCTTGGATTTACCAAGAAGCTTAGCTGCATCCCGGACGTTGTCTCCTCTTTTCTCTATTGCATGATGATGGCACTTCAATTTTATTACCCGTGGTAAGTTGGTAAAGCAAGCAGATAATATATCTGCAATTGTAGTTGATATCCATTCAAAAAGTTTTTCATCACTTGGCCAATTTTTTTGTTCATCCCATTGAAGCAACATAGACCGAGTAATTCTATACATGGAACTTGCCAGAATGAACTTATAAGGCGATTGATCTATACTAGGCCTTTTGTTGCTCTTAAAAACTCTCACAATTTTTTCAGCTTCATCACCGAACCATTTAAGAATCTGCTTTGATGTATATCCTTTACGGGCCATCTTCTGAAGATCGATATGTAGCCATGAGCGGTATACTTCAACTCTGCCCACATGAGTTTTGTTGCTTTTCTTGTCTCTAGTGTGTCACTGTCTACATTGAGACGTTCTTCAATATTTCTTACAATTTGGATGCCTTCCTTCATACCCAAAAGTAATGACTTCACGTGACCATGTGCAATGTTAGGAAGTGCGATGGCAATTGATGTTAGCGTTACTACAACAAGGCTCCAACAATTGTGTGTTTCATCCTGATATAAAGGTTGGACTTGGTCATTTTCAAACTCTACCACTCCATTGAATCCTGTAGATTTTTCAAGAAGAAGCACAAGATTGCATGGTTCTTTCTTTTCTGAGGCGTTAAGTAGTTGAGTTATATAACGAAGTGTGTATCTTAAAATTCTATCTGAAAGCTTTGCATCCTCTTCAATTTGTACAACATACATACTGTATTCTTTTATTTCCGGGCTCCCATTGCCGTTAGGCGTGTGTGCTGCCTTTTGAAACCTTTCTATACATGACTTGAAGAAATGCCAACAATAAGAGATTATGATCAAAAAAATTCTTGGGGCAAGATTTACTGTTTTGCATATAACCAAGACTAAGATATGAAGTGATAAACAAAAGTTCAAAAACGTGTTTTTTGCGTTATGAAAAATTATTTTGCAAAGGCGACCTGGAATGTGTGAATGAACATGTGTATGTTTCCACTGTTGAAGCCTTTCGATCCAATGCTTTTCGACTCGAAACACGTTTAAATGGTTCTTACTCCATTCCTTAGATAGATTGTAATGACCAACAGATGAGAGGCATCTAAAAATTGGGGCAGTACTGCCAATTAAAGCTCCAACTGATTGCACGATAAATATTATTTCAAGTGACCATCTATAATCTGATGTTGCACATGAAATATATTCAAAATATTCTCTTATCTGAATTACATGTTGTACAAATTGTATGCCTACAATCAACGAAACATATAAGCATAAAACCCCAAAAGCAGAAGAAATTGGTGAGAAAGCAATAACAAATTGGGGGTTACGAGTTTCTGTCATCATCCAATACTTTTTAACATAACTTCTCAGCCCCTTTGAGGAAAAGATTTTCTCGTGATAACTTGAAACCAATCGCTGTGACTCCTTGTACCGGTGTTCTAATTTTTTTCTAGATGCTGAAACCGTCAAAGCTACTGAAAATGGCCATACAAATGCACATATAAGTATAGCGAGTGTACCCACAGACATATTAAGTGCGTATGTAGAAACTTGGATCCCTATATTTACACCAATGGTGATTAAGAGGATACCCAAGGCTACCATGTTCATTAGAAGCTCTCTGTCATCCATAAGCCCTAAAGATGGAAGAAAATTGGCTAACATCGTGATCAAGAAATAGATTCCGATCATCTTTGTATATTCAATGGTTATGGAACACGAGTTATCAGGACCATCAGTTGATAGATCCACCGGGAGCTTCATTGTTATTGCAATAAGTGTGATGGTAGAAGCATTAAGAGTGAAAATTTTGTTTGGAAACCAGAGTTTCCATTGCCAAATTGCTTTAACAGCATCGGCTGCCATCGCAAGGGTGCATATCAAAGATGCTACACCAACATACAAGCCCACCCATGGCATGGCATCCTTGGGAGATTCCCAAACCATTGTGTTAGAGAAAGGATATACTAAGATTATGCTTGATTTGCTAGAGCAAAAACATGCTTGTTATATTTATTTAAATACTAAAAGAGGTTTACAAGATATTTGCATACAAGTTCTTGGAAGTTGTTATCATTATTTTATTTTCCAGTTTCATGACTTCGTCTTGTTGAATGTTTCTTCCCCTCTCCTTCTCGCAGGCTAGCCCTGTCCTGAAAAGTTAATTAATTATTTAAAGTTGTTGAAAGTGTTTTAAATGCATTTTTTAGTGTTTGTTTTTTAATGGTTGCCACATATGAAAAGATAAAAATAGATTCGTCTGTATATAATCTGTTGAACTTAATCGTTTGGACTGTTTGGTAACTTCTTAATGGTTATTAAGAGGTTACCTCTTATGGATTTATAGCCTTTTAATAGTTAAGAGATAGTGTTAAGTCTGAATGGTTAAAAGGCTCTTAACCCTTCAGACTTAGCTTCTTAACCATTCAGATTTAACGCTACCTTTTAACTATTAAGAGGCTATGAATCATTAAGATGAGGTCTCTTATCGACCATTAAAAGGATATCAAACATGCTAATTGAGTAATTGGGTTAAAAATGTTCTAGAGTTGGTTTTTTTGTTATCATTTATTTTTTTATCGCTTAACTTTATTTTATTTCTTTTATTCTTTTGGACAATGAATTTTTTCAACCCCAATTCCACCTTTACTGTATTTGCAAGGATTTTAACTTACAATCATAGATAGTATTTGATATGTAGAACGAAAAGCATAATGGAATGAATCATTATGATAAATGAATGAAAAAAGAGTGTTTGGCAAGTTCATAGTCATAGAATGGAATGATCTAGTGCCTATTCCATTTCATTTCATTCCCTCTAAAATATCAAATAAAACATCATAAATTTATTTCATATCCATTACCCTTGTATTTTTCTTCATTTCATCATATCTTTTACCCTACATCCCCTCCACCACCCTGCCACACTACCAAGGACCACCGTCGCTGCCGCCACCCATGACCACCAATGCCATCACTGCTAACCGTCGCCTCCAACCATCGCTAACCGCCCCAACTGACCACCACCTCCGACCAACGCCACTGACACCACCAACGCCCAACGCCATCAACACCAATTGTCGCCTCCAACCACCACTGCCACTAAGCATCGTCGTAGCCGCCACCACCGCCGCCAAATGTCACCTCCGACCATCACCGCCACCCACCAGTGTCGCCACCATCGCGAACTGTCACCTCCGAACATCGCCATTACACACCACCACCGCCCATAGTTCGACGACGCCGCCACATCAAAGCCACCGTCAACGTCGCCTTCGACCATTGCCACCCACCATTGTTGTCGCCGCCGCACACCACCACCTGCCATGACCATCACCGCCCAACACCCCCCCCCCACCCCACCCCACCGTGAGTCACCACCAATTTATTTTATTCCTTTGTCTTTTCTTGTGTACCGAACAACATCAACCTCTTTCATTCCATTCCCACGTCTATTCCATTTTCTCATTTATTCTATTATTTCATACCAAACAGACACTTAAATTTGTAAAAGAGGTATCATACTACTCAATGAATTAGGTTTGTCATATATTTCACTTTTTCATTTTTAATCATGTATATTATATTTTTGAATTTTTATATTAGGAATTCTGTTTTAGGATTATGTTTTGGTATTACTTAAATAAATGATGGGGAAAGTGAATACGGTGCTGTCACGCACCTAAGTTTGGACGGAAAAACCCTTCAAAGCCACTTAAAGCATGCTTAGGATTGAATTTGAAAACACCTTAAACTACAATTCATGTTTTTCTTCAATCTCTATGTTTTTATAAATGATAAATCTATCCACCAAGGGGCACCGACTTCAGCAAATCTTAAACTACAATTCATGTTTTTCCTCAATCTCTTTTTTTTTTCTCTGTATACTTATGTCCTTCTAGACGTGTAGTTCATGTGGTTGGAGATATTCCGAAGACCGAGCCTCGTGATGAAAATAATTCAAAATATAAATGAAAAGTAATTAACAAGCAAAAAGTAAAAAGGTGAAATCTGTGAGCTTTTGTTTTATGAAATTGGAAATTAATTTGAAAAAATAAAATGAAGAACATGCTTGTGAGTTTTAGTTACAATCTAATTCAGTACGAAACTCAAGCAATCTATTTCACAGACAATAGGGGAAGTAAATTATGAGTGTTAGTTTTTTAGGGTTCCATTAAAACTAGGTAATTTGAAGGGTTTCCGTCTAAGTTTAGGTGCGTGACAGCACCGTATTCACTTTCCCCATAAATGATTGGGTTATCTTATTTTTGGATTTGTATTTACGAATTTTATTTTAGGATTTGGTTTTGGTTTTTATTTTCATATATTTGATCGGTTTTAGCATTTAATGTTTTTTGATGCATCACTTGTAGTATAGTGATAGATGACTTGGCTTCTTTAGTAAAGATCCAAGTTCAATCTCTATTTGTGTCATTTTTAATGGATTATGGCAATAGAATTTAAGCTAGGTATTGTGCAAGGTTGTTAGTTCGAATTTCGATCCTACACAGGATACAGTATCAATCTATCAAAAATAAAAACGTAGAAAACAATACTAACTACAATGCCAATCTACATAACCAATGTTTTACAATAACAAAGAAAAAACCCTAATAATAACAACAAAAGAATCAAAATTGTCAACAAAATAGTAGCAGCAAGTACGTATGACAGCATAAGAAAAAATCAGAAAATACGAACAAAAAATAATAGTAAACACTTGTAAAAACAATCCTAATAATAATAGCAAATTGGTTCTCACTGTTTTATATTAAGAATTATTTGTATTTAATCCTGAAACTATAAATGTATGATCCAATTTATTGGACCGGTTTTACTTATGTAGTAGACTTAAATAAATTCATAAAAACAACATTTTTACTTCCATTAGCTCAGTGGTGGATGTTAGCGGTGATGGTGGTGTGTAGGAGGACGTGGTCAGCGGTGGTGTTCAGTGGCGGTTGTCGGCGACGGTGGTGGTGTTTAGGTGGTTGTCAGCAGTGGTGTTCAAGTGGTGGTGGTTCAACGATGATGTTCAGGTGGTGGTGGTGGACTGGTGATGGTGTTCATGTTGAGTTTTTCGGCTAAAAAAATTTTTCCGAAAACTAGCGACTGACGATGTTCTAATTGGGAAAAAAAAGTTTGGGTAATTTAATTAAAATATTGATAAAACTTGTTTACAATTTTATGAAGTTTTCCTATTTATTTAACCTAAAGTAATTTTAATTCAAAAACTATATGTAAAAATAAAAATATATATGTAATAGTATCTTTGTTGGTTTTACCGTAAAAGAATATCATAGTCGATAGGGGACAAAGCTCAGCTCTATAAAGCAAGAAAGCAAGTTCAAAATAAGGAGCAATGCAGAATTACTACATGCATCCTAGTTATCCCTGTCATATCAGTTTTTTCTCATCCTTCTCACATACACTCTCTCTCATGTTTTTAACTCCAACTCATTCTTCTCACGTGCATCCTCTTTCTTTCACATCACCATTTCTTTTTCCCCAAATCATCACCACATCACCATTAGTTTTTTAATTGGGCCCACCATTTAGATGCACTTAGGTGCATCTCCTTCAAATACTCCCCACTCCAATACATCCCTCCCAAGTGCACTCCAAATGCATCCCCTCCACTAGAAGCATTGGAGGTAGTCCGTAGTCTAACAAACGTTTGAGTCTTGTTTGGTATTAACTATCAAGGGTCGACGTTGTTTGGTTTGAAATATATCAAAATAGGGTAGTAACCATCGATTTTTATATTAAAAAATCAAACTAGTTTGGGTCGTTATATGCGCGGCATATATTGTAAAGGTGTGCAAGAAACCAAATAAACGGGGCCGACACGGAAAAACCAAAAAATCCAAACCGAAACAAAACAAAACAAAACCGACTGTTTGGTTTTATGTTTTTGTAAAAACCAAACTAATAGTTTGGTTTTGGTTTTGCATGTAATAAAAGTCTAAAAAAACCGAACCAAATTCCTAAATTTTTACTTTTTTAAATTCTTTTAATTTTTAATAATTTAAGAATTTAAATATGTAAGTCAAATATTTGTAGGTATATTGGATGGTAAGTACAACGATAAAGACATAAGAGGTATCTAAGTTGGAGATGCAACTTCACATTCATTAAAGCTAAATAAAGGCCTTATTGTTTATTTTGTTTCATTGTAGGTCGTCAAGTTGTCGTCGTCAATAAAGAAAAGAGCCGCGTAGTTATTGAAGGCCTTAACTCTTATTTTTTGTATTTTTTTTATAGACGTGACAATAGACGTATACATTAATCATTGGGATTTCATCTTGAAAATAATATAAACCTATAAATCTAATCCAATACATTTTCATCTAAAATTAAACCTCAACGATTTGCAACGTCCCTCATCGATCGAAATGCTATTACTAGAACGCCACTGCAGACGAACAATTGTAGGAGATTGATTGAGAGAATCGACAATGAGATTAGTAATATCCATAAGCGGCTTCCTACACTTGTTCTTCTTCAACGTCAACTTGGGACTGAGCTTATCACTGATGATTTGGTTGCCGGCAAACATTGGAGGGATGTTTTCCTTGTTATCGAATAAACAGATGGTTTCCACCATGTTAATGTTACAGAGTGATAGGAATGGAAAAGGATGGAGATTGAGATTGAATTTATAAATATGGATTTGAAATTTGAGGCCTTTTAGTTTTGGCCATTTGATGAAGTGGTTTAGCGGGTACCCAAAAACCTTAATTTTTTATGCCAAATTATGTTCGGCGCCTACTTTCTCAAAAATTTAAATTATTGCTTTTTTAAATTTTAACAGTTTTAAACTTTTCTTTTAAGTTCACGCCTGTTTATTTAATTTAGTTTTATTTGCTTTAATGTGACAGATTTTTTTATACATGCTATTTTTTGTAAACTGATTCTGGTCCATAATTGTAACAAATGTAAAAATATAAAATGAACCAAATAATGAAACTGAGTTTAAAACTTTTATTTTGCAGCTTTTGTTTAATGGCATATTTTTTTTAATTTGGGTTTGAACTTTTGACCCAAATCATGAATTTGGCTAGTAAATCCTATACCAAACATTTAAGTAAGTTTTGCTTGGATTTTAGACTCGATGCTGTTAGGTATGGAAATGAAGTATATCAGGACAAAGTAGTATTGCGTTTGATATTTTCGAAAAATGAAACTAGTTTGGATCGGTTATTTCAGTGTGACGTTTATGGGCTATATTACCCCCACATTAGCTTATTACCATCCGTCAGAATAGTGGGTGTCATGTTGAAGCCGCAGTGGGTGTCAAAGACACATCACCATCCCACACTTGTCTCATATGGGTCGGTCGGTAACACCTCCCTCACCCTGGTTTGCCATCCTTCATTTTCGTCATTGATCAGATTGCAAATTAACAAATGTGTGGGTATAGATCTCCCTCACAAAATATATATCACCAAAAATACCGTTTAATTGGGGTTTAGCATTTCACGGGTCACACCTGTCCTGTATTACATATACAGTCCGTGGTCTGGTTTTGTCTAAACGTGAAATGGTCCGGTCCGGGTCATACACGGTAGAACTATGATGAAACCCGCGAAGCAATCCTTCTTCGGTTATATCCTAGTAGATAGAAGCAATGCGTTAGTTCTTGTCTCGCTTCTCTGTATGTTGACTAACATTGTGTTATTTGGCATACTATAATATATTCAAGTTCAATATCTACTGTTTCACATGACATCACATGTTTGAGGTTTTCAATTTTCTATATGCAAATTTCGTAAGTTCTTATTTTCATTGTGATATTAGAACACTTGTTTGCTGGAGCATAACATCGCATGCTTGTGTAGGAAATCACGTTTTTTTAGTTGTGTTGGAAGTCAAGAACGGGCAGGAAGGCATGCAAACTGGGTTCGTGGGTAAAAACCCAGACCAGCCCATATATGGTCAGGTTCTGGGTTTGAAATCCCTTCTAAATGGCTCCGGGTTTGAACCGGTTTCAGTCAGGGTCATACCAACTTTTTAATTTTTAATAACCAGATTAAAGTTTAGAAAAAAGTTGTTTGGCATGGGCCAATATACAGTGGGCCTTTTGAAGCCCAGTAAACAGAAACCTCAACCCTAAAATAGCATATCGTCTTATATTTCAAGCAGTCACAATTTCTCTCTTGCATTGCAGCTCACTGAATCATAATATCATTAGTCTAATGTTTTCATATTCTAAATCATCTAATGAATGAACGCCTCTAAAGAGTAGCCGTATGAATGCTTTTTAGGATTTCATATCGCGCTTAGTTCCGAGGCTGATATCAAACCTGCTTTGTTCATAATTAAATTGTTCATCTTCATCGATCAACATTCTAATTTGGATCTAAAGCTACCGATACGCTTTGAGGAGATTATCTGTTTTACCATCAGTTTTCTCTCAATTTGTATCGGACATTTATTTTGTGAAGAATTATTATTTATTTGTTTTTGTGTGTGAATTTGCTCTCGAATAATTGAATATTTGAGTAATCAATCTCTATTCGGTTCAGACAGGAGCATATAGCGACAACGGTATCAAGCTTGTTAATCGGATAGATGATTTATGCATCTTTCTGAAGTAGTTTGAAGTTACGGAACACTGTTCCGTCACCTACATTATCTTTGTATAATTGATGGTTGTTCGAGTTTAACTGACGCTATAATATTTCTGTTACATAAATATGACTTTTAATTATTGTATATTCAAATCAAATCTGTGTTATATTACTCTTTTGTGATGGATTTCGAAGGAGACTAATTGATTTTTATCGAATAGAATGGTTAATTAATTGAAATGAAATGAAAGTATATATTTACCCGAGGAGAGTAAAATTGTAACTCATTGTTCATATAATCATCACTCATCCTATACACAAATCCGTTTTCACATATTTTGCTGATGAACTCAACGCTTGTTGTTGCAACCAGTGGAATTAATGTCAACTTTAATAAACGATAGACCAATGAATATCCTAAAAGTTTAGTTGTTTCCCTCATTTTTTTGCAAGATTGGATGCACCATTCACTTTGGCGAACAACTTGGCAAATCGTAATGTTTTTTGAACATTAAGGGTATGTTTTGGCAATGTGTTTTTAGGAGCTTTTAGGGGCTTTAAGTTTCAAGCTTTTAAGAAAAAACTCCTACCTAACAAAAAGTCTTGTTTGGTTCAATTGGCTTGAAGCTTTTATATTAGGAGAAAAAGCTCTTTTTCTAAACGCTATTACTTAGGGATGGCAATGGGTCTGGTTTGGGTTGGGTTTAGGTATTCCCATACCCGGTTATAAAAGTCCATCCCAAACCCGTCCCAAACCCATCGGGTTTTAATCGGGTAATTACTCGTTGGGTTTCGGGTTTTCCCACCGGGTTTCGGGTTTCTTATTGGGTTTTGACAAAATACCCGTCGAGTATACCCAGCTAAAAACCCTTCGAGTTTCTACCGGGGTTTTGAAAAAATATAACTAATCGATTACAAAGATGGTTGCCATAAAGGTAAAATTTCTTAAATAGTTGACATAAACATATTTGGAAATTTATATAATATAATAAGCTATATCAGGTACATCATATATATAATCTAGTAAATAGGTCTATGTTATCGGGTAATCGGGTATATTATAAATCCTAAATCCGTTCCAAACCTGCGAAAAATTTCAAAACTAATCCCAAACCCTAACGGGTCAGGTATTTCCCGTCCCATTTATGTTGGGTTTCGGGTTTGTCCATCGGGTTCGGGTTTCATTGCCATCCCTACTACTACTAGCTTTCGAGAAAAAGCTGCAAGTTTTTACAATTGAATTTACAATTTTGGTATTTGAACTTTCATCAACTTTTCTTAATTTATATAATAGTTACATATTTTACCTTTATAAAAAACTAACTACCCTTATGACTTTTTAAAAGTCCATAACTTTTTCACATGTTAATATTTTTTTAAACACATTACATCATAAAAAAGAGTATTTTATTCTCTTTAATTTGAGTATGATATTGATATACTTCTTTACCGGTTATGATTGGCAACAAGCCGAGTCAGACGAGCTCAGGTCATGTGTAAGACCAAATTAGGGTCGGAACGAGTCGATAAAAAAGGGTTAATTTAGTTCGGTTCGTGTCGGGACGGTTTTGGGTCGAAAGTGGCCAGGTCAGAACATGTTTAAGATTAAAACGGTGTCGGGTCGGAAAGGGTTTCAAATCAAAAGAGGTTAGTTTAAAAAACTATCTATTTGAAATTACTGTATATTTTAGCTTTGTTTCTTGATTTTCGCCATGATTACACGCTTGCTACCTTTGCATGAAGTACACGTCTGCATTCGGGTTGTGCGTACACTAATATCAAGTGAATCACGTACCGACACTGATTATGCGGTTGATCTCAGGTTGCGCGCGCACTCCGCCGCACCGCGCTGGCACCCAATTAGTTTTATTAAAAGCTCCAGCTACTTTGCCAAACACCTAAAATATATCTAAAAAACTACAGCTAACAGCTACCAGCTACAACTTCCAGCTTCTAGCTACCAGCTTCTAGCTTTCAGCTAGTTTTGCCAAACATACTAAATCCACTAAAATAAAAGAGAAAATTACTGTTTGCTTCCCTATGGTTTTAGGGCGGAGACACAATGAGTCCTCGAAATAATTTTTGAACTGGTTGACTCCCCGTGGTTTCAAAAACGAACAATTTGAGTCCCTGTGGTTTGAAAAACGAACAATTTGAGTCCCCGTGGTTTCAATAAAATGAAAGTTTACCCTGAAAGTTAAGTAAAGGTAGGGATTCAAATGGTTCGTTTCTGAAACCACGGGGACTCAACCAGTTCAAAAATTTTTTCAGAGACTCATTGTGCCTCCGTCTTAAACCACAAGGACGCAAACAGTAATTTTCTCAAAATAAAACTATTGTTTGGGCTTAAACTACCAATACATGTATGTAATTTGGTGGTTACCTCATTAATACGGTTGACAAGCTCTTGTATTTGCATATCTAATACCGTGTTGAACCTTTCAACCTCATAATAATAACAATTGGTGATGCAAGTCTTTTTTCTTCTACATTTTGGGTCAACGTCTTCATCTTCCATGTTAACAATTTCAATCTCGTTTTTTTCTCAAAAATATGCCACATCTTTCAGAAATGAACCAAATCCTTCAAGTCTATACGCTTGTTATATCTTGATCCTTTCTTTGAAGAGCTTGAGACATTAAAATAGTGATCCCCAAAATGTGCTTCATCAAATGCAAATAATAAGCGAAATCAAATGCCTTCATATGTGTCCAAATTTCATTTGCTTGTCTTTGACGACGTCTTAGGCCTCAACGCATCTTTCATGAATTGCTTGGCCATCAAACGCGTTTTTCACAACCTGTCAGCCTCTAACATATCTTTTATGATTTGTTGGCCACTTAGCCTCTAACATGTCTTTCACCATATGTTTGCCCTATTGATATTTTTTTTTTCAATATTACATTAAATTAAATTTATACTTATTTGGGTTTTCTTTTATAACTTGTAATTGTAATATTTATATTTATAAATAATTTCAAATATATCGTTATGACGTGTTTATTTTTTCTATATGTCATAAATTTTACTCAAAATCAAGTGTCAAATTGATATTGAAATGCTCAATAAATATTTAACAAAATTTGATCAGACTCGTTTTAAGTAAAGTTTATGTCATCATGTAGATAAAAATAAGCCCATCTCAACTGTATATTTATAACTTTATAAAACTTTATGCATTACAAGTTATTAAAACACCAAATATGAGTAAAATTAATTATAATAGCGTAATATTAAAAAAAACAAATAATAGGACAAACAAGTTGTGAAAAATGTGTTAGAGACTAACATGTTGTGAAAGACGTGCGTTGGAGGCTAACATGTCGCAAAAGACGTGCATTGGAGGCTAACATGTCGTGAAAAACACGCTGAGGCCTAACACGTCGTAAAAAATGTGTTTGTAGGAGACATTTCTGGAAACTTTTATTTATCGGGACAAAACTAGAATCTCTCTCCATTTATGGGACAATTTGAGAATTTTCCTTTCTTATATCATAAATCACATGATGCGTATTTATTTCATATATTTTTTTTAATAATACAACCATAATTAATCATAAAAAAAGGCATGTGGCATTCAAAATTAGAAACCTTTGCCTCTAGCTAATAAGAGGTATTCCGCAATAACCTCTTACCCAAACAAAATTTGTTTTTTTATTCAGACAACATATTTTTTCTTCATACCTCGGGTAAAAATTTTCTTTGATAGATTATAAGATCCAAGTAAAGAAATGAGAGAAATTGTAAGCATTCATATCGGTCAAGCCGGAATCCAAGTCGGGAATTCTTGTTGGGAGCTTTATTGTCTCGAACATGGCATTCAACCTGATGGCTTCATTGCTGGGTATGTTAATTGGGTGGTTAATTTTCTAGTTCTTGTATCATTAGAAGACACCAATTGATCATATAACCATTATAGGACGGTAGAAGTCGTAACCTTTGTACCACCCCTCTGACTCTAACGATCACTTAAATCATTGCGCGAACAAAAGATAAATGTTTACTTTGTTCTTCAATAATTCATATTTCAAATAATAATAATAAAAAAAATTTCTTCTTACATCAAAAAGTTTAATATGTTTCTTTTATATAATTTTAATTATTTATCTACAAATGTATAAGTTAAGTTTAGGAAATATAGCCTGCATGTGATTTGTATTTATGTACTATAAATGAACGAATTTTGTTTTATTTAATAAACATAAGATTTCAACCATTTTTTATATTTTAAATTTATTTAAAATAAAAAAAAATGTTTTATTTTGGAAAAAAATGAACTTTCATTTTTGCATCGTGTGTTTTGTTAAGTATACATAGTTTTATATTATGGTTTGAAATGTCTTATAGCATATTATATATCCTAATTATATCTTGTAAACTTGTTTACATTGGTAGATCACAGGCGACAGGCGACGACTCGTTTAACACATTCTTTAGTTCAACAAGTTCGGAAAAGAACGTGCCAAGAGCAGTATTTGTCGATCTTGAACCAACCGTTATCGATGAGGTCCGGAGTGGCACCTATAGACAACTTTTCCACCCGGAACAACTTATTTCTGGCAAAGAAGATGCCGCCAACAATTTCGCTAGAGGACACTACACAGGTAAAAGAACCAAAAACCAGGGGTGACAATCGTGGCGCTGGCTTCAAGTTGGCGGGTTGAATCAATGAAACCAAATACGACCCATATATTTATCTGTGTTAAATACACCAACCTTAACTTATACATGCTTAAAATCGTGTAACCTAAATATGACATGTTTGACCTATTTATTTAAATCAGTCAAGCAAGTTGACAGGAAGTTGTAAACGTGTTAAAAAGGTTGATGAGCTTTAATTAATAGGTTAAACGAGTTGAAGGATCCTTTAATTAAACGAGTTAAGCATTTTAACTTAAACATGACCTTTTTTATTATATAGGCTAGATATGACATGTTGAATACTGCCATGTCCTATTTTGAATGGTGTAAGGAATTGACACTCTAAAAATTAGAGGTGCATAAAAAGAACACCGGAAACCAAAACCGGTGTTGAAACCGGTTTAGCTAGAACTGATTAGAAACCGGCTTGAACAGGTCGGTTGTAAACCTTTACTTTGAAACCTGTTAGAACCCGGTTTCAAACTGGTCAAAATGATCCTTTGCATTTCTGCAACGCAGTTTCATCAAACCAGTTTCGACTTTTGCTGACCAACTAAGCTCTAATTAAACACAACTTGTATGCAGTGGGCAAAGAAATTGTTGATGTATGTCTCGACCGAGTCCGAAAGCTAGCCGACAACTGCACCGGCTTACAAGGCTTTATGGTCTTCAACGCGGTTGGTGGTGGCACCGGTTCGGGCCTAGGTTCATTGCTTATGGAACGCCTTTCGATCGAGTATGGTAAAAAACCAAAACTCGGGTTTTCCATCTTCCCATCTCCACAAGTTTCAACTGCGGTCGTTGAACCATATAATAGCGTGTTATCGACTCACTCGCTTCTTGAACACACCGATGTGGTCGCATTACTAGACAACGAAGCAATCTACGATATTTGTAGACGCGCATTAGACATCGATAGGCCAACTTACACGAACCTAAACCGTTTGATCTCACAAATAATATCGTCTTTAACAACATCTTTAAGGTTTGATGGCGCGATTAATATTGATATTAACGAGTTCCAAACGAATTTGGTCCCATATCCTCGTATACATTTCATGCTTTCGTCGTACTCGCCTGTGATCTCGTCTGCCAGAGCTTACCATGAGCAGAACTCTGTGTTGGAGATCACGACCGCGGTGTTTGAGCCGTCTAACATGATGGCTAAATGTGACCCGAGACATGGGAAGTACATGGCTTGTTGTTTGATGTATAGGGGTGATGTGGTCCCTAAGGATGTTAATACTGCTGTTGGTTCCATCAAGACCAAACGTACGGTTCAGTTTGTTGACTGGTAAGTTAGTTTTGGTTGTTTATTTATGGGCTAATCAAAATTTAACAAACAAGCATTTACTTATATATATTTTTTTAAATAAGTATACCTAAAATCAACCAACCAATGAAAGACAAACAAGAGGAGCCGGTTAAGAAACCTTTAAAATTAAAGCTGACACAAAAATCTTTAAAAGTACGTTGACGTCGACAAAATAAACAATAGTACAATGCATGTAATGCGAGGGTTAAATTTTAGTTGGCTCAGAAAAGAGTCAGCAAAGATTTAGCCCTTTGCCCCCTTAAACGGGGAGTTACACGCATGTTATCGGTTTGTTTAGTGAACCCATTACATTTTTTAAAGATATTTGTGCTTTAAGCAAATAATCTCATTCCATCAAAAGCTTTGTGAAAATGTCAGCAAGCTGATTTAAGAAAAAAAACTTTGCGTTTTTTTTAAGTTGGAAAATTAATATAAGACAACATGGTTTCAAAGATTTGTTTGTGTTTCAGGTGTCCGACAGGTTTTAAATGCGGAATTAACTACCAACCACCGACGGTGGTGCCTGGTGGCGATCTTGCAAAGACAGCGCGTGCGGTATGCATGATAAGCAATAACACTGCAATGGCTGAGGTATTCAATAGGATTGACCATAAGTTTGACTTGATGTTCGCGAAACGAGCATTTGTGCATTGGTATGTGGGTGAGGGAATGGAAGAAGGAGAGTTCTCGGAAGCCCGGGAGGATCTTGCGGCTCTCGAGAAAGACTACGAGGAGGTTGGACAAGATGCCGAGGAGGAAGGAGGTGAAGAAGAAGAAGAGTATTAAAACTATGTTACATGTTAAACAAATATGAGTCATCGTTGATTAAAAATTACAATGTTAAAACTATTAATTATGTTTTTAGTCATTGTATCAGTGATATCTTGTGATCATTAAATATGTGTTCGATCATTGTATTATCGAGTCCAATAAACTATAGACTCCTTTCATATTAATATATTCTCTCCAAAGTCCAAAGAACTAATAATGCTCAATTCGCAGGAATATTCCGTTAAAAGTACTTAAATCATATAAATTAACTTTTTTCTCCAATATAAATGTTTTGAGGTTAGCATACAATATTATGATCACTTACTAAACTTGGTCATCCAAATTTAGGTTTTAGACGTTTTATAGTCGGACATACGATCATCACCAAGAACACTTGCAACGCTCGAACAGCACACATCACCACTTCTCTCTCTTACCTTCTCCATCACAATCTCGTCAACAAAGCCAGACTCCACAGCCAGATATCATGCTCACAACATGGCTTCTCGGTGGGGTCCTGCAACCTAATCTGGACAACCTCAACGCAGAATGCATCTGAGGTGCTCAATCTCTAATTATTTAAATATACATGACATCTCAACCCTGGCTTTGGTTTTTGATGTTTCTTTTATGTAAAAGAACAGATGTTCTTAAATTTTTCACAATAACAAGTTTCATTGCATGTATCTATAACCAACTCAATTTAACAATTAGAATTTCCAGCAACATGTGGAACGCAGAAACATAAAAAAACTAAATGGGAATATAAAGCAAATATCTTCACCATTCGAAATGATAAGAACCAAGAGTAAAAACAAAATCTCTTTTAACATAACATAAAAGCAAATCCAACTAAAAGCACCAAAATAAAAAGTAGCCAAAACAAAAACTCTAAAGCAATATCCATGACAAAAGGCTTGGTCTCTTAACAATTCATCATGCAGTCCCAAATAACGGTAGCAAAAACAAAAACAAAAACAAAAACAAAAACAAAAACCATAACCAGACTTCAACGATTGGCCTTGGCAACTCTCTCAATCTCATCTTTCTTCTTAATGGCATAGCTGCACCAATAACGTAAAACCATCAAAACACATAAAATGATTACCAAAATAATATAAACTGGCAGAATAATATAAAATTTGATGCCAAATATGTTTATTGGTCAAATCCGCATCGGCCATGTCCAATAGAGGTGAATAGTTTGGGTTGTTTTCAGAATCAAACCAAACAAAAAACACAATTCAGTTTTTTGGTTCTTAAAAATCACTCGGTTTCAGTTTTGGTTTGGATGTCTTGCACATCCCAAGTTTCATATATACAAACTTCAACATGTAGACGAAGCCATAATTGTATGTACCTGTTGGAAGAACCCTTGGCCGCATTAATAAGCTCATCAGCAAGGCACTCAGCAATGGTCTTAACATTTCTAAAAGCACTTTCACGTGCACCAGTGGTCAAAAGATAAATAGCCTGATTAACACGCCTTAAAGGTGAGATATCAACCGCCTGACGCCTGACAACACCAGCAGAACCGATTCTGGTGGCATCTTCTTTCGGTCCACTGTCACAACACAACATTACAACTCAAAATCTATCATAAACTAAATTATATGATCATCAACTTGATCAATATATGTACCTGTTGACGACAGCATCAACAATGATTTGAATAGGATTAGCATCAGTCAACAGATGGATGATTTCCATGGCGTGTTTGACAATGCGAACAGCCATCAACTTCTTGCCATTGTTTCGCCCGTGCATCATGAGGGAATTTGTCAACCGTTCAACGAGTGGGCATTGAGCCTTCCTGAACCTCTTTCCTTGGTACCTTGCTGCCGTGTGAGGCATGTAGATTGGGTTCTTTGAAGCAGTAGCAGTAATGTAATCCTCAACAGAAAGATCCGAAACCTGTTGACAAATACAGCATCCTCAAAACATCAGTACAAGCGGAAGGTAAAAAACTCGAACTGATCAGCCACGAGAAATTTGGTATTTTACCACAACAAATGCCTACACACATAACTTGTAACGACACAAGATACATATCTCTACGTTTCTGCTCAAATATGCATAAAAAACACTTCTACTTTCATTAAATTCTATAAAAACTAAAACACAATAAACAAATCACCAAACAAAACAAACAATAATAGCGTTGTAAAATATCACGATTACGCTGCAATTTATCGCTAATCGGGATGCCACCGATTCAATTTCACCCTAATCAAACCAACAAATCGTTAGTCGGCCAACAAAAGCCCAAATCAGTTAATTTTTCAATATGCAATAATTTTGAAAATACAAATAATTAATTTTTCAATCAAAATCTTTTAAGTGTATTTAATTTTTCAATATACAAATAATTTTGTAAAAAAAAATCCATACAGGTTAGAATTTTATGTATCAAACCAAAGCAAATTTTATGAAACTCAACATAAATATTTAACTAGAAAAGGAACAAAATGCAATCTGGAATACAACAGTAACAAATCCTATGTACAATAATTCACTAAACTAATCTAGTTACTGAAACTTATACATCAACAGCAGCAAACAATAGTTTTAAGAAAACCGATGAAAAATGATATGAACCTGAACGTCGTCGTATGACCATCGGTTAAAGAGCAAGACGTCGCTGCGGGGCTTTCCGTCTTCAACAACAACAACTGGTGCAACCTCCATTGTATCCGGCGGTGAGCAGCTCTGGTTGAGTAGACGAAAACGATGGGTGCTAAAGAACCCTAATAGGCTAAGCTAATATAGTGTATACAAGAGACCTGTTGGGCTAAACTCACAGGCCCAACTTAGGCCCACTGGTCGCTACTTCATTTAGGGTTTAATGAAATGAAATTAGGTAGTGCCACTAGAGGTGTAGCCGGTTTCTGACCGAAAATTTAACCGGTTAGTAACCGGTCCAATCATAACCGATTGCAAACTGATCATAACCGTCGGTTATTAACTGATGGTCGGGTATTATGCTTATATATTAGTATGTTAATTTTACAGTTTTATTTAGTTTATTGTGTGAACTATGGTGCTTCAAACGTGCTTTTATATTTTAGGTTATTGTTCGTTAAAGTTATCTAATTGGAGCATTTACGAGCATTGAATAGAGTCGCGGGATGATCAGAAAGGACACACGCGTTTAATGGAGCTTTTAAAGATCTAATATGAAAGCCATGAATATAAAATGTGAAAATTGACCAAAGTCAGCACTAGGTTCAAGAGGATGAAATGCAAACTGATATTATTATTATTATTATTATTATTATTATTATTATTATCTCCACTCAAGTAAACTAATAAAATAATAATAAAAGAAATACTCACGTATAAGTAAAAGAAAAGAATGACAAATATGATGGTGGGTTATATTTATGTGGCATATAATTAATTGGGGCCCACGAGAGAAAGAGGAGGATTATTATGATTGATTCTACGAAAAAAGATAGGTACGAAAAGAGGCAGAGGCAGCAGAGGTTACAGAAAAGAGGAAAATCAAACCCTATCCATTGATCCTTTCATTCATGTTCATAACCTACCAAATAGGGAGTGAAGACAAAATCATCACCATGAGTGGCTAGTCTCCTTGAGTCATACCCGGGATGTAGAGTATTGTACTTGTTCAGTTTTTCTTATGTTTTAATAACTAAATATTTGTAATTATTAATTGTCGATCTATGAATATTGATGTTTGGTATTATTGTGCACTCAGTCGGTTTAGGTTTATCTCGATCAGAACGATTAGTTTGCCAGTTGCTGTGATACGTGTTCATAGGGTTATATTAATTAGTTTGGATGTGATAAAGCATACAATTGCCCTTAGTTGAGTCACACCGGCAGGGACCGTTTGATAACCAGTGTCGTGTGTTAGCCATTGTTGATGCCTAAGGTTTAACTAGTTGATTAATCAGATTCGATTATTAATATTTAATCTGTTAAATGACATGAGATTGCTGTTTGTTACATGCTTGAACCCCGGGTGTGATTTGCTTTCGTTAATTGTTTGAACTTTAAAATAATTGCTTGTTTGACATTAAAACTAAATCATTGCTAGTGTGATCAGCACTCTTAATAGTTACTTCATAATGTTAGGAATTAGTTTCACATTACACTTACCACATACTCCTGGTTGATACGATACCTGACTTACCCTAACTACGTAGGTTAATTAGGTTTTTGCATGACTCGAACGACGGTCATCAAAATGGCACCGTTGCCGGGAGTTAGTGCGCTTAGTGTTTTTGTGATTAATTGATTTCTTTGTTTAGTTTAGTTTAATTTAGTTTTTGTTTTTATTTTTAGTTTAATTTTATTTTCCCATTTTACACGGGGTGTGTTATTTGTGCAGGTAACAGGTTTATGCACACCCGCTATTCAGGAAGAAATTCTCCATTGATTTACGAGCCAGAAATTGAACGGTTAGCTCGGCAGAACCGAGCTCAGATCAGACAGCCAGATATGGAAGGTCAGAACCAAAACCAAAACCAAAACCAAGAACCACCACCCGAAATTAATGTTTTCCAACCCGAACCAAACCCACCGAATAATCAAAACCCACCAAATAATGACCTACCACCACCAATAAACACTAATCAACAACACCAAAATTCAGCCCGACACTCCAGAAACCGAAACCGAAACCATGAAAGATCCGGGCCATCAGCCCCGAACAATACCCCTCGTCACCGACAGACGATTATTCAAGAGTTTGACCATGTCAGTATTCACACTGAAGATGAAGAAGAGGGAGATGAGGAGGAATTTGGCCCGAGAAATGAAAATGCGGGTTTGCGTGTTGAAGAGGTGGATGAGGTTGAGGAACCAGTTAGGGTGAGAGGTAACAGGTGGAGGAATAGAAATCTTGATCGAGGTGGTATAGGCAGGTATCGGGAGGAACAGAGACAGCCGATTCAGGTTAATCGGGGAGGTTTTGAGGAACCGAGGGCCAGACAAAGGAATTACAGGCCTCCGGTTCAGGGTGTTAACAGTCGGTTCAGACCGGCTATTTCTGATGGTGCATCACCGATTGTCCCACAGGTGCGTGTTCAGGGAAAACCGCCATTTAAATCCCGTCCGTCCTACATCAACATAGTTCCTCATTTTCACGGACTAGGAGCAGAAGACCCGTATTCACACTTGTCAGATTTTTCAGCGATTTGCGGGTCTATTGGTGATGGTACATACGATCAGGATGAGGTTCGGTTGCGGTTGTTCCAGTTTTCAGTAAAAGACAAAGCAAAACACTGGTTCAACTCACTACCGATGCACAGTATTGAGAGCTGGGCCGAGATGCAGCAAGTTTTCCTTAACGAGTGCTATTCACAGTCGAAGACTATCGAGGCCCGAATGGAGATTAGATACTTTTCACAGTTACCGGGTGAGTTGTTTCACGAGGCTTTTATTCGTTACAAGGAAATGATTCGGAAGTGCCCGCACCATCAGATTGAGTTGTGGGAGTTGGTTAAGTGTTTCGTTGATGGGTTGACATATGAAGACAGAAAGCATTTGAAGGCTTCGTGTAATAGTCAGTTGTTGAATCAACCCGAGGAAGATGATTGGGAATTTTTGGAATTTATGTGTGAAGATTCCAAGGCAGAGGCAGCAGCAGATCGAAGACGAAAAGTCGGGGTCACCCGAACAGTTAAATCAGCCTCGAGCGAGTCAGACAGAATTGCAGAGTTGGAACGGGAACTCGCGGGTTATCGGAAAGAGAAAAAGAAGGAGGTTGGTAAAGTTGGGGTGAAATTCCCGGTTTGTTCAGATTGTGGTGGATTGGGGCATAAGGTTGAAGATTGCCCCGGGTTTGATGATGACGAGTACACCGATGAGGAGGAAGTCAGTTACGCATACGGGGAGTCAAAGGGCCAAGGGTTCAATTCGAACACTTATCACCCGGGCCTGAGGAATCACCCAAATTTCAAGTACGGGAACGCGTCGAATCAGTCGAACCCGAACTTTCAGGGGTCCAGTCAGAACCGACAGCAGAGCAGCTACCGACAGGGTGGTTCGAACAGTCAGTATAACAGTCGGGAATATAACAGAGATGGTTACCGGGGTAACAGTTCGTCGGGTAATCAGAATCAGGACCAACAGAAGGGTAGTTCGGGAAATTCAGACGAGTCGATACATTCAAAGTTAGATGCGTTGTTGAAGGTCGTAATTGATAATCAAAAGGAAACACAGAAACAATTTGAGTTGAGAGACAAGTCAACAGAAGCAATGTCAAAGCAAATTGGTCAGCTTGCAGCAGATATGGCAAAGTTGCAGAAAACCGCGGGTCAACTACCGAGTGATACCACAGTGAACCCGCAGCACCTAAGTTCGAGTTCGAATTCGAAGAAGCACGTCAGTCAGGTAAGTATTTTAAGAAATGGGAAAAAGCATGATAATAAGGTTGGGGTTCCACCATCTCGGGTTGATGGGGTGGTGGAAGATGTCGATGAGACAGACGTCAGTGATGACGAGCCAGAACCGGCTATAATTGAAACTAATAAAAGCAAATATAAAATAAATGAACCGGTTCTGAATGGTGGTAACAACAAGTCTAAGGACACGGGAAAGGCCAAAACCGTTCCCTATCCCGATGCCTTGTTGTCGCCATCAAAGGCAAAGATGGCATCTAAACGGGGCCCACTACAGGAAGAAATGTGGGAAACGTTTAGACAGGTTAAAATTAATATTCCTCTTTTAGATGCCATAAAACAAGTTCCTGCCTATGCAAAGTACTTGAAAGATTTGTGCACATAGAAACGAAACCGAAAGATCCCTAAACAGATTGATTTAACAGATAATGTGAGTGCAATTCTTTCGGGTGCTCTTCCACCTAAGCTATAAGATCCGGGAACGCCCATTATATCCATTCAGGTGGGTGATTTTAAAATGACACGGGCACTCCTGGATCTTGGAGCTAGCATTAGCATCCTCCCGGGAAGTCTATACGATCAGTATGTGTGACAATCGTCAATTTCAGGTTAACTCCGTTAACTCAACTCCGTCAATTCAAACTTTAAGATCGTTGAATCTATAACGTACACTTCATTACATTTAAACTAGGGTTTAAATGACGCGTAACACTTACTACATGTGTAGTCTTTCGGGATTTGCACCGAAACGCAAACGAGTTGACGCAAACGATTGATAAATAAACGATAAACGTAAAAACAATAATTATGTGATTATTATGTGTTAGGATTATGGGCTATGTGATAAAACTATGGTCATGTTAACTTATTGGGCAAGTATGATGGAATGTTCTAGAAAAACAACACTTGGAAAGAAGAGGGACTAGAGTGTAACTTGTATTATTATAAATACATCACTAATAAACAAACCCTAACTTATTATTAACCTACAACCCTAAATCGGCTCTCTCTCCCTCTCTTGATCCACGGCTGCCGTCCACCTTCATCACACACACACACATCAATCAAGAGATTAATCCAAGAACTAGGTGCTAGGAAGGTATACTTGATCATCTCTTACCTCCTTGTTGTGTAATTTTGATGTTTAATGGGTTGTATGTAAACCCTAACTCAGCCGATTATATGTATGTATGTGATCAATATGATAGTTGTTAGTTGGATAATAGATTGATAACTAGATTGATGTTGTTGCATGATTGATTGTTGTTCTTGATTTGAATTAAAACACAAACCCTAATCTTGTATGTATGGTGTGATTTATATGCATGGATAGTAGTTATGGTGTCTAGAGGGTTATATGGATGCATGATAGTTCATAGATTGTTATGATGTTGAGTTTTGATGTGAACAGATTCTGGACAGAATATATATACGATGTTTAACTGACTGTAACGAAGTGTAAACGTGAAAATTGATTGAGATTGTGGGTACTGCAGTAAACTAGGTTGAGTCTAGTTTCTATAAAGTATAAATTCGTAATTTTTGGATAAGTGGAAGTATACTTTTATGATTTTACAAAAACGTGATGCAAAGCTGAGCTGTTAGACCTGCTGTTAGGTTATATTGTAAATTCTATATCTCATGAACTACGAGGCCAATTGGGTTGGTTCCACTTCTGGAAGTTGACTCACTGAGTTAGGAACCAAACCCAAGTGGTCTTGCATTTATTGGATTTTTCGTTTACCGGGAATTGCAAATAACATTCTGTTGTGCATGAATCTGACTGATATGAGTTTACTGTAGTGTTTTGATCATTATGAGAAATCTATATGGAATAAAAATAATATAAAATATGTTCTGGAAACCTAAGACATGTATGTTTCAGTGGTGATTTTTGGTGAATTAATTGAGATGATATGATCGGTGAAATAGTACAATCTTTCAAGTAGAAATTCTGTCACAATGAAACTAGCTGCTGAGTTGTATAGGAATGCATGAAATATGATAGTTTTTATATAATTGTGGTATTTTGACCAAAATACCCTTGCGGGGAAAAATTGCTAGTTGATTGCCATGAATTGACCAAATTGCCCTTATGGGGAATAATGGTTAGTTAGTCTTTGTTTGTTGACCAAAATGCCCTTACGGGAATAATTGCTTGTAAGTATGTTATTAATACATGACACGAAAGTAATTGCTCACTCGTGTATCGTATCACAATTGTACTTGTTTAAATCACACACGGTTCACAAACGAAACACGAAACATGATACGTGCATAGGTATTATGTGCCGAGTCTAGAGACTCGTTAAACGTTCCGATACTTAGAAAATCTCTTTGTTATTTTAGAACGCTAGAGAGTTTTCTACGACGCGCATCACTCGGTGATCTAATTTGGAATATTCTTCGCAAACAGTGAGTTCACTTACCCCGCTCTTTGAACTGTTTTCAAACGTTTTTCACTTGGGGGAGATAACATACTCCGATAAACGCATTTTTGAGATAAACACATATTTAAGATTTTGTTATAAATTATATATATCACTTGTAGAGGCTAAGCGGCACGTAACCCTTGAAGTCCCACGCATCGAACCGGTTAATATTTGGAATAGCGAGTCACTGTTGAGTAGTACTACTGGGTTTGACAAACCCCACCCGACGCTAAGCTCAACTGGAGGTTGAGTGGGTGTAATTTTGGCTAACACTTACCATGGTCTGGGTTGACCTGGTGACGGGCACTTGATAAACAGTCAGCTTCGGTCTCGAACCACTTAGTAATACTTGTTGTATAGATTAGCTACCTATCGATATATAATTTGACATAACATTATCTGGTAACACTTAAACGCTGTAACGTGGTTACACACTTAAACGCTGTAACGTGGTTACACACTTAAACGCTATAACGTGGTTACACACTTAAACGCCGTAACGTGGTTACGCAAAACACTTAAACGCCGTAACGTGGTTACGCAAAACATTTAAACGCCGTAACGTGGTTACGCAAAACTTTTAAACGCCGTAACGTGGTTACGCAAAACACTTAACGAAAACGCTGAACTCAAACGCTAAACGATTTATCTTATATAACTTGTGAACTCACCAACCTCGTGTTGACCCCTTTTAGTATGTTATTCTCAGGTAGCCGAGGCGGGCGCGCGGTTTAGGAGCATGCATTAATTGTTAAACATCTTACTCTGCAAACTTAATTTCAACATTTACATTTGGTTTTAAGTCGTCCTGCGTGACGCAACTTTTGAATTAAGGTTTTACGCTTCCGCACTTATTTTTCATTTAAACGTTTTCTTTGGTTTGGTTATAACTAATGATTCCGATCCTGCCAGTTCACACCCTCTGACGGTAAAACTCCGTTAGTGGATTTTGAGGGTGTGACAGATTGGTATCAGAGCCATTGGTTATAGCGAACTAGAAACTGCATGCATACTAGACTATAACCGCGACGACCCATTAGTTATAATAATACGCACTGCATAGGTTTGTGTAGTCTTGTAATCTTATCTCTTACCTCCTTTACTCATACGCGCGCATATACACGGCTTACCTGTAGAAATGTCGACGCCACCCTCATCATCATCCGATTCGATGACGCATGCTCACGGGAAGGAACCGCAGTTACCTATTGCCTCGCCACCCCACGTAGTCCCGGAACTCGAAGCTCCTGCACCGAAGAGGTACCGCCTATCCGGAGGCTTGTATGACAACGACGTTAGCTGGGAGTGGTACCCCAACATGATCAGACGTATGGTCTACCGTGAACAAGTTCCCCCATTGCCTCACCCGAACCACCCTGCTTATCCCAACACCCTACCACCCATAACCGAACCTGTAGAGAGAGTTCTCGCAGCCATTGTTTCATGTTTGGAGCGTGATGTGGGTTACATGCGCTACACGAGAGAGAACGTTTCCAGATTGTTAAAAGACGAAACCGAGAATAAGGAGGAGGTTGCCCGCATGGCGGCGGCAATGAAGGATATGCAAGGGGCTAGTGATCAACAAACGAAGGTTATGATGAAGATGCAAGCCGAAATGATAGACTTGAAAGAGCAACTCCAAGAAGCAAGGACCCGAACCGAAATAGCGTTAGAGCGTTGCGATATCCTACAAATGCAGATTGCTCAGAACGCAGCCGAGCCCGAGGCAGAGCCTGAAGTAGAACCTGAAGAAGATCCCGAAGAGGAGCCTGAGGAGGATCCCGAGGAAGATCCCGAGGAGGAACCCGAAGGAGAACCGGAGGAAGAACCGGCTGAGCCAGAGGCACACTCAGAGGTGTCCCCAGACGATGTGCAGATGTGCAAATTCTTGGATTGGAACTGGCTAACGCGATGAACTGGGAGGAGTTCAAGAACATGATGCGAGAGGAGTACTGTCCGAGAGAAGAGATTTCGAAGTTAGAGTCAGAATTTTGGTCGCTGAAGATGGTGGGCTCAGAAATTGAAGCCTACACTACTCGTTCTCACGAGTTGGCTGTGATGTGTCCGCGGATGGTGGATCCGCCGAGTAAGAGGATAGAGATGTACATTGATGGGTTAGCACCACAGATTCAGGGTATGGTGACGTCTTCCAGACCAGCCACGATCCAACAAGCGATCCGTTTGGCTCACAAACTGACGGATCAGGCTGTGACCCAGGGTGCGTTACCACCGAGGGGTTCGACTGTTAAAGCCCGTGACAACCCGAGTAATGACCACGCCAGCAACAGTAACAACAACAACAACTCCAACAACAACGGTAGCGGGCAGGTTTCGAGCGGATATGCTGGGAAGTATCCAAAGTGCAACAGGTGCAACTATCATCATGTTGGCCAGTGTGACCGTGTCAAGTGTCAAAGATGCGGAAAGATAGGTCACCAAGCGAAAGAATGTAGAGGAGACCTTGCGGCAAAGGGTGCTCCTAAGCAACCGATGACGACTAAGGGATGTTTTGAATGTGGACAGGAAGGTCATTTCCGGAAGGATTGCCCCAAGTTGAAACATAATGACAACAATGGGGGCAATGGAAGTGGCACTAACGGTGGAGGAAATGGCAAAGGAAGAGCGTTTGTGATTGGATCGGGTCAAGCCCGCAATGATCCGCATGTGGTGTCCGGTAAGTTCCCTATAAACGATTATTTTGCTTCCATTTTGTTTGACACTGGAGCTGATAGGAGTTTTGTGTCGAAAGCCTTTAGCCAACTTTTAGACCTTACTCCAACCCCGTTAGACGCTAAGTTTCCTGTTGAATTAGCTAATGGTAAAACTGTAGTAACAACTCATATACTTGCGGGATGTAAGTTGAAACTGTCAGGTCATGTCTTTGACATCGACCTTATTCCTTTTACGCTTAGTAGTTTCGATGTCGTTGTCGGCATGGACTGGTTATCCGAGAACCGAGCGGAGATTATATGCCATGATAAAATAGTCCATATTACCACCCCTTCCGGCGAGATCATTTCGGTCCGAGGCGAGAGAAGCGGCATGACCAACAGCATCATCACCCTTATGAAAGCACAGAAGTATCTACGAAAGGGTCATCCGGCAATTTTGGCGCAGATTTGTTGAGAAACCCGCGGAGGAGAAACGAATTGAAGACATACCGGTTGTGCGAGACTTTCCGGAAGTTTTCCCGGAGGATTTGCCCGGACTCCCTCCTATTAGTCAAGTCGAATTCCAAATCGAGTTGACACCCGGTGCAGCACCCATAGCACGAGCCCCGTATCGGCTCGCACCGGCGGAACTTCAGGAGTTGTCCACCCAGTTGCAAGATTTGTTGGATAAAGGTTTTATCCGACCTAGCTCATCGCCATGGGGAGCCCCTGTCTTGTTTGTTCGAAAGAAAGACGGGACTTTCCGAATGTGCATCGACTACCGGGAATTGAACAAGGTGACGGTCAAGAACCGTTATCCTTTACCCCGAATTGATGATTTATTTGACCAGCTTCAGGGATCGAGTTACTACTCGAAGATCGATCTACGATCCGGTTACCACCAGTTGAGAGTGCGCGAAGAAGATATTTCAAAGACGGCTTTCAGAACACGGTATGGTCACTACGAGTTCTCGGTTATGCCTTTTGGCCTAACCAACACGCCAGCCGTATTTATGGATCTCATGAATCGAGTATGCAAGGCGTACCTCGACAAGTTCGTGATTGTTTTCATCGATGATATTCTTGTCTACTCCAAGAACGAGACTGACCACGAAGAGCACTTAAGGATAATTCTGGAACTACTGAAGAAGGAACAACTGTATGCTAAAGTCTCGAAATGTGAATTTTGGCTTCGCGAGGTTCACTTTTTAGGACATGTGATCAACGAGAATGGTATCCATGTCGATCCCGGTAAGGTAGAGGCCATCAAAAACTGGGAAGCACCTAAGACTCCGACTGAAGTGCGACAATTCCTAGGACTGGCCGGCTACTATCGGCGTTTCATCGAGGGATTTTCAAAGATTGCTCAACCCCTCACCGCTTTGACTCACAAGGGCACTAAGTACAACTGGGGTGACGCGCAAGAATCCGCTTTCCAACTATTGAAAACCAAGCTTTGTAGCGCCCCTATTTTAGCCCTCCCCGAGGGAACGGAAAACTTTGAGGTACACTGTGACGCATCTATACAAGGTCTCGGTTGTGTGCTGATGCAACTCGAGAAGGTTATAGCCTACGCCTCTAGACAACTACGGGTTCACGAGAAGAACTACACGACCCACGATTTGGAACTCGGAGCTGTGGTGTTTGCTCTTAAGATATGGAGGCATTACTTGTACGGTACCAAGTTTACCATTTACACCGACCACAAGAGTCTCCAACATATCTACGATCAGAAGGAGCTGAACATGCGACAGCGTCGTTGGGTCGAGCTGCTTAAAGATTATGATTGTGCCATCAAGTACCACCCTGGCAAGGCCAATGTGGTGGCCGACGCCCTCAGCAGAAAAGAAACAGAAAAACCCAGACGAGTAAGAGCATTGCAACTTACGATTCATGCCAGCTTACCCGATCAGATTCGCGATGCGCAACTGGAAGCTTTGAAAGATGAAAATCTTCCATCGGAACTCATGCGGGGCATGAACAAGCAACTTGAAACCAGATCGGACGGGGTCCGATATTTTGAGAACCGGATTTGGGTTCCACGATACGGAGAGTTGAGAACTCTAGTGATGGACGAAGCTCACAAGTCCCGATATTCTATCCACCCTGGCTCAGATAAAATGTATCATGATTTAAAGGCACTTTACTGGTGGCCGAACATGAAAGCCGACATTGCCACCTACGTGAGCAAATGCTTGACTTGTGCCAGAGTCAAGATTGAATACCAGAAACCATCTGGTCTACTGCAACAACCGGAACTCCCAATGTGGAAATGGGAGCACATCTCAATGGATTTTATTACGGGTTTGCCTAAGACACCGACGGGATGCGATACCATCTGGGTGATCGTTGACCGGTTGACTAAATCGGCACATTTCCTAGTGATTAAGGAAACGGACAAAATGGAAAGACTGACTCGAGTATACATGAAAGAAGTGGTGTCTAGACACGGAGTGCCTGTCTCGATCATTTCCGATCGAGATTCTCGTTTTACCTCACACTTTTGGAAGTCGCTGCAAAGCGCACTGGGCACACGTCTCGATATGAGTACAGCATACCATCCTCAGACGGATGGGCAAAGTGAACGGACTATCCAGACCCTGGAGGATATGTTGCGTGCATGCGTCTTAGATTTCGGAAAGAGTTGGGAACCCCACTTACCCTTGGTAGAGTTTTCGTATAATAACAGCTACCACGCAAGTATTAAGGCAGCGCCGTTTGAAGCGCTGTACGGACGGAAGTGTCGATCACCACTCTGCTGGGCAGAGGTGGGTGACAGCCAAATCACTGGTCCAGAACTGGTACTCGAAACCTCGGAAAAGATTGTTCAAATCCGAAATCGCATGGCAGCAGCACGGGATCGCCAAAAGAGTTACGCCGACAAGCGCCGAAAACCTCTCGAATTTAAAGTGAACGATCGGGTGTTACTCAAAGTCTCACCTTGGAAAGGTGTAGTTCGCTTTGGTAAGCGAAACAAACTCAACCCACGGTATGTTGGTCCGTACCGGATAACTGAGCGCATTGGTCCGGTGGCGTACCGACTGGACCTACCAACAGAACTCAGTGGCGTACACGATGTATTCCACGTATCAAATTTGAAGAAATGCCTATATGATGAAACCCAAGTAGTCCCTTTGGAGGAACTGCAAGTTGATGAACAGTTACGGTTCATTGAGGAACCAGTCGAAGTTTTGGATTGGGAAACCAAAACACTCAAACACAGCAAAATTCCAATCGTTAAGGTTCGTTGGAACTCGAGACGTGGACCGGAGTTCACGTGGGAACGCGAGGATCAAATGATGAAAAAGTATCCTCACCTTTTTGAAGGGCTAACCAAACACCGAAAACCGCGAAACCCGGCAAACCGTCAAACATCACCGAAGGTATGAATTAAATTTCGGGACGAAATTTCTTTTTACTAGGGGATGATATGACAAACTGAAAATTTTTCTTCTTACTCTTTCAGACTCTCATCACGACTTGACTCAAATTTTCGGGACGAAAATTCTTTAACATGGGAATGATGTGACAATCGTCAATTTCAGGTTAACTCCGTTAACTCAACTCCGTCAATTCAAACTTTAAGATCGTTGAATCTATAACGTACACTTCATTACATTTAAACTAGGGTTTAAATGACGCGTAACACTTACTACATGTGTAGTCTTTCGGGATTTGCACCGAAACGCAAACGAGTTGACGCAAACGATTGATAAATAAACGATAAACGTAAAAACAATAATTATGTGATTATTATGTGTTAGGATTATGGGCTATGTGATAAAACTATGGTCATGTTAACTTATTGGGCAAGTATGATGGAATGTTCTAGAAAAACAACACTTGGAAAGAAGAGGGACTAGAGTGTAACTTGTATTATTATAAATACATCACTAATAAACAAACCCTAACTTATTATTAACCTACAACCCTAAATCGGCTCTCTCTCCCTCTCTTGATCCACGGCTGCCGTCCACCTTCATCACACACACACACATCAATCAAGAGATTAATCCAAGAACTAGGTGCTAGGAAGGTATACTTGATCATCTCTTACCTCCTTGTTGTGTAATTTTGATGTTTAATGGGTTGTATGTAAACCCTAACTCAGCCGATTATATGTATGTATGTGATCAATATGATAGTTGTTAGTTGGATAATAGATTGATAACTAGATTGATGTTGTTGCATGATTGATTGTTGTTCTTGATTTGAATTAAAACACAAACCCTAATCTTGTATGTATGGTGTGATTTATATGCATGGATAGTAGTTATGGTGTCTAGAGGGTTATATGGATGCATGATAGTTCATAGATTGTTATGATGTTGAGTTTTGATGTGAACAGATTCTGGACAGAATATATATACGATGTTTAACTGACTGTAACGAAGTGTAAACGTGAAAATTGATTGAGATTGTGGGTACTGCAGTAAACTAGGTTGAGTCTAGTTTCTATAAAGTATAAATTCGTAATTTTTGGATAAGTGGAAGTATACTTTTATGATTTTACAAAAACGTGATGCAAAGCTGAGCTGTTAGACCTGCTGTTAGGTTATATTGTAAATTCTATATCTCATGAACTACGAGGCCAATTGGGTTGGTTCCACTTCTGGAAGTTGACTCACTGAGTTAGGAACCAAACCCAAGTGGTCTTGCATTTATTGGATTTTTCGTTTACCGGGAATTGCAAATAACATTCTGTTGTGCATGAATCTGACTGATATGAGTTTACTGTAGTGTTTTGATCATTATGAGAAATCTATATGGAATAAAAATAATATAAAATATGTTCTGGAAACCTAAGACATGTATGTTTCAGTGGTGATTTTTGGTGAATTAATTGAGATGATATGATCGGTGAAATAGTACAATCTTTCAAGTAGAAATTCTGTCACAATGAAACTAGCTGCTGAGTTGTATAGGAATGCATGAAATATGATAGTTTTTATATAATTGTGGTATTTTGACCAAAATACCCTTGCGGGGAAAAATTGCTAGTTGATTGCCATGAATTGACCAAATTGCCCTTATGGGGAATAATGGTTAGTTAGTCTTTGTTTGTTGACCAAAATGCCCTTACGGGAATAATTGCTTGTAAGTATGTTATTAATACATGACACGAAAGTAATTGCTCACTCGTGTATCGTATCACAATTGTACTTGTTTAAATCACACACGGTTCACAAACGAAACACGAAACATGATACGTGCATAGGTATTATGTGCCGAGTCTAGAGACTCGTTAAACGTTCCGATACTTAGAAAATCTCTTTGTTATTTTAGAACGCTAGAGAGTTTTCTACGACGCGCATCACTCGGTGATCTAATTTGGAATATTCTTCGCAAACAGTGAGTTCACTTACCCCGCTCTTTGAACTGTTTTCAAACGTTTTTCACTTGGGGGAGATAACATACTCCGATAAACGCATTTTTGAGATAAACACATATTTAAGATTTTGTTATAAATTATATATATCACTTGTAGAGGCTAAGCGGCACGTAACCCTTGAAGTCCCACGCATCGAACCGGTTAATATTTGGAATAGCGAGTCACTGTTGAGTAGTACTACTGGGTTTGACAAACCCCACCCGACGCTAAGCTCAACTGGAGGTTGAGTGGGTGTAATTTTGGCTAACACTTACCATGGTCTGGGTTGACCTGGTGACGGGCACTTGATAAACAGTCAGCTTCGGTCTCGAACCACTTAGTAATACTTGTTGTATAGATTAGCTACCTATCGATATATAATTTGACATAACATTATCTGGTAACACTTAAACGCTGTAACGTGGTTACACACTTAAACGCTGTAACGTGGTTACACACTTAAACGCTGTAACGTGGTTACACACTTAAACGCTGTAACGTGGTTACACACTTAAACGCTGTAACGTGGTTACACACTTAAACGCCGTAACGTGGTTACGCAAAACACTTAAACGCCGTAACGTGGTTACGCAAAACATTTAAACGCCGTAACGTGGTTACGCAAAACTTTTAAACGCCGTAACGTGGTTACGCAAAACACTTAACGAAAACGCTGAACTCAAACGCTAAACGATTTATCTTATATAACTTGTGAACTCACCAACCTCGTGTTGACCCCTTTTAGTATGTTATTCTCAGGTAGCCGAGGCGGGCGCGCGGTTTAGGAGCATGCATTAATTGTTAAACATCTTACTCTGCAAACTTAATTTCAACATTTACATTTGGTTTTAAGTCGTCCTGCGTGACGCAACTTTTGAATTAAGGTTTTACGCTTCCGCACTTATTTTTCATTTAAACGTTTTCTTTGGTTTGGTTATAACTAATGATTCCGATCCTGCCAGTTCACACCCTCTGACGGTAAAACTCCGTTAGTGGATTTTGAGGGTGTGACAGTATGACTTCGGTCCGCTTCGGGCAGCCGCGACTACGGTTGTTCTCGCGGACCAGACACCGAAACTTCCCCGGGGAATGTTACATGACGTGATTGTTAAGGTGGAAGATTTTTACTATCCAGTTGACTTTTTGGTTCTCGATTATGTTTCGGGTGAAAGAACCAAACAGCCCACGATTATCCTCGGTAGGCCATTTTTGGCCACCGCAAATGCCAAAATCGATTGTCGAACCGGTACTGTAGACGTGGCATTTGGTAACCATAAGCTTAGACTTAATGTTTTCACACATGTAAATAATTCCCCGGTCGATGATGAATGCTTTATGGCGGACATTATTGACGAGTGCATTCCGTTATACGACTCTATCGTGGATCCGGACTGCACAATGGAGATGTGCTTTATGTTTGACAGGTTACAGGTGGAAACTGTTAAGCAGCTAGAAGAGGAGGAGACGAAGCTGGAGGTTGCAGCTTTACGGGCAGATCGACCCCCGTGGTCGGTTCAGGTGGAACAGCTTCCCGAGAAGATTGAACCGGGTTGAAACCATCGTTACTGGAAGCACCGAAAGTCGAGCTGAAGGAGCTACCAAGACATCTGAAATACGCGTTTTTGGTAAGAATGACACATTGCCTGTCATTATAGCTTCTAACTTGTCTTTGGAACAGGAATCTGCTTTGCTGAAGGTGCTGGTGGCGAACAAGGAGGCGATCGGGTGGACCATCGCGGATCTGAAAGGGATTAGTCCTTTGATAGTGATGCACAAAATTTTGACAGATCTGGATGTTAAACCCGCGCATGATGCACAGAGACGGTTGAACCCGAACATGCGGGAAGTCATGAAGAAGGAGGTACTGAAGTGGCTCGATGCTGGAATTATTTTTGCCATTTCAGACAGCACATGGGTGAGCCCGACTCAGACAGTCCCAAAGAACGCGGGCATCCAAGTCGTCAATGACGACTTAGGTAACGAGGTTGCCACCCGGCCGGTAACCGGGTGGCGTATTTGTATTGATTATCGAAAACTGAATGCGGCAACATCGAAAGATCACTTTCCGCTTCCGTTTATCGATCAGTTTGTAAAAAAGCTATTGGGTCAAAAATTCTATTGTTTTTTAGATGGTTATTCGTGTTATAACCAGATAGCGATTCATCCTGAAGATCAGGAGAAGACTACGTTCACATGCCCGTATGGCACCTTCGCATTCAGGCGAATGCCATTTGGACTGTGCAACGCCCCCGCCACCTTTCAAAGGTGCATGATGAGTATTTTTTCCGATATGGTGGGGGAGTCTTTAGAAATTTTCATGGATGATTTCTCAATCTTTGGCACATCTTTCGAGTCATGTTTACATCAACTTGAGAGAGTTCTAGAAAGATGTGTCGAAACAAATTTGGTTCTTAGCTGGGAAAAGAGCCATTTTATGGTCCAGGAAGGGATTGTATTGGGCCATGTTGTGTCGAGTCGTGGGATCGAGGTGGACCGGGCTAAGGTCCAAGTTATTTCCACTCTACCTCATCCCAAAAATGTCAAAGCCATTAGATCTTTCCTCGGGCACGCTGGGTTTTATAGAAGGTTTATTAAAGGTTTTAGTGACATCACCAAACCCTTATGTAACCTATTGTTAAAAGATGCCCCATTCGATTTTAGTGAGGAATGTACTAAAGCCTTCGACATTCTGAAACAGAAGTTAGTGGAAGCCCCGATTTTACAATCACCCGACTGGGAATTGCCTTTTGAAATCATGTGTGATGCGAGTGATTATGCAGTCGGGGCTGTTTTGGGTCAACGGGTTGAGAAGAAACCCGTTGCCATATACTATGCAAGCAAAACCCTCTCGGATGCTCAGTTGAATTATACCACAACCGAGAAGGAGTTGCTCGCAGTAGTGTATGCTTTGAATAAATTTCGTTCTTACATATGGGGTAGCAAAGTAATTATTTATTCGGATCATTCTGCAGTTAGGTACCTCATGAACAAGAAAGACGCGAAACCCCGGTTAATCAGATGGGTTTTGTTGTTGCAGGAATTTGATTTGGAAATCCGGGACAAAAAGGGAGCATAAAATGTCGTTGCAGATCATCTGTCCCGGATTGTGATTGAAGATAGAGACCGGGATGGACCCATAAATGAGTCTTTCCCCGACGAACAGATTTTGGCGGTTTCCCAAAACCCTTGGTTTGCTCATATTGTCAATTTTAAAGTTGCAGGTGATTTACCAGAACACTGGCCAAGGAGGAAGAAGAAACATTTGATGTCACAGGCAAAGCAGTATATCTGGGATGACCCCGATCTGTTCAAGATTGGAGCTGATCAGATGATTAGAAGATGCATACCTGAAGAGGATGTTCGATCAGTATTGGAGCACGCGCATTCATCTGCGTGTGGTGGTCATTTTAGCGGACAGAAAACTGCTAGAAAAGTGTTGACTAGTGGTTTTTATTGGCCAACACTGTTTCGGGATGCGCACGAGTTTGCGACACGTTGTTTAAAGTGTCAACAACTCGGGAGTATCTCCAAGAGGGATGAGATGCCCTTGAAACCGATCCTAGTAATTGATATTTTTGACGTGTGGGGGATCGATTTCATGGGCCCATTCCCGAACTCGTATGGTAATTTATACATCCTAGTGGCTGTCGATTATGTTTCTAAATGGGTCGAAGCGATAGCCACCAGGACAAATGATCAGTCTGTAGTTTGTAATTTTGTACAAAGCAACATTTTTTCGAGGTTTGGAATTCCCCGAACTATTATTAGTGACGGGGGCTCCCATTTTAAAAACTTTAAATTTGAAAAGTTGCTTAAAAGATATGGAGTGGATCATAGAATTGCAACGCCTTACCATCCACAAACGAGTGGACAGGTTGAGGTTTCAAACCGGCAGATTAAACAGATTTTACAGAAAACTGTTCGGACGGACCGGAAGGATTGGTCAACGAAGTTGACCGATGCCTTATGGGCCTACCGAACCGCTTTTAAAACGCTGATTGGAACCACACCACATAGACTTGTGTATGGAAAGGATTGCCATTTACCGGTTAAGATTGCACAACGTGCTTATTGGGCTACTAAGGAAGTTAATACTAGCTATGATGATGCAGGTACAGCTAGGAAATTTGCATTGTGCGAGATCGAGGAGTTGCAGGATGAAGCGTATGAGTGTGCATCCGCTTACAAGGCAAAAATGAAAAAAATACATGACGCGAAGATCCGGTTGAAGAACTTTGAAGTTGGTCAGAAAGTTTGGTTATACAACACGAGGATGAAGCTATTCCCGGGTAAGTTAAAAAGTAAGTGGATGGGCCCATTTGTGATAGTTGGAGTCGGAAACCATGGTCAATACGAGATTGAAGACTTTGACGACCATGTGAGGCAAGTGGTGAATGGCTACAGGTTGAAGCCATATTTGGAGATGGAGGATATTCATAACATGGGTAAGGAGTCGGTGAGTTTCATTGTAACCTCACCGGTTTATGAAGACACTTGATGGTCAAATGCACGTGTTTCAGGTTAGTGTATATTTTGTTGTATTTGGAACTTTGTGGTTGTAGTTCACTATAAACCCTCACGAGACCCCACTCGTCCTCCCGGGCTACCGGGGGGTTGAAAGGGCTTGTTGCATACGCCAAATGCAACCGTGATTCCTACGAAAGTGAGTTAGGTCTTTTAATATTTTAACTCGTTTAACGAAATTTATTATGAAACTACATAATTCGGCTCGGTAATTAGTTTTTCTAAAAAAAACTCATTTTTAATAACTCTTAAAAGACCTATGTCTTACACTTGTGAGAAGCTTGCTTCTACACGTCTCGAGATTCTGCAGATTCGGTTAGTCGGTTTTGGTATTTGACGAAGACGAGTGTTGTTGAGAGTTCACGGGCCACGTTAGCATTGCATTATCTATCATATCAGGTGATTTCAGTTTCATAATTTATTTTGTTATTCTTATTTTGAATGTTAGAAGTGTAATTGTATAATTCTAGTTTTAGACCCGTCACATTAGTGCCCCGAGTTTTTGAATTGTTAGACAGTCAGTTTAAAAATTTTAACATTGGGGACAATGTCAACCTCAAGTGTGGGGATAGGGGGAAAATTGAAAATTTTTAGCCCGATAGTACGGAGTATTTAGAAACCTAAGTTATTAACTGTTGATTATTGCTATTAATGCCAAGTTAGAGGTTTTTTGTCATGGTTGGTTTTTCAGCTTCTTGATAGTTTTCCTGACAAATGTTTTTAAAATGAGAAGTTGGAAAATGAAATCGTTTAGGCCGGGATAACGAGTCAAGGGGACAGGTATACATGTTTCATATCGGCAGCCCATATTTCCAGACATATTGTGAGATTGGCCCCTATACTTAATACACATATTATATAATAGATATAAAACATGTCTTACCATTTATTGAGGGAAACCGGTATGTTTTACAAAATTAGAACTTGCTTGTCAAATGCTTTTTGAGATCTTAATACCACCACCTGTATGGAGATTAGGACTTTAGAAAACCCATCCCGTACATATTTTCCTCACTAAATAAATTCCTTACCCGACATTAGTCCCTAGTAGCCCGTTTGGACCTTATTCCTTTTCGTTTGTTAAACTGAACATTACACACCATTTCAGCCTTGACCTTTATTTTATTTTTACCCGTGTGATGAAATCCAGTTCGTTATCGAGTTGTATATATATCGAGTTGTACTTAGTCAGACGAGTTGTAAAGTTGTTAAGTTCGGAGCTGTAATTATCAGTCATTTCAGTTAGTATTGATGTTTGGTAAAAAAAAAAAAAAATCTTTGAAAAGTCAGGAAAAAGACAAAAAGAAGTTATCAGTTAGTATTTCAGTTGTAAATAGCAGTTGATTATGTAATTAGTTAGTTTGTATTTGTGAGTCTGTATATGGGTTTGTTTAACTGGGTTTCATCCAACTGAGTCACTAAATAAGCCTAATCCGCACCCAAACCTAAGCCTCAGCAAAACCCTAGTCCGAGTCTTTATGCAACCGGTGGTTAATGGGTGGAGATAAGACTGACCTGCAAGCATATTAAATTGTAAATCATATTTGTTATTTGAGGACAGAGACATATACTAGCACATCTTTTGCTAGTCCAGATATTAAACCGAGAGGAGTGTTGATAGTGTGAGGGGTATGAACATGTATGCCCTAACCGGAAACAAAGTACACTTGTCTGGGCGGTTTTATAGTTTTATTGTAGTATTAACTTTATTTGTGGGTTGTCAATCTAGAAAGTGTCAGTCTGGAAAGCTGGGTATGACCTTAAACCTTACTAGTATTAATGGTGATAATTGATATACCTATGATGGAGGTTGATGTTTGCTTTAGAGTTTTGCTTGAGGGCAATCAAAAGATAAGTGTGGGGATGTGATGGTCGGGTATTATGCTTATATATTAGTATGTTAATTTTACAGTTTTATTTAGTTTATTGTGTGAACTATGATGCTTCAAGCGTGCTTTTATATTTTAGGTTATTGTTCGTTAAAGTTATCTAATTGGAGCATTTACGAGCATTGAATGGAGTCGCGGGATGATCAGAAAGGACACACGCGTTTAATGGAGCTTTTAAAGTCTAATATGAAAGCCATGAATATAAAATGTAAAAATTGACCAAAGTCAGCACTAGGTTCAAGAGGATGAAATGCAAACTGATATCATTATTATTATTATTATTATTATTATTATTATTATTATTATTATTATTATCTCCACTCAAGTAAACTAATAAAATAATAATAAAAGAAATACTCATGTATAAGTAAAATAAAAGAATGACAAATATGATGGTGGGTTATATTTATGTGGCATATAATTAATTGGGGCCCACGAGAGAAAGAGGAGGATTATTATGATTGTTTCTACGAATAAAGATAGGTACGAAAAGAGTCAGAGGCAGCAGAGGTTACAGAAAAGAGGAAAATCAAACCCTATCCATTGATCCTTTCATTCATGTTCATAACCTACCAAATAGGGAGTGAAGACAAAATCATCACCATGAGTGGCTAGTCTCCTTGAGTCATACCCGGGATGTAGAGTATTGTACTTGTTCAGTTTTTCTCATGTTTTAATAACTAAATATTTGTAATTATTAATTGTCGATCTATGAATATTGATATTTGGTATTATTGTGCACTCAGTCGGTTTAGGTTTATCTCGATCAGAACGATTAGTTTGCCAGTTGCTGTGATACGTGTTCATAGGGTTATATTAATTAGTTTGGATGTGATAAAGCATAAAATTGCCCTTAGTTGAGTCACACCGGCAGGGACCGTTTGATAACCAGTGCCGTGTGTTAGCCATTGTTGATGCCTAAGGTTTAACTAGTTGATTAATCAGATTCGATTATTAATATTTAATCTGTTAAATGACATGAGATTGCTGTTTGTTACATGCTTGAACCCCGGGTGTGATTTGCTTTCGTTAATTGTTTGAATTTTAAAATAATTGCTTGTTTGACATTAAAACTAAATCATTGCTATTGTGATCAGCACTCTTAATAGTCACTTCATAATGTTAGTAATCAGTTTCACATTACACTGACCACATACTCTTGGTGGATACGATACCTGACTTATCCTAACTACGTAGGTTAATTAGGTTTTTGCATGACTCGAACGACGGTCATCATTAACCAGTTTATATTATTGATTTTAAAACCGGTTACTAACTGGTTAACCGATTTTTTTAATTATTTTAATTAAAACTGGTTAATAACCGACCGGTTAACCGATTTTCTTTTTTATTAATTTTTTAAAACCGGTTAGTTCCCAACCCAATTAACCGGTCTAACCGGTTATTTCCCGCCAAAGAAAAAACGGTTAGGAAATTAACCGGTTAACCGATCTGTGCACCTCGAGTGCCAACTGCCAACTTGCCAAGTGCCGATAGGATAGAGGTGGGATTAGAAGACCTGGTTCCGGATCCAACCCGGTGTTAGAAACACTATTCGGATATTGGAGTCTATTAAAAAAAACAAAAAAAAAGATTAAAAGAAAATTTTAATTTTTTAGCTTATATATATATATATATATATATATATATACCTATTCTAATAAAGTAAAATAAACGTGGACACTTGTCATGTTTTGGTTAATTCTCATAATTTTTTCCCTTAAAAACTAATATACCCTAATATATGTAATAAATCAATAATTATTCACTTTCCTTTTACACTATATTTATATAACTATGTTAGAGCCCGTGTTCCACACGGTTGAAAAATATAATAAAAATAAAAAATTGTTATATGTAATACATTAATTATAAGTGAATTAACAATATATCATTTAGACGTCAAGAAATTCAACACAATAACTACTTAAGTGGAGTTGGTAAGCATATTTATTTTGAAACATGAGGTCTTGGGTTCGAGACTTCTATCACACAATAATTTATTTTTCAAAATTTTTACAAAATGTTATCTATAAAATAGGAAACTGCTCACATGGCATCTATGTGGCATCCTATGTGGAAGCCCTAAAATGATGCCATGTGGAAAAATCATGTTGATTTAATATATAGTTATATATCTATATATTTTTATAAATATAATTATTAACATATTATTTTACTATATATTCAAAATACTTGGTGAATTCCAAAAATCAACAACAAATCATGTTTCTCAAACGAAAATTGTTTCGGGTTTTTTTTTTGTGGAACTTAAATTTGATTTTTTGGGTCAAAAGTTGGTAAATCGATTGTTTGATACAAGTTAACTACATTTTGGTCAAAATTTGTAAATTTGTTAGGGTCAAAAATTAAAATTTTGAGTATTTTTAAAAGTTTGAGAATGCAAAATAGATTTATCGTGAAATTTGTTATGCGTTCAAAGTGTTGACTTTAAAATGTCAAAAGTATGAAAGTTAAAATTTTAAACATGATTCGGGTTTCAAATTTATGTTTAAAGGCATTTTTTGAAATAATCAAAAGGTTCGGGATTTGGCAATCTGACTATTTTCCCTTCAACTATGAAAATTTAATAAAACATTGCGCATACTTTCGACATGCCACCCCCATGCCTATCAATGCTTAACTTTTATCAAATTTGAAATATTTATGTCAACATTAATTTTTCTTTCAATGGTGATCAGAACATCACATGGGAAGCATGACATGCTAAACTATGCTCAAATGAAACAAAATATTCACAAAATTGAATGGGTTAACATGTTGTTTTTTATGTTCTCATTATGACAAAGTCGAGAAGCCCTATGAAACTTATCAAAATATTTTTCATGGTGTAGCTCAGAAAAACATAGTTCTTGAAGAACATCAATTGTTACAATTTAATGTTCTACTTTTTTTTGATGGGTAGTAAATTGATAAATATATCAATAAAGGTGACGCTCCTTTTGTATTTAGGCTGAATGGTTAGAACTACTATCGTATGAGAAGTCTTATTTCTGAAATTAGTTCATAACCAAAATTCTTTCATACATATATGACACTGAGAATGAATTTTTCAATAGAAAGAAGCATTCTCGGGTACGTTTTTGCACGGACATTTTTTTATTAAGTTCATTTAAAAAAATCATTTTGTGATATAAATAAAATCAATTTATGTACACATTATATAGATACAAGCATAGATGTAATATATATTTTTTTTCATATTTGCTATGTAATTATTATTTTTACTTATAATTTTATAATTTGAATTATCCCGTGTGTGACACGGGCTATAAAATTAGTATATATATATATATATATATATATATATATATATATATATATATATATATATATATATATAGGGTTAGGTTAAAATAAAAACCCACTTGAGTTGTGAAAACTTTAGAAACTCATTCTCAACCACATGTTTTTAATTAAAGTTTAAATCTTGGGGTCCACAATTAAAGTTAATAAAAAATGTAAACATATATATAACATTTTCTCTCTCCTGAAAACATATATAAAAATTAGTAAAAAAATGTTTAAAAATAGCAAAAAAATGTTTTTTTGATTTTTCGATATTTTGTATTAAATGTAACAACATATACTACGTGTGTAACAAAAAAAAAACAAAATAAAAACGATGTTACATAGGGTTTTCACAACTCAAGTGAGTTTTCATTTTATACTTACCATATATATATATATATATATATATATATATATATATATTTGGGGGAAATTCTCAAATGCCCATTTTGAACAAGGTGGTCAAGGCTTCGTCCATAACCATTATAAATTCCTCAAAAGTCAATGATCAATACCATTGGATTTTTTCTTAAACTTGTCAGACTCACTTATTTTAAACTAATAGTTACTTGTCACATATCATATATACCGCCGGTCTTACATATACATACCATCGGAAGATTGTATATACTGCCGGCCTTGCATGTATACTGTCGGATTTTGTAAAAAAATTAATCATTTATTTTATAACTAATTTAATTTTTAAAATATTTTCTTCAGATGTTTTAAACTAACTTTAAAGAAAATAATGTTTGCTAATCTAATTTAGTTTATATTTAGTATAGAGTTTTTTAATTTTAAAGGCATTACGTCTTTAACCGATACAAAATTTAAAGTGTTTCATGAGTCCATGACTTAATTTGACTTAATTTTTAATACTAAACACTTGAATTTTTTCTTCAGCATTTTAAAATTATACTAGTGACATCTATGAAATCACTTGGTACTAAATTAAAGTTGAATATGACATTCACGAAACACATGAAAATTTTGTATTGTTTAAAGATGTGATGTTTTTAAAAACTAAAATTTATATATTGAAAATAAATTAAGTTAGATTAGTAAACATTGATTTTTTTAAGTTATATTTAAGAAATGACTTTATAAAAAAAAATAAATTCTTTCACAAAATAAATTGTTAAATTAAGATCTAACAGTATATGTCTTCCGACGGCATACATGCGAGGCCAATGATATATCAATATATATATAGGGTAAGGTTAAAATGAAAACCCACTTGAATTATGAAAACCCGCGAAAACCTTATGTAACATCGTTTTTTTTTGTTACATGTAATATATGTTGTAACATTTAATACAAAACATCGAAACATAAGAAAAAAATGTTTTGCTATTTTTTAACATTTTTTTACTAATTTTTATATATGTTTCCAGAAGAGAGAAAAATTTATATTTATATTTACATTTTTTATTCAATTAATTGTGGACCACAAGGTTTAAACATTAATTAAAAACATGTGATTGAGAATGAGTTTCTAGAGTTTTCACAACTCAAGTGGGTTTTCATTTTATACTTAGCATATATATATATATATATATATATATATGTATGTATGTATGTATGTATCCGACAACCTTGGTAAGTAACTATTAGTTTAAAATAAGCGAGTCTGACGAAGTTTAAGAGAGAGACTTATTGGTCATGGACATTGAAGAGTTTATGATGATGATGGACAAAACATTGACAACATTATTTAAAATAGACGCTTTTGGGATTTTTTTTTCTTTTAAGTATAACTCTGTGATGGCGAATAGGGACTAGCGTTTTCGGTACTGAAACCGATCAATACCATCGATATCAAGTTTTGAGTTTTCAGTATCGGTATTTCTCGAATTTTGCATGTAATACCGGTGCCGATCCGAACATTTCGGATAGCGACCGAGCTCATCCGTCCCTAATGGTGAACGGTAGGGGTGCAAACAGCGGCTCATTAAAAAGCTCGATCGAGTCGGGCTCAATCAAGCCTAAAAGTAAGCTCGCTTAATAAACGGGCTTGAGCCAGAGCATCGTTTATCATGCTCGAGCCGGCACACGAGCCTAAACAAGCCAATCATTTATATAATTTTTTAAAACATACATTTAATAATTATTAAAAGATATATACAATGTTACGAAAAAATACATAAAAACAATTAAATAATATATATTATTTTATACATAAAATTATAATATAAATAATTATAAGTATATAAAAAATAATTGATAAATAGTAAATGAGTTGAGCTCAAACTCAATTTTACTAACAAACCGAGCTCGAGCTTTGGCAATAAAGTTTGAGACAAGCTCGAAATGAGCCGAGCACGAGCTATGTGTAAGTTAAACGAGCTGAGCTCGAGCCTATTCAAACTTGGGCTCGGCTCCGCTCGGCTCAACTCGTTTGCACCTAGTGAATAGTGGCGAGCTGTGAAAACCCCTTGTCCGTGCAAACGCTCCTCCACTCTGCTCGAAGGCAGTTTCTCCGACGTCCGGCGACCGCTGCACCGTTTACTAGCATCTTCCTGTACAAGTAATCGTCTTCAACTCTAATAATCTGAATGTTGTTAAAACATTTTGAATTGGCTACTAAATAGTACTAATAAACTGCAATTGCATCCTATAAACACAATTCGCCATCAATTACATGTTTCTGCACTCGATTTAGTCACTTAAAGCCCTAATTCCGTAAATTGAAATTCGAAACCCTAGATTCGATTAGTTTATTATGCGTGCTCAGTAATTGTTATATTGAATGCTAAAATCGATTGATTTCTGTACGATCTTGCATTCATAGTTTTGTATGACCAATTCCTTTTATTTTAAGTCAGATCAACAGTTCATCTTTTGTCACACGTTTATGTGTTTATTATTGTGCATCACATATTAATAGTCTATTGATTAGTATTAATACTCTTCCTTTTCATTTTGGTGCTTATCGTACTTCCATTAATAGTTTTAACATGCTGTTCTTGAGGTTATAGTTTTGGCTAAAGAGCTAAAGTTTGAATATTATTTTCGATGAATCGGTTTCGTGTGTGTAAGAATTATTTTTTGTTTCAGGAAAAGCTATTATTGTAAATGGCAACTGCAACTGCAACTTATCCTCCGCCTGCACCGTATTGCAGGCTGTACAAGGATTACGAACAAGACCAAGTTGTATAGCGACACATAGATTATGAGCCTAACTTAGCTAAAACCAGTTACTAAAACAAAACCAAGTTGTATTTGGCCAAAAAGTTTAAATGCATATATAAACAAGTGTAAACAAACGAGCATAAATTAGTGTAAGCAAACGAACATAAATGAACTAACAAGATATATGTTCATGTCCGTTAAATGAACAAATTTTGTTGTTCATGTTCGCTTGATTATCGCCGAACTGTTCACCGAAGTAGTTATGAACAGGTTAGTTTGGATGCGTTTTATCTCAAAATGGTCAAGTGAGTGAAATCAACAAAATTAGCTAAAACATTGGAAGTCGCCTGAAGTCTATTTTTAACATATAGAAACATTTTATCAAATATTAGATTGTTAGTGTAACAATGCTGTTTTTACTAATGAATAATGTATTTGGAGTCCGTTTTTCTTCCAACGTGTTTTTCTTGGTTAGATTTTAATGTAAACAAGGACCAAGCAGTATTCGGGTGGCCTATAAACTAGTTTCAAATTATATAGATGGGCTATATAAGCAGAAGTCTAATAGTTGGATGGCCCCTACATGCAATATCACCTTTTATAATTTTAATATTAACACCTTAATTGTTTATGTTTGTATGTATGTTTCTAAAAAATGTTATTGGTGTGGTCTTTTAAATGGAAGTTATGTGACTTTATGGAACACTAGAGGGACAGTAAACCTTTATTTTAACTTGATTTAGGTGGATTTTGTTCTTATAACAAATGCTTTTTGTTTTGATAAAATGCTGTTTTATAAATTTGTTTATTGAATGTTTAAATAACTACAAAGTTTGCGATGTGGTCATTTTTATCTGCGTTTTGATATTACTTTTAACCTGTTCAGCCGATTTTGTATATACATGGTATGTGGTTATAAGCTATAACTCATTAACAATGCTTAGTTGTACAATCTTACTTTGCCTCACAATTAATGTGCAGTGAAATCTTGGGTTGAAAAAGGTTTGTTTGAAAATTTTGACAAGATGCTAATTTATTTGAAATTATGATGTTACAGTTACGTGCACTTCAAATCTTAATCTTCTTAAAATATATATAAAATTGCTCAAAATTTGCAATTCAATTTGTGCGTCTTCCATTAACAGTAGAAATGCTGCATGTTTGGCAAAACATGCAGGGTGAGTTCAGGTCACACTGGGCTTTGTTTTAGAACTTGTTTGAGTGAAAATGAGTTCAGGTTAGAAGATACCGACTTAAAAACATATTACTTTGGTTTGAGTGAAAATTGATCGCACTAAAATGAATTAATTCTTAGTAGTTAAATGCAATAGCGAAAGGTTTATAGTGTTAGGTTTCGTAGTTCTAATTTGGGCTTGAATTTAGTTGAAGTCAAAAGGAGGAGACATGTGCGGGGCTGGCCCTAAGCCCATCTATTTATAAATCCTATCACTTAATAAAAAATACCTAGTTGTCTCTTTATATACTAAGTTATAAATCCTAGTTTAGTCTCTATTTATATCATGTTACATACTTGCAATCATTATCACTTAATAAAAAATACCTAGTTGTCAGGTCATTTAGACCGAGTGACGTTAAATCCGCGTATTCGTCTTATTGCTTTCGTGCTTGTGTTCTCGTGTACGTTCTAATCGCATAATCGTGTGACTACTCAAGTATGACTTTAAACCAACAAATTTAATTGACACAATGTCGTAAATGAGACGCATCAAATGAACATGTCATAGAGAAGTACCGGTTAAGAGAAACTCTTAGCTAATAATCAATACAATTGGTTCAATTATTTGAGACTTGATTTGTTTTTATTACTTCATTGTTTGATTTCTTTGAATTTGGACAACCATCTCCGATTTTTTACTTTGATTTGTCAATCATATAAACAACTGTTCGAATTTTGTCTTTGTGCTCTCTCAATAATTTAAGGTTCAATAAAATAGTTGATATGATCAATAGTGTGTCCCACTATTCACATACATGACATGCAGACTCACTCACTCATTCATCCGTCGCATATATCATGGTTGGTCCCGTTCATCATTACACTTTTGAATTACCAAAATTGGCTAAAAAAATGTTGATGACAAATAAAGTAGTCATTAAAACTTAAAAGAGTTCTATCAAGATATTTTTGTGCACATGGAGATTGAAGGAAGTTGGTTAGGACTTTTATAATAAATAGTTATGGACAAGTTTAATTATTGAAGGACACATTAAAACCTAGACTACGTAATGGTTAGAATCTGTTTTTGTTGAATATGTTTGGAGCATAATTTTTCTAACCGAAAAACAGTTAGGCACATGCGTATTTTGCTCTACCTACGAGCATGTTTTTGAAAATCTAAGTACGTTCGAGCATGCTTGTATGCTTGAATATATTTCTAAGTGTGTTCGAGCATGTTTGAGTGATTAAATGATTTTCTAAGTGTTTCGAGCATACTTCAATTGTTTCGAGTACATTTTGCTCTTCGAGCACAAAGAATACATACTCGAGCAGAAATGGACTTGTGAAATTTTGCTAAGTGTTTTCGAGTATGAACTTGTTTTCAAGCATGAAATTGCATCTTTCTGAATATCCACTTTGACTTGTGACATTTTTCTTTTTCTGGTCTTCAATGATATTTGCCTATTTTGGGCAACAAAAACATCATGTGATGATAAATAGGAATGTATTCTTGTGACACCTTACGACGTCCACTTGAGAGACAATGTGTCATAAGCATGGTTGTAGAATCGATAGGCACTGCCAGCGCGATCGACTGGGAAGTTGCGAAAACTCGGCTTTAGTTGGATGCTTCTTGGCATTAACTAGTCGAGAGTAATTGACACCTAGATGCGATTTTACAACCATAGTCATAAGGGATGCCCCACATCAGATACCATCAATGCCTTTTGTGTATTATCATGATAAAAATAAATATGTAAAGTTTAAAAATAAACAATTAGATTTTATATTAAAAAATAAAGCTTATAAATTGAATATATGTTGCTATTTCGTGTAACTTTAAACTATGTTGCTTGGATTGATAAAAGGGTGAAAAACGTTGCTACTTTGTGCCATTATTTTAAAAGCAAGCAAACTAAAGTCGTCGAAAGCGTAGTTTAAAGCGTACAAATGTCGTATATAATTAATATTATAGACTATTTTTAAATTAAAAGTCTAATAAAATTATGAACATCTGTTTTGACAAAATGGGCATTGCAACTTGTGTTTTGACACCCATTATTCGGCCAGCATGTGGGATCCAATATGATCAACTAATAGATTATGTGGACCGGAGCCACAAAGAGAGACCGGTCTTAATCTAGGTCTTCTTTTGGGTCCAGTAGCATGAGCCCCCAATGGCCTATGTTATTAGATATTCTTATTGAAGAAACACTAACCAAACCCCGGGCAGATTACTGGTAACCTGGGGGTTAGATAGATGTTTCCCACGAGGGGTTAGACCCTGAGAAGATGGTTCTTCTGATAACCTGCAAAACAGACACCGTGAGCTTGTCACTGAGAAGGGGGGGGGGTTCCTCCTTGTGACCACCCTCCGGCGTGAGAATCAGACTAGATTGCTCTTTAAATATAAGTGTATATTAAGAGATTGCTAGATCAGATATCAGGTAAAATATGATGATACAAGATAAGATATGATGGTCATACCATTTGGGGTATTTATAGCCGAAGGTAGGTTTCCAAGGAGGTATGGCCGGCTGCAACAGTGTTCCTGTTCCACCAACAGTGGCCTACGCACGTGCCCTGCTGGTAGTTGGTGGGTAGGCAGCGGCTGATAGTGACCAGGCCTGCTGTGTACTATTCCTTTTCCACCAACTGCCGGCTACGCACGTGGTATGGCGGTAGTTGGTGAGTAGGCAGCGGCTAATAGTGACACAGTACAGGAGCATGCTGCTCGCCATACTGTGTCAGTAAGCTGACGTATCTTTAGTCAGATCTTTTTCCCATACCTCGTCAGGTACAGTACAGAAGATCTTCCTGTATCGTATGGACTGGCTTATTTGGGCGGGAGTATTCCCCCTCCCGCCCTTGTGCGGGATAGTCCCCGGCTTCGCTCATTCCTTCAGGTGACACTGAGTGATTGAGAGCTAAGTGCCTTGTGCGTGTAGCCTTGCTGCGCGGGTGGCCTTCCCTGATGGCTTGTATCCGAGGCTGCGGGGACAGGCGGAGTCCTTCACCATCGGGAGGCATTTCCTGCGGGACCAGCTTGCGTACTGCGCGTAAGGACGTCACGTCTCTGAGCATGGTTGGTCCTGCGGATCCAGTTGGTTTCTGTGCAGACGTCCCTCTTCAAGGTGAGTCTTGCGGGTCCAACTGGGCTCTGCTGGGACCTACCTCTTCAAGTCCCCCCAGTCCAATGTTCTTCTCATGAGTGTTTAATAAAGTGAGGTGAACTTTTGGACTTTAAGCAGAGGGTTTTGAAAAGGGTTTTTTAAGGTTTTCCATGGGGATTCTTCCCGCGGAAGTCCTTGTCACTTGCAGAAGTTCCCGAGTTTCCTGCTTGGTCTTTGGGTATGATGCGGGTAGGCTGTAACCTCCTCGCAAGTCAGGAGCGTTGAGTCCCACTTGTGTGGATTCTCCGTGAGGTTTTGGTAGTTTTGAACATAGTGATCAATTATGTTAAAACCACCAATTCCATCCTGGAGCTTCAAACAACGTAGTTCTCGACGTTCCCGCTATGCGGGGATGTTATTTCCGTTTACGCAAGCATTGCCCAGAAGATCCTTCTTGGTTTCAATTCCCAGCGGAGCGCTAGGTATGTGAAGGGTTTTGCCTTAACACTGTACCTGCGCTCGTCTTACGGTTACTTTACTTCCAAGGTATTCCTGGCGTCAATTCCCTGCGGGTGCTAGGTATGTGAAGGGTTTTGCCTTTACACTGTACCCGCACCCGTCTTATAGTTACTTGGTTGCCGAGGAATACTTGGCTTCAATTCCCCGCGGGTGCTAGGTATGTGAAGGGTTTTGCCTTAACACTGTACCCGCAGCCGTCTTACGGTTACTTGTTCGCCAAGGTTTACTTGGCTTCAATTCCCTGCGGGTGCTAGGTATGTGAAGGGTTTTGCCTTAACACTGTACCCGCAGCCGTCTTACGGTTACTTGTTCGCCAAGGTTTACTTGGCTTCAATTCCCTGCGGGTGCTAGGTATGTGAAGGGTTTTGCCTTAACACTGTACCCGCAGCCGTCTTACGGTTACTTGTTCGCCAAGGTTTACTTGGCTTCGATTCCCTGCGGGTGCTAGGTATGTGAAGGGTTTTGCCTTAACACTGTACCCGCAGCCGTCTTACGGTTACTTGTTCGCCAAGGTTTACTTGGCTTCAATTCCCTGCGGGTGCTAGGTATGTGAAGGGTTTTGCCTTAACACTGTACCCGCAGCCGTCTTACGGTTACTTGTTCGCCAAGGTAAGGGGTATTTTCCCGCCTACTTTTTGATCTTTTTGAATTTTGAATTTTGAGATTCGAAGAGTTGGTGGAAAGAAGAACAGTCCAAAACTCTGAAACGTCGTGCGACGGTTTCTTTTGACTGTGTCAGATCGTGCAGGAAGTTATGGTGACGTGACAGTACATGGTCATTCCAGACGCTTTTACAGGCGCGTGGGCGCGATTTTTCGGGCGCGTGGCCGCGAAATTAATGGTATGCGTCCTGTCAACAGCTGTTGCCAGCCTGCCTTTTGCCACGTGTCATAGTTTCATTGCACCTTCGTTTTCTCTCTCTTCCGCATTAATTTCATCGCATTAATTGCGATTAGTATATAAAGGGGGAGAGGCCTCTTTATAATCCACACTTTCACCATTCTCTTCTTCTTCTTAGCGATTTCCGGCAAATACTCACCTTTTCAGGCAAGCATTTTCCCGAAATCGTTTTCTTCTTTCTGCAAGATGTCTTCACGTGATCTCGAGTCTTCGGCCGATGACAAGAGTACTGCTGGCGAGTGCCAGTGTGCTCTGCCCGGCGATCTGTACCGGTATGTTGTCAGGAAGTTCATGCTCGATCCTCTCGAGCCTGAGTTTCCTGAACCCCATCAGACCATGTACGATGCCCCCAGAGGCAAGATCGGGGTTTATGCAGCATTCTTTGTTTATGGGAATCTTAGGTTCCCATTGACAAAGTTTGTTTACCGTGTCCTTGAGAGGCACGGTGTTCATTTGACCGAGCTGCACCCCATGGCGATCGCCAAGATTCGCCACTTCGAGTGGGTGTGCCGGATTTTGGGCGTTCAGCCCTACGTTGACCGCCTGATGACCTTCTACACTTGGAGGTGCATCCAGGGGTGGTATACCCTGACGACCCGAATCAAGGGTTTGAAGATTTGCGCGACCGAGCGCAGTCTTCGCGCGTGGAAGCGGGAGTTCTTCTTTATATCCGCTCGCGCCATCCCCATTGCCATGAAATTCAAGAATGGGCAAGCGCTCCCAAGCCTTCACGCCTCCAGCTACCAGGAGGCGGAATGGTTCTCTAAGATATCTCGGGTCCAATCTCCGGTTTACCGGTTTGCGGAGTCCGGGATGGTGATGTTGGGGATGAGCCGGGTGTGGAAGGAGGCTGATGCGCGCAAGATTCCGATCGTCCTCGAATACGGTTCGAACTCTGTTCCTTTCGGTATGCCTTTTTCCCTTTTGTTGATTTAGAATTTCTTCTAACTTTTTTCCTGTTTATTTCAGAGGGGAACGACTTGCAGTCGCTCCTAAACCCGCGGGAGACTGACGGTCCCGCTCGGATGGGTACTCGCGCTCTGGACGAGAACGAGTTGCCCATCCTGGAACAAACGGCGGATCGGTTCGTGGAGGTCTATCCGCTAGGCCATGAGATCCTTAGCGCCCGTCGGCCAGGTAAGGCGCTATTCGACCCTCAACCCCTCAATGTTGAAACCTCTGCTGGAATTCCTATAATCGTATGTTCTGATGAGGAATCCGCAGATGGTCCTCCGTTGGTGCGGAAGAAGAAGACTGCCGGCGGGAAGGGGAAGGAGAAGGTGGCCTCCACAGCCGATCCAGCGCCTCGGTCTGACTCGGAGACCGAGAGCGAAGAGGTGGCGGGGAATCCCGGTGGTGATAAGACCACGGCTCCAGAGGTTACGACTGTCACCTCCGGAGAGCCAAAGAAGACGACGGTGATCGGCGCAAAGAGGCTGGCTCCATCGGGTCCGTCCCCGCCTCTCCGTACCTTTAGGCTCAAGAAAACCCGTAAGTACAACTTTCCTTTAGCTTTTATCTTCATAGTTTAATATCGTTTTAACACTTGTCTTCTTTACGCAGGATTGTGGATGTTGACGCATTCCAGGGTGGAGCGCAGGGGAGTACCTCCCCGCCAATGACGGTAGGCCCGGTCAGCCTACCTGAGGCGACGACCCAGGCGGCTGCGTCTGCGCCTGTTTCCACTGGTTCAGTTGCTCACTCCGTTGAGCCGACTGTTCCAGTTGTGATGACGTCACCGCCGGCTGTGAGTGCGATTTTTACAGCATCCTTCACCGAGCCGGCGGTAAGTTTTGCTGCGGATACCGCGGCGTCGACCGCGGCGGATGCTACCATGCCCCCGCCATTGGCAACAACGGCCGATCCATCAGGTACGCATGGGACTTCTCGCCGATCTCTGCTACCTTCCCATCTGCCTGACCTCTTGGATGGATTTCCCTTGGGTTCAGGTGATGGGTTCGGCGGCTATCGGCCTGTAATTGACCCTACAGGTGCGTAGGGTTCTTTTGGACCATTTTATATATATATATTTTCTTTATCATCTTTTCCTAACTGCTTTGTGTTTTTTGCAGTGTCGGATTCCAATGAAGTGTATGTTCCACGATGGAACATACGCCGAGGAACAACCCTTCGAACCCCTGTGGAGTGCGTGGACTGGGCTCGTCACGCTGCTCCCAGTGGTGCGTTGGGGGAAGCCATGGCTAGCTACCAGGAGGGTAGGCTTAGCAATGAGCTTCGGGTTCTCCTGGCCCGGATGCAGCCGCGCGTCGAGCTGCTTTGTCGTGAAAACGACAAGTTAAAAGCAGCTCGCGCTAAAGAAGTAGCTCAGGCGCGTGCTATCCGGGAGGAGAACCAAAAACTTTCCGCAACGGCTGCGGATAAGGAGAAGGCCTTCAAGGCCCTTGAGGTTGAAGTTCAGGCTCGACTCGAGGCCCGTTCCAAGGCTGCCCAAGCTGTTAATGAACAGCTTCGGCTAGCTAAGGAAACTGCGAGGAACGCAACCGAGAGGGCCATCAAGGCTGAAGCTGTTGCTGAGCCTCTGCGCGTGGAGAATGAAGAACTTAAAGCCAAATTAGAGGCTCTCCAGCAGGCTCATGATGCCTTGGCGATGGAGGATGCTAAGAAGCTTCAAGAAATCTTGGACCAGAGGGGGGTGCTTGACCATACCGAGCGTAAGCTAAAGGGCGTCGAAGAGGCTGCGGCTAAAGAAGTGTTGCTTGCCAATCTCAACAAGAATGAAGCCGAACGCGCCCGTAACGAAGCTCAAGCTGCCCTCCAAGAGGCTCTGGTTGCCAAGGAATGGCTTCTTCGAGAAGCGTTGTCTCAGGTAAGTCTAACTTCATGTCTTCACGCTTTTCCTTATAAATAGAAAAGGTTCTGACATTTGTATTTTTCTTTGTAGGTTGTGCATCGGGTCTTCTCAGAGACATCTTACGACGATGCTATGAGCGCAGCCCTCAACGCTTCTCACGAGGATGGGGAAAAGGTCGGCTTCCTGCTTGGTCTAGGGTTCGTTGAGAAAGGCGTCCCGCCATCCAACTTCCCTTTGTACAATGTAGATACTGAAGCCATATATGACCAAGCAGTAAATCAATACGCCGCCTTCCCGCATCCGGTGGTGGAGAAGGTGAATGAAATTGCTGCTGCTGATGATGGGCTAGCTATCCTTAAGGCTTTCCTTGAACTGCCACGCTCTACTGATGGGGCTGGTCCAAGTGGAAGTGGCCCTGAAGCCTGATCCTGAAGATCCCTTCCCGCTGCTAGGATAGATTTAGCTTGTATAGATTTCTTTTCTTGTAGGCGGGTAGTTACCCGGCCATTCTTGTAATGAATACTTATGAAATATAAATCTTTGTGCGGGTAAGACCGTTACTTTTGTTGGGTTCCTTGCTTTGTAAACGTTGTATGACTTGCATACTTTAGTTTAAATTAGCAATTTTCCAACTGTTTAGAATAAGTTAACCTTTGAACGTGGTAGATAGGTGTGAAGTTTTGCTTCCTCTTCCGTGATTGTGCGGGTAGGACCGTCACTTGCACGTAGTAGGATGGCTAAACTTTACCATCTGACCTGCGTGTAGGTTTTCCTCATCTTTTGAGGATAAGTTAACCTTTGAACGTGGTAGATAGGTGTGAAGTTTTGCTTCCTCTTCCGTGATTGTGCGGGTAGGACCGTCACTTGCACGTAGTAGGATGGCTAGACTTTACCATCTGACCTGCGTGTAGGTTTTCCTCATCTTTTGCGGATAAGTTAACCTTTGAACGTGGTAGATGTGAAGTTTTGCTTCCTCTTCCGTGATTGTGCGGGTAGGACCGTCACTTGCACGTAGTAGGATGGCTAGACTTTACCATCTGACCTGCGTGTAGGTTTTCCTCATCTTTTGCGGATAAGTTAACCTTTGAACGTGGTAGATGTGAAGTTTTGCTTCCTCTTCCGTGATTGTGCGGGTAGGACCGTCACTTGCACGTAGTAGGATGGCTAGACTTTACCATCTGACCTGCGTGTAGGTTTTCCTCATCCTTAGAAATTGTCTTGAACCGTTCGACGCGCGGTTGTCAATAGGTTGGTGTTCAGTTCCCTTTTTCATGATTCATGCGGATAGACCGGCACTTTCATTTAATGGGAGGACTGAACTTTTCCCCTTCGACTGACCTGCGTGAAGGTTTGTCGTTTATTGGGTTTATGCGGGTTTTGCCGCCTTCCCCACGCAACGACTTTCCACGTATTTATGCGGTGAAAACCGGCATATTCGTGTTGAATAAATTAACCGTTCGACGCGCGGTTGTCAATAGGTTAGTGTTCAGTTCCCTTTTTCATGATTCATGCGGATAGACCGGCACTTTCATTTAATGGGAGGACTGAACTTTTCCCCTTCGACTGACCTGCGTGAAGGTTTGTCGTTTATTGGGTTTATGCGGGTTTTGCCGCCTTCCCCACGCAACGACTTTCCACGTATTTATGCGGTGAAAACCGGCATGTCCGTGTTGATAGTTCATAAAAATGTAAAATCATCAGCGTCAATGTTTTAAGGAGAATCGTTTCCATTAGAAGTGGCTCTTGGCCTTTTCTTTACAAATTTAGAATTGATTTACATGCAAACTGTGTAAATGAGCTCCCTTCCATGTTGTTGGGATGGGAGTGCCATCGAGCCGATACGCACCTGGTTCGGGATCTCGTTCTTTACGCAGCATGTAGTCTCCATATTGAAGCTGGAATTCTATTCGTGTTTTCCCCAGCTGGGGTTCTACACGCATCCGCCTGCTCAGCGTTCATTGCGCCACGAGGTGCGCGAGCGTCCCATCTCTGACGAATGCCTCGACCATGTCCTTCACGTCTATGCATTCTTCGGTGTTGTGGCCTTTTGTCCTGTGAAATTCACAGTATTTGCTCCGATCAGCATTGTGGCGATGTCGGATTATTTGAGGCTTTGGCCATGGGAGCTCCTCGGTGGCGAATATCTCGGTGACGCTTTTAGTGAGCGGCGTCCATCTGGAGTTCTTATTTGACTGTACGTTATCCCTTCCGCCTAACCGATGCTGCAAGCCGGATGAGGTGTCAAAGTTTACCCTTGACTGCCAAATGCCTAGCTTCCGCTTTTTGTTTAATCGGGCGGTAAGGACGTTCTCTTCCCTTGTTTTCTGGGTGTAGAGGTTTGTGCTCTGTGGGAGATCTCTACCCAGTTGCTTTTCCGTTTCCGCAAAGCGTTTAGCTGCTGTCATGATGGCATCCCATGTGGATGGCATGCCATCTTTACCCGTTAAGGTGTGGATGAGCTCTGGGTCGTTCGCGCCCTGGATAAAGGCAGCGCGAACAAGATCTTCGCTAATGTTACCCAGACTTAGCTTCTTCGAGTTGAAGCGAGTGATGAAGTCCAGCAAAGATTCATCTTTTTCTCGAGTGCACTTGAGGATTGTCCATTGCTCCTCGGTATACTTTCTTTGCTGGCTGAAGTGTTGGCTAAACTTCTGTTGGAAGTCAGCCCAGTCGTAGATGTGGTTGACCGGTAGACGATCGAACCACGCTCTAGCTGCCCCGACCAGCGTCATTTGGAACATGTAACACCATGTAGGTTCCGTCCAACTACTGACGGTTGCCCCCGCTATGAACCTGTTCAAATGATCGTCTGGATCAGATATACCATCATATGTGCCTATGCTGGACATTTGTTTAGCACTTTTTGGGGCGATTGCTTCCGCAATGTCCCTTGCAAATTTGGACGTTCCCGCAGTTGCAACGTTTGGTCTGAATGTTTTGGAGAAGTCTCGTGGACCTCCACCTGTGCTTTTTGGTTTGAAGGCTTGTCCAAAATGCCTTATCGGTTGGGAATCCGTTTCCTTACGCTTCCCTTTTGCCCTATGGCGAGGGTTCGCGTCGGAGTCGGATTCCTCCGAGTCATCGAAGTAATCTTCGAATTCGTCAGCCTGTTGGACGGAACGCAAGCGTTCGTCCAACTCAGCTTGGAATTCCCTCTGTCGTGCCTCCGCCCATGCCTTAACTTCATCGAGTGTTTGGCGGGGGAGTCTTGTTCGTTTCTCTAACTCGGTATCGGTGAATCCCAGTGAGCGATTATTTACTGCACTTGCCCCAGCTTGAGTAACTGGGGTAGTGTTCGTAAAATTTACTTCACTTGCCCCGGCTTGGGTAGCCGGGGTAGTGTTTGTAAATACTGTGTTGCCGGTATTCCCCCCAGTAACTGGGGTTGTGGTTACCGGAATTTCTCTAACCATCTTGGAAGTTTGAAAAAACTGAAGAATAAAGTTCTAGCTTTATGCACGGATGGCGCCAATGAAGAAACACTAACCAAACCCCGGGCAGATTACTGGTAACCTGGGGGTTAGATAGATGTTTCCCACGAGGGGTTAGACCCTGAGAAGATGGTTCTTCTGATAACCTGCAAAACAGACACCGTGAGCTTGTCACTGAGAAGGGGGGGGGGGGGTTCCTCCTTGTGACCACCCTCCGGCGTGAGAATCAGACTAGATTGCTCTTTAAATATAAGTGTATATTAAGAGATTGCTAGAGCAGATATCAGGTATAATATGATGATACAAGATAAGATATGATGGTCATACCATTTGGGGTATTTATAGCCGAAGGTAGGTTTCCAAGGAGGTATGGCCGGCTGCAACAGTGTTCCTGTTCCACCAACAGTGGCCTACGCACGTGCCCTGCTGGTAGTTGGTAGGTAGGCAGCGGCTGATAGTGACCAGGCCTGCTGTGTACTATTCCTTTTCCACCAACTGCCGGCTACGCACGTGGTATGGCGGTAGTTGGTGAGTAGGCAGCGGCTAATAGTGACACAGTACAGGAGCATGCTGCTCGCCATACTGTGTCAATAAGCTGACGTATCTTTAGTCAGATCTTTTTCCCATACCTCGTCAGGTACAGTACAGAAGATCTTCCTGTATCGTACGGACTGGCTTATTTGGGCGGGAGTATTCCCCCTCCCGCCCTTGTGCGGGATAGTCCCCGGCTTCGCTCATTCCTTCAGGTGACACTGAGTGATTGAGAGCTAAGTGCCTTGTGCGTGTAGCCTTGCTGCGCGGGTGGCCTTCCCTGATGGCTTGTATCCGAGGCTGCGGGGACAGGCGGAGTCCTTCACCATCGGGAGGCATTTCCTGCGGGACCAGCTTGCGTACTGCGCGTAAGGACGTCACGTCTCTGAGCATGGTTGGTCCTGCGGATCCAGTTGGTTTCTGTGCAGACGTCCCTCTTCAAGGTGAGTCTTGCGGGTCCAACTGGGCTCTGCTGGGACCTACCTCTTTACTTATCTAGGTGTATAATACAAGCAACTTTATTGCTCACTCCCACATGTTTATACTCCACTTTTAGTTCACTTCTATGTAATGATCCAAAATGATGTGATGGGTGAAGCTAGGATATATTGGTTTATTTAATAAAGGGCATTCGTTATGTCTCATTATTCAAAATATAAGTTGATTTAAGTTAAAATAAAAACATTTTTGTAGGTTTATTCAGATAAGCATGTCAATTTGGACCACTCAAATTATAGAACTGGCTCGAAATGTGTTATTTTGATAAAATAAAATTTACCAACTGAAAACAAGTTCAAGTGAACAAGGATCATCACAATCATTATTTGTCGACACCACAATGGCCCTCTTCAAAATCATCATTAAATCCATAACCACCAATGTCGTCGCTCTACGGCAAGTAACCGTATGAAAAAAGATATAGCAATTTTTATACATTTACAAGAAAACAATTCGTTCCAATCTATCTCAAATTGCATCTTGCTTAAGAACTACTTTTGTAGAAACGTATTTTGATCCAAACGTATATTAGTATTTTAATTTAATGTGACAAGGATGTGCCGATGTGGCAAGGCAATTTATTTCTTATTCTTACTTTTTGGTGTTTGGCTTTTGATAAATTCGAAGGCCAACAAAGAAGAAAATATCTACATCTAGTTGGATATTCCATTTTTACAGGACATAGGACAGCATATTTACAGGACATAGGACAGCAAATAGTCATTTAACTTCGTGTTAAAGTTCAACAAAAAGCTCTTCCTGTTCAAAAGTAAAAGACCTTTTTAATAGATTTTGCATGTTTTAATAGACCTTAGGGTCGGTTTGAATGTTTTGCTAAATATAACTTTTTATATATCAGTTTCATTAAAGACCGTAGGGTCGGTGTGAATATTTTGCTAAACTTTTTTTATGCTTTTCACTTTTTATATATCCGTTTTATTAAGACCGTCTATAGTCTTACATAGCTTGCAACCTTTTAAAGGTTTTTAATATTTTATGTATCCGTTTGATTAAAGACCTCTAAAAATAGACTATTTATAATCTTGCACGATTTGCAACCTTTAACTTTTAAACGTTTTTAACCTTTTATGTATTCAAACCGATTTGCAACCTTTAACTTTTAAACGTTTTTAACCTTTTATGTATTCGTTTGATTATAGACCTCTAAAGATGGACTATTTATAATGTTGCACGATTTGCAACCTTTTAAAGGTTTCATTCTCGTTCGTTTTGCTTAAAGATCTATAAGTTTTAGATTAAAGGTTTTCTTTTCAAAAATTTTCCATATTACTATATTCTTTCTTAATAAACTATATTTTTGTTTTTTCATATAGGAAAATAAAGCATACATACATTAACTAAGATTTTTACTTAATAGCACAATAATATTTAAATATTTATTAAAAATAGTTATTATAGTGCTCGGAATACAACCTTCGAGTACCAACCAATTGATAATCCAACTAATTAATTTCTATTAAAAATATAGTTACTGTGGTACTCAAAGTGCAAACCCCCGAGCACCAACAATTCATGATTCCCCTAATTTAATTTCTATTAAAAATATAGTTACTGTAGTGCTCGAAGTGCAACCGAGCACCAACAATTCATGATTCCCCTAATTGATTTGATTTCACGAGCCGAACGTGCTACTCTACTCTTGATGATGCTAAATGATATTAGTAGAGCAAGGCAGATAACCCGATTCACTCACGCATCATAGGCTTACGAATATTTAGTTATATTGAAACTTTTTAGACTTAACCGACCAGTAACAGACAAAAAAGGCTTTCATTAACCGATACGGTTGATAAACAAGCAGCTAAAAATCACACGACTGACGATACACCTTGTTCGAACAGAGTAGCTACTTCACACAATACAACTTTACAATATCTACATTGTACTCTCCGTAGGATATATATTCTAAACTCCCAATCAACCACTAACACGTGGCGGCACTCTAATACCAAAAAAAGTCACTCAATAGAACATAAGTACAATAATTAAACCTCGACGAGGCATCCCGATTGCACAAACCCACAAAACTCATAGGGGATATCGACCTTTGTAAATTTACCATTTTGCCCTTGGTTGGTTTTTTCCACAACATAAACCGCTTGTGGCGCACCTTGGTTACCCGACCCGGTAACCACAACCCGGTCCCCAAGGTCCACCCCACACGTCCCAACTTGAACCGCCGGTTCATAACCCTCCCAAGATGTCAAATTACCGTTTTGCCCGACCGCCACACACGACCTCGGACACCGGCTCTCCCCCCACGCGCCTTCCACGCGCCGCCATGTTCTTGTTTTAATATCCAAAACGTCTGCGCTGTCTTTAAACCGTCCTTGGGTATCCGTATCGTACCCGCTCACGACCCAAAACTCCGACCCGATTATCACACCTTCACACTCGTCTCGCTCTTCACTCATCTGAGTCAACTCGGTCCACTCGTCGTTACTAATGCTGTACACCCACGCGGTCTTAAGCGCGTTCTTATTCTCGTCATGTCCGCCCGCCACGTAGACACTTCCGTTACACGCGCTGGCTGCAAAAAACGACCGAGTCGATGGCATGTCGGCTCGCTGAGTCCACCTCTTAGTCGTGAACTCGTACACGAACACGTCACGTAAGGGCTCCCAACTCGCTGGGTCCCACCCGCCCATCACCACTAGCTTCCCTTCAGTACTTGCCACCTGGCAGAACAAAGGTAACCCGTTCGGGTATTTAAACACCGGATCAATTATGTCAAAACTTTTGTTAACCGGGTCAAACACGGTTAACGAATACTTCGGTTGTTTATCGGGTTTACCGTCTAACCGACCCGGATCCAGAAGCGATTGAACGAAGCAAGCAGCTTTACGAGTGAAGCCGTTGCTTTTCCGGTGGTAAAAAAACTCTTTGTCGTGGATTAAACGGCGCCACCGGCGGCAGACGTCGGCGGCGAGTGAGTGGGCTTCGTAGTGCAAACGAGTCAAGCACTCGAGTGCGATTTCGTCGGGTAGACCCGGGATTAACTCGGTGGATTCGGGTATTGGATCCATTTATGAGAATTTTGATTTAATTTTAAGTGTTTGCAGGAGAATTTTGGTGTGTTCTAGAAAGAAAGAAAATGGTTCACGAAGAGAGGAGTGTGAATTTGAATATTTATAGGCCGGAGTGAGTGATCAGATAAGGACGGCTGTTACGAGCTTATCTTGTGGGCTAGCACCTGATGCTGACACGTGGATATGCTACTTAATGGTGTATTTTAATTTTTTGTAAATTGAATTCTAGATATAGATATTAAATGGGATGCTTGATTGCTCGCCCAAAGGTTTTTATGAACAGCGGCGTATAGAAACCGGGAAAAATATCCTCCAGGAAACTGTCATGGGACCGCCACAGAACCATTGTCAAATCTGTTTATTATAATATAGGTTAGTTTTATCTATTATATCATAACTCAAAAGGTTGTTTTTTATTATGGGGACTTTGAAACCCACTCCACAGTGTCACGTAATCATCATGTAGAAAACGGGGTTTTGAAGTCCTTCTCCATAACACCCTGCTATGGTTTAAAGCCCATTGAACGTCCCAATAAATCTATACACACACACACATATATATGTATGTGTGTGTGAGAGATGGAGATAGAGAACCGCACCCGTCGTTGTGAAGCCACCCCCCTCCTTCCGCGCCTCCACCTTGTGCGCCCCTCGGAGGCGTGCCGCGCCTTCCGCGCCCTAAGGGCGCCCATAACGGACGGTCTAAATGTTGAAAGATATATTTCTTTAACAAAGTAAAAATAAAAAGGTTGTTATTAGCAACGAGAGTGCATTTTTAGTATGCATTTTATGCTAACATTTTGATGTATGTCTTAATTGCATTGTATTTGTATTATGTGGTCCAAATCGAAAGGAACAAATGAAAATTAATTAATAGACTTTTTGAATACGAAACTAGTGACCCCAGTGTTTTATGGTTGTATGAAAATGGTTATACGATGATTTTTTTTAAAATCTTACTACTCAAGGTCTATATAGCTAGCATGGTAATGAATCTCTAACATACATTTCTTAACACATAGGCCTTTTAACTAGTATGTAATATACCATATTAAACACATAGGATCGTTTATCGTTTAATACTTCACTTGGCCAAATTAGGCATTGCATGTGTTTTCAAAATACCACCATACTCAATCTAAGTAGAATTTCATAAGTAATAACTAGATCTAGCATATTTTTACATAAAAAAATAGAAATCTTTGACTTAAAATAGAAACTCAAGCAAACAAAGCAATCACCAATTTCAATCAAACGTATTCTCTAAATGAACAAGTTATTTGTGCACATTGCGTTAGCAAGTTTTATGTGCTCACCTTGATATCTGGACTTTCAAATGCTACTCCTTGATCATCGTCTCGTGTAATCATCCATGTATCAGTTCAATTATAGTTATTCAAATCCACTATAGCCATCTATTTAGTTGTGCTTAAACTCCTATGTAGGGATTTAAGCTTTAAAAGATGAATTTCAACCTCCATGTGAACTTTTAAGTTCAAAGGTGTTTATAGAAGTCAAATTGATCATTTGAAATCATGCCATCACTTATAAATTGACATTATATGTCAGAATAACCAATATCAATACTTTTAACAAAATTCAAATTTTGCATATAAATCTCAAGTCATCATCCCAATAACTTTGAATGGTGATTATAATAATTGTCATAAGTTAATAACACACTCTTTCAAAATATTCCACACTTAGTCAAAACTAATCCAATCATTTCGAACTCAAAGAACCAGTTTATTGATTAAGCTATATATTCGTAATCAAATACAAACAGCAAGCAACATCTAATCATTAGAGATGATATTTCTAGCATATTTGACGACTTAAAGAATCAAATGTTGGGTTAAAAAGTACACATAAAACTCTTACGATAAATGGCCATGGTTTATGGGTCTTGTTGTATAAAACTCTCTAAGGTTGTGGTCTTTGTTAGTTCAAATTCTTGCAAGTGCAACTGTGCAAGATAAAAATGGAATTTTGTTTCTGAAAATTATATTAAAAAAAAAAATCTTACATGAGATTTTTTTTTCACTTCCAATAACTAAAAACAGAGAACTCTGCTCCAAATACATATAGTCTGAAGACAAAAGTTTGACATGTATAGTTACAATCCTTAATTTATATTTATTGATATATTTAGTTCAATTTCAACTAAATTGAAGTTATACAACACATTCTCATGAAAAAATCATTATTTATAAAATAAAGATCCACAAAGATAATATGTAAAAATTTGAGATGTTACATGAAAGACTATCGTGTGTCGTATTGCCATTTCACGTGCACTGGTTCGATTTGAGTCACGGGTTACAATTTTGCGTATATTAAGAGGGCTTTTGGTGATGCTCGTTAGGGGTGGCTCGTGGACACCGAAAACAAGTTGGGGCTTTAAGCCCACACTTAATTAAGAATTAAGTCCTCCAAATCTGAAAAAACATTATATATAGATATATTATAATGGGTAAAGTAAACTCAAAGTAATGTATTGATGTTGTTGTAGACTTAGTTGTTACTATAGTATAGGTTATGAGTTCAAAACTTGTAGTAAGCAATTTTTGACAATTGTCATGAAAATGCCACAAAATCTTGTTTCGATTTATGCCTCCATATTTGTTCAATTGGGCCCTAAATACTCGTAGGTTGTTGCTAGTTCTCATAGAAGGTCGTTGGTGCATCACTAACAGTGGATGGAGGTTGTGACAGGAGGTGGTGGGAGTATGTAGGAGATGATGCGATGAACCTTGTGAAAGGGATGCTGAAGAGGTAGGTCCCAGCAAAGTCCAGTTGGACCCGCAAGACACACCTTGAAAAGGTACGTCTGCGCAAAGACCAACTGGTTCCGCAGGACCCACCATGCTCAGAGAGATGAAGACCTTACACGCAGTAAGCCAGCTGTTCCAGCAGGAAAGCCTCCCTTGGTACAGTACCCTACCTGTTCCCGCAGCTGTGGGTACATACCAAGAAGGAAGGCTACCCGCACTAACGGTAAGGCTACACGCATAAGGCACTAACTCTTACACTTCAGCAATGTCACCTGAGGAAGGAATGAGCAAGGCGGGAATACTCCCGCCCAAATGAGCCAGTTCGTACGCTTCTGGAAGATCTTTTGTACTATACCTGCCAAGGTATGGACAAAATAGACAAGATCTGACCAAAGCAGCCCATGAACCAATCACAGAGTGACAGCTCACCGACAATAGTACGAGGAGGAGCATGCTCCAGTACAAAATGTCACTATCAGCCGCTGCATACCCACCAACCACCAGCATGGCACGTACGTAGCCCACAGTTGGTGGAAAAGGAATATTATACAGCTGGCTGTACCTGCTTGGAAACCTACATTCGGCTATAAATACTCCAACACCTTGACGATGTAGTGATACAAGTCAACAGAAAGAGTACACTGGCACTCGCCAGCAGTACTCTTATCGTCCTTATTAGACGTGGACGACGGATTCTCGAGGTATACATCGGACTCCTCGGCAGTAACCTCGGGATCATGAGTAGAAAACATTTTTGAGGTATGAAAGAGAACGATTTCAGGAGAATGCTCGACGGAAAAGTTAGAGTATTCGCCGGAAATCGTTTAGAAGAAGAAGAGTGAAGTGAAGGTGTGAATTAAGATGCACCCTATCCCCCTTTATATACTCATCGCAATGAATGCGATGAATTTAATGCGGAGGAGAGAGAAAGCGCAGGTGCAATGAAACTATGACACGTGGAAAACAGCTGTTGAAAGGACGCGTGCCGTAAAATTCGCGCCCACGCGCCCGAAAACTCGCGCCCACGCGCCTGGAAAAGCAACTGGAATGACCATATACTGTCACATCGCCATAACTTCCTGCACGTCCTGAAACCGTCAGGAGACGCCAACGTCACTTCACTCGTTTGGACTGTTCTTATCCTATCACCAACTCTTCGAATTTCAAAAAGATTCAAAGATTCAAAAATAAGAGGGAATATACCCCCTTACCTTGGAAAGCGAGAAACCATAAGATGAGTGCGGGTACAGTGTCAAGGTGAAACCCTTCACATACTTAGCACTTGCAGGGAATCGAAGCTAACAAGATACCTTGGGAAACAAGAAACCGTAAGACAAGTGCGGGTACAGTGTCAAGACGAAACCTTTCACATACTTAGCACTTGCAGGGAATTGAAGCCAAGAAGGATCTTATGGACCATGCTTGCGGAAAGAGAAATAACACCTCCGCGTGACGGGAACGTTGAGAATTAGATTATTTGAAGCTTCAAGATGGAATTGGTAGTTTAACATAACTGATCAATATGTCCAAAACTACCAAAACCTCGTGAAGAATCTATGCAAGTGAAACTCAACGCTCCCAAAGTTTGAAGGGATTAAACACCTACCCGCATCATAACCAATGATCAGGCAGAAAAGTCGGGAATTTCTGCAAGTGACATTAGGAAAACTGCGGGAAGAATCCCCACGGAAAACCTTAAAAAACAAAAACCCTCTTTAAAACCCCTTGCTTAAAGTCCAAAAGTTCACCTCACTTATTAACAACTCATGAGAAGAACAATGGACTGGGGGGACTTGAAGAGGTAGGTCCCAGCAAAGTCCAGTTGGACCCGCAAGACACACCTTGAAAAGGTACGTCTGCGCAAAGACCAACTGGTTCCGCAGGACCCACCATGCTCAGAGAGATGAAGACCTTACACGCAGTAAGCCAGCTGTTCCAGCAGGAAAGCCTCCCTTGGTACAGTACCCTACCTGTTCCCGCAGCTGTGGGTACATACCAAGAAGGAAGGCTACCCGCACTAACGGTAAGGCTACACGCATAAGGCACTAACTCTTACACTTCAGCAATGTCACCTGAGGAAGGAATGAGCAAGGCGGGAATACTCCCGCCCAAATGAGCCAGTTCGTACGCTTCTGGAAGATCTTTTGTACTATACCTGCCAAGGTATGGACAAAATAGACAAGATCTGACCAAAGCAGCCCATGAACCAATCACAGGGTGACAGCTCACCGACAATAGTACGAGGAGGAGCATGCTCCAGTACAAAATGTCACTATCAGCCGCTGCTTACCCACCAACCACCAGCATGGCACGTACGTAGCCCACAGTTGGTGGAAAAGGAATATTATACAGCTGGCTGTACCTGCTTGGAAACCTACATTCGGCTATAAATACTCCAACACCTTGGAACGGTATCATCATCATATATCATCTGATATTATCTTATCGTCTCTAGTTATTTCTCTTAATATACACTTATATTCAGAGCAATGTAGTCTGATTCTCACGCCGGAGGGTGGTCACAAGGAGGAACCCCCCCCCTTCTCAGTGACGAGCTCACGGTGTCTGTTTTGCAGGTTGAGAAGAATAACCATCTTTGCCGGACCTAACCCTCGTGGGGAACATCTACTTAACCCTGAGATTATCCTTAATCTGCCGGGGTCACTTAGTGTTTCTTCATTGGCGCCATCCGTGGGAAAAAGCTAGAACTAATTCTTTTTCAGATTTTTCAAAACCTCTGGAAAGATGGTTAAGGTTACTCCGATGCCAAGGCCAACGAGTGACCAAGAAACTCCGGTAACCACAACCCCAGCTACTGGGGGGAACACCGGCGAGTACACAATTTTTACGAACACTACCCCGGTTACCCAAGCCGGGGCAAGTGCAGTAAACAATCCTTCACTGGGATTCACCGATACCCAGTTGGAGAGACAACAGACGAGACTCCCCCGCCAAACACTTGATCAAGTTAAAGCGTGGGCGGAAGCACGTCAGAAGGAATTCCAAGCTGAGTTGGATGAACGCTTACGTTCACTCCAACAGGCTGACGAATTCGGAAGCAATCGACAACAGCTCAACATGAGCAATGAGTGCGAGTACTTGGACGATGATTGGGAGGAGTCCGACAGTGACGCAAACCCTCGTCATAGGGCGAAAGGGAAGCGCAAGGAAACAGACTTCCAACCAAGAAGGAATTTTGGAGAAACCTTCAAACCAAGGAACGCGGGGGGAAACCCACGTGACTTCTCCAAAACCTTTAGACCAACTGTTACAAATGCGGGAACGTCCAAGTTTGCAAGGGACATTGCGGAAGCAATCGCCCCGAAGAGTGCCAAACAGATGTCCAACATCGGCACTTATGATGGTATATCCGACCCAGACGATCACTTGAACAGATTCATAGCGGGGGAAACCGTCAGCAACTGGACGGAACCCACGTGGTGTTATATGTTCCAGATGACACTGGTTGGAGCGGCCAGGGCGTGGTTTGATCGTTTACCGGTCCACCACATCTATGATTGGGCGGATTTCCAACACAAGTTCAGCCAGCACTTTAGTCAACAGAGGAAATATACTGAAGAGCAGTGGACGATCCTCAACTGCGTTAGAGAGGAGGATGAATCTTTACTAGACTTCATCACTCGCTTCAACTCGAAGAAGCTGAGTCTGGGCACCATAAGCGAAGATCTTGTTCGCGCCGCTTTCATCCAGGGCGCCGAATACCCAGAGCTTATCCGCACATTGACGGGTAAAGACGGCATGCCATCCACATGGGATGCCATCATGACGGCGGCCAAGCGCTTTGCCGAAACGGAGAAGCAACTGGGTAGGAATCTTCCCCAGAGTACAAACCTCTACACGCAGAGGACTAGAGAAAACAACGTCCGGACCGCCCGGCAAAACAAAAAGAGGAAGCTAGGTATTTGGCTGTAACACCCCAACCCGGAACAGGCTGACGTGTTACTATTACAGATATCAAATCAACGCCACAATCCAAAATACAACAAAAATTAATGCAACCTACGTCATATTATTAAACAAAATGAATTAACTTTTAAAAGCTTGAACTTCATTATTATCTCTCATCACTAAATTCCCCGAATCCCGGATTACCTGAAAACAAAATAAGAAAAACAAAACAAGAAAACACGGCTGAGCCAAAAATTGCCCAGTAACGGAAAGAACAATAGTATAGGTAAGGACAGACGTAAGAGAATAAATATATGAACTTCAATTCAAACTCGAAACCAACCCTTTTTACCGAAAAATATACTTAATAAAATTCGGATGTATGATCCGACACTTGGCCAGAACATGGTCAAACGCATGCGGAAATATATCAGAACTATAACAAAAACACCCAGAGCCAGAAACATATAACTTGTAACATATAATGTGTGACGTGTAACATATAACGTGTAACATTTAACTGAACTATAATTAAATGCGAAACATAATCCGATACACGATCGGGACGTAATCTGAATATACTCAAATTTAATCAAATGCATATACACATATCAAAACGGACCAGAAATATAGCGAAACAAAATATAATTACTAAAATACACGACGATGATGTTAAAATAAATAGGTCGTGTAATACGGAAGCACCCAGAGCCTAAACAGAGGGGTACACAGCTAGCTAGTCCATGCACCAAGGAGACGGTGTGGGTGGCGTGCATACATTGTTCCATCTCAAACAGAAGTCAGGAGTCAGGAGTCAGGAGTCGGAGCTAAGATCGATCTATACGCCTCTAAGTGGCCAAGGTACTACATGAGTACTTTCAGAGACGCCGTGAACTTTGATTACGCACTGTCACGATAAGTGCCATGTCGTTGACGCCCCAACGACAAGTCAGAAATGCTCGGGTAACAGAGTACTGAACTAAAGTCGTATAACTAAAAGATATTTAAACAGGAACATGCAATAATGAATTCAAAATATATATAACCTATTGCATGCTATAAAATTAATATAACCATATCATACGAATACACCGAACTAGATAACAAAAATCCGCACTACGAAGTGACGGACATCGAATATAAAATGGACTAGAACCAATACTATGAGTGAAGAAAAACAGAATCCGTACTACAAAGTAACAAGAAACAGAATCCGTACTACGAAGTAACGGAACATAATTAATACTATGAGTGAAAGAAACCAGAAACCGTACTACGAAGTAACGGACTATAATTAATACTAAGAGTAAACGAAAACAGAAACCGTACTACGAAGTAACGGAATATAATTAATACTAAGAGGAAATAAAAACAGAAACCGTACCTTATAAGCGAATGATGATAACTGTAATAAGATTTAAGCTTGATTTAAACTTTACAAAGACCTACAATGTTACAATCACTTATATTATAATTTTTGCATTCACATACATTGTTGGTGTTAACGTATTATTTGTCTTGTTTTCAATATATGACCAAATAACTATCTCTCTGTATGTTTATAAATCTTCATTCACAATCAAAACATGGTAGTTATTATTTACAATATTATTCTTATCTTGTTTACATTATTTAATAAATTCCTACATCATTAGGTCTCATCCATTCATACATTTATAAACCCTATATATATATATATAAGCTTATAATTTGAACAATAGATTATACTTAAATCATGTTTTTATCACACTCAAATTCTTATTCTTATAAGTCTTGATATATATGAGTTAAAATAAAACAGTTTATCAAGTTGGAATTTAAAAATCAGACCAGTGGAGTGTATTTTTAAAAATCAGTTTGCTATATACACTTTTATTGAAACACAGTTCGTGTTCTTTATCATCTTCATGGTCAAATTGATAGAAACAAGCAAATTACCCGAGTCAATCTGGTATTAAACTGTTACCTTCAATTGTTGTCATGCGATGGTGGCAGACTTGTGGCAGCGACGGCGGTACTCAATCGGTTTCCTGTGGCGGCGGCTTTCCTTCAAACAAATAATGGCGGTTGCGATGTTTTTCTCCGTTGATAACTGGAAGCGGTGGCGGCAGCGAGCAGCGTGACGATGCTGGTGGTGTTAGAACGGCAGGTGGTGGTGGTGTCGTGTTTCGGCACTCGTGATTCCGTTGTGGGTGGCATAACTCGAAAGAGCAGGAAACGAGGATGTTGGTGATTTCTTGCTAACACAGATCCGTATGCGGAAGCGGTGGTTTCCTCAAGCTACAACCGTTAGCGGTTTCTCCGGCTAGTTGCAGGGCGGCGGCGGCGGCGATGGTGTATGTGGTAGAGAGAAAAGGTTAAGATTTCAGGTTTTTGGATCAATGAAAATCGTTGGAATGTTATCGTATATATATATATATATATTAAACGAGTTTGAAACAAAATCAAATCCTGATATAGTCGTATTGTTTGTTGTTGAGTCGATCACGTCGTCGGAAAAGTCGGGAAGAAGAAGATTGCATGGTTTTCAAATTTTCTTTCATTAATTGGCAAGAATAGCCCTTCATTTCTCATTACATTTACTTTTATTATTATTATTATTAATATTATTATTATAATATATTTAAATCATGGTTTATTAACGTTTTATCGGTTTATCAATATTCCAACAATCGACATTTATTATTTTATTGTTTCGAATTTTTGGTATATTACAATTCTACCTCCCTTAAAAGAATTTCGTCCTCGAAATTAACTCTATACGTTACATTACTATCAGGTATTTCAACCCTTTACCTCCTAAAAAAAACATCGGCCTCGAAATTTAAGATTACTAAAATAAGGAACCATATTATACAGTAGATAGACAGTTACGTTTGACAGAGAGGTAACAACAACTAAAAGTCAAAGAGTTAAGGAGGCACATATTTTAAGAAGTTTGACAGAAATTGCGAGAACACGGAGTGGGTTACCCCGACATCAACTAGCACATATTTGCCACCGAAAGCGTCACGGAGATATTTGCCACCGAAAAACTCCCATGGCCAAAAGCTCCAATGATCCGGCAGCGACATAACGCGGATCAGGGCAAATCCTGTGCCTTCCACGGGACAAAGGGTCACACCACTGAGGAGTGTACATCCTTGAAGGATATTGTTGAAACATTCGTCAAGGATGGAAAACTTACACACCTTGTGGCATCAATCAAGAATGGAGGGAGGAATGATAACCGATACAAAGGCAACGGACGAAAGCCCGTTGACATCAGCATCCACATGGTTCATAGTAACGTCAGAGGAAGAAAAAGACGAACGACAGAACCATGCGCGTGGAAGGAAGCTGAGGTGCGCTTCCCGCGAGTGCAATGAGGACCCAGCAAAGAAGGCCCTATCGTCATCAAAAGCCAGCTGGGGCACTACATCACTTCCCGCACTCTTGCTGACAACGGCGCCTCGTCAACGGTTATGTACAGGCATTTCTTCGACAAGCTAGACGACGAAGACAAGGAACGCCTGGAAACGGTCTACGCCTCGATGGAAGGGTTCAACGGCAGCACAAACACCCCCTGGGTATCCTATCTTTCCCCGTCATTCTCACGGACGGGAAACACTCCCGCACAGAAGACGTGGACTTTGTCGTAATGAGGAAGCCACACCACACATACGACATTCTCTTCGGGAAAGACGGGATGGCAAGATTCAATGCCGTGGTATCTTCAGTCCACGGCATGATGGGATGGCCAACAGCTGAGGGTGTAGCGATGATCACCGGTATTTCCCAGGTATGCATCGCATCTGTCTCATCTGAACCCAAACCAAAGATGGCTAAACCAACCATCACCGAACCAGAAGAATGGGCCTTCAATGGCAAATACCCTGACCAGGCTGTTACCATTGGCCCAACAGTCACTGATCCTACGCGCACCTTACTCAAACGCTTACTACAGAAAAACGCTGACATCTTCGCGTGAACACCAGTTGACATGACTGGTGTACCTCGAAGTAAGGCAGAGCATAAGCTCAAGTGTGACCCGGCTTTTACGCCAGTCATACAAAAGCGCAGAGTAATGGGGGCGGAACAAGCTAACGCGTGTAGAACCCAAGTCAAGGAACTCCTTGACGCGGGCATCGTACGTGTTAGCAGATATCAAACATGGGTTGCAAATCCCGTCATGGTACCGAAATCTAACAAACAATGGCGCATGTGCATAGATTTCAAAGACTTAAACAAAGCATGCCCCAAATATTGTTACCCGTTACCCGAAATTGACCTTAAGGTAGATTCGTTAGCACTGTTTCGCCTTAAATGCTTCCTTGATGCGTATAAGGGGTACCATCAAATCCACATAGCCGTTGACGATCAGGACAAAACCGCATTTCGGACGCCCTATGGCACATTTTGTTATCAAATGATGTCATTCGGACTTAAGAATGCCGGGTCCACATACCAACGCCTGATGGACAAAGAGTTTCATGCCCAAATTGGGAGGAACTTGGAAGTCTACATGGATGACTTGGTCATCAAAAGCCCTGAGCCAGAAGCGATGTTGAAAGACATCGAAAAAACTTTCAACACGCTCAGAAAGATAAACATGAAGCTCAATCCGAGCAAGTGTTCCTTTGGGATGGAAGAAGGGAAGTTCTTAGGAGTAATTGTTACTAAAGATGGCTTCAGAGCGAACCCTGAAAAGGTCGAAGCCATTATCAAAATGGAATCACCTACTACCATCAAGCAAGCTCAGACACTGAATGGACGACTAGTCGCACTTAACCGCTTTTTGGCAAACCATGCGGATAGGTCGTTCCCATTCGTGTCAACATTGAGAAACTGTTTAAAGAAAACGCACTTCCGCTGGACACCAGAAGCGGAAGCAGCTTTTCAGGAAATTCGGTCACGCTTGATCGAACTCCCAACGCTCACAGCACCAGAAGCGGGGGAGGAATTAATCCTATACCTTTCCGCCACAGATAGAGCAACCGGGGCAGTCCTGTTAGTAGAGCGAAAAGGCATCCAGATGCCAATCTACTATGTTAGTCGTGTCCTAACAGACGTAGAAACCCGATACTCTACCCTGGAAAAATTAGTCTTAGCACTTGTACAGGCTTCACGCAGGCTAAGACGATATTTCCAAGGTCACCCAATCACCATTCTCACCAACTTCAAACTTGCAAACGTTCTAGGCAAACCCGAATTGTCAGTACGCCTAGCCAAATGGGCAATAGAATTGGGAGAATACGCGATAAAGTACAAGCCAAGACCAGCCATAAAAGGCCAGGTCTTGGTCGACTTTATTGCAGAAGTCCCCGCTTCGCGGGAGAAAGAGTGCCAGGAGGAGGCTCAACCCTCTCCAGCACGGGACACCGATGATGTCTGGCGACTCTACACTGATGGAGCAGCCAACAACGAGGGTTCAGGCGCAGGGTTGAAACTAACCAACCCAGCAGGCCAAGAATACACTTACGCTATTCGACTGGATTTTCCAAGTACGAATAACGAAGCGGAGTATGAAGCATTCTTGGCCGGGCTGAGAATTGCGCGTAAGATGGGAGTGAAAAACTTGGAAGCCCACGTGGATTCCATGTTAGTAGCCAACCAAATAAACGGGACGTACACGGCCTTGAACGACACAATGGCCCTGTACCTCGCACAAGCAAAAACCTTTATGCGCGATTTTAACGATTGTAAAGTCATACACGTCAAGCGTAGCGAAAACAAATCTGCGGATGCGTTAAGCAAGCTTGCATCATTAGCCTTCACCCACTTGGGAAAGGACATCCGCATTGAACTCCTTGGAGCACCATCAGTCCCGCACAAGGAAATCTGTGTCATCCAAACCGGCACTGAAACGTGGATGACACCAATAATAAATTACCTTGCGGCGGGTATACTACCAGAGTCAAAAACACAGGCAAGAAAAATACGCTGTAAAGCACTGAACTATCAACTCATCGATGACATCCTTTACAGACGTAATTTTCTTGGCCCACTCCTAAGATGCGTGGACAACCAAGATGCTGGCTACCTCCTAAGGGAAGTGCACGAGGGCATCTGTGGAGTACACGCAGGTCCACGCGCTGTTGTAGCTAAGCTAAACAACGCGGGCTACTTTTGGCCGGGGATGCATACGGATGCGCTGGCATACATCAGAAAGTGTAGGTCTGGCTAACTCTATGCACCCAACACGCATCGCCCGAAGAATGAACTTGTTCCAGTCACCTCTTCATGGCCATTTCAGAAGTGGGCCATCGATGTGACAGGCCCATTTCCCACAGCAGCAGGGAACGTTCAGTTTCTAGTGGTAGCCATCGACTACTTCACCAAGTGGATAGAAGCAAAACCCTTAGCCCAAACAACCGCAAAACATACCAAAAAATTTATTTGGGAATTTATTATTTGTCGTTTTGGACTTCCACATAATTTGGTGAGCGATAACGGCACCAACTTTGCTGACAAGAAGCTACAAAAGTGGCTGGAAGAACTTCAAATCACCCACACCTTTATCTAAGTGGCGCACCCGCAGGGTAATGGTGAGGTGGAAAGAGCAAATAAGAGCATCGTCGACGGCATAAAGAAAAGACTCTTGGAACACAGATCCGGCTGGGTAGACGAAGTTCCACACGTCCTTTGGGCAAACAGAACGCTGAAAAAGGCAAGTACGAGAGAAACCCCGTTCAGCCTCACTTATGGCACTGAAGCCATGGTCCCGGTCGAAATTGGTCTACCCTCACCAAGGGTCTTGACTCAGGCAGAAGACAATGATGCAGAAAGACGGTTAGACCTTATGCTAACCGAAGAACGCAGAGACTTAGCCGCAGCGCGTGAAGAGAATTACAAGCGACAAATGCAAAAATACTACAACACGCGGGTAAAACTCTGCAACTTCAATGTAGGAGACTACATATTGCGTAACAACGAGGCTTCGAACCAAGAGCGCCCAGGAAAGCTGGCCCCAGTCTGGGAAGGACCATACATAATCAAAGAAGTTTTGGGAAAGGGCGCATATCGGCTCGAAAGGCTCGATGGCACCCCCATCCCAAGAACATGGAATGGAGCTCAATTACGCAAATGTTACATGTAGATCAATTCCAAACTTGTAAAGAAAAGGCCTAGAGCCACTTCTAATGGAAATGATTCTCCTTTATCACATTGTGTTGATAGCCTTACCTTTATACTTATGAACTTTCCACACTGATATGCCGGTATTCACCGCATAAATAAGTGTGAAAAGAAGTAAGTCGTTGCGTGTGAAAGGCGGCAAAACCCACAAGCATAAAAACGGTAAAAATTTCTAACGAAAAGATGAGGAAAACCTTCACGCAGGTCAGATATAGGTAAAGTTTAGCCATCCTACTAAGTGAAAGTGACGGTCTTACCCGCACAATCACGAAAGAGGAAGCAAAACTTTAACCTATTATCTGCCACGTTGAAAGGTTAACTTATCCAAAGTACTCAAGAAATTGCTAAGTTAAACCAAAATATGCGTGAAACAAAACATATAAGATTTACAAGGCAAGGCATTAACAAATATTTTATATTCCATCAAAATTCAAATATTACAAGAATTGCTGGGCATATACCCGCATACAAAAATATAAATCTATTCTAACAGTGGGAAGGGATCTAAAGGATCAAGCTTCAGGACCACTCCCGCTTGAACCCGCACCATCAGTTGAGTGTGGCGGTTCAAGGAAAGCCTTGAGAATAGTTAGCCCATCATCAGCAGCAGCAATTTCGTTCACCTTCTCCACCACCGGATGCGGGAAGGCAGCATACTGGTTCACTGCTTGGTCGTAAGCAGCTTCAGTGTCCACGTCATAAAGAGGGAAGTTGGAAGGCGGGATGCCCTTCTCAACAAACCCCAGACCAAGCAGGAAACCAGCCTTTTCCCCATCCTCATGGGAAGCCTTGAGGGCTGCGCTCATGGCATCGTCATAAGATGTGTTCGTGAAGATCCGATGCACAACCTACAAAAAAAAATATATGTATCAAAAACTTTTCTAAGTATAAAGAAAAGCGTAAAGACATTATGAAGCTAAGCATACCTGCGACAACGCTTCTCGTAGAAGCCATTCCTTGGTGATCAGAGCTTCCTGGAGGGCAGCTTGAGCTTGGTCACGGGCGCGTTCGGCTTCATTTTTGTTAAGGTTGGCAAGCAACACTTCCTTAGCAGCAGCCTCTTCAACGCCCTTCAGCTTACGCTCAGTGCGGTCAAGCATACCCTTCTGGTCCAGGAGCTCTTGGAGTTTCTTGGCATCTTCTAAAGCCAAAGCATCATGAGCCTGCTGAAGCCTCTCTAGTTTGGCTTTAAGCTCCTCATTCTCGGCGTGCAGAGGCTCAGCAATGGCTTCAGCTTTGGTGGCCCTCTCGGTCGCGTTCCGCGCAGTTTCCTTAGCCAACCTAAGATGTTCGTTAACAGCTTGGGTAGCCTTGGAACGGGCCTCGAGCCGGGCTTAAACTTCAACCTCGAGGGCCTTGAAGGCCTTTTCCTTCTCCGCAGCAATGGCGGCAAGTCTCCTGTTCTACTCCCGGATAGCCCGCGCCTGAGCCACTTCCTGGCTACGCGCCGTCTTTAACTTGTCGTTTTCACGACAAAGCAACTCGACGCGCGGCTGCATCCGGGCAAGGAGAATCCGAAGCTCATTCGTCAGCCTACCCTCCTGGTAGCTAGACATGGCTTCCCCCAACTCACCACTTGGGGCGGCGTGGCGTGCCCATTCGACACAATCCGCAGCAGTCCAGAGGGTCGTTCCCTGGCGGATACTCCACCGAGGAGCGTACACCTCGTTGGAATCACGAACTGCAATAAAAAAAATATATAATAGTTAAAAAAAAAAAGATGATAAAAGGGATAAGGCCAAAATATCCCCACGCACCTGTAGGGTCGACAACAGGTCGATAGGCACCAAACCCATCACCTGAACCCAAAGGATATCCATCCAAAAGGTCAAGGAGATGGGAAGGTGGCAAAGATGGGCTAGAAGCCCCAACCCTGAACGTACCTGAGGGACCGGCCGTAGTCGCCGGCGCCGGAGGAGGCATTGTAGAGGCCCCTGCGGTAGAAACCAACGGAGGTGAACTCACAACCGTGGCCGTCGCTGCGGAAGAACCCGCAGGAAAAACCACCGCCAGCTCAGTGAAGGATTCCGTGAAGATGGCACTGACAGCCGGCGGAGATGATGTTACAGTTGGAACAGTTGCCTCAACGGGGTGAGCAACTGAACCAATGCTGCAAACAGGCGCAGCTGCCTGGGTCATTGCCTCGGGTAGGTTGACCAAACCTACCGTCATGGGTCCAGAGATGCTCCTTCCCGCTCCACTCTGGAATGCGGTTGCATCCACGCCTGCACGAAGACAAGATATATAAGTATGATGGCGGAAAGATATGCAGTTAAGCTGAATATAATTTATACTTACAAGTTTTCTTGAGCTTAAAGGTTCTGACAGGCGGGGACGAACCCGATGGAACTGGCCTCTTCACGCCAGTCACCGTCGTAGAACTTGGTTGCTCGGAGGTGACAGCTGTCTCAACCTCCGAGACAATTGTCTCACCACCACCAGGGTTCCCCGCCGTCTCCTCGCTTTCAGTCTCGGAGTCAGACTGATTTCCTAGGTCGACGGCGGAGGTAACCTTCGCCTTGCCCTTCACGGCGGCAGCTTTCTTCTTCCTCACGAAGAAAGGCCCATCTGCGGATTCCTCATCAGAAGATGACAAAATTAGAGGAATTCCAGCAGAGGTTTGAGCATGGAGAGGGCGGGGGTTAAAGAAACCCTTACCTGGCCGCGTGGCGCTCAGAATCTCGTGGCCTGGCGGGTAGACCTCCACAAACCGATCCCCCGTTTTCTCCAGGATGGGCAACTCGTTCTCATCAAGAGCACGAGTACCCAGCCGAGCGGGACCACCGCTCTCACGCGGTTGCAGAAGCGACTGCAAGTTGTTTCCCTCTGAGAATAAAAGGAAAGAAATGGTTGAGCAAAAACCCTAAATTAGCAAATAATATGAAGCATACCGTAAGGGATAGAGTTCAAACCGTATTCGAGGATGATGGGTGTGACATCTGCCCCATCCGACCCGACCCAGGTACCCGTTTTCTGATCCGATTCTTTTTATGATTTAAAATTTAATTATTTTCTTTTAAAACTTGACATTTAAAATATATATATTACTAATAATATTTTCCTTCCCGCCTCTCCTCTCTTCCTTTCCGCCGTCCCTCTTCTTCTCTCCGCCTTCTTTTCCCTCTTGTTGCCGTCCCGCCTCTTTCTCTCTCTTGTCGTCGTTCCGCCCTTAAGCCTTGAACCCCCTTCTCTTATTTTGTTTGTCCTTTGTTTCTTCCCGCCTAAGGTTGTCCGCGCAGCTCCACGCGCCAGACTCCTTACAAGGAAGCCTGCGTGAAGACCATCTGTTGCTGCGATACGCGAGGCGAACTGTCCCCGCAGCGCGCTAAGGATTATAGTTCTTCCCGCGACGCGCTTAGAATTGTAGTTCTTCCCGCAGTGCGCTAAGGTTTGTTCTGTCTGCCTTCGCGCTCACGCGCTCGAGCCTTCTCGCGCTAAACCCCTTTGAGTATTTTCTTCTGTTTAATCTAGCCGTTTACTTTTGTGATGTCTTATCTTCTGTGCTGTTGACCTGACCTATCTTACGTCTGAAAAGTTACTTTCGGCGCAGCATGCGCACCAACCCCATTGGTTGGCAGAAAAAGTGACTGACATTATCTTTTGAGATCTGCTTTTTCCATGCTTGACCAGTACCTTTATCTGACCCGCCCATGCTTTTACTGTTACCTGTCAGCTTTCCCTTGTCCCCTGCAGCTGCCATATCTTTTGATATCTTTTGCTTTTGGAATCTTTTGCTTTTTGGAGATCTTTTCCCCTTTTCTAGGGATTGTGTTCCCTAGGGTTTCCCTATAAATAATAATGCTATTTTCTTAACACTACACACACAAATACTTATTATCTTTCTCTTCCTTTGTTCTCTGCCGTTGTCCTCAGCCGTCTCCTCTCTCTGCCTTCGTCCTCTCTCCTGTTCTGCCCTGTTTTCCGGTAATCTATAATATATAATAATTTGTTTAAGTTACTTATTAACTATGCTATCATATAATCAAGACATTAAAACAAATCATTAAAACAATAATCTTTAATTATAGGTTAACTTGTGCTTGTTTAAAGTTGGTTCTTGCATTATCTTTCAACGCATCTTTATCAAGTGAGTAATCTCGTACCTAATCCCTTTTATTTTTAATGTTTTGGGATGTTCATGTGTTCATACAAACTTAGAGTCTTAAACTTGTTTATGAACTTTAGTCGCGCAGTATCCCATGTGTTGAGGACGTAGACTTGGCTGTTTATTGGTATGTGTGGATCATTAACCGTCTTGTCGGTCTATTCCGCAGTTCTCATGGTACCATTAGATGAACACGGGAGAACAATCGTTTATGATTTTCTCTTTTGTTTACACTTGCACAGTTTTCTTGTTTTTATGCTCAATTGGGAGCACGGATTGACTATGAGCTATGAATCTTAGACTTGGTCCCGATCTGATTACACCCTTGTTGAAAACCAGACATACACATGTTGTGCGCAGATTTATTGTTATCTATTATCTATTAAACTTGATTTCTCACCAACACGCAAGTGTTTGACGTTTTATTTTAACACATGTTCAGGTTTGCTGTAGCTACATCTGGAGCTTGTGGACACGTAGGATGTTTTTACTTTTGGACCTAGATTAAAATGTATCAAGACAAGTTTTTATTGTTCGAATATTTTGTCTTATAATATATTGATTTATGTTGATTTATGTTATCTTGTGTTTACGTTGCGTGTGCGCGAATGAATATATTTATTAAATATTGACACCCAATAGTGTCACGAGTAATGAAGCAATATGTGGCGCCCCGATGTATAATCCGCCTTTGGTCGGGGTGTTACAATGGGTACTTGCGGAGTCTCAGAACCGGCATCCTTCCATACCCGGCTCATCCCAAGCATCACCATCCCAGACTCCGCAAAGCGGTAAACCGGAGTCTGGATCTGGGAGATCTTGGCGAACCATTCCGCCTCTTGGTAATTGGAGGCGTGAAGGCTAGGGAGCGCCCTCCCGTTCTTGAACGTCATCGCAATGGGGACGACGCGAGCGGAGATGTAGAAAAACTCCCGCTTCCAAGACCGAAGACTGCGCTCGGTAGCGCATATCTTCAAACCCTTGATCCGAGTGACCAAGGTATACCAGCCCTGGATGCACCTCCAGGAGTAGAAGGTCATCAGGCGGTCGACGCGGGGCTCAACGCCCAGAATGTGGCACACCCATTCAAAGTGGCGAACCTTAGCGATCGCCATCGGGTGCACCTCCGTCAAATGTACACTGTGTTTCTCCAGAACACGGTATACGAACTTCGTTAATGGGAATCTGAGATTCCCATATATGAAGAATGAGGCATAAACCCCTATTTTGCCCTTAGGGGCATCATACACCGTCTGGTGAGGCTCTGGAAACTCAGGCTCGTAGGGCTCGAGCATGAACTTCTTGACGATGTAGTGATACAAGTCAACAGAAAGAGTACACTGGCACTCGCCAGCAGTACTCTTATCGTCCTTATTAGACGTGGACGACGGATTCTCGAGGTATACATCGGACTCCTCGGCAGTAACCTCGGGATCATGAGTAGAAGACATTTTTGAGGTATGAAAGAGAACGATTTCAGGAGAATGCTCGACGGAAAAGTTAGAGTATTCGCCGGAAATCGTTTAGAAGAAGAAGAGTGAAGTGAAGGTGTGAATTAAGATGCACCCTATCCCCCTTTATATACTCATCGCAATGAATGCGATGAATTTAATGCGGAGGAGAGAGAAAGCGCAGGTGCAATGAAACTATGACACGTGGAAAACAGCTGTTGAAAGGACGCGTGCCGTAAAATTCGCGCCCACGCGCCCGAAAACTCGCGCCCACGCGCCTGCAAAAGCGTCTGGAATGACCATATACTGTCACATCGCCATAACTTCCTGCACGTCCTGAAACCGTCAGGAGACGCCAACGTCACTTCACTCGTTTGGACTGTTCTTATCCTATCACCAACTCTTCGAATTTCAAAAAGATTCAAAGATTCAAAAATAAGAGGGAATATACCCCCTTACCTTGGAAAGCGAGAAACCATAAGATGAGTGCGGGTACAGTGTCAAGGTGAAACCCTTCACATACTTAGCACTTGCAGGGAATCGAAGCTAACAAGATACCTTGGGAAACAAGAAACCGTAAGACAAGTGCGGGTACAGTGTCAAGACGAAACCTTTCACATACTTAGCACTTGCAGGGAATTGAAGCCAAGAAGGATCTTATGGACCATGCTTGCGGAAAGAGAAATAACACCTCCGCGTGACGGGAACGTTGAGAATTAGATTATTTGAAGCTTCAAGATGGAATTGGTAGTTTAACATAACTGATCAATATGTCCAAAACTACCAAAACCTCGTGAAGAATCTATGCAAGTGAAACTCAACGCTCCCAAAGTTTGAAGGGATTAAACACCTACCCGCATCATAACCAATGATCAGGCAGAAAAGTCGGGAATTTCTGCAAGTGACATTAGGAAAACTGCGGGAAGAATCCCCACGGAAAACCTTAAAAAACAAAAACCCTCTTTAAAACCCCTTGCTTAAAGTCCAAAAGTTCACCTCACTTATTAACAACTCATGAGAAGAACAATGGACTGGGGGGACTTGAAGAGGTAGGTCCCAGCAAAGTCCAGTTGGACCCGCAAGACACACCTTGAAAAGGTACGTCTGCGCAAAGACCAACTGGTTCCGCAGGACCCACCATGCTCAGAGAGATGAAGACCTTACACGCAGTAAGCCAGCTGTTCCAGCAGGAAAGCCTCCCTTGGTACAGTACCCTACCTGTTCCCGCAGCTGTGGGTACATACCAAGAAGGAAGGCTACCCGCACTAACGGTAAGGCTACACGCATAAGGCACTAACTCTTACACTTCAGCAATGTCACCTGAGGAAGGAATGAGCAAGGCGGGAATACTCCCGCCCAAATGAGCCAGTTCGTACGCTTCTGGAAGATCTTTTGTACTATACCTGCCAAGGTATGGACAAAATAGACAAGATCTGACCAAAGCAGCCCATGAACCAATCACAGGGTGACAGCTCACCGACAATAGTACGAGGAGGAGCATGCTCCAGTACAAAATGTCACTATCAGCCGCTGCTTACCCACCAACCACCAGCATGGCACGTACGTAGCCCACAGTTGGTGGAAAAGGAATATTATACAGCTGGCTGTACCTGCTTGGAAACCTACATTCGGCTATAAATACTCCAACACCTTGGAACGGTATCATCATCATATATCATCTGATATTATCTTATCGTCTCTAGTTATTTCTCTTAATATACACTTATATTCAGAGCAATGTAGTCTGATTCTCACGCCGGAGGGTGGTCACAAGGAGGAACCCCCCCCCCCTTCTCAGTGACGAGCTCACGGTGTCTGTTTTGCAGGTTGAGAAGAATAACCATCTTTGCCGGACCTAACCCTCGTGGGGAACATCTACTTAACCCTGAGATTATCCTTAATCTGCCGGGGTCACTTAGTGTTTCTTCAGATGCTCTAACAAACTTGGGGTGTTTTTGTTTATATTTATTTTTAACTTGTTTATTTAGCACAAAGTTTATAATTTAAGGTATGTAAATGACTAACTAGAAACCAATTTTATAGATTTTGAGTACAAGACAAAAAAAACAAGAAACAGATCTATAAAACATGACAAATCCTTGGTATACTTAATTATTTATGAAATATAAAATAGTTTAAAGATAAATCTTAAAGCGACAGCGACATAACGCAACGCTTAGATCAACATCTCCATTAGTTGCCCATAATAGTGATGGTCGTTTGGATAAGCTCATGAACAAGTTGAGTGATCAAAGTTTGTGGACCTTATATTGCATGCTTAAACGTTCTAGAAAGATTCGAAAAAAAAGAATTAAATATTTAAATATATGTCTTTAGCTACAAGTGTTTGTAAGTAGTCAATGAAATCGATAGTTTTGTGAGGAAATTCACATAAAATAAATATTAAAAAGTACAATATCTCATAATTTATTATTGCATTACTAGTTAATATCATCGAACTTTATCTTTTGTTTTTATGTATGAGAAAATGAGCGCATTAGTCTATATCGTTCACTTATTTTACACACTTTTCGTCCCTGACATGGATATGTTAAATTTGGTGTCCTCATTTTGTTAAGATAAATGAAAATTGAACTGGTGGTATAGTAGGCCTTCTACGGCGGCATTTTATGGGTGGATGGATAGGAAGGGAGGATATTGTGAATTGGAGTGTTGTTGCTTTGGCTTTTGTCACGATCACTATGATCATAGGATTGTCTTTCCACAAAATATGTTTACTTTTTACGTTTCTACATAATCCTTTTTTTTAGTTTATTAATTTTTATAGACCATCAATATTTAACAAAATGGTAGATAAGTGGGCAACAAAATAAAGATGACAAGAATAAAATATATTAGTTATATAAATTGGTGGAAAACGGATTCGATTAACCCTAAATCGATATCAGTGGATAAAAAATTACCTGGGAAATTTAAGAAAAGCTACAAATTGCCAAATAAGCATAACCGGTTAAGATAGACGAGACCAAGTGAGCAAGGCTATATTCCCTTGCATAAAGTATCCGATGCACCGTCAGGATGGGTAAATAGTATACAAACACGTCATAGAGAACTACAACAGAAGCTATCGAATAAGGTTAGATGAAATTTTAGATGTACAAAGTTGTCAAATTCAAACCAAAATTTTGAAGATGTTACAAAACTTTAACTAATGAATCTTTAAAAGCTTTGAAAATTAATCAAATTATAATTATAATATTACACTAAAGCAATATAAAACTATATTATTTTATATCTTAAAATGCTTGATATCCTTCTACTATCATCTCGTTTTTCATAAATATGGTTTTCCTATGGATAAATCTAACGGCACAGTATTATATCAAAACTAATAAAGTTCTAGAAAGGTTGACAAAAATATATCGAATTTATCCAAACAATGTTTGAACCTTTGAATAATATAAAGTTGTATATACATAAATTTTGCAACGTTGATGACAATGAAAATGACGTTCAATTTTTTTTATCATAAAATTTGATTTTATTTAATAATTATTCTTGTTAGTATTTTTAAATTCAAAATATTTTTATGCAACTAGCCTAATAGCAATTCGGGATGAGAGGAAAAATGGAGAGAATATTATACATTCATAGTTTTATTATGTTACAATGATAAAGGGTATATATATAGGAATTGAAAATTTGACGAATAAACTAATTTATTTTAGATGTTAATAACAGTACGTATGTGTTTATAACATTTCTCATTGGTTATCAACTACGTACAATGAGAGATTTTTTCATTGTCATACAACACCACAATGTATTCCATAATTTGATAATTTGTGTTTTTATCTCCCACAGTTGTCATTGTCCTAGTGGAGCAATACCATCAAATGCCAAATCCTCCAAGCCAACTTGATTCCCAACACGATCACGTACCCAAGGCAAACATAGTTACGTACCTGAGACCCAACCGAGACCATCGCAACAGGTTAAGAGCTCAAAAAAGAAGAGTTATAGAAAAACGCTACTACGTACTACTGTGCGTACCGGTTCAGATCTCGCTCTACCTTGGATTGTGGAAATGGTTTTGGCATGTGCTTGGATCAACATTTCAGATGATGCCAACAATCGTGTTACATGTCAATTTCACCATGAAAACCCTATCATACACACCATCAACAAAATTCAAATTGTCGAATTTAAAATGAAAGGTGTTGAAGTTTAGCAGAATCTACAACAACATCTTCAATCAATCAAAAAAAAAAAGAAAATTTGAGTTTACGGATTATACATAAAATTGTAACATCAGACAACTTTTCCACATATTGCGGCTTGGGGTGTAAAAAAAAAAGGAGTTTATTAATCATCACCGGAGCGGCCATTCGAGTGGTTGAAATTTTAAGGAAAGAATTGACAACAAATATGGTTTTTAGTGTTGTTTTATTATGTAACGTTGGCTATTTTCTTAATTATCAATTAAATGTTTCAATTAATATTATCTTTTATATTCTATTATTATTTAGTATGTAATTGCGTTAAAGCAAATGAATCATATTTACCTATACTATTAAAGTAATAGGTTTTTTTAACATATGGCATCTACCTATTGATGCATTACTATAGTTTCTGTACATATTAAGCTTTCTCAAATTTTCTAGGTAATTAAATAATTCAAAAATACATATTATTCAAAAGTAAACAATTCAATTAATATATTAATGTTAATGATTATGATATTAAATAGAATAGTAACTCCTATATTACATACATGTGAAAAGTTGAATATATACTATTTAACTCTACACATTTTGTTCATATACATTCAACGCACAATGTTGATGGACTAGACACTTTTACGTTAACGATTTTATAATCCTCTATGTTGTTTGAAGTTAATCGTTATTCTTCGTATCCAGTAGACTAAGGTATGTTATTCATCATTTCCGGTAATGTTTATAATTTCCATGTTTTTTCAATTACATTATGAAGATCCAATAGAAAAGCCGTAATTGTGACTAAACTTAATACTCTTTATTGTCCCGTTTTACTAATTGCTATATTTTGTGTATTAAAATCCTTCATTAAATCAAGAAAATAAGACAACATGCCATATACGTTTTTTTTCTGCCAACATTTATGGTGTTTATCATTTTCATATGGTAACCTTGTTATATTATATTACAAATGTCTTCAAAATCAAAGAAACGTAATTTGTTCAATCAACTTCTTCCAATAAGAGGAGTAATTCAAACGATTAGTCATTTTAATATTCTTTATTTACCCTTCAAATGTTATACAATAATGTTTTTTTTTTCATAAAATTGCAGTGTCAACGCCAAGAGAACCACTGAGTAACATTTCGAATGGTAATAATTTATTTATAACGCTTTAATATAGTAACATATATTTAAATCTATTTTGTTATGCTATTAGCTTCAAGTTAAAGCTTACGTCAAAGGATACGATATACTATAAACATGAACAAGTATTTCTACCCCGCACGCTGCGGCCGAGCGGATTAAACGTGTTGCATGTTTGAAAGCTATCACGTTTTGTGATGGGTGATGTTCGGTTTATTTGTACATATTTATTTGGGTTAACGTATTTGTTTTACTCGTTTATTTTAGGAACTTTGGTACTTCATACATGTTTATTGTGTTTCATGTCACAGGTACTTAATGCGCTTAATTTGGACCTGTATGAGCATGGAATGAAGACCCGGGATGTCCAGCACGCTTACCAAGGTAGTTAAACGAAGTTGCTGAGAAAAGAGGCCCATCGCGTAGCGCGATGGGTGTTGGAGGTGGGGCATCGCGTAGTAAGTTCCTGCGTTGACTTTGGTCCATCGCGTAGCGCGATGGACCAGGAGAGGAGGCCATCGCGCTACGCGATGGTCCACAGAATCGTGAAAGTTAGGGTTTGTTTTATATTACGTTCTTGATGACCCTAGACGCCATTCTTCACCTTCCAGGCGATTTCCAGAGCAGAAGAGCAAGTCCCGATCATCCCCAATCATCTCTAAGTGTCCTACATGGCCTACCAGATCATAACCGAGGCCCAAGAGATGCCGATGCGCGGCTAGTTTCTTCGAGTCATACCCGGGATGTAGAGTATTGTATCTTTCAGTTTTTTCTCATGTATTTAGAATGAATTGATTGTAATGATCTTTGATTAATCTATGAGTATTGATGTCTAGTATTATTGTGCATTCAGTCGGTTTAGGTTTATTTCGATCAGAACGATTATTGTGCCAGTTGCTATGATAATTGCTTATAGGATTGTTTTGACTAGTAGAATGTGATGAAGCATACGCTTTCCCTTAGTTGAGTCACACTGGCAGGGACTGTTTGATAACCAGTGCCGTGTGTTAGTAAGCGTTGATGCCTAAGGTTTGCCTAGTTAGTCAATCGGTGTTAATCAGTGATTGTTAATCCGTTAAGTTGCATGAGTTTGCTGTTAGGTTAATTACTTGGATTCCCGGTGTGATTTGTCTTTGTTAATTGATTGAACACGTGATTACTTGCTTGCTTGTTATAACATATAAACCATTTGCTAGTGTGATCAGCAATTTAATTGAATTACTTCATAAGTTTAGAAATTGATTTCATTTCACACTGACCACATACTCCTGGTGGATACGATACCTGACTTACCCTAGCTGCTTAGGTTAATTAGGTTTTTGCATGACTCAAACGACGGTCATCAAAATGGCGCCGTTTCCGGGGAGTTAGTGCGCTTAGTGTTTTTGTGATTAATTGATTTCTTTGTTTAGTTTAGTTTAATTTAGTTTTTGTTTTTATTTTTAGTTTAGTTTTATTTTCCCATTTTACGCTGTGTGTGTTATTTGTGCAGATAACAAGTTTATGCACACCCGCTATTCAGGTAGAAATTCCCCACTGATTTATGAGCCAGAGATTGAACGTATAGCTTGGCAGAACCGAGCTCAGATCAGACATCCAGACATGGATGGTCAGAACATGAACCAAAACCAAAACCCGCCACCCGAAATTAATGTTTTCCAACCTGAGCCTAACCCACCACATAACCAGAACCCACCAAATAGTGACCTACCACCACCAATAAACACCGATCCACAACCACAAAATTCAGCCCGATAATCCCGAAACCAAAACCAAAACCGAAACCGAAACCTTGATAGACCCGGACTATCAGTCCCGAACAATAGCCCTCGTCACCGACAACAGATTATCAGAGATTTTGACCATGTCAGTATCCATACTGAAGACGAAGAAGAGGGAGACGAGGAGGAACAAGAACCAGGGAATGACGGGTTTGAGCTGAGAAACACAGATGATAAGGTTGAGGAACCGGCTAGGGTGAGAGGTAACAGGTGGAGGAACAGAAATCCGGATCGGGGTGGTATTGGAAGATTTCGGGAGGAACGCAGACAGCTGATTCAGGTTAACAGGGGAGGTTTTGAGGAACCGAGGGCCAGACAAAGGAATTACAGGCCTCCGGTTCAGGGTGTAAACAGTCGGTTCAGACCGGCTATTTCAGATGGTGCCTCACCGATTGTCCCACAGGTTCACATACAGGGACAACCGACATTCAAATCCCGTCCGTCCTACATCAACATAGTTCCCCATTTTCACGGACTGGGATCAGAAGACCCGTATTCACACTTAATCGTTACAAGGAAATGATTAGGAAGTGCCCGCATCATCAGATTGAGTTGTGGGAGTTGGTTAAGTGTTTCGTTGACGGGCTGACGCATGAAGACAGAAAGCATTTGAAAGCTTCGTGTAATGGTCAGTTGTTGAATCAACCCGAGGAAGATGATTGGGAATTTTTGGAGTTTATAAATGAAGATTCCAAGGCAGAGGCAGCTGCAGAACCGAAGAAGAAAAGTTGGGGTCACCAGATCAGTCAAATCAGCCTCGAGCGAGTCAGAAAGAATTGCGGAATTGGAAAGGGAACTCGCGGTTTATAAACGAGAGAAAAAGAAAGAGGTTGGTAAAGTCGGGGTGAAGTTCCCGGTTTGTGCAGAGTGTGGTGAGTTAGGGCATAAGACAGAAAATTGCCCTGAGTTTGATGAGGACGAGTATCCCAACGAGGAGGAAGTCAGTTACGCGTACGGGGAGTCCAAGGGCTAAGGGGTTCAATTCGAACACTTATCACCCGGGCCTAAGGAATCACCCGAATTTCAAATACGGGAACGCGTAGAACCAGTCGAACCCGAACTTTCAGGAGTCCAGTCAGAACCGACAACAGAGCAGCTACCTTCAGGGTGGTTGGAATAGTTAGTATAACAGTTGGGGATATAACACGGATGGTTACCGGGGTAACAGTTCGTTGAGTTATCAAAATCAGGACCAGCAGAAGGGTAGTTCGGGAAATTCAGACGAGTCAGTTCATTCAAAACTCGATGCATTGTTGAAGCTTGTGACAGATAATCAGAAGGAAACTCAGAGACAGTTCGAGTTGAGAGACAAGTCAGCAAAAGCAATGTCAAAGCAGATTGGTTAGCTCGCAGCAGACGTGACAAGATTTCAGAAGAACGCGGGTCAACTACCAAGCGATACCACAGTAAACCCGCAACATGCTAGCTCAAGCTCTAAGAAAGGAAATAATGTGCACATCAACGCGGTAAGCCTTTTACCTCATTTTGAAATTACTTGTGTTGAAGTTGAGTCGCCACCGTAGATTGTTGAAGTAGTGTAAATGATGTTAGTGATGAGAATGAAGGTGTTGGTCAAAATGAAATGGTTTTCCAAAATGAAGTGAAATTAAAAACAGATGAATTAATTTTTTGTGAAAACTGCACTTGTGAAAAATGTTTAAATGTCAAATTGACCAATAAGGGAGATGAGGAGGTGGAGGATAATACCACTTCAAGTAAACTCCAAGACCCGGGAGTGCCATTTTTATCAATTCAAATTGGTGATTTTAAAACTGATCGGGCATTTCTAGATCTTGGAGCTTGTGTTAGTGTCATGCCCGACAGTTTATATGATCAGTATGAGTTTGGCACGTTAGAAAGTGTAAAGACCACCGTGGTGTTGGCGAATCAAACTCATACACAAGCCCGGGGCATGGTCACTAATGTAATGGTTCAAGTGGATGAATTTAGTTACCCAGTTGACTTCCTTGTACTTGATTATGCTAAGGGTAATATTAAACAATCTAAAGTCATACTGGGTAGGCCATTCCTTGCAACAGCACATGCGGTAATTGATTGTGCTGAGGGATTTTTGGGCATTAAGTGCAGGAACCGTGTTAAGCGGTTATTATTGTTTGAAAATGCTACTAACCCTCTTGTTGACAAGTGTGTACCATCATGCACAAATCATACAAGAGAGGGATGTTTTGTAACTGACAGGAACGAACTGAAAAGTAGCATGAAGAGAGAGTCATTAAGATGAAAGATGGTGAGAAACCGACAGCAAGGAAGGGAAGGAGAGAAAAGGAATTGATGAGTTCCATGGTGACCTCATTGGCTTATGAAAATACTTGAGGCATTCGAGGCATTGTCGAGCTATAGACACACAATTCAGCATTGACCGGGAGGCAACTCGGGGTTTGTAAGTGTGTTCCATTTTATTTTCTTTTTGTTGTGTCGTTGTTTGACTTTGGTCTCGAGTTCTGTGCAACATATCTCAAGTGTGGGGAGGCTTTTGATGCAGTGTGCGTCTTGGAGGTTCGGTAAGTAATTGGTTAATTTCACGACTTTCCAGGTAAGTATTGCAAATTCCGACTTCGGAAGCATGTTCAGGGAGTTGTCGGGATGTCGAAAAGTGACTGGGTCAGAAAATGCCCGACGCAAAAAAAAATGGAAGGTTAACCATCGCGCTACGCGATGGTCCCTGTACCCTAATCTGACTTGATTTGGGTCGCGTAGCGCGATCCCTATGTCCATGACCCATCGCGCTGCGCGATGGGCCATGGATTATCCGAATATATATATATATATATATATATATATAATATTATATCCTACCACCGTCTTCCCACCACCCCCTCACCTCCCATACCTCTCTCTCTATCTCTTCGTCTCTCTCTTCTCTCACTCTCTATCGCCGACCAACCATCCTCGTCTCCGACCACCACCGCATCACCGTCACCATCCTCATCCCCACTCCACCACTCTCCGTCGCCGCACCCATCGCCGACCACCACCCAATCCACCTTCACCACCGTCCTCTGCCACCAGTCACAACCACCACCATCACCATCCTCGTCTCCGGCCACCACACCGCCGTCACTCTCCACCGTTTTCATTGATTGCCCACTTATCGATGTAACAGTCTAGCATGGTGTTTGATTGTTTCGGGATGTCAGATGTTAATTGTAGTGTCGGGTTACGTCAGTCTAAGTTTAGATTATCTGTTGACTGTGGTTTGGGTTGTATCGGGTTAAGAACTCATTTAGTTTGGTTGCTGGGTTTTGGTAGTTCGAGTTTTGGGCGGGTTGGAGTGTGGCGGGAGATTAGTTTGTCTCCGGTCGGGTTTCGTTTGAATTGTAATATAATTTTAATATATTTTAATATTGTAATATTATTTTAATAAAAAAAATTCTAAATATAATTTTAACTTCTACTATATATAATATCACATAAGTATATTTTAAATTATAAAATTTAATTTTAAAACTATAATATATATAATATAACATCAAAATATTTTAACATTTTTAATAATAAATATACTAATATTTTAATATGTTATCTAATACTAATAATATTAATAAGATTCTTTAGTTTTATGTAATTTTATATTATAATAATACTAATAATATTATTAGTAATATTCTAATTATTATTATAATCTTAATAATTTTATGAAATCTTATTTTTAATAATAATATCATTAAACTTAATATTATAATAATTTTTATATATTATTAATTAGTCTATGCATTTAATAATAGTTTAATATAACATAAAAATATAAGTTAATAATATTATAATAATATAAATGGATCTCGAGACCTGATCCGCCCGATTCTGTGAATCCCGATTATTTTTGGCGTGTTACATGTTTTACGAGACATTAGTCCGTGTGTCTGTTTTCGTGTCGTTCGAGTCAGTTTGTTCGAGTCGAGTCGTGTGTTGCGTCGTGTTCAGGATTTTGAGCGTTAATCGTATTTAGGTTATCCGCCCGTACTCAATCTCCATTCGGGCGGCGACACATGGTTTAGCTTATCTGTATATAGGGCATCCCAAATTTTTCTCGTTTTTCGTGTCTTATATTGATTTTTATCTTTGTCATGTAGTATGTCAGATGCTCCAGGACCCTCTTCAGGTGCCGCCGGGAGCAAGCGACAGATACCAGCAGGCGCGGGACGTCGTGGTCCCGTTGCCCGACCGAGAGGTACACCAGAGCCCCCACAGCCCGTGGTGCGTCCACCACAGGTCAGCAGGTATGATGGGGATGAGATCCCGATCACACCCGATACGGTTCGGGAGGCGATCGTGGGGGACGGCCGCCTTTTCCCTCACATCATTTTGCGTTTCGCTCCGTTTTCGGAGGAGCAGACTGCGTATCGTCGTTTCGCGACGATGCGGCTCTTCCGACACCGGACGATCGATTGGCCCCTGCTCGCTGCAGTGGGCCGTGAGGAGGCCGTCCGTGCCATGCTGAGTGATCGGTGGGTCCAGGTTCTCATTTGTGACTCGGCACAGTACGTCGAGCTCACACGTGAGTTCTTTTCTACTTTCAGACACGTACCCACCGATTTTTCCGAGCCACATGCGGTGTCATTTGCCTTGGGACGGCAAACATTTGAGATGTCAGTTCCTCAGTTTGCCGTCGCCATTGGCTATTACACCGTGGAGGAGGTGCTGACCCCGGCGTTCCATTCGAGCGTCCGGGGTTATACTCTCCGATCATAGACCGATCGGGAGTTCTGGCTGACCGAGGCCCAGTTGGGCCAGTTTTGGGCCACGATAGCGGACGGGGCCCACTCGAGCACCGTGGTCGAGTCGTCCATTCGGGACCCCGTCCACCGTTACCTTCACCGCATTGTTGCTTGCTCTATCATGGGCCGTCATTCGGGCCACGATAAGTGCAGCAACATTGATCTTTTTTCATTGCTATCGATGATCACAGGCCGGGAGGCTAATATAGCGACGCTGCTTCTCGCGTCGTTCTCCCGGAGCCGTAGTTGGCAGGGCCGGTCAGCCCACTTAGCTATGAGGCCTTATATCACTCGCTTAGCAGAGCGCCTCAGGGTATTTGACCGTTATCCGATTGATTATTTTACCGGAGGGCCTGCTACGGCCCCATATGATTTGGAGGATGCCAGGAGGGCCGGGTACTGTGAGCTTCATGATCCACCTACACTCGTACCGGTCCGACAGGGTCCTCAGGCACCACCACCTCCGGGGACAGACGCGGCTGTCGCGCTTCAGATGGGTATTCCGAATCACCGACAGCCCGTCCATGTCCCCCACATCATGAGACCTCAGCAGCAGCACCCTCTACGCCAGCCACCGCAGCCACCACAACCGCCAGTCACATTAGAGAGTATACATCAGTAGCAGATGGAGATGCGGGCCCACATGGCCCGCCAGGACGAGTATTTCCGCATACTATTCACTCATCTGCACGTTCCGATCCCATCATCTTTACAGACACATCAGCAGGCTGGAGATCAGGCGGAGGCATCTGGCTCGGGTCAGGCAGCTGATCAGCCTGACCCCGAGGGAGGTGATTAGTTGGCAGCAGACGCCGGTTGCTGTTTTTGTTTGTTTTCCATGTATTTTGTTTTCATCTATATGGTCTGTATATTTTATTATATTATATGTGGGAAACATGTATGGGTAACCGGTTGGGTAACATTTGTATATATCTTGTGATGTTTGTCTGCTGTATGTGAGTTGTATATTTGTATATCTTTGTATATTTGTCTGTGTGGCTTTGGAACTTTGTGAATGTGTTCACTATAAACCCTCATGAGACCTCACTCGTCCACCCGGGCTACCGGGGGGTTTAAAGGGCTTGTTGCATTCGCTAAATGCAACCGTGATTCCTACGAAAGTGAGTTAGGTCTTTTATTATTTTTAAATAATTAACAAAATTTTTAATGAAATTGACTAACTTGGCTCGGTAGTGATTTTATAATGTAATAATAATTTTAACTCTCGAAAGACCTAAGTTTTATACTTGTGAGTGGTTGCTTATACATGTCTCGAGAGTTGTGCAGATTTGGTTAGACGGAATTGGTCAGTGATGGAGACATGTGTCACGAGTGTGTTGAGAGTTGTGGGCCAATTTTCGCATTGCATTGTCTTTATTATCAGGTGATTTTGGTTTCATAAACTATTTTGTTATTTTTATTTTAGTTTTTAGAATTGTAATTGTATATTTGCATTAGCTCATCACATTTGTTCCCCGGGTTTTTAAGTTGTAAAACTGTCAGTTCAGCCCCGTCACCCAAATGATTATTAATTGTTTTATTATTATTTTAACATTGAGGACAATGTTAACCTCAAGTGTGGGGATGGGGGAAAATTGAAAATTTTTATCCCAATAGTACCTCGAAGAGTATTCAGAAACTTAAGTTGTTAACTGCCACTTATTGCTATTAATGCCAAGTTAGAGGTTTTTGGTCATGGTTGGTTTTTCAGCTTCTCGATAGTTTTCTCGACAAATGTTTTTAAAATGAGAAGTTGAAAATGGAATCGTTTAAGCCGGGATAACGAGTCAAGGGGACGGGTATACATGTTTCATATCGACAGCCCATATTTCCAGACATGTTGTGAGATTAGCCCCTATACTTAATACACATATTATATAATAGATATAAAACATGTCTTACCATTTATTGAGGGAAACCGGTATGTTTTACAGAATTAGAACTTGCTTGTCACATGCTTTTCGAGATCTTAATACCACTACCTGTATGGAGATTAGGACTTTAGAAAACCCATTTCGTACATATTTTCCTCACTAAATAAATTCCTTTCCCGACATTATCCCCTAAGAGCCCGTTTGAACCATATTCCTTTTTCGTTTGTTAAACTGAACATTACATACTATTTCAGCCTTGGCCTTTATTTTATTTTTACTCGTGTGATGAAATCCAGTTCGTTATCGAGTTGTACTTAGTCAGATAAGTTGTAAAGTTTAGAGTTGTAAATATCAGTTATTGATGCAAAAAAAAAAAAAAATTCAGCAAAAGACAAAAAGAAGTTTCAGTTAGTATTTCAATTGTAAATAGTAGTTGATTATGTAATTAGTTCGTTTGTATTCGTGAGTCTGTATATTGGTTTGTTTAACTGGGTTTCATCCACCTGAGTCACTAAATAAGCCTAATTCGCACCCAAACCTAAGCCTCAGCAAAACCCTAGTCCGAGTCTTTATGCAACCGGTGGTTAATGGGAGGAGATAAGACTGACCTGCAAGAATATTAAGTTGTAACTCATATTAGGTATATTGAGGGCAGAGACATATACTGGCACGTCTTTTGCTAGTCCAGATATTAAACCGAGTGGAGTGTTGATAGTGTGAGGGGTATGAACATGTATGCCCTAACTGGAAACAAAGTGCACTTGTCTGGGAGATTCTATAGTTTTATGGTAGCATTAACTTTATTTGAGGGTTGTCAATCAAGAAAGTGTCAGTCTGGAAAACTGGGTAAGACCTTAAACCTTGCTAGTATTAATGGCGATAATTGGTTGACCTATGATGGCGGTTAATGTTTACTTTAGAGTTTTGCTTGAGGGCAAGCAAAAGATAAGTGTGGGGATGTGATGTTTGGTTTATTTGTACATATTTATTTGGGTTAACGTATTTGTTTTACTCGTTTATTTTAGGAACTTTGGTACTTCATACATGTTTATTGTGTTTTAGGTCACAGGTACTTAACGCGCTTAATTTGGACCTGTATGAGCATGGAATGAAGACCCAGGATGTCCAGCACGCTTACCGAGGCAGTTAAATGAAGTTGCTGAGAAAAGAGGCCCATCGCGTAGCGCGATGGGTGTTGAAGGTGGGGCATCGCGCTACGCGATGCCCTGTAAGTTCCTGCGTTGACTTTGGTCCATCACGTAGCGCGATGGACCAGGAGAGGAGGCCATCGCGCTACGCGATGGTCCCCAGAATCGTGAAAGTTAGGGTTTGTTTTATATTACGTTCTTGACGACCCTAGACGCCATTCTTCACCTTCCAGGAGGTTTCCAGAGCAGAAGAGCAAGTCCCGATCATCCCCAATCATCTCTAAGTGTCCTACATGGCCTACCAGATCATAACCGAGGCCCGAGAGATGCCGATGCGCGGCTAGTTTTTTCGAGTCATACCCGGGATGTAGAGTATTGTATCTTTCAGTTTTTCTCATGTATTAGAATGAATTGATTGTAATGATCTTTGATTAATCTATGAGTATTGATGTCTAGTATTATTGTGCATTCAGTCGGTTTAGGTTTATTTCGATCAGAACGATTATTGTGTCAGTTGCTAGGATAATTGCTTATAGGATTGTTTTGACTAGTTGAATGTGATGAAGCATACGCTTTCCCTTAGTTGAGTCACACTGGCAGGGACTGTTTGATAACCAGTGCCGTGTGTTAGTAAGCGTTGATGCCTAAGGTTTGTCTAGTTAGTCAATCGGTGTTAATCAGTGATTGTTAATCCGTTAAATTGCATGAGTTTGCTATTAGGTTAATTACTTGGATTCCTGGGTGTGATTTGTCTTTGTTAATTGATTGAACACGTGATTACTTGCTTGCTTGTTACAACATATAAACCATTTGCTAGTGTGATCAGCACTTTAATTGAATTACTTCATAAGTTTAGAAATTGATTTCACTTCACACTGACCACATACTCCTGGTGGATACGATACCTGACTTACCCTAGCTGCTTCGATTAATTAGGTTTTTGCATGACTCAAACGACGATCATCAATGGGCAAGTGGCAAGAAGTCGGTTGATATCGGTTCTATTGTTATGGTGAAATTATTTTTGTGGCAAAAGTTTCATTACCAAAGTTGATGGGTCAAAAAATAAATATTTGAAATTAAGTTGAGGGGTCAAAAAAATATGTGTGTAAAAACCTTTATACCAAAAGTCTAATAAACCAAAGTTTGTAACAAAAGTTGAGATGCTAAAAAGGTAATTATTTGAAACTATTGTGATAAAATTATAAGAAAGAAAACTTTACTGTTTACCTTTTAAATGCATATATAATGATTGTGCAATGGTTAGTTGTATATTATGTAGGAAGATTTAAACATTGATAAATAGTAAATATGTGAGTGTAAGAAATAATGGTTTTTAATATATATATGTATATATATACACACACACACACATACATACATAGGATTAGGTTCATTTCAGGAGTGTTTCTTTACTGCGAGAAGTGATTATAACCAATCACATAATTTGTTTTTAATTTCTGATTATTTAAATGCAAGGGTACATTAGTAAATATAAAGTATTTTGTTTTGTAACTCATACTCATTAATGGTTTAGTTAATGATAAATTAGTAACTAATGGTAGTTACAAATTATTATTATTATTATTACATAGAAATCAACACAGGTGTGCGTGTGTATTTGATAAAAAAAGGCTGATTTATATAATAATAATAATAATAATAATAATAATAATAATAATAATAATAATAAGAAGAAGAAGAAGAAGAAGAAGAAGGCAACGGCATGAATAACATTTTTACATAATTCATATCTTACACTTTTAGGTGTAATAATCCGTAGCACATACAATTTTTAAGTTCTTGTGAATATTGTATTCACATACACTTTATTTTGTAAAAAAAATAAAAAGGAAAGGGAAAAAAAGAGAAAACCTTGTTATTATTATGTATTTGATCTAAAATCATTTTATTCTAAAACATGGTTAATTATTATTATTTTTGTATTTGATTTCAATGTAAAGTTTTTTTTCCTCGATTTTAATCAACAAATGTAGTGTAGGTGTTATGTAATGTAGATACAGCTACGTAATGTAGTATAATCATATTTTCGAATGTTGTGTATTTGTGTACTCATAACTAATGTAGTGTAGGCATACTTTCAAACGTTTGTAGTCATAACTAATGTTGTGTAGACATATCTGATGTAATGTAGGCGAAACTAATATAGTGTATGTACACTTTCAAAATTTGTGTAGAACAAATATAGTGTAAGCACACTTTCAAATGTTGTGTAGTCATAACAAATATAATGTACACGATTATTAAATTGCACGTTCCTACACAACTAGCAAATCCTTATGCAAAACCAACATGCTTGGAAAATGATTAAATGAAAAATCACTACACAACCAACATATATCTTGTTTTGGTCAAAATTTAACAAAGGTAATTTCGTAACCAAATTAGTAAATGGGACTCGGTGCTTGCTCAAAATGAACATAAAATTGATAGAACACAACGATTTGTTGCGAGGAAAAAACTCGTTATCCTGAGAATAACAAGAAAAAAACCTCGGGCGGTGAAAACTATCACCACCGGTTTATTAGTAACAAAAGGTGGTTACAAGTGGTGGAGCTTTTTCTCTTTGGATCGTGTTACAGAGTGCTACCAAGTCTAGTGTGAGAGTTGTGTGTGTTTTGATCCAGAGATATCTGCTCTAACTAACATGCCTAAAAATCAGGAAAACCTTGACTACTTCTCAATTAGCCGTTATTCCCTTATTAAGCACGTTCTATTTGAAGTAATCCCCATAATTCCGGAGATAACAGACTCCTTCCAATCAACCACATTTCCTTTTTGAACACGTTTTATTAAGGTAGCCGTTTGACCTTGCTGAGCACGTTCTTTGAGGTTGTTGACGAATAGTCTGAGTTTTTATGAGCACATGGGAACGTTGTATGACCTGGAAAGTATCAAAGAAAGGCGGTGGAATCGTTAACACAATAATGTATTAAGGATACCTGTATCTTCGGAGGATGCTATATCCTGGAGTTATCTTGAACACATCGTTTGCTTAGGATACTGAAAATTAGAGCCCTAACAATTGTCCCCAAAATTAACGGTTGTAAAAGGTGGTTTACAGCTGTTGATTTTTTGAATCTCGAATTCTGCAGATGGAGTGGATAAGCCGATCATTATTTCTTTCTCTCTTTGCTCTTCATCTTCAACCACTATGGGTAAAAAAACTCAAGCTTTCCGTCATCAAGTCCAGCTCAGGAGGCTAAGGCTGCTGGATTGGAGACTCCTGTTTGGGATGTGGCAGCTTGAGAGAAGATCGTGGTGGAGCTGAGCGGAGAGAATGTGGAAGAGTCTTCCTGTTTGTTGAGAACGAAGCCTGGGCATTGTTCTGAATTTCCTGTAATTTCCGTTAGTAATGACATAATCTTTTGGCTTTTACATTGTATGATATTTTAGATAACTCATGTGACGTTTTATTCATAATGTGTCCAAGAAATATTTTCGAGACTTAAGTTTTTGAAACATAACATATTAAGGATAATGTATTCTTACGCCTTGTGTGAGTTATCACAATCAAACCAAAAGATTATATTTTGAAGTATAAATCGAGTGATAAAACTAAATGTAAAGAGTACCTTTGTGGAGATCATTCATAAATCTAATGGGCTTACATGTGATGTCCCCAATCGTTGATCTTGTATCGAGCTTCTGGGATTTTGTTAAGTTAAAAACAATTTAGTAACCTTCTTAGCAATCTGTCGAAACAAAGTTAGACAATTCTGGCGACAAGGCCCATTAACTGGCGATAAAGCCTTTTAACTGGCGACTAGGCCTTTACTTAAGAGACATGAAAATGTCTAAGCTTGAGATAAAACTGGGAAGGTCCCAATCGCATGTGCATGATTATGCCAAGACTTTAGATAACACGAAAGTGTTATAAACCTTAGATAACATGAAAATGTTATAAACCGTTTGTGTGACACGTCTGCCACTTATCTAAAGGATTCGGTATGTAGCCAACAACAGAAGGATTGTCAACTGGTTTGGTCAGCCTGCCTCGAACTATACCCGAATCATCGTGCGCTCCAGGCGTCGTTAGAAAGGTGAAGACCTTTAAACCATTTGAGATATCCAAGATATCATATTCGTGTGTCCCTGGCGTTCGTGGGAAAGGTGAAGACCTTTAAACCTTGAGGGATATCATGGATATCATATTTGTTTGGGAGGTGATCAGCCTCTGACTGTTGTCGAGATAACATATCCTTAGGATAACTGCAAAACACTAAGCTCTTGATGAGGGGTGGGTGTTAACCTGGCTAACACCCCTCCGATGCTTAAGTCAGTAAACTTGATTTAGAGATAATAAAGTTCAAGGAATGTAAAAATAGATGAGGGAACATACCTTTATCCTAAGGATATGAACATACCAGTTAAGGATACTAACAAAAATATGTCTTAAGGTGAATAGCATTCCAAGCTCTTGGTATAGGAATAACTTCCATAGTGATTAACTTGTAGGCCCCTTTTCCGGCTTCGGATTCAATCAAGTAAGGTCCTTCCCATTTAGGAGCTAGCTTTCCATCTGTCGGGTTGGTGGTATTCTGAAACGCTTTCCTTAGCACCATGTCTCCTACTTGGAATCTTCTAATTTTGATATTCTTGTTGCAGGACTTGGCTATTCTTTGTTGGTGTGCCGCCATCTTGACCTTGGCTAGATCTCTGAGTTCGTCAATAGTATCCAAGTCTTCAGCAAGGCTTTGGTTGTTGGACTCAATATCTTGGATGCTGGTTCTTGCTGTGGGGATCACCATCTCTGTAGGGATAACAGCTTTTACCCCAAACACTAAGGAGAAAGGTGTTTGTCCTGTTGCATTTTTCGAAGTGGTTCTATCGGCCCAAAGAACAAATGGTAGTTCTTCAGCCCATTTTCCCTTCTTGAATCCCAATTTTTTCTTTAGATTGTTGATGATGATCTTGTTGCTGGATTCTGCTTGACCATTAGCTTGAGGATGTACTGGAGTTGAGGTTACCATCTTGATTCCCCAACTTTCACAAAAGTTGGTTGTTCTACTACCGATGAACTGCGACCCATTGTCACAAATAATCTCTGCCGGGATACCAAACCTTGTCAGGATGTTGCATTAGATGAATGAGATCACATCCTTTTCTTTCACTTGGACAAATGCTTCTGCTTCGATCCACTTGGAGAAGTAATCTGTCATGGACAGCATAAAGACCTTTCCACCAGGCGCCTTGGGCAGCTTTCCCACAATATCCATTCCCCATTTCATAAATGGCCACGGGGATACGACAGGGTATAATGGTTCAGCTGGTTGGTGCAGTATGTTGCTATGTCTTTGGCAAGCATCACACTTCTTGGAGAAATCCATTGCATCTTTCTTCATTGTTAGCCAGAAGTATCCTGTCCTTAGTATCTTTGATGCTAAGGTTCTGCCCCCAGTGTGGTTTCCACAATCACCCTCATGTATATCCTTGAGAACTTCTTGTGCTTCTTGATATTCCAAGCATCTCAAGTATGGACCTGCAAATGATTTTCTATATAATACATTTTTAGGATAATATACTGGGTTACCTTCATTCGAAAGGCTCTGGGATTTTCTCCCTCTGGAATCTTGTTATCCTGAAGATACCGTATTATGGGGTTAGTCCAAGATGCTGGATTATCCTTGGAATTTGAAGTCTCTAAGACTTCGAGGCTCTCCTTTGTTGCTGGAGTCAAGATATGCACAATAGGTATCTTGACATTTCCTGGTATCTTGAGAGCTGATGCCAAGTTTGCTAAGGCATCTGCTTCAGTGTTGTCTTCTCTTGGTACCTGCACTATGTCATATGTCTCGAAATACATAGCTAATTGCTTAACTATTTCTAAATATTTTGCTAGGTTTTCTGCATTCACTGCATAAGATCCATTGAAATGGTTAGCTAATAACAAAGAATCAACATAAACTCGCAGATACCTGACCTTCATATCCTTAGCTAATTACAAACCAGCTATTAAGGCTTCATATTCAGCCTCATTATTAGTAGTCTGAAATTCACAAGTTATGGATAGAGGTATGATGTCCCCCTGTGGAGATTTTATCAGGATACCTAGACCTGTTCCTCTTATGTTGGAGGCACCGTCAGTATGTAGGGTCCAACTTTCCTTGACCTCCAATTGCTGAACTTCTTTTTCAACTTCTTTAATTTTATCATGGCTAAAATCAGCCACAAAGTTGGCGAGTGCTTGAGACTTGATGGCTGTCCTTGGTTCATACAAGATATCGTATGCACTAAGTTTCACAGCCCATTTTGCCATCCTACCTGACATTTCCGGTTTTCTCAAAACAGCTTTAATAGGATAGTTAGTCTTTACATGTATAGCATGAGTTTCAAAGTAATGTCTAAGTTTAGTGGAAGCCATTATAAGTGCTAAAATTAATTTTTCAAGATAAGAATACCTGGACTCAGCATCTAGTAGACTTTTACTTACAAAATATATCGGATGTTGTTGACCTTCATGATCCTTGACAAGGACAACACTGATTGCATTTCCAGAAACGGCTAAGTACAGGGATAATGGCTCACCATCATCTGGCTTTATTAAGAGTGGTGCTGAAGATAAGTATTCCTTTAGGGATACCAACGCCTTTTCTTGATTTTCTCCCCATTCAAACTTTTGATTCTTCCTCAGGATATCATAGAAGTCTTTACACTTCTCTGAAGATCTTGAGATAAATCTGTTGAGAGCAGCTATTCTTCCAGTCAACCTTTGGACGCCTTTGACATTTCTTGGTGATTTGATATCCAGGATAGCCTTGATTTGCTCTAGGCTTGCTTCTATCCCTCTTTTGGTGACCATGTATCCCAGGAATTTTCCTGCTTTGACCCAAAGTGACACTTGGCTGGATTTAACTTCATGTTGTATTCATCCAGGATATCAAATGTTGTTGCCAAGTCTCTCAGATGATCCTCGGCCTTCTTTGACTTTACCACCATGTCATCTATGTAGACTTCCATTGTGTCCCCCAGTTTGTCTTTGAACATTATGTTGACTAGCCTCTGGTATGTTGCACCTGCATTTTTAAGTCCAAAAGGCATTGCGGTATAACAGTATATACCTGTGGGAGTCATGAAGGTTGTGTCTTCATGGTCTGAAGGTTCCATTTGAATTTGCTGAAATCCTGAGGATGCATCTATGAATGTTAGCAGTTCGTGGCCAGCAGTTGCATCCACTATTGAGTCAATGTGTGGGAGTGGAAATGGATCCTTCGGGCAGGCCTTATTTAGGTCCGTGAAGTCCACACATACTCTCCATTTTCCATTCTTCTTTTGTACTACAACCAGATTGGCCAACCATCTAGGATATTGGATCTCCCTTATCATCTTGGTCTTGAGCAGTTTCTGCACCTCTTCTTGTATGATAATGTTTCTCTCAGGAGCAAACTTTCTTCGTTTTTTATGTACCGGCCTGAAAGATTTATCTATACCAAGTTTATGAGTAATTATGGATTTAGAGATACCTATCATATCTTCATGTTTCAAGGCGAAGGTAGAAGCTCTTTTCTTCAGGAAGAATATTAGCTCTGTCTCAATATCCTTAGGAATACTTGATCTTAAAAATACCTTGATCTCAGTATCCTGAGGATCTAAAGATACTTCCTTTACATCCTATTCTCTTGCTTTCAGGACCTTCCCTGGTTGTTTCTGTAATTGCTATGCTTGAGTAGGCTTCGTAGTCCATTTCATGGATGAGGCATAACATTCCTTGGCATCTTGTTGATCATTTTCAATTTTGATGACTCCCCAAGGACTTGGTAGTTTCACACATTGATGGTATGTTGAGGGTACTGCCTTCATGCAGTGGATCCAGGGCCTGCCTAATATCACATTACAACAAGACAACGAGTCAATAACACAAATTTTTGTAATAAGTTAGTTCCTTTAATGTATATTGGAAGTTTGATTTCTCCCAAAGTGTTCTTTGTCTTGCCACTAAATCCTACAAGGACTGAGGATTTCGGGATGATTTCCGTTTCCGGGATATCCATTTTCTTCAAGGCGTCCATCTGGATAATGTTTTCAGAGCTTCCTCCATCAACGAGTATCCTGCGCACAAAACAGTTAGCTATACATAAAGTAATTACCAAACCGTCATGGTTGGGATCCACAAGGTCACATCTATCCTCCTCATCGAAGGATATGATTCTTTGAGTCGTCAATGTGTAAGTATGGAGAGGTCTTTCTCCGTTATCCATTTTTGTTTCTCTGGAACGTTTCTTAGCAGCTGAATACGAGGTTCCGCAGATGTCAGATCCTCCCGAGATGAAGGATGCCACCTTAGCTCCGGGTGGTGGACAAGGTGCCCTTTCAGGTATCTTGACAGGATCCTATCTTTTGTTCTTGTTTTTTCCAAATAGTTCCTTCGGGTGTCCTTTGCTGAGAAGGTATCCTATTTCCTTCCGAAGTGCTGTACAATCATCAGTGCGATGGCCAAAGTCTTCATGGAATGCACACCATTTGACTTGTCTTTGTTTGATCCAGGCTTCTCATTCTTCTTAGGCCATCTGGCCTTGTCACCTAAATCCTGCATGGCACAAATTACACCACCAATATCAAAGTTAAAACAATATTTGGATATTTTAGGATATGCTTCGTCGTCTTCGTCTTCTTCCATAGCATTGATCTTGGGATTATCCTGCTTGGAATAAGGCTTCGGTCTGAAGAACTTTTGTGGAGAGTCGGACTTCCTGTTGGTAGACTCGTATTTCGGGATAACCAAGTTTCCATGAGCCTTCTTGTCATCCTCCAGTCGAATGTATCTTAGTGCCCTGTTTCAGACTTCGTCAAGATTCCTGCATGGAGTCATGACGAGGCCGTCATAGAAAGGAGAATCCTTCCTAAGTCCCATCTTGAAGGCTTCAACAACAGCTGCCATGTCAAGGTTGGGGATTTCCAAAGCTTCCCTGCTAAATCTGATTATGTAATCCCTTGGGGGGTGTTTGGTACAGAGAATGGAATTGTAGAGAAATGGAATAGAGAAATGGAATTGCAGAGAAAGGGAATTGGTCTGGAGAATGAGAATTGACTGTTCTGTTTGGTAGTACAGAGATTTCAGTAGAGAAATATAGCTGAGAATCATTTCTCTTGTTTGGTAGTACAGAGATTTCAAGGAAGGCCATGTCATAAAGAAAAGTTGACGTGCATTTGTGTGTCATCTGTTTTTGACACTCATTTATGACACGTCTTTTACATGCATTTTTTACGCCCATTTGCGTGTCATGTTTTTAGGTGTTTTATAATAATAATTTTTTTGGATGAATTACTAATTTTCACATTAAATGACAATTAATGTCTCAAAATATATAATAAAATAAATACATTGAACATTACAATACATTTCATACAATATTTCATAAAATACAAATTACAAACATCTCAAAATTAATATCAATGTCAATACAAAATTTCACCGGAATATGAAGTTTGCCACAAAAGTCGATCATTCTTCACAAATTCCATCAATAGGTAATAATTTGTTTCCACTAAGTAACTAACAGGACCAGGTAACAAAATATATTTCACTAGCTAGCACAAAGATAATCTGGTAACAAGTTGTTTGCATGTAAAATTTATTAAAAATGATGATTGATAACTCACCAGCATGCTGAAACATACTCGCTGTAAGGTGGTTGTGAACGAATGCTCGTGCAGATCCAAAATCATATATTTTTATTACATCCTTGGTAACAGAAAGTTAACTGCAATATGATACAGAATGTGCCAACATTCATCCATAAGAAAGTAGAAATATACTAATACTACCAAACATTAACAGTTTATCCACATTGATAGTTAAAACGGCATACTAATTACCTGTAAAAGAAGAGATCAGATGTGTTTCCCATTTATTTTTCTTGAACCAGCAATAACTAGTTTTATACCTGTCCGGTGGACGGCTCCGGTGGATGGGTTGTTTAATGTAATAATGTCATACTATCTTTCTTTGTGTTGCCCTCTTTCTTCACCATTTTAGTCTTTTCCATCTTCATCTTCATGGCCATCGGCTATCACTGACTGGTCATTAAGACGTAATTAAGGTAATCTTCAAACTTGATCTCACCTGAGTCATCAAGAAAAGAAGAATTTTTTTTATTAGCTCAAGACAGATCTAAGATCCAAATAGACAACTTTCTACATTCTTCAAATCTGTAAAACAGCAAGTACTCATCACCTATTTATCCAAGAGATTTCAAATCCTTTTCTTGCCTTTTTCTACAAAAGATTAACCAAAATAAAATAACTATTAGCATAATATAAACCAGTTGAAGACATGATATAAATGAAAACAATTTTATTATATAAAAAAGTGACTTACTATTCTTGCAACTTAACAATTGATCTCGGCATCATCTAAATCATTATTCTTCTCTTGACATTGGGCTTCCAACTCAACTCAGCAATATCAATCAATCGCCATCGCCTCCGCCTCCTCCTCCACTTTCTTATGACATGTCCAGTTTCTTGTCTGTCATTAAGGGGGTTGGCTGCCATTTGTAAAAGTTCAGCAAACATGTAAGCTTAATAAACAGAGTGAAACAAAGATACACTTGTTACCCATCTTTAGTAAGTGAAAGATTTTTAGTTTTAGTCTGCAATCAGTCTCTCTCTTTCTGCATCTATAATCAAAGTTGAAAACAATAATATCAATAACTGTAAAAAAACAAGTAACAAAACTGATTGTGTGCTTATATATATATTTACCTTTACTTTCAGTTTTTCGTTCTCTCAAGTTTCATTATTTTCATCCCAAAATGTTGCTTAAGAGTCATAATATCATATCTGACAAAATGTGTATATTAATAACATTTATAAAAGTAGAAATTTAAAAAAAATGTCACACTTCTTTCTGCAAACATTTATTCAGTTTGTGTAGTTCTTTATCTGTGGAGTCTTGTAGAAGAGTGTGCCCCCACCCTTATGCTGCTTCATCTATAACCCTGCAGGATCCCCTGTATATATTTAAGTTACCTCCATGAGACAAAAGAAAACTAAATATAACAATTTATGTATATAATATATTTTCATGAGACAAAACTAAAACTAAATATAAGAATGTGCCATATGCTTCAACTCATAGATCAAAATGCAGGTTTAGAGTGTCCTTACATGAAAAATAACATAAAAAAATGATCATCTCATGGTCATTTTTCAACTGGTAAAACAACGGAACTGTGGTGTGCAGTGTGCTAAGTCGGTTGTAGGGGGCTGAAGTCTAGGCCTAGAAGCCCTATTCTTATGGTCCCTATACGCTTTAAGATCCTAACAGTATAAAATTTAAAATAAATAAAAAGAATAAACTGGAAATACTTCATTAGTATGAAAAATTCAAGTACTCACAGTGTTTTAAAAGATGTGTTACCAAGAGGTGGACAAACTGAGTCTGCTTCTCCCAAGTCACTAATTATCAATTACCACAACTAATCATAATGTCAACCAAATTAACTAATGTGATATTTAAGATATTACTCACAAGTCTGGTAATGTCAAAAGTGTATTGGCCTGTTCAATCCCACTAGCTTAGATCCACCTGTTATCCAGAAATTCTAATTAAATATGACGGTAAGCAAATATCTCACAAGCTTTTGAAACTTTGCCATCACCATATGTAATCAAGGATCTTCACATGCTACTACCAGACGTCTACATGAATATTCATTTGTCAACATAATGAATCATCACAAAACTATATATAACAGATCATAGCAAAATAAGGGATGACACATCACACAACTATGTATAACAGATTGTTTTCAGATCATTAGTGACCTTGAAGCAACATAATGGTAGCTATTACTAAAATTATAGATTTATAGAAGCAAATTAGCTGAAAAGATAATTATAGAACCAAACAAAATTATTGTTGAACATGGCCGCTAGCCACCATGAGGGTTTAACAAACAGCAAACAAGACCCACAGCCGTCAGTCACGGGGCTTTACATCAGAAACCCTAACCAGGCCACCACACCACCGTCACCTAGGGTTCAGAAATTGAACCCGACAACAGTAGGCAAACAGGGGCGACAAACGACCATCACATCGCACATAGAGGGAGAGAAAAAGAGCATTTCTGATTATGATTAAGGTTTTGTGGGAAAGCGGTGGGTACACACAGATGGAAGAAAAACCAACTTGATACAGCAAGCACAGACAAACTACACAGAACTCAACATCTCAAAACCCAGTTCGTACGATTAATAATAATAAAGTGAAAAGGAAGCTGATATATATGGATTGAATGCTTATGGATCTGTTAATCGGAAATTTGAACCATACCTTGTTTTGGGTTGCGGTGCTCTGAAGGAGGAAGCTGGTGATAGAAGTGAAAAGGAAGAGAATGGAAGTGAGAAATGAAACCTAGAGAAATGATTTCTCCGCTTTTTTTAGAGAAAAGAAATCAGGGAAATGGAAATGGTTTATTTCCATTTCTCACCTCTTTCTTTCGTAAACAAACAAGAGAATTGTTTCCATTTCCATTTCTCACCCCCCAATTCTCTGTACCAAACACCCCCTTAGGGATTCATTGTTATGCTGAACAATTCTATATAAATCAGCTGCCATTTTCTCAAAAGATCTACTACAAGAAAATTGATTATTAAACAAGTTAATTAAATGAGTAAAGGAAGTGATAGTATTGGAAGGAATACTTAATAACCATTTGAGGGCCGGCCCTGTTAATGTTGAACCAAACCCTTTACATAGACAGGCTTCTTTGATTTCTGCGGGGATAGGGTTGACCTCCATCCTTTCCCTGTATTGAGCCACATGCTCCTTAGCGGATTAGTACTTTTACCCAGGGGTAGCCTTCCTTGTCGCCAAAGAAGAATGAGAATTGATAAAGTTTTCTTGGGGTTTTTCGCTTCAATAGCAGAAGCAAAGAAGTCAAATCAATGCAGCTTTCGTGCCCAGCCTAAAAAGATCCTATCCTCTTGCAGCTGGAGCTCTTGATGGCACGGGCAAGACAGTTCATG